>NC_136916.1:49719848-50451780 GCF_949752795.1 Hyperoodon ampullatus | reverse complement strand
TGTAAGTTCTTCATGATTTCAAAGTCTTTTAAAAAATATATCCTCTCATTTGACCCTCACAGTAACCCGTAGGAGAGTGGAATCTATGTATGAAAGTGGGTAATAGCCATTGAGGGCTTTGTATTAGGCCAGCAGTTCTGAAAGTGTAGTTCTGGGCCCCTGGAGTTCTCTGAGAGCCATACATGAGTTTCATGAGGTTCAAACGATCTTCATAATAACACAACATGTTATTTACCTTTTCTACTCCTGTTCTTTTACTAGTGTACAATGGAGTTTCCCAGAAGCATCGTAACATGATTTTTGAAACAGATTGAATATAGAAACAGAGATGAGAATCCTATTTTCTTCTTTTAAGCTAGGCATTAAGCAGATTTGCAAACATGTAAAACATTAATACTCTTCTCATTTTTTTTTCAGTTTAGGAAATAGGGTTATTTTTCATAAAATGCATTATTTATGTTAACATGTAATGGCTTTATTATTCTTTTTAAGTGGATTAATAAGTAGTTTAAATTTTTTCCCAGTTTTAATTTTGAATAAAGTAAATATCTGTAGATCAACTCTGATAGACAAATGCCTCAGGGATAGGTTCTGCTTTCACCTTGTTGTAGAGATAGGGAGACGAAGGTTGGGAGAGAGCTTAAGAAACCAAGAGGTTCCACCGACAGGAGGTGGAACGGGAGCTCGAGGTGCTCTGCTTCCGGAGTTTGAGGTTTGACTTCTACTTTATAGTTGAAATTGGAGCGTTCCTGTTCATTGTTGAAAATGCTGGGACCCAGAGAAGTTATGTGATTTGCCTAAGCTCACACAGTCAGAGACAGAGCTAGGGCTTTAACAGATATTCTTCCCACTGTAGCTAGTGGCCAGTATACCCCCTACTGTCTATTCAGTGGTGTGCTGGGAAGCTGACTCTTGGTAGGGGGAAGTCTTCCTTCATAGTATTTGCCGATTTCTGTAGTGTATATACTCCCATTATGACCAGTTTCAAGCCATGAACTGGTAAAAGCTGGCTTGAGTATACCACTGCCTCCATCCCATCTCTCTATAATTTTGCCCTTTATCTTTGAAATTGTTTCCAGATCACCTCAAGGCAACCATGATGTGGTAAATAATTCCCTGATCTTGGGCTCGAAAGACTTGGCTTAAACTCCCAGCTCTGCTACTTACCAGACTCAGTTTCTGCATGTAAAACAGAGACAATAACATCTGCCCTGCCTATTTCACTGTGTGCGTGTGTGTGTGTTTGCGAACATGCGTGCATGTGTGTGTGCAAGAAATGCATGCATTTATATGAAATCACTTTGTGAAATGTAAAATGTCGTATAAATGTAAGACATGGTGACTGAATTGATCTGTTCCTTGTTAGATGTGCCCAGTTTGTACTCCTTCTCTGAGACATCTTCCCCAGGTTCTTTATCCCTGGTCATAATTGATGGTTTTCATCTTGTACTTCCACAATACTTTGTCCATACCTCTGTTTCATAACCCATGTATCAGCTCATAATTGCTCTTAAGTCTGCCTGTCACCAAAACAGTAGAGTATAATAGTTAAATTCTCAGAATCTAGAGCAGTGCTGGTCAGTAGAAATATAATGTAAGCCACATAAGTAATTTTGAACGTTCTGGAAGCCACATTTTAAAAAGCAAAAAGAAACAGGTAAACTTCATTCACTAATATATTTCTTAACCTAATATAACCATGTATGATCATTTCTATGTGAAGTCAATGTTAAAAATTATTAACACAATATTTTACATTCTTTTTTTTACTAAGTCTTTGGAATCTTGGGTGTATTTTACACTTAGAACATATCTCAATTCAGACTAACCACATTTCAAGTGCTCAATAACCACATGTGGCTAGTGACTACTATATGGGACAGCATAGCTATAGTGTTAGTCTCCCTTGAGTTCAAATCCCAGCTTTGCATTTACTAGCTGGGCAATTTACTTGACCTCTCTTCCTCAACTTCCTTTTTTTAAAAAAAATTAATTACTTTAATTAATTTATTTTTGGCTGCATTGGGTCTTTGTTGCTGCGGGCAGGCTTTCTCTAGTTGCCGCGAGCGGGGGCTACTCTTCATTGAGGTGCGTGGGCTTCTCACTGTGGTGGCTTCTCTTGTTGTGGACCACAGGCTCTAGGCGTGTGGGCTTCAGTAGTTGTAGCACACGGGCTCAGTAGTTGTGGCTCGTGGGCTCTAGAGCACAGGCTCAGTAGCTGTGGTGCGTGGGCTTTGTTGCTCCGCGGCATGTGAGATCTTCCCGGACCAGGGCTCGAACCCATGTCCCCTGCATTGGCAGGTGGATTCTTAACCACTGCACTACCAGGGAAGCCCTCTTAACTTCCTTTTTGTAAAATGGAATTAATAATGCAATCTACACCATAGGGTTGTTGAAAGAATTAAATAAGTTAATATGTACAAATAGCACTTAGCGTAAAATATGCACACCATAAATATTAAAGATGATGATAGTTTTATTTTTAGACTGCAAGATTTCTAAAGATAAAACTGCATTTTATTCATATTCTCATTTTCAAGAACCTAAAATTGTGGTTGACATGTGGTAGGCTGTCTGTATTGGCCGACTGAATGATAACTGGCTTCTACCACTTACTCTATATGGCATCAAAACCTCAAATGAAATTCTGGACATTGTAGACAATGGCAACAGAGCATTATCTATTAATGGTGATGGTGGTTGAGGGGAAACACCATGTGCAGATGTATTCAATAATAATCAGCTTCTATACAATATAATTATCATAAAATTCACCCATTTTAAGTGTATAGTTCAGTGAGCTTTAGCAAATATGAGTCAATCAACATCTAGAATGTTTCCAACACCCCCCAAATTTCCTTGTGCTTCTTTGCAGTCAGTCCTCTCTCCCCATCCTTGGCAATCATTAATCAGCTTTCTGTTACTATAGCTTTGCCTTTTTAGAATTTCATATAAATGAAATCAGAAAATGTGGGGTCTTTTGTGTCTGGCTTCATTTACTTAGTGTAATGGTTAGAGATCATCTACATTATTCCACGTGTATGTAGTTCATTCGTTTTTACTGCTGAGTAATATTTCATTGTACAGATATACTACAATTTGTTATCAGTTCTCCTATTAATGGATATTTGAGTTGGTTGCATTTTTTTGCCCTTATTTTAACAGCATCTTTCACAGAGCAGAAGTTTTTAATTTTAAAATCCAACTGATGAATTTTTTCTTTCATGGATCATGCTTTTGGTGTCGTATCTTAAAAAGTCATCCACTAAACATAAGGTCACCTAGATTTTCTCGTATGTTATCTTCGAGAAGTTTTGTAGCTTTGCATTTTACATTTAGGTCCATGATCCATTTTGAATTAATTTTTGTGAAAGGTGTAATGTCTGTCTCTAGATTGATTTTTTTTTTCTGCACTTACATGTCCAGTTGTTCCAGCATCATTTGTTGAAAAGGCTATCCTTTCTCCATTAAATTGCCTTTGCTCCCTTGTCAGTGATTATTTCTGGCCTTCCTTTTCCATTCCACATATCTAGAGTCACAGCACTCGCACATTGTTTTGATTACTGTAGGTTTTTTGGGTTTTTTTTTTGCGGTACGCGGACCTCTCACTGTTGTGGCCTCTCCCGTTGTGGAGCACAGGCTCCGGAAGTGCAGGCTCAGCGGCCATGGCTCACGGGCCTAGCCGCTCCACGGCATGTGGGATCTTCCCAGACCAGGGCACGAACTCGTGTCCCCTGCATCGGCAGGCAGACTCTCAACCACTGTGCCACCAGGGAAGCCCCTACTGTAGTTTTATAATCAGTCTTGGAAAGTGTCAAGTCTTCAAACATCGTTTTTTCTTTTTCAAAATTGTTTTGGCTCTTCTAGATTTTTTACCTGTCTATATAAATTGTAGAGTCAGCCTGTCAATATCTACAATAATCTCCTGGGATTTTGAATGAGATTGTATTGAAATATCAATTTGGGGGAGACTTGACATCTTAACAATATTGAGTTTTCTGATATAGAAACATGGTATCTTGCTGTATTTTTTACATCTTTAATTTTACTCAACAATATTTGGTAGCTTTTAGTGAACAGTGTCTTACATATCTTACTAAATTTATCCCTAAGAAATTCTTGTTTTTTATTCTATTATAAATGGTATTTAAAAATTTTAATTTCCAATTGTTTGTTGCTAGTATATAGAAAGACAACAATAGATCTGTATTTACCATGTATTCTGCAACCTTGCTAAATTCATACATTATTTCTGGATGCTTTTATATAGATTTCTTAGATTTTTCTATGTATACTATCATGCTTCATTCTATGAATGAAGACAATTTTACTTCCTCTTTTCCAGTCACTATGCTTTTTATTTCATTTTCTTTCCTTATTGCACTGTCTAGGACCTCCAGTAAAATGCTGAATAGAAATGTGAGAATGAACATCCTCACTTTGTTCCTAATCTTATGGGGAAAACATTCAGTTTTCCACCATTAGGTATGATACTTGTTGTAGGTTTTTCATAGATGCTCTTTATGAGGTTGAGGAAGTTCCCTTCCATTTCTACTTTTCTGAGATTTAAAAAAAATCATGAATGGATAGCAAACTGTATCAAATACTTTGCATCTATGAGATGATCATATGATTTTCCTCTATCTGTTAATATGGTGAATATATTGGTTGATATTTGAATATTAAATTAACCCACTTTGTCTTGATATATTACTCCTTTTATATTACTAGATTCAATTTAATGAAGGAATTTGTAGTTTTCTTTTCTTGTCTTTTTTGGTTTGGGGATCAGAGTAATGATGGTCTCATAAAATGATTTGGGATATAATCCCTTCTCTTCTATTTTATGGAAGAGTCTGTGTAGAATTAATATTATTTCTTGCTTAAATGCTTGGTAGAATTCACCGGTGAAAGCATCTGTGCCTGGAGGGGTATTTTGTGTGTGTGGGAAGGTTGCTATCTAAAACTAAAGTGTCTTTAATGGATATCATACTATTCAAGTTACCTATAAGGGAGCTTTAGGAATTTGTTATTTCATTTAAGTCGATTAATTTGTTACTTTAAATTGGTCATAATATTTCCTTATTATTATTTTAGTCTTCTCTCATTTTTTTCTTGATCAGTCTAGTTAGAAGTTTATCAGTTTTATTGATATTTTCAAAGAATCAGCTTCTGGTTTCATTGATTGCTGTGTTTTTTCTGTTTTCTATTTCACTAATTTCTGCTCTAATCTCATTATTTCCTTTCTCCAGCTTCTAGTAGGTTTAATTCATTTAAAAAATATTTTCTCAATAAAGATGTTTAAAAAAATATTTTCTTTTTTTATTGAAGGTGGAAGCTTAGATTATTGAATTGACACCATTGTTTTTCCCTAATATAGGCATTTAATGCTATCAATTTACTTTAAAGATTGCTTTAGCTTCATCTGTAACCTTGATATGTTATATTTTCATTTTCATTCAGTTTAAAATATTTTTTAACTTCCCTTGTGATTTCTTCTTTGATTCACATGTTATTTAGAAGGGTGTTGTTTAATTTTTAATTATTTGGGTAATTTCCAGATTTAAAAACTGATTTCTAGTTCACATTCATTGTTAGAAACCATACTTTGTATGCTTTTAATCCTATTACATTTACTGAGACTTTTTTTTTTTGGGCCGCACCTCATGGCTTGTGGGATCTTAATTCCCCAACTGGGGATTGAACCTGGGGACCTAGGCAGTAGAAGTGCCGAATTGTAACCATTGGATTGCCAGGGAATTCCCAACATTTACTGAGACTTTTTTTTTTTTAGTTTAGTTTTTTTTTTTTTTTTGATGTGGACCATTTTTAAAGTCTTTATTGAATTTGTTACAATATTATTTCTGTTTTACGTTTTGGTTTTTTGGCTGCAAGGCACGTGGGATCCTAGCTCACCAACCGGAATTCAAACCCATACCCCCTGCACTGTAAGGTGAAGTCCTAACCACTGGACCACCAGGGAAGTCCCAAGACTTTTTAATGGCATAGTATATGTCTTATTCTGGTGACTGTTCCAAGTACACTTGAAAAAAAATGTTTATTCTGTTGTTGGATGGAGTGTTCCATTAGTGTCAATTAAGTCAAGTTGACAGAGTGCAGTTCAAGTCTTCTATATCCTTACTGTGGTTTTCCATTTACTTGTTCTATCAATTACTGAGAGAGGAATGTGAAGTCTCTCACTAAAACTGTGGATTCGTCTATTTCTTCTTTTAGTATTATTAGTCTTTGGCTTCATGTATTTTGAATTTCTGTTTTATTTGCATATATTGGGTTGGCCAAAAAGTGCCTTTGGTTTTTAAGTAAAAATAAAAGGCACATTTTTCATTTTTACTGAGAACTTTATTGAACAGTGTATTCACCCCTTTGTTCCACTACCTTCTGCCATTTTTCAGGCAACTTCATAATTTCATCTTCCCAAAACTTTTTATCTTTTTGAGTGAAGAACTGTTTCAGGTGCCTTTTACAGTCTTCCAGGGAATTGAATTTTTTTCCATTAAGAGAATTTTGTAAAGACCTAAATAAATGGAAATCCAAAGGTGCAGTGTCTGGTGAATACAGTGGATGAATCAGAACTTCCCAGCCAAGCTGTAACCGTTTTTGCCTGGTCATCAAAGAAACACGTGATCTTGTGTTATCCTGATAGAAGATTATGCCTTTTCTGTGGACTAATTCTGGACGCTTTTCATCAAGTGCTGCTTTCAGTTGGTCTAGCTGGGAGCAGTACTAGCTGGAATTAATTGTCTGGTTTTCTGGAAGGAGCTTATAATAGAGGACTCCCTTCCAATCCCACCATATACACAACATCACCTTCTTTGGATGAAGACTGGCTTTTGGTGTGGTTGGTGGTGGTTCATTTCACTTGCTCCACTACCTCTTCCATTCCACATTACTGTACAGTATCCACTTTTCATGGCCCATCACAATTTGTTTTAAAAACGGAACGTTCCTTACACTTCAGTAGAGAACCTCATGCAGAAATACGGTCAGGGAGGTTTTTTTCACTTAACTTATGTGGAACCCAAACATTAAAACGATGAACATAACCAAGCTGGTGCAAATGATTTTCAATGCTTGATTTGGATATTTTGAGAATGTCGGTATCTCCCACATGGTATAACGTTGATTATTCTCAATTAATGTCTCGATTTGATTGCTGTCAACTTCAACTGGTCTGCCTGACCGTGGAGCATCATCCAGTGAGAAATCTCCAGCACAAAACTTCACAAACCACTTTTGACATGTTTAATCAGTCACAGCACCTTCTCCATACACTGCACAAATCTTTTTTTGCATTTCAGTTGAGTTTTTAACCTTTCTTGAAATAATAAAGCATAATATGCCAAAAATGTTGCTTTTTTTCTTCCATCTTCAGTATTAAAATGGCTACACAAAAATTCGCCAACTTTGATGTCTTTTTTTTTTAGGTATATATATATATATTTTGTAGGTCTTCATTAGTTATCTATTTCATGCATAGTATCAGTCTCTAGGTCCATCCATGTCTCTACAAATGACCCAATTTCATTCCTTTTTATGGCTGAGTAATATTGCATTGTATATATGTACCACATCTTCTTTATCCATCCTCTGTTGGTGGACATTTAGGTTGCTTCCATGACCTGGCTATTGTAAATAGTGCTGCAATGAACATTGGGGTGCATGTGTCTTTTTGAATTATGGTTTTCTCTGGGTATATGCCCAGTAGTGGGATTGCCGGGTCACATGGTAGTCCTATTTTTAATTTTTTAAGGAACCTCCATACTGTTCTCCATAGTAGCTGTATCAATTGATAAGCCTTTTTTAAAATGCACGCTGCTATAACAGCTGTCACATACAATCTAACAAAACTGTTTTGAATGAAGTTAAAGACAACTAAGTGCTACTAGAGCCATCTTATGGAGAAAACCGAATGAACCTTTTGGCCAACCCAATATATTTAATATTGTTACGCTTTCTTGATCAGTTAATCCCTTTATCTATGAAATGTCCATCTTTATCCCTTGTTTATTCCTTGTTTGAAATCTGTGTTATCTGATGTTAATATAGCCACTTTAGCTTTATTCTGATTAGGGTTTGTGTGGTATCTTTTTCCATCCTTTCACTTTTTTTTTTTTTTTTTTTTGGCCACATGTGGCAGCTTGTGGGATCTTAGTTCCCCAACCAGGGATTGAACCCAGGCCTTTAGCAGTGAGAGCGCAGAGTCCCAACCACTGGACCGCTGGGGAATTCCCCATCCTTTTAACTTTTAAGCTATTTGTCTTTTTATATTTAAAGAGGATTTCTTATAGACAGGATATAATTGGGTCTTACATTTTAATATAATTTCACGATCACTGCCTTTTAATTGGAGCATTTAGACCATTTACATTTATATTTACATGGTTGGGAAGAAAGTTACTGTCTTGCTGTTTTTTGTTTTCATTCTGTTTTTCTTTGTTCCATGTGTCATTATTCTCTTTCTCCCTTTTTATTGCCTTCTTTTTGAGCATTTTTATGACTCCGTTTTTCTCTGCTATTAGCTTACTGTCTGTACTGTTTCTTTGTTTCCATCTTTTGGTTTTTTCCTTTGTGTTTGCATTTGAAATATATGATTTTAATTTATCAAAGTCTACTTGCAAACATACTACTTCACGTGTAAAATGAACAATATACTTCTGTTTTCCTATTAAAATGTTTAATACATTTTACTTCTACATATGCTCTGAATCCTGCAATGCACTATAATTTTTGCTTAAAACAGCCAGTTATCTTTAAGGAGATTTAAAAATGAGAACAAATATTCTGTATTTACCTGAATATATGCCTTGTTACTCTTCATTCCTTTGTGTAGATCCACATGTCTATCTGGAATAATTTCCCTTCTTCTTGAACAACTTCTGTTAATGTTTGTTATGGTGCAGGTCTGCTGGTGACAAATTCTCTCAACTATTGTTTGTCTGAGAACATATTTATTTTAACTTAAATTTTGAATGATATTTTCAGTGGGTATAGAATTCTAGATTATCAAGTTTTTTTCTTTCAGTACTTTAAAATTTTTGTCCTATTGTCTTCTGATATGTTGTGGGTTTTTTTTTTTTAAAGATTTATTTATTTATTTATGGCTGCATTGGGTCTTTGTTGCTGTGCGTGGGCTTTCTTTAGTTGCGGCAAGCGGGGGCTACTCTTCACTGCGGTGTGCAGGTTTCTCATTGTGGTGGCTTCTCTTGTTGCAGAGCATGGGCTCTAGGTGCATGGGCTTCAGTAGTTGTGGCTCAGGAGCTCTAGAGCGCAAGCTCAGTAGTTGTGACACACGGGCTCAGTTGCTTAGCGTCATGTGGAATCTTCCCAGACCAGGGCTTGAACCCGTGTCCCCTGAACTGGCAGGCAGATTCTTAACCACTGCGCCATCAGGGAAGCCCTGCATGGTTTCTTATGAAAAGTCTCTGATAGTTCTTTTATTCCTCTGTATGGATTGCATTATTTTCTCTCTGGTTGCTTTTAAGATTTCGCCACTGGTTTCAGTAATTGGATTCTTCTGTGCTGTGTTATGCTTTTGTGTGCATGCTTATTCTGGTTGGACTTCATTGAGCTCTTTGGATTTATGAGTTTATATTTTCCTCACATTTGGAAAATTTTTCACCATTATTCTGCAAATATTTTTTTGTTCCTGCCCCTGCTTCCTTCTGGAACTCTAATTTTATATTTGTTAGATTGCTTGATATTGTCTCACAGATCACTGATTTTTATCAGTCATTTTTCCCCCTTTGCCTCACTTTGGATAAATATCTTCAAGTTCCTGATTATTTCTTCTTCTGCAGTGTCTAGTCTACTGTTAATAGTATTCAGTACCCCTTTTTTTTGAATTTTATTTTATTTTTTTATACAGCAGGTTCTTACTAGTTATCTATTTTATACATATTAGTGTATACATGTCAATCCCAATCTCCCAGTTCATCCCACCCCCCACCCCCTAACCACTCTCCCCGCTTGGTGTCCATACGTTTGTTCTCTACATCTGTGTCTCTATTTCTGCCCTGCAAACCAGTTCATCTGTACCATTTTTCTAGGTTCCACAGATATGCGTTAATATATGATATTTGTTTTTCTCTTTCTGACTTATTTCACTCTGTATGACAGTCTCTAGAAATGACCCAATTTCGTTCTTTTTATGGCTGAGTAATATTCCATTGTATATATGTACCACATCTTCCTTATCCATTTGTCTGTTGATGGGCATTTAGGTTGCTTCCATGACCTGGTTATTGTAAATAGTGCTGCAATGAACATTGGGGTGCATGTGTATTTCTGAATTATGGTTTTCTCTGGGTATATGCCCAGTAGTGGGATTGCTGGGTCATATGGTAATTCTATTTTTAGTTTTTTAAGGAACCTCCATACTGTTCTCCATAGTGGCTGTATCAATTTACATTTCCACCAACAGTGTAAGAGGGTTCTCTTTTCTCCAGACCCTTTCAGCATTTATCGTCTGTAGATTTTCTGGTGATGCCCATTCTAACTGGTGTGGGGTGATACCTCATTGTAGTTTTGATTTGCGTTTCTCTAATAATTAGTGATGTTGAGCAGCTTTTCATGTGCTTCTTGGCCATCTGTATGTCTTCTTTGGAGAAATGTCTATTTAGGTCTTCTGCCCATTTTTTGATTGGGTTTTTTGTTTCTTTAATATTGAGCTGCATGTGCTATTTATATATTTTGGAGGTTACTCCTTTGTCCATTGATTCATTTGCAAATATTTTCTCCCATTCTGAGGGTTGTTTTTTCGTCTTGTTTGTAGTTTCCTTTGCTTTGCAAAAGCTTTTAAGTTTCATTAGGTCCCATTTGTTTATTTTTGTTTTTATTTCCATTACTCTAGGAGGTGGATCAAAAAAGATCTTGCTGTGATTTATGTCAAAGAGTGATCTTCCTATGTTTTCCTTTAAGAGTTTTATAGTGTCTGGTCTTAAATTTAGGTCTCTAATCTTTGAATGCCAGGTAATTTTTGATAGAGTGCCAATCACTTCAAATTTTAAGTCGTTGAGCGCTGAAAGACATTTGAAAGAGTATTGGCCAGAATGAAGTTATTTGAATCAGTTTGATCCTTCTGAGTCTTGATTTTGAGCTTTATTATGACTGGTTCAGAGCAGCCTTTACTCTAGGGCTATTTTAGTCCCACTATTAAGGTGTGACACTTCAGAGAACTCTACCTGATGCTCTATGTATTACAAGGTCCCTTTACTTTACTTAGTGGAAAAGGTACTGATTCCTAACTGTGTGAGCCCCAGTAATTTTTCTGCTTAATGCTTTCCAGAAGTTCTTTTCCTGACCTCCTGGATAGATCTCTACTCAGCTAAAGACTCCAGGAGTTTCGTCCGCAAATCTCCAGTAATCTAGCCTGTAAAATCTAGATACCAAAAATAACCTAGATATCTTCCCAAACTCCAGTTTCTGTCACCTTAGTCCAAGGACACTGCTGGACTTTGTTTAGATTCTTTTTCCTTGTTTGGTGGCCCAGAAAGTACCTCTAGGCAGTAAGCTGGAATAATAGTAGTATGTTCCCCATTTGTTTTCTGTTGCTCAAGTACCATACTCATCCTCTGCCTGAAACAGTATTTAAATGTATTTTGCAAGGATATCTAGTTGTTTAGAGTGGGAAGACAATTCCCACAGCAGTTATTTTTTCATGGGCAAAATTGAAGTCTGTCTACGAATAAAATTTATTGTGAAAGAAAGAGTTTTATTGAGTAGAATATCCCCTTTACTAGGAAGCTTATTAAAAGGTTTTGTCTTTCCATTTTGAAATGTCACAAAGTCTCCTTAAGTTTAAGACCAACTGAGAGTCTCCAATTTTCAGCATTCTTGGAGCAGGAAGAATATCAGTCCTTTATTTCTCTTAAAGAATCTCATTTTTTTGCAATACAAATCATGTTTTAAAAATCAGCCTTTCAGGGCTTCCCTGGTGGCACAGTGGTTAAGAATCCGCCTGCCAATGCAGGGGATGTGGCTTCGAGCCCTGGGCTGGGAGGATCCCACATGCTGTGGAGCAGCTGGGCCCGTGCGCCACAACTGCTGAGCCTGCACTCTGGAGCCTGCGAGCCACAGCTGCTGGGCCCTCGTGCCACAACTGCTGAAGACCACGTTCCTGGAGCCTGTGCTCCACAATGGGAGAGGACACTGCAATGAGAGGCCTGTGCACTGCAACGAAGAGTGGCCCCTGCTCGCCACAACGGGAGAGAGCCTGTGAGCAGCAACAAAGACCCAACACAGCCAAAAAAATAAATAAATAAATTTATTAAAAAATAAAAATTATGTTCTGATAAGTTTAAAAAAAATCAGGCTTTCATACAAAGAAACGAAATTGAGTTATTTGTAGTGAGGTGGATGGACCTAGAGTCTGTCATACAGAGTGAAGTAAGTCAGAAAGAGAAAAACAAATACTGTATGCTAACACATATATATGGAATCTGAAAAAAAAAAAAAGGTTCTGAAGAACCTAGGGGCAGGACAGGAATAAAGATGCAGATGTAGAGAATGGACTTGAGGACAAGAGAAGGGGGAAGGGTAAGCTGGGACAAAGTGAGCGAGTGGCATGGACTTATATACACTACCAAATGTAAAATAGATAGCTAGTGGGAAGCAGCTGCATAGCACAGGGAGATCAGCTCGGTGCTTTGTGACCACCTAGAGGGGTGGGATAGGGAGGGTGGGAGGGAGACGCAAGAGGGAGGAGATATGGGGATATATGTATATGTATAGCTGATTCATTTGTTATAAAACAAACTAACACACCACTGTAAAGCAATTATACTCCAATAAAGGTGTTAAAAAATCAGGCTTTATATATATAAAGTTATTGTAAGGAAATAATGTAGTATTGGGAAACATGAGATTATCCTTCCTAGAAAATGCACTGCCTTCCTGCTCACTTAAGCTCTTACTGGTTTTTTCTCTCTAGTTATCAGTTGGACTTTAAGAATTACACAAGTGACTATTTGTGAGGCTTTCTCAGTATTTGATCACTTAAAAATTTTTAAATGATAAACCATCAGTGACTTCATATAAAATGTGGATGAGTCCTTTATCAATATCAAAATTTAGTGCACAATGAGAATAAGAGGTATCTGTGTGTGGCTGGTATCAGAATGTGTACTTCCCACTTCAATAGAGAACATTCAGTACCTCTTAGGAATAAAATTCTATTCTTGTAAACTCTCTCTAAATAGGCTGTAAACATTTGTAATTTTCTTTTCTTGAATTAGCCTAATCCTTTTTGATAAATTGAGTTTCTATGTTTTGCACAGCTTTTGAAGACTAATTTAAGAGCCAGGAGTTTGAGGAATTAGAAACATATTAAGTTAAATGTGTTCAAGTATTTCCTTCCTCTTATGTGTTAAGTACTTTGTGGAAATAATTACTTCTCATTTGCCAGAGAGAAAAACTTTTCCTTATAGATTTCATTATCCCTGAATAGGAATAAGCTTTCCTAATATACCTGTTATGTCTTATTGTTGTATTATCTGTACCTTTAGATACATTTGTATACATCATAACTTGGTAATTCCTCTATTATGTTGCATTTATTATATCCCGATAATTAAGCATTGGTATCATCAGTAGAGATAATGACCATGATTATGAAACTGCAAAACAGCTATAGGAAAGGAAGGTTAGATTCCGTATAATACCGTATTGGTTCTTTATTCTCGTTTGAATTTTGCTGGTTGCTACCATATTTGGGGTTATTAAACTAATTATGCCTTTCTGGCCCCAATTTTGCTTCTAAACCATCAAAATAATATAATTAAATATCTATACCAAGGGCTGAACTTTTAAAAAATTCATACTTTTTTTTTTTTTTTTTTTTTTTTTTTGTGGTACGCGGGCCTCTCACTGTTGTGGCCTCTCCCGTTGCGGAGCACAGGCTCCGGATGCACAGGCTCAGCAGCCATGGCTCACGGGCCCAGCCGCTCCGCGGCATATGGGATCCTCCCAGACCGGGGCACGAACCCGTATCCCCTGCATCGGCAGGCGGACTCTCAACCACTGCGCCACCAGGGAGGCCCTAAAAAATTCATACTTTTTTTTTCATTTTGTTTACAGTGTATTTATGCTATGTAAAAATGCATTTCAGCATTTGTACATTAATTAGAGGAATAACCACAGAGTCTTCCCCTTTTACATAATTGTATATTTAACAATAAAAAGAAAATCATAATGTCATAATGCCTGTGATTCCTCTGGTGTTCTCCATTATCAATTAGAAAATAAACTAGATTTTCTAATTCCCCAGTTCCTTGGGGATTTATTTAAAAAGCAACCTGAATTTTTACCTTCATTCAAAAACATTGCATTGTTTACAAGATGAATATTAAAATAATACAATTAGAATGAAAAGCGTTTTCCTTTGGGGTTCTCTTGAGAAAGAGAGTGAGACAGACACACACCTTGGGATATAGCAGAAAACATATTATCTGCAAAGCTGATTTGATATTAATGCATTCTGCTAATCACGTTTATTTTCTGTATTGACTGAAGTTAACATTAATCCTTTAATTTGCAAATACTACAGTTCTAAAAATTACATTTCTGAGTTGATCGCTGGTGGTTATGCTACATGGTATCATTGTTAAGCTCACTGTTGAATAGATGATTTATACTCACTCGAGAAGATGAAATTATCCTCAACATATCTTTCTTGCAAAATTAGTAGAAACGCTGGTTGTTATTAAACCTGATCAGCTGGTATCACAGCAGGGCACTTGTGAAAAAATTACTTAATATCTCTTTGTTTACAGTCTTCACTGAGGTGAATATATTTAATGTAATTATTCAACTGCTAACCAGCTCCTGATGTCAACTATTTCTGTTTAAAGAAGTTGCATTTTTCACAAAACCTGTACCACACCCAAAGGTTTTATTTTCATTTTCCTAAGAACTGTATTTTGTGTGTATATCTAGAAAGGGAGTCTTAATGGAGAGGTTTTGTGCTGATTAAGCCCATAGGTGTTATTACACAGAGGAAATTTGATCATTCTTGCATCTTCAGAAAGGGTAACATTGTGTAGAACTAGAAAAGGTGGATTTCTTAATCAGCCATTGGTTTATAAGACAATTTGGGAATAGTTCACTTTATGAGTGCCTCGATATCCCTTTTGAAGAAGCAATTCTTAATGGGACCACTGTGGATTTAGTAAATAGATTGGAACAAACTTAGATAAAAATCGTGACTAATCTACAAAATTCTATCCTATTCTATTCTTGTTATAGAAAAATTTACTCCAAATCAGAAATGGGCAAAAAATGTAAATATAATGTGCTTAGATGTTCATTTGGTGCCTGTTGCTTTCAAGGGGGGGTCATGCAAATGTATATGAGTGGACTTTCATTTTGAGTCTTCAGTTGGCTCAACAGTTTAGTTTTTTAGTTATATTTATGTTTCACTGTATCCTTCAAACAGCTCCCAGAATGAATGTATTTCATGTCTTGTATCATTAGACCAGTCTTAAAACTGCATTCTCTTTCTTTATATAAATATTCCTATGTAACTGGTTGGCTAACAAGATCACTTGGTCATCCAGGAAACCTCTAATCCGAGGTTTATTAATTTTTCTTAGCTCTGATATATGACTTCACACTGGAAACGAATCTTTAAAAAATGCATTGCTCCCCAAGCATCACTCTAAGGAACAGAAAGTAGCTGGGTTGGCTATTATTTTGGGGTTTGGAAAAGCAGCTTAATGATACTCATATTAGAAATGATAAACCTGGAGAGTATAAATTCTCTCTCCAATATGTTATTAGCCTGAACCTACTTCAACTCACCTCTTATTTTCATGGAAGAATTTGTGTTGTTTTCTTGTGTTATTTCAGTTACCAGAATTCTTGAACTTAAAAAAATCATAGAGCAACTCACTATTATATAATAATTTTATAGTTACTTATATTATTATTCACTGGGGAATGGAAGTGGTATATGTTTTTGTTCACACCAAATTCCTATACCCAGCACAATTTCCAGCGCATAGTGGGTGCTTAACAGGTCTTTGTTGGGCAGGTAAACTCAGCTTCCTCTGCCTCCTGTTGATGCCATGCCCTTGTTATACCTGTGTAACTGCATGAGCTCCAGGTGTCACACTATTTTGCCCAACATTCTACCCTGAAAGTATCATTTAAAGTCCAGCCAGGAAAGAGGAGCCACTCTATTTAAATCGGAGGGAATTTAGTGCAAGAAATTGGTTTCACAGGTGCCAGAAGAAGCTTTAAAAGGAGGATGGGGAAGGCAACCCAAATGTTAGTAGCAACAGGAAGCCACACCCCTAGACTGGAGGGATGAAAGGAGGAAGTGGTAATACCCCAGCTCAGGGCCTGGGGACACCTGATGGATCCTGAAACCACAAAGGATACTGACACCAAGTGGGTGGTGCAGCCACTGCTGGGGAGACACCAGAGGCAGAGAAGGAAGGGAGAAATATTCTTGCTTCTCCCTTCTTTCGGACCTCTCATTTCTCAGTGGAAAACCCTGCAGAACACCAGCTGACATGGAGCACAGGCTGCCCGTACTACCTTCACCCCCATGCCTCCCAAAGCACAGCAGGGAAGGGTGAGGAATGAATCTGAAAACAAACAGGCCATGGTTTGATCCACTACCAAAGGGAGATGCTTTAGGGATAATGCCAGTTTTGTGCATTCTATCTCCCACTTACATGTCCCTCTCTACTAGGTACTCTGTCTAGTTAACTTCTAGCCGAGAATGACTTGACCAACATCCTTTCATCCTAAGAGACCCCTTTTTGGAGAACCTGACAACTCAAGATTGAACAGCTGGCCTATGTTTTATACTCTGCTTGCCCAGCCCAGTAGAGATAAATCTAGCCCAGCTGACTTTGCTTCAGAGCACATCCACCAGCCTCCCAGATGATCTCACGTCAAGAGCCAGAGGATAATCCACCCAAGTTCAGGGTGGAGAGAGTAGCGTGATCTTGGTGACCCAGGCCAATGTCCAAGCTTTCAGTGATGTGATTAAGACAGTCTCTTTATTACCACAATTCTAGGCTTATACTTTTCAATGATGATTTTTTTCCTTTGGCAGTCATTGGTCCTTCACACTTATTTTGATTCATAGGTGAGAATTTAATTTTTGTTGTAAAATAAGGACAAACTAACATTAAGATTTATTATTATTATCATTATTTGTAAAATCTCTCACTAAGCATCTGCTTTGATCTCTATGATAACTCCATGACATTAAAGCAGAATTTCTCACCTTCAACATTACTGACATTTGGGGCTGGACAATTCTTTGTTGTTGGGGGCTGTCCTGTACATTGTAGAACTCTTGGTAGCATCCCTTGCCTCTATCCACTAGAAACAATTAGCACTCCTTTCTCTCAAGGTGTGACAACTAAAAATGTCTCCAGATATTGTCACATGTCCCCTGGGAGGTGGAAATCATCCCTATTTGAGAACCACTGTGGTAAGGGGCATACAATTATTGTGATCCTATTTTACAGGTGAAAAAAATGAAAGAGATGTTAAGGGAGCATTCCAGGTCTTCTTATACACCATCTTATATTTTAAATTTTTATATAGGCTATAAGTAAAATATCAATTGGAAATTTGGGGGATAAAACATTTGCTTGTCTGGGGCAAAATTAAAATTGGGACCCAAAATGCAAGAAGAAAAAGCACTAAGTATGCTATATTGAAATCCATATCCAGGCCCTAGAAACTGAAGTGAGAATCTTGATTTTTGATAACTGAAAGGTTGTGGGATATTATCATAATAGCTATATGTTGTAAGAAATTGAGTGTCAGGACTGTTGGGGATAGCCCTGGAATTTGCTTACCAGGAAAAATTGCACTAGTGGCTTCCCATCTGGCTTTGACTTAATGACTAAATTATTTTAATTTTTTCCTACATTTAAAATCTTTGCTTTCTTCAAGATAAGAACACCTTAATTTCCTTCATCACATCTGTCTGCTCATTAATGTGCATGTTTTCCTCTTTATCAGCAGTTGGCCACCAGATGAAGTTTAGATAAATGGTCATCAGCTTACCTTACAGTTGTTTTATGATGGGGTTTGGATAGAAGAGTTACAGCAGATACTCCCAGTAAGAAGAGGCTGCACTGTCTCTCTGTGGTTCA
Organism: Hyperoodon ampullatus; assembly: GCF_949752795.1. Taxonomy (NCBI): domain Eukaryota; kingdom Metazoa; phylum Chordata; class Mammalia; order Artiodactyla; family Ziphiidae; genus Hyperoodon; species Hyperoodon ampullatus. The sequence goes on along the minus strand of NC_136916.1, from coordinate 50,433,640 downwards.
TTGAACCCATATGGATCAGAACAGCTGGAAGGATGGATTTGCTACCTGAGGCTAGCAATTGTGTTGCCAACCGTGACTCCCCCTTGCTGACCCTTGTATAATGCATTGCAGTTGAAGGAATGTTGATCACTCCTTTCCATTTTGTGATGGATGGTGTTATTTAAAACTGATGGTCTTGTAAACCTTGGTGAGTTTCCACGTTTCACAGATGTGAGTGAGGCAGAGAGTCAATAGATAATGCCATGGTCTAGAAAAACATGGCATGCGGCCTAAATTGTCCTGTGAACAAGCAGGTGTGAAGGTAGCTTAGACCTGGATTGGAAAGGCTTCTAGAAAAAAATGGTTTCTGGCTGGTATCATTATAAGCAAACATGCTTCTCTCCAGGTCTGTGTTTTAAGATTGCTTTATCTGACTTGCTCAATTCCTAGGTCAGCTCCTGAGAGCACCTGCATTACCTAGAATGCTCATCTATGGCTAGTCAAGCTTGAGAGGACAAAGCTTTACTGATTTAGGTATACCTACCCAGGTTGGGGTAGTGGGTGCAACTTCACAAGAGGTGGTTTTCTTTGATTGTGTAAGGTCCTGTGAGCCATCCACAGAGAGTTGTCTGGAAGGACTTTCATGGTTGACACCATTAAACTTTTATATCATCCACATAATTCCCTTGGCACTAAGCTTCTACTTCTCAAGCAACCTTCCAATCACAACTTGGTTTTCCAAGTAGCCCTATCTCCAAGTAGAGTATAGGGCAGACAAACCAATGGGAGTGTCCTAGTCAATATATATGTCAGGCATATTTTTCAATATATGAATTAATAAATTGACATCCAGTTGAAAAATGAATAAAATCAGTTAAGGAGCTTCCACATCCATACAGAGGTTGGATGTAGTCTTTGTATAAGAAGAAGTAAAATGAAGCCCCAGAGTGGTTTTAGCATTTCACCAGGCATCCTTTTTTTTTTTTTTTTTAACATCTTTATTGGAGTATAATTGCTTTACAATGGTGTGTTAGTTTCTGCTTTATAACAAAGTGAATCAGTTACACATATACATATGTTCCCATATCTCTTCCCTCTTGCGTCTCCCTCCCTCCCACCCTCCCTATCCCACCCCTCTAGGTGACCAGGCATCCTTTTTTTTTTTTTTTTTTTTTTGTGATACGCGGGCCTCTCACTGCTGTGGCCTCTCCCGTTGCGGAGCACAGGCTCCGGACGCACAGGCTCAGCGGCCATGGCTCACGGGCCCAGCCACTCTGTGGCATGTGGGATCTTCCCGGACCGGGGCACGAACCCGCGTCCCCTGCATCGGCAGGCGGACCCTCAACCACTGCGCCACCAGGGAAGCCCGACCAGGCATCCTTTTACATAGTTTTCTAGTTGCGCGGAGTTTTTTCTCCCAAAGCAGATGCTAAGTTTCCTCTGGGCAGTAACCGTTTTTTCCCCTACTATTTTTATATACACTATAATACATAGTACAGTGCTGGAGGCATGCTTAACCTTCACTTAAAACTTATTGCTTGTTTTCTGGCTCCCCTAATACTATATTGAATTAATTAACTAAAATAAAGAGGTGTTTAGTAAAGATGGAGAACAGTCTGTTACCCGCACCATGAAGTGCTATGGAATAATGACTTGGGTGACTTACAGCATTGTATACGATGGAGCTACCTGTGGTAAATCCCCATTTACTGTGTAAGCCATGATGCCTTTTTCTAAAGGAGGGTTTACTGTGAGTTCCAATCTATGTGTGTGCCTTAAAGAGCAGTGGTAGAAGCTACTGCTATATTGGATTTATATAAAGGAAGGAAAATTCTAAATGTATCAGGAGGGAGGGTAGTTGAATAGACTGGTAATACATTTTATGATCTGAACTCCTATTGTGATATTTGGCTAGTACACTACTTCACTAAACACAAAAACTGAAACAGCGAAGAGCTCTGCATAAAGGATTCTTTTGAATAATTCTGTCCTAGATGCTAGCATGGATATCACATGGCTTTAAAATATGGGGGCAGAGAAGACTAATTTCAATAGGAAATTCCCAAATAAAGAATAAACTACTCTTGGTTAAAATCTATATTTATCCCTGAGTTTGCTGGTTATTAGTGTAGGTTAATAATGTAATATTGGACTTGCTTTAAGTTGCTTTGAATCTTGGGGTGGTTATGTCTTTGCTTGGCTTTGAAATACTGTTTTAGTCTTTCTGGTACCTCTGAGCTGTCAAGGTGCTCATTTGTGTGTACTGTTCTTGAAATTTCCAGTGTACTACTTGGGTAATAACTCACTGTATCAGTCTCTTGTGCTGCTCTAAATGTTTTCACAAACCTGGTGGCTTAAAACAGAAATTTATTCCCTCACAGTTCTGGAGGCCGGAAGTCTGAAGTCTGTATCACTGGGCTGAAATCAAGGCATCAGTGGGGCATCACTCCCTCCAGAGGCTCCAGAGCAGAATCTTTTCCCTGCCTCTACCCGCTTCTGGCGGCTGACCATTCCTTGGCTCGTTACACATCACTCTTCTGTCTGTCAAATCTCCCTCTGCCTCCCTCTTAGGGATACATGTAATTGCATTTAGAGCCCATTGTATGATCTCCCATTGTTGTCTAGCATTCTGTGCTACATATAAGAAGTCCAATGCCAGTTTAATTACCATTCTTTAGTACGTATTCGTCTTGTACTCCCTGCCCCCAAACACACTTGTACGTACTAGAAGCTTAAATTGTTGTCCTTTTATTGTCAAATGTCACAAATTTCTCCAGGATTTATCTGTACTATATTATGAGTCCTTCCCACGTTTCTAGAAAATATTTAGCGTGTCTTCTCGATCTAACCATTTAAATCTTTCTTCACTTCAGGTAAATATTCTCTTTGGTATTTCTTCGTTTCCCTCCATCTTCTCTGTTATCTCTTTTTAGGACTGTTATTAGATAGATTTTGGATCTTGAACTATCATCCAGGACTCTTAATTTTCCTTTCAACATTAAAAAAAAAATTATTGGAGTATAGTTGATTTACAATGTTCTGTTAGTTTGAGGTGTACAGCAAAGTGAATAAGTTATACATAAACATATATACACTCTTAAAAATTAATTTATTTTATTTATTTTTGGCTGCATTGGGTCTTCGTTGCTGCATGCAGACTTTCTCTAGTTGCAGTGAGCAGGGGCTACTCTTCGTTGTGGTGCACGGGCTTCTCATTGCGGTCGCTTCTCTTGTTGCAGAGCACGGGCTCTAGGCGCCTGGGCTTCAGTAGTTGTGGCACACGGGCTCAGTAGGTGTGGCTTGCAGGCTCTAGAGCGCAGGCTCAGTAGTTGTGATGCACGGGCTTAGTTGCTCCACGGCATGTGGGATCTTCCCGGACCAGGGATGGAACCCATGTCCCCTGCATTGGCAGGCAGATTCTCAACCACTGCGCCACCAGGGAAGCCCTATCCACTCTTGTTTTTAGATTCTTTTCCCATATAGGCCATTACAGAGTATTTTTTTCTTTTTTTTTTTTTATTGGAGTATAGTTGATTTACACATTACAGAGTATTGAGTAGAGTTCCCTGTGCTATACTCCTTTGAACTTTTTATCCCTTTATTTTTGCTTTGTATTTGCAAAAATCCCTCAAATCAATCTTCTAGTTTTGTGTATTGAACCTTAGTCATGTCATTTCTGATATTCATTGTTTCTGTTTGAATTACTTTTCATTTTGGTTCTTGTATTTTTAATTTCTAGGAATTCTGAATACTTTTTAAAAATAGTAGCCTGTTATAATTTTTGGCTCTGATGTCTTGAGTCTCTCTGAAGATTTTAACTATGCTTTTAAAAGTTCTCTTCTTTTTCCTGCATTAGTCTGTTTTCTCTCACTGAAGTATTATACAAAGCTAGGTTGTGTTCATTCTACACTATTGTAAAGCCATGTGAGAAGAACCTCTCTGTGACTCCCACACTTAACTACACCAAGCTCAGCCCTCCTGGAGGACATATTCGGCCTCAGGTGAATACAGTTTTTCAACTTCTCCAAAATAGTATGAGTCTAAGATCATTCACAGAAGGAGTGCATTGAAACGGGCAATTCCCAACTTACTGAGAGCTAATCTTCCCCATTAGGTTGTGAGCCTTTTGAAAGTTGATGATCACATTTTATCCAGTGCTGTATCTGCAGCATTTAACCCAATTCTGGCCCATAATTGTTGCTTAATCAATATTTATTAAATAAAAGAGTGAACAAATATATGATATTCCAAGTTTGGCATTGATTATCACTTGATTTGTATTGGAGGCAGAATTTAAAGAAAACGAGGTCTTTGGGGATTACATTTTATTCCATCCATCATCATTTATTGCCTCACATTTAGCTGGACTGAAGTAAAAATATAGCCAGAACCCATCTTACAGAGGGTTTCCTGGACACTTGAGAATGGCCAAGATCAATAAAGAGTACTTTCTCTGCCTATCCATTCTCTTAGAGATAAGGGGGAGGACAGGCTACTTTAATGCCCCTCACGTTTCCATTCCTTTGTTGGAGCTTTTCCTTCTTCCACAAGGACCCTTTCCCCTGCCCTATCCAGTCTTCTCTGACTACTTCAGACCACACTGATTTCTCCATTTTGTGCTACTATGGGACTTTTTATGTGCATCACACTATTTAGTACTTCAGTTTTATTGAACAAATATTTATTTTCTCTGTACTTGGCTCTGAGCTAGGTTCCAAAGGTGATACAAAGATGAAAAAACTCATAGTCCTGCTTTCAAAGAACCTTCAGCCTGGTAGGGAATTTGGTATATAATAAGTAGCTATAATAAAACTCAGCAGAACAAGAAACAGGGGACTAGTGGAACAATGTACGTGGGAAGTTCAGGGTGAGGAGAAATGATATCTACCTGGTGTAGCTTCAGAAGGTGTGTGGCTTTGTCCGTGGCCTTGGAAGTTGAGCAGGTTTTTATCAGAAGGTAATAGAGGACCAGGAAGGAAAAGAGAAGACAGGAAGAAAAAATCATGTATAAAATGCTCAATCAAAACCACAAAAGGCAGAAAAAGAGTGAAAGACAAAAATAAGAACTAATAACAAGGGTAACAAATATGGTAACTATTAATCCAGGTATATCACTTTGAACATCAATGGTCTAAATGCACCAATTAAAAGACAGAATTGTCAGAGTAGATCAAAAAACAAGACCCAGCTCTATGTTGTCTATAAGAAACCCACTTTAATATAAGACACTTATAGACTAAAAGTAAAAGGATAGGGAAAGATACATGGATAGGGAGACTCTACATTGCCAAGATGTCAGTTCTATACAACTTGATCTATAGATTCAGTATAATTCAAATAAAAATCCCAGCAAGTAATTTTGTGGATATTGACAAACAGATTATAAAGCTCATATGGACAGGCAAAAAACCCAGAATAGGCGACAGAGTATTAAAGAAGAAGAGCAGTTGGAGGACCAATACACGCAACTTGAAGACTTAATATAAAGCTATAGTTATTAAGGCAGTGTTGTACTGGTGAAAGAAGTGACAAGGAGATCAATGGAATGGAATAGAGAGCCCACAGACAGACCCACATGAATGTAGCCAGCTGATCTTTGACAAAGGAGCAAAGGCAATAAAATGAAGAAAAGATAGTTTTTCAACAAATGGTACTGGGACAATTAGACATCAACATGCAAAAAAAAAAGAATCTAGACACACACCTCACATCATTCAAAAAATTAAATCAAAATGGATCACAGACCTAAATGTAAATGCAAAATTATGAAACACCTAGAAGATAACATGGGAGAAAATCTAGATGACCTTGGGGTTGGTGATGATTTTTTAGATTAAATACCAAAGCCATGATCCATGAAAGAAAGAATTGATAAACTGGAATTCATTAAAATTAAAAATTTCTGCTTTGTGAAAGTCACTGTCAAGAGAATGAAAATATAAGCCACATATTGGGAGCAAATATTTGCAAAAGACATATCTGATGAAGGGCTATTATTCAAAATATACAAAGAACACTTGAAACTCAACCATAAGAAAACAAACAACCCAGTTAAAAAATGAACCAGGACCTTAAAATACACCTCATCAAAGAAGATACACATGTATTAGAATGGCCAAAATCCAGAACACTGACAACATCAAATGCTGGAAAGGATGTGGAGCAACAGGAACTCTCATTCATTTCTGATGGGACTGCAAAATGGTACAGCCCCTTTGGAAGACACTTTGGCATTTTCTTTAAAAACTGCATATATTCTTACCATACAGTCTAGCAATCATACTCTTTGGTATTTACCCAAAGGAGTTGAAAACATGTGCACACAAAAACCTGCACACAGATGTTTATAGTAACTTTACTCATAATTGCCAAAACTTGGAAGCAACTCAGATGTCCTTCAGTAAGTGAATGGATAAATAAATTGTGGTACATCCAGACAATGGAATGTTACTCACTGCTAAGAAGAAATGAGCTATCAGGCTATTAAAAGACATGGAGGAACCTTAAATGCACACGACTAGGTGAAAGAAGCCAAACTGAAAAGGTTGCATACTATACAATTCCAACTACATATCATTCTGGAAAAGGCAAAACTATGGAGACAGTAAAAATATCAGTGGTTGCCAGGGGTTTGAGGAGGAAGGGATAAATAGATGGAGCACAGAGGATTTTTAGGGCAGTATGATACTGTATGATACTATAATGATGGATACATTTGTCCAAACTATAGAATTTACAACACCTAGAGTGAACTGTAATGTAAACTATGGACTTTGGGTGATTACGATGTGTCAATGTAAGTTCATCAATTGTAGCAAATGTACCACTCTGGTGGGGATTGGTGGGGGAAGCTATGCATGTATGGGGGGAGAGGATATATGGGAATTCTCTGTACCTTCATCCTAACTTTGCTGTGAAACTTAAGCTTCTCTAAAAAATTATCTTCAATAAAAATATTTTAAGAGAAGCAATCATGTGAGCAAAGAAAACTGGGGCATTTTCATGGAACTAAGAATTTGGCTAGTTTCTTAGCACAGGTAGTCTGGTGCTCTGGCAATAACCAAGTTTCTGTATAACAGCAATGGGCTGGAGCCAAGGAGTTGATGGATTCTTTGGGGCACTGACTCTCAAGTTTGTTGCAGTTCCTCCTACACTGTACACTTCACACATCTATGTAAGCTGCCTGGTCCCTATGTGCATGTGGTGGATAAGAAAGAATAATTTTAAATGTGTTTGGACTACTTTTTTGAGATTTTGGAGTATCTTAATTGCCCTAATAAGGAGTTGGTTTTCTAGTTTTAAAGTGTATTTCTACACATATCATCCTGCATGCTGCATATGCTACTGTAGTTTTGAAGATTACAGAGTGGCAGTGAGGAGCTGAGTCACTGGATTTCCAGAGCATCGGTGGGCAGACTGGATGTTGGGCTAAACCATTGCCCCACTGAGCTACAGTCAACCACTGTGAAACACCAAGCTAAATGGAAAGGGCCTTCCATCAGAGAATAAGCATCTTGGGTACTGGGAATAAACATATCTCACACTTATCTTGGATCTCCCATAATTTCAGCACAATTCTTCATTTGGACCAAAATCCCTAGCCTTACCATGGCCTGTAAGGCCCTGAATAACCTGGCTTCTAGTTATCACAGATTTTTGGGTTGATTGAGTTGGTTTGTTTTCTTATCTCATTGCTTTCTCTCTCAAATTTGGAAGTTATGCATGCTACTTCTGTTCTTGTATTGGTTGTCCTCAAAATCTTATCATGCATTTTGAAGTCTAAAATTATAGTATATTAACCATTTTCCAGAAAAATACAATAATACTTTGTTCAGTTTACTACCTTTCAACTGATGTAATATTGTTGCTCAGAAGTTTAGATGCTCATTTAAGCCCATTAACATTATTATTTTTATTTTTATACATTATTATTAACATTATTATTTTTATAATTATTTATACAGGTAAATAATTATACAGTTTAACAACTTCTTTGATCATCATTCCTTCTTGCATCAGACCTTTCTTCTGAGATTATTTTCCTTCTTTCTAAAGAAAATCTTTTAGAAATTCCTTTAATGAAACTTTGTTGATAAATTCTCTCCAGTTTTGTTTGTTTTTAGAATCAGAGAATATGTTTAATTTGCCCTCATTTTTAAAAGACGAGCATAGTTTTAAAACTTAGATAACTTTGCTGGGTACATGCCTAAGCTGACATTTATTTTTTGCTCAGCTTTTTAAAATTTTTTTTTAATTTTTTAAAAAATTTTTATTATTATTTTTTTTTTGCGGTATGCGGGCCTCTCACTGTTGTGCTCCCGTTGCGGAGCACAGGCTCTGGACATGCAGGCTCAGCGGCCATGGCTCACGGGCCCAACCGCTCCGTGGCATGTGGGATCTTCCCGGACCGGGGCACGAACCCGTGTCCCCTGCATCGGCAGGCGGACTCTCAACCACTGCGCCACCAGGGAAGCCCTGCTCAGCTTTTTGAAGAGATAATAATTCATCATTTCCTGACTTCCTTTGTTGCTATTCATTTAGTTGATATTCTGTGGGGTTTTTCTTGGGGGTTTTTTGCTCTGTTTTTTCTGTCATGCTGCTTGTAAGGTCTTTTTTGTTTTGTCTTCAGTGTTCAGCAGTTTCACCACAATATGTCTAGGATTTATTTAATCTTATTGATGTGTTTGGTAGTAGCTGTGCTTCTTTTATCTATGGGTTTATGTCTTTAAGCCATTCCACAAAATTCTTAGCCATTATCTCTATTGCAGCTTTTCATTCCCCCTAATTCTATCCTTCTATAATTTTGATTAGACATATGTCAGATCTTTTCATCTTTCATTCCTCATTAAGTTCTCTTAATATTTTCCATCTCATTGTTTCTGTGTTGCATTCTGAGTAATTCCTACTGGACTATATTTCAATACACTAGTGCTCTCCTTAGCTGTGTTCAGTGTTGTTTAATCCTGAATTATTTTTTCTTCAGATATTTAGTTTCAAAATCAACTTATTGAGGTATAATTTACATAAAAGAGAATATACTCCTAGTAAGTATACAGTTTGGTTTTTAACAGGTACACTTATTTGTTCAGTCGTCACCCATAATCACATGCCCATAATCTCAAAAACGTCCCTCTTTCTCATTTGATCTATTCTCTTCTTTCCCCAACCTTGACCCCTAGCAACTACTAATCCATTTTCTGTAACTGTAGGTTAGCTTTTCTATTTGAGGATTTTGTATGAATGGAATCATATGGTTTGTACTCTGGTGTTTGATTCTTTCACTCAGTACAGTGCTTTTGAGATTCATGCATGTTGTTGTGTGTATCAGTAGTTCTAACCATTTTATTTCTGAGTAGTATTCCATTCAATGGATATACCATGACTTAGCAGTCCATTTTCCTATTGATAGACATTTGGGATGCTTACAAATTTTTGATTTTTATGAATGAAGTAGTTACAAACATTTGTGTACAAATCTCTGTGTGGACATATGTTTTTATTTCTCTTGGGTATCTACCTAGAAGTAAGATTGCTGGGTTTTGTGATACATGTATGTTTAACTTTAAAAGAAAATGCCAAACACTTTTCTCATGTAGCTGTACATACAGTATTAATTCCCATCAGCAATGTATAAGAATTCTAGTTGCTCCATATACTCACCAGCACTTGGTATGGTTAGTCTTTTTAGTTTTAACCATTCTAAAAAATGTATGGTGGTATCTTGTGATTTTAATTTGCATTTCCCTAATGACTAATAATGTTAAGAATATTTTCCTATGTTAAATGGCTATTCACATATTTTCTTTGGTGAAACATCTGTTCAAATTTTTTGACCATTTAAAAAACTGGGTTATTTATATTCTTATTGATGAGTTGTAAGAGTGTTTTTATGTATTCTGGAGAGTAGTCCTTTATCAGATATATGTATGGTATATGGTTTTAGATTAGGATTGAGGTTCAGGATTTTTTTTTTGCATGTAGATATCCAATTGTTCCAGCACTATTTTTTTATGAGACCTGTCTTTTACACATTGAATAACCTTGGCATCTTTGTTGAAAATCAGTTTACCTCAAATATCTAGATCTACCTATGAGCTCTATTCAGTTCCATTAAGCTCTGTAACCATCCTTATGGCAGTGCCACACTATCTTAATTATGTATCTTCGTAGTAAGTTTTGAAACCATATGATGTAAATCCTTAACTTTGATCTTCTTTGTCAAAGTTGTTTGGGCTATTCTAGGTCATCTGAATTTCCATATATATTTTATAATTAGCTTGTCAATTTCTACAAAGTTGCCTTCTCAAATTTAGATTGAAATTGCACTGGATCTATAGATCAAGTTGGGGGGTAATTGATATCTTAACAATACTGAGCCTTCCCATCCATGAACATAGTTTATCTCTTCTATTACTTAGGTCTTCGTTAATTTCTGTCAGCAATGTTTTGTAGTTTTTAACAAACAGATCTTGCACATATTTGCTAAATTTATTTCTTAAGTGTTTAATGATTTTTTTTGGTACCAAAGTAAATGGCATATTTTTTAAAAAGTCAATTTCCAATTGTTTATACCTAGTATATAGAAATACAAGTAATTTTTTAATATTGACCATGTATCCTGTAACCTTGATGAACTCAATTGTTAGCTCTATTAGCATTTTGCAGTTCTAGTATTATGTGTCTAATGTTGCATAACAAATTAGCCCCAAACTTAAATGGCTTGAAACAACATTTATCCTCTTGAAGTTTTTATGAGCCAAGAGTCTGGATGTGGCTTAGCTGCATTCTCTGGGTCTGGTCTCTCACAAGCCTAAAATCAAGGTGTTGGCCATGGCTGCCATCATCTCAAGGCTCAAATGGACAAAGAAACTGTGAGTACAACGTTGAACAGAAGTGGTGAGAATAGACAGCCTTGAGTTCTTGCTGATCTTAGGGGGAAAGAATTCAGCCTGTCACCATTAAGTATAACATTAGCAGTAGGATTTTTTGACGATCCCCTTTATCAGCTTAAGGTTTGATTAAACATGTTGGAAAGCTAAGTACTAAGAGTAAATTTTTTTAAAGGCATCTTTTATATGAAACTAAATAAAAACTCAGTCTTTTTTTCCTAAAACCTATAAGGTCTGTTATGTTTAGGAACTGAGAATTTTCAGAGTTTAGAATGATAATTTAGTTCATGTACTATTTATTACCTAAAAACTCCTTGGGGACTGAGCAATACCTCATAATCAAAGGCACAATTATTTCTGCAGCAAAACATGAATGTTCATTCTATGTGGGATAAACAATCTTTAATAGTCTCATGTCAGTTCAAGTCAGGTTTTCTCATTAAATGAGCTCTAATCACGTCAAGTTTTGCTAGCAAAGGAGTACTGATGATACTGTTCATAGCTCTTTTTCTCGGAGTTTTAGAATTTCAGAAAAGATATTGAGGACATGTAATAGATGGTAATAATAAATAGATATGAGAGGGAAAGTGAATGGAAGTCAAAGCATGCTAAAAGGCTTGCCTTAGGGAGAAGACTTTGGTAGAAAAGTAATTCTAAAGCACCCAACATGAGAGGCAGAGTGACAGAGAAGTCTCAGTTGAAATAGACAGCTGTCTTAATTGATTGAAGTTGCATTATTTTAAGTTTTCAAATTTTCAAAAACATATGACTCTATGAACACATTGCTAAGGCCTCTCCCAAAGCCCTGGGAAAGGTTTGTATAAGTGAGAGGCCCTGGTGCTTAGACTTCATGAACTTCTTCATGGTGAATCTGACTCCGTGTATAAGGAAACAACATTGTTAAAGCAACAGCTCAGAGCCTGATTCTGTCTCCTCTGTCAACAATTGCCTGTATCCTTCAGTAAAAACTCCCCTGTGAACTTTGTTTATTTATATAAAAATAACACCATACACTGCATGTGGTTGTGCACCTGCTTTTCTCCATTCAAACTGTACTAAGCACATTTTCCCTCCATTTTATTATTTTAATGGCTGCACAGAATTTCATCATATGAAATATATTCATAATTTAACCTAACTTGTTTGTGAAACTTTATTCGTACTGCAGTAAACATTTTTGTAAATATATCTGCACATGTAATGTATTTCTGTAAGAGAAATACCTAGAAGAGAGTGCATGTCAAAAAGAGCATATGGTTAAAATTTTGATAGATTCCTCCAAATCGACCATCCTAAAAGTTTGTATAGATTAACTCCCTATTAAGAGTATATGAATGTGTCATTTCCTTTACTCCAGGCCCACACTGGGTATGATCATTCTACATAATCTTCAAATATGATATGATATTAGATATCAGATATGATATCTGTAATGAAGTATCATTGTTTTGATTTGCATTTATCATTAATGAGATTGAGCATATCTATTTTTATTAATAGTCTTTTCCTCTGTCATTGTCTGTTTTTTCTGTATGTTTCATTTTGTTTGTTTGCTAAGTCTGATATAGGGGCACTCATCATTATTATTAACTTGTAAAAGACCTTGTTATTGCTATTAGTATTTTTCTTTCTCTTATATTTTGCAGCATTTCCTTCAGTTTGTCAGTTCCCTTCTGGTGTCAGATAGAGCCGGTTACCATACTAACTGTGTGATTCTGGTGAAACAATTTAAGCCTTCATTTCCTCACATGCTAAAAAGGGACAATATCAGTGTGATGGTTAGTTTTTTTGTTTGTTCTGTTTTTTAACATCTTTACTGGAGTATAATTGCTTTACAATGGTATGTTAGTTTCTGCTTTATAACAAAGTAAATCAGTTATACATATACATATGTTCCCATATCTCTTCCCTCTTGTGTCTCCCTTCCTCCCACCCTCCCTATCCCACCCCTCTAGGAGGTCACAAACCACAGAGCTGATCTCCCTGTGCTTTGCGGCTGCTTCCCACTAGCTATCTATTTTACGTTTGGTAGTGTATATATGTCCATGGCCACTCTCTCACTTTGTCACAGCTTACCCTTCCCCCTCCCCATATCCTCAAGTCCATTCTCTAGTAGGTCTGTGTCTTTATTCCCGTCTTACCCCTAGGTTCTTCATGACCTTTTTTTTTTTTCTTAGATTCCATATATATGTGTTAGCATACGGTATTTGTTTTTCTCTTTCTGACTTACTTCACTCTGTATGACAGACTCTAGGTCCATCCACCTCAGTACAAATAACTCAATTTCGTTTCTTTTTATGGCTGAGTAATATTCCATTGTATATATGTGCCACATCTTCTTTATCCATTCATCTGTTGATGGACACTTACGTTGCTTCTATGTCCTGGCTATTGTAAATAGAGCTGCAATGAACATATTGGAAAGCTACAGTAATCAAGGCAATATGATACTGGCACAAAAACAGAAATATAGATCAATGGAACAGGATAGAAAGCCCAGAGATAAACCCACGCACATATGGTCACCTTATCTTTGGTAAAGGAGGGAAGAATATACAGTGGAGAAAAGACAGCCTCTTCAATAAGTGATGCTGGGAAAACTGGACAGGTACATGTAAAAGTATGAGATTAGAAGACTCCCTAACACCATACACAAAAATAAGCTCAAAAGGGATTAAAGACCTAAATGTAAGGCCAGAAACTATCAAACTCTTAGAGGAAAACATAGGCAGAACACTCTATGATATAAATCACAGCAGGATCCTTTTTGACCCACCTCCTAGAGAAATGGAAATAAAAACAAAACTAAACAAATGGACCTAATGAAACTTAAAAGCTTCTGCACAACAAAGGAAACCATAAACAAGACCAAAAGACAACCCTCAGAATGGGAGAAAATATTTGCAAATGAAGCAACTGACAAAGGATTAATCTCCAAAATTTATAAGCAGCTCATGCAGCTCAATAGCAAAAAAACAAACAACCCAATCCAAAAATGGGCAGAAGACCTAAATAGACACTTCTCCAAAGAAGATATACAGATTGCCAACAAACACATGAAAGAATGCTCAACATCAGTAATCATTAGAGAAATGCAAATCAAAACTACAATGAGATATCATCTCACACCAGTCAGAATGGCCATCATGAAAAAATCTAGAAACAATAAATGCTGGAGAGGGTGTGGAGAAAAGGGTACCCTCTTGCACTGTTGGTGGGAATGTAAATTGATACAGCCACTATGGAGAACAATATGGAGGTTCCTTAAAAAACTACAAATAGAACTACCATACGACCCAGCAACCCCACTACTGGGCATATACCCTGAGCAAACCATAATTCAAAAAGGGTCATGTGATGGTTAGTTTTATGTGTCAACTTGACTGGCCACAGAGCCCAGGCATTTGGTCAAATGTTATTCTGGATGTGTTTGTGAGAGTGTTTTTGGACGAGATTAACATTTGTATGGGTAGACCGAGTAAGGCAGATTGTCCTCCCTAATGTAGGTGGGCCTCATCCAATTGATTGAAGACTTGAATCGAACAAAAAGGGTGAGTGAGAGGGAACTCTCCCACCTGGTTGATGAGCTGAGACATTGGCTTTTTCCTGGATTTCAGGCTTTGACTGAAACATCAGGTTTTCTTAGATCTTGCAATGCTGGCCTTGGGACTGGAACTTCCACCATTGGCTCTCCTGGTTCTCAGGCCTTTGGACTAGGACTCAAACTACCCATCAGCCCTCCTGGGTCTCTAGCTTGCCATCTGCGGATCTTGGGACTTCTCAGCCTGCATAATTACTTGAGCCAATTCCTTACAAGAAATCCCTTAATTGTCCACACATATGCCCCCTCCCCCCACACCCTACTGGTTTAGTTTCTCTGGAGAACCCTGACTAATACAATTATCTATCTTACAGTACTATTGGGAAGAAAGGACTCAATATATGTGAAGACTTAGCTTAGTTTCTATCACAGAGTATTAAAACAAAGAGTATGTAAAATTAACTTTATTTGAATTATTTTTGGCCATTCAGAAATTTTACATAGTCACATGTATCAATCCTTTCCCTTATGACTTTATTAAATTTTTTCCCTCTGGTATTTGTCAAATGCCTCTACTTTTTGTGTTTAAGAAAAAATCCATCTGGAAATTTGTTTTTATATATGTTTAATTTGGGATTTAATATTTTCCCACAAATGGATAGCCAGTCAGTGCTATTTATTGAATAATTGATTCTTTCAGTGTTCTCTAAAAGCACCATTGTCAAGAAAGCCTTCAAGGGAAAAACATTTCTGTTATCAAGTTTAGAAATTGTATATCTGTATA
Organism: Hyperoodon ampullatus; assembly: GCF_949752795.1. Classification (NCBI taxonomy): domain Eukaryota; kingdom Metazoa; phylum Chordata; class Mammalia; order Artiodactyla; family Ziphiidae; genus Hyperoodon; species Hyperoodon ampullatus. The sequence goes on along the minus strand of NC_136916.1, from coordinate 50,418,447 downwards.
TCAACATAGAAGCATACTCCAAATAAGCTCTTTCATGTTTCTTGCCCTGACAACCCACAGGGAAAGAAAACAGAGATATTTGTAGTTTTCTTGTTCACACAACTGCCTATGTAAAATGTTAAAGATGTTAAACCTGATTGGTGTCTTTTTTTTTTTTTTTTTTTTTTTTTTTTTTTTTTGCGGTACGCGGGCCTCTCACTGCTGTGTCCTCTCCCATTGCGGAGCACAGGCTCCGGACGCGCAGGCTCAGCGGCCATGGCTCACGGGCCCAGCCGCTCCGCGGCATGTGGGATCCTCCCAGACCGGGGCACGAACCCGTGTCCCCTGCATTGGCAGGCGGACTCTCAACCACTGCGCCACCAGGGAAGCCCTGATTGGTGTCTTAAAAAGCCATTTAGTAGTTAAACATAATCCAAGCAAACAAAGGCAGGGGAAGGATATTGATTTTGTGTCACACAGTTGTAGGTGAAACATCTAAGCCTAGAATAATGCTCCCAGGGCACTTTTCGGTGTGATCAGGCAAAGCGGAGAACATGCCGTATTTAATGATGTGAGAACTCGTTTCTCCATGAGGTCAATAGTATGTGCTTAACCTTTAGGCGCTCGCATGGCCGGCTGCCCCACTGCTTTATGGAGTGGAGTCCGACATGACTGGAGGGCAGTGATGACTTGATCTCGCCAGTGCTAGCTACTCTTACCCAGACATGGTGAACAAATCCATCACAGTGGCTGCAGCCTGTGCTTTTCTGAGCTGTCCATGCCTATCTCTCATCTCAGACTTACCTCCTGAGGTGAAAGGAACACAGCTGCCTTTGGAAAATAGGACTTCTTCCATCACCGTGAGAAAAAAAATGCTTTGTTTTGATTCCGTTTTTAAGACCTTAAACAGCCTCCAAAAGGCAAACACAACATCCAGATGACTCTAGATCAAGACTGCTTTTGTTTTTATTTCTCATTTTGGCATAAGTTTCCACTTTGTACATTCAGTATTTTCCAAAGTTGTTCTCAAAAATACTAGTCCATTGAGACTCTGCTAGGAAGGAAGGAGGGAGAGAAGGAAGGCGGGGGAGATGTTAAGCGAGCTGAGGTTAGTCGTGTTTGGGGCGTAGGATACTGCCTTTTTGGAGACTCACAGTGCACATGAGCAATTAAAGTTCAGCTCCATCAGTTAAGAAATGTGTTTAATTTAAAACCCAGGATTTTGATTCATATTTGAGCCTGCAACATATTTTTAAAAAACATGTAACATCTGTTCTCTTATTTGGTAAGTGCTCCTATTAGGTGGATTGCTTTAAAATTGTGTGTAAAACAGAACTTTGCCTATTGAATGTTCTTTGCCATTAATCTCCATCATAAGCCAAGAGGTGACTTCTAATGGAAGAAAAAAGCCAACCATGAGACATAATAGAAATGTCAGGGAAGAATTCCAGTCTTCATATTAAAGCTCAATATTCCACCTGTGTTGATGTGCATTTAAGGCTGTCCTGTGTATCTTTCAAAGAAGTTAGTCAAGCAGATGAAACATACAACTCTGGAGCAGATGGGAGCCTGACCAAGGCATCTGAACAGCTCCTTCTTTCCCAGACAAGCAGACTGAGATCTAGAAAGGCTGAGGGGGTGGGTAAAAAGCTACAGATGGATTTGTGAGGACATCTGGACACTGAGTCAGTTTTCCTGCACTTCTCTCTGGTTTGTCCTTCTCTTTATGACAGCTTAATCCTCAAACTAGAGTTTTTTGCAGTTACAGGCCACACCCATTCACAACAATGTTGGAGAAGTTTTTCCTGAAAAGTGAGGAAAAACCAATTTCCCACCTCCTGAAGTGGTCTAATCTGTGATGGGACTTTTGGACTTTCCCAGTTTGGTATCACCTGATAGAGTGGCTGATGCCCAGGGGATGAGTTCATGGGCCCAAATCACCCACATCTGAGGAGTGCAACTATTTCAGAGAAGAACAAAAGCCTTTTTAGTATCTAGTGATATGATCATATTACTTTTCTTCTTTAATTTGTTGATGTCATGACTTATTATACATTGAAAGACTTCCTAATTCTAAATTATCCTTGCAATTCTGGAGTAAACCCTGTTTGGTCATAGAGCACTGTTTCGATACACTGCCAAATTCTCTTGGCCTGTACTTGATTTAAATTTTTGCATTTAAATTCCTAAGTGAGATTGGGCTATAGTTTCCTATTTTTATACCATTTTTATCAGGTTTGGGAATTAAAGTTGTGTTAGAATCATAAAATGAATTAGGGCACTTTCCAACTTTTTATTATGGTCTGAGTTATTTTGAATTATAAAGGAATTATCTATTCCTTCAAAATGAGATAGAACTCAGCTGTGAAAACTCTTTAGTTCTGGTTCTTTTAAAACTGACAGATCTGCAATCATTTTTATGTCTTCTGTGATAACTGGTCTATTCAAGTTTTGTCCTGTTTTGTAATTTCTTTTACAAATTAAAAAAAATAGCTTTATTGAAGCATAATTTACATGTCACAAAATTCAATTACTTTTAGTAATGTGAAGTTTTTAAGTGTACAATTCTATAATGTTTAGTAATAGAGATCAGCTTAAATCACTTATATTTTTCTAGAAAATATCCATTTCCTCCAGGTTTTTAACTGCTTCCAGAGAATTGCTCATAATATTTTCTTTTAATTACACACCTATGGAAACGTTGGCTTTTCAAGTGAACATGCCAAGGTGAGAGAAAAGAGAAGGAAATGGAGATAAATCCTGAGGCAGTCAATGGACTGGTGGGAGCACATTTATTAAAATGGCCGGGCAGTCTGTAAGTCAGGACCTACAAAGTGTAATTTTTTTTATGTCCCTGATTGGAAGGGATTTCTGGCTGGTAGTCTAGCTTAGGTGCTCAAGTTCCTGGGATCAGAACTGGGAGTGAGAAGTTTCAGACCAGGAAGCCAAAGCCACAACGTCTGGCACTTTCTGTTTCTTAGTGGTGTTTTAGTTGGCCACTTGCTTCAATTAAAAATTTTCATAACACCAGTGTGTTTTACCACTTTATATGGGGAAATTTCACCGTGGGTGTAACCATATGTCAAACAATTATTAACACCAAGAATCCACTAAGTTGAACCTTCCACCTTAAAATCAAGCTTGTATATAAAATGTCTAATACCACTAAATTGTAGAATGATCATTCACGTGGATATGTTAGATACAATGTAGGATGAACCAAAGTATGATTTTATGCCCTATTTTAAAAATCAATTTTATTGACATATAATTTACATAGAGTAAAATTCATCCTTTTGAGTTATACAGTTCAATGAGTTTTCATAAATGTGTATAGTTCTGTTACCACCAACACAGTCAAGGTATAGAATATTTCTATCATCTCCAAATTCTCCCTCTTACCCCTTTCTAGTCATTCCTCTTTCCCAACTCCCGGTCCCTGGCAATCACTGATCTGATTTCTGTCTCTAGAATTTTGCCTTTTCAAGATTACTATGTAAATAGAATCATACATTATTAAAATGCAGATTTAAACACTTAATTTAGGTTTTCATTTGGAATTTGAAGCCTCTTTGAATACCCTAAACATTAAAGAATTAGTATAGGAGGCATTGAATTATAAATTTAGTGTTTTTTTGTTTGTTTGTTTTGTTTTGTTTTTGCGGTACGTGGGCCTCTCACTGTTGTGGCCTCTCCCGTTGCGGAGCACAGGCTCCGGACGCGCAGGCTCAGCGGCCATGGCTCACGGGCCCAGCCGCTCCGCGGCATGTGGGATCCTCCCGGACTGGGGCACGAACCCATGTCCCCTGCATCGGCAGGCGGACTCTCAACCACTGCGCCACCAGGGAAGCCCATAAATTTAGTTTTTAAGAACATAAGAATGTCTTCTAAATTATTGGTTTTAAAAAATTTATTCTTATAGTTGTCTCATCTGTTGTTCAGCCACATTATCTGACACAAGTAGAATTTAGAGAGAATAATCTTAGAAAATCAGTATGGTTGAAATACTCAAGAAAAAAAATCCTGTGGGTCAATCCAAAAGAAAATCTTGATGGAATGTTTTTATCTTATTTAGAAAAACAACTTTGGAAAGAAAATAAAAGATTTTGACAAAAAAATTAATAGAACCATACAGTATAATATCTTTTGTATCTGGCATCACTTAGCAGTATTTCTGAGATTCGTTTATGTTGTTGCATGCATCAGTTCATTCTTTTTCATTGCTGAATACTATTCTATTATATGGATGTACCATATTTTCTTATCCATTCACCCTTTAAAAGATACTTGAGGTGTTTCCAGTTTGTGGCAACTATGTATAAAGCTGCTTTAAACTTTAACATACAGGGTTTTGTGTGGATATATGTTTGCATTTCTTTTGGGTAAATACCTAGGAGTGGGATTGCTGGGTTGTATGGTAAATGCGTGTTTAACTTTATAAGAAACTGCCAACCAGTGTTTCAAAGTGACTGACTTACCATTTTGCATTTCCACCTGTACTGTAAGAGAGCTGGAGTTTCTCCATCTCCTCCCCAACCCCTCATATTTTCAGGCTTGCTAATGCTTGGCCATTCTGGTATGTATGTAGGGGTATTTCATTGTGTTTTTTTTCTCATTATGTATTTAATTTCTATTTTCTAATGATTTATATGTTTATTTGCCATCACATCTTGTCTCTTATGAAGTATCTGTTCAAATTTTTGCCCATTAAAAAACTGACTCGGGCTTCCCTGGTGGTGCAGCGGTTGAGAGTCCGCCTGCCGATGCGGGGGACACGGGTTCGTGCCCTGGTCCGGGAGGATCCCACATGCCGCGGAGCGGCTGGGCCCGTGAGCCATGGCCGCTGGGCCTGTGCGTCCGGAGCCTGTGCTCTGCAATGGGAGAGGCCACAACAGTGAGAGGCCCACGTACCTCAAAAAAAAAAAAAAAAAAAAAAAACTGACTCATTTGTTTTCTTATTATTGAGTTGTAAGTGTTCTTTATATATTTGGGGTACAAATCCCTTATCAGATATTTGTTTTGCAAATATTTTTCCCAGTCTGGAGCTTGTCATTTCATCTTCATAACTGAGTCTTTAGAAGAACAAAAGTTTTAAATTTTGATAAAGTGTAATTTTTTAAATTTTAATTTAATTTAATTTTTTATTTTTGACTGTGTTGGGTCTTTGTTGCTGCCCGTGGGCTTTCTCTAGTTGCAGCAAGCAGGGGCTACTCTTCATTGCGGTGCACAGGCTTCTCATTGTGGTGACTTCTCTTGTTGTGGAGCACAGGCTCTAGGCGCGTGGGCTTCAGTAGTTGTGGCACATGAGCTCAGTAGTTGTGGCTCACGGGCTCTAGGGCACGGGCTTTTAGTTGCTCCGCAGCATGTGGGATCTTTCTGGACCGGGGATCGAACCTGTGTCCCCTGCATTGGCAGGCAGATTCTTAACCACTGCGCCACCAGGGAAGTCCTGATAAAGTGTAATTTACCAATCTTTTAACCTGTAGTTTGTGCTTTTTGTATTCTAACTAAGAAATCTTTACCTAACCTAAGGTCATATGGTTCTTCTAGAAGTTTTATAGTTTTAGGTTTTACGTATATGTCTATGATTCATCTCAAGTTAATTTTATATATAGTATGAAGAAAAGATCAAAATTCATTTTGTGGTATTCAATTGCATCTAATTGTTCTAGCACCATTGTTGGAAATTACCTTGGCATCTTTGTTGATTATCAGTTGACCATATTTCTGTGGGTCTATTTCTAGAGTTTCTATTCTATTCCATTCATCTATGTGTCTATACCTATATCAATACTACATTGCCTTGATTACTGTAGCTTTAGAGTAAGTCTTGAGCTCAATTAGTGCAAGTCTTCCAATTTTATTATTTTTTTCAAAATTGTTTTGGGTATTCTAGATCCTCTCTTTTTCCATATAAAGTTTAGAATCAGCTTGTCAGTTTCTACCAAGAAGCTTGCTGATGCTCTGACTGGGATTTTATGGATTATAAAGATCAATTTGGAGAGAATTAAGAGCTTAACAATATTGAGTCGGCCAATCTATGAACACAACTATAGCTCTATTTATTTAAGCCTTTTTTCATTTCTCTTATTGATGTTTGGTAGTTTCCAACATGCAGCTCTCGTGCGTATATTACGAGATTTATCCCTGTTTTATTTTTAATGCTACTGTAAATAGTATTTAAAAAATTTTAATATCCAATTGTTCATTGTTATTATATAGAAATACAGTTTATTTTTGAATATTGACTTGTCTCCTGTGACCTTACTAAGCTTACTTATTAGTTCTAGTAGTTTTTTAGTAGCATCCCAATGCTTTTTTAAACAAGTTTATGTCAAAATACAACTGCAATCTTGGAAGTGGGAGCTATTTATTTTTTCTCCGATACCTGTGGGTACCTGATTTAAGAGTGATAGGGATTTTTGTAAGCCCTACAATGATCACAAAATATTTACCACCCTTTCAGGCCTATTGCTCTGAGTACCTTCCCTGTGTATAAAATAAATTATAATGTCCATTGTCTGTACTTTATTAGAAATTGTTATGTCTCCCAAATTGACTAACAGGTATTTCCAGAACCTTCTGGATTAGGATCTAAGATATTAGTGATAGAAGATTGTATGCGTGTGTGTTATGGTTTATGTGTATGGATTTTGAAGTGGACTATAAAGTTCCTGAGGTCAAGATGCGGAGTGGGCCTCAATCAATAGGTAGCAGAGAGGGATGGCAGGAGTGGAATTTGGAGAGCTTCCAGGAAAGATTTAAGACCCACTGGTGTGTTCTGATTGTCAGTGTGGGACCATATTCCTTATACTGGCGTTTTCTTAATTGAGTTCTGGGATGGTCCCATTTTTTTTCCTTCTCAGTAAGATTTCCACGATCAAATAAATTTAGGAAACACTTCATGTATACTCCTCTTGGAATTTTGCAGTGTCCATCAGCATATTAAAGGCTGTGTGAAAACCTAAGATCCATGTTTACACAGCTTTGTTTAATCCAACATTCCCCAAACTCATTTGACCATGGAACCCTTCTTTAGAATAAACCTTCCTAATATCCAAAAGCTCTTTAGCTCACGATCTGCAAAATACACTCAGGAAAACGCTGCCGTGAATAATTCTATGATCTCTTTCTCACCTTCAATATGAGAATAATATTCATGTAAGGTTATTATGTAAGAAGTAGCTGGTTGCTACAAGATGCTCTGAGCAATAGAATGTGCTTAGAATTCTACAATGGAGAGAGGTTTATGTTTTCAGTGTCTTTATTTCCTTCTGTTTTGACTTAGAAATGATGAGCAGATATTCTCCCAACACTTGCTATTGAATTGAGCCAAGAGAATGATTCTCTCCCACACTTCTGTGTTTCTTGGTCTTTCCTGATGTTCTCCTTTGCTTGTACTTCAAACTCTCTGTTTTGTTTTGCTCTGATTTGTTGTAGCACTGAGCCATCAAACTGTAAAAAACGGTTTTCTGCTAGAGGCATTCTGCCACCTGCTTATGTGCTTTGTGTAGTGATCAGGGCAATGGGAGAAAAATATATACTCTACATCCTTCAGAGAAAATAATTTTCTAATGATTAACAGCATGCAATTAAGCCAGCAGTAAAATAAACAACACTGCAGTTTTTAGTATGAAGCAGCTTGTATTGTAAATGATCATATTTGAGACAGCAGCTGATGCCAGGATTTGTGTTGATCCTTGATGCAAAGTTGTAGTTTTTAAAGAAAGTGCAGCTGGAAACCTGCTCCAAATTGCCTGCCTCAGTAATTAAAAGTATAAATGTTTCAAGTCGAATTCATCCTATTAGTAAGATTTTAGGAAACAAAAAGTTAATTTATTCACATTCGATATGGTCTGTAAATGCCACCATTATATGCCTTCCACTGGCCTTTGATTAGCTATGGATTAATAAAACTTTTATACCTCCTTTGTCAGCCTCATTTTGAACTCTGTTTTTGCATACTATTACTATTAAATAAATGAATTAGTGTCCAGAAATGTGTCATGCATATTACCTAGCAGCAGGAAGCATAATACAGTGGTCAGCTCCCCAGGAGCGTTATAAATCCTAATGCGCTCGGTAACCTGCTCACGTGGACCTATTAAAAGCGTGGTGATTTAGTGGAGCTGTATTTGTGCTTAACAATGGAATTTTAGTTAATTCAAAACAATGTAAATCATCTCCAATTACAGTGTTTGAATATTCACAGTTGTTTCACAAGTACCCCTACCGTTGCTAAGTAAAAACAAACAAACAAACAAAACCCAATTTTTAAAAAAAGCATTGTTCTGAGTTACTTGCCTGGAGTCACGTTCAGGCAGGTTTTGGTAGCTTATGTTCAAAGTAACCAACCCTGGAGAACAGTGTTGATCTGGCACAGCTTGCTATCTCGCAGCCACAGCAATTTAGGGCGTCCAAAAACGTGGAAAGCGGGGGAAGCAGCGGGAGCAGGGGCTGATGCTATTGCACCTGCAAAGCTCAGGTGAGCGCCGTAATGGTGCTAGTGAGATGCTGTCGCTGCCTGCATCCCTGGAGACAGCTGAGGGCTTTCTTGTTGCTGCTGTTTTCAAAGTCATTTCAGACCCATGTCAGTAGCTTCTTGATACCCCAAGTGCTGCTGCTTCCCTGTGGGTACAGCACAGACCAGAGCGGATCCTCGGGTTAGAAACAGGCTCTTTTATGCTCAAGGTCCCAGAGGGCCTTTCCAGGAAATAATGATGATTAGCTGTCCAGCTGGCAGCGACTGCTTTCAGAGTTGAAAGCCCTTGGCGCTCTGTCAGAATCAGCTTGGACCTCTGCATCAGAGAGGGGACTGGCCCACTCGGCTGCCTGTCCCCAGTCTTTCCTGAGAGGTGACAAGGAGGGGAATTAATGAGGAACAGGGTGAACTTTATTGAAGGAGTTTACTCTGTGTATTGTGGATCTGGCCATTTAGGGACAAAGCACAACTTTCCTGGCTTTCCAGAGAAAGTTGGGATGAATCCAGCCCTTTTATTTGGTGAAAAACAAAACCTGGAGTAAATGCTGTTGGACACATTTTTCCATAGTTTGACAATGAGCACAGTCCACTTTGTATACTATTGTAATTATTTGCAATATCACCATCAATTTTAGTCAGTGATAAAGAGGGTTGGCTTTGCAATCAGCAAGCCTGGATTCAAAACTTGATCCTGTCTCTTATAAGCTGCGTGCCCTTGGGTGAGTTACTTCCCCTCCCTGAACCTCAGTTTATCTCCGTCTGTGAGGAGGATATAGGCTTATGTGCAATTATGTTGCTTCGGGTGTCAGAGTGTAGATTAAGTAAAGTGTTGTACATAAAGTACTCACAGGGAAGATACTGCTGGTTTTTTGTTTTTCTGTTTTTTTGTGGTACGCGGGCCTCTCACTGCTGTGGCCTCTCCCGTTGCGGAGCACAGGCTCCAGTGGCCATGGCTCACGGGCCCAGCTGCTCCGAGGCATGTGGGCTCTTCCCAGACCGGGGCACGAACCCGTGTCCCCTGCATCGGCAGGCGGACTCTCAACCACTGCGCCACCAGGGAAGCCCGATACTGCTGTTTTTATTGCTGATTCACAAGGTGTATGATTGTGCTGTGTAAACGTGGTCTGGATTAGAGGTTGTATATATGTCTGAGCAAGTTGTTTCTTGCTCTGATTTCATGTAACAACCATAGTTTTCTCTTGACTTTGTTTTCTCTCTCCCTCCATCCATTCATCTGTCCATCCAGCCATCCAAATATTCATCCTCCACCCATCCAATTAGCAATACATATGCATGGTAAAAAAAAAAAAATTAAAACACTACCAAACAGGAAAACTCTCTCTCACCTCTGTCTCCCAGACCCTCAGCTCCTGTCTGCAGAGAAGACTGTAGTTACTAGGTTCCTCTGTGTCCTTCCAATGGTCTTGCATGCCCATACAAGCACATACGGCATACCCCAGTAGCTGCAGCATCTGAAAAGTTAGCAATATATCTCGTGAGCTTTCCATATTAGTACATCTCATCTGCCCCATTTTCCATAATACTCCATGGTATTTTGTATTGTGGGTGTATCTTAGTTTATTTAACCAGTCCTCTATTGATGGACTCATCAGTTGCTTTTAATCCTTGGCACTTATATACAGCGCTGCAGAGAATATCCTTCTATGCATACCTCTACAGCTATAGGATAAATTCCTGGAGATGGATTTTCTGGGTCTGATTTTTATAGAAGTTGTCAAATTGCCCTAAAAAATTGTACTAATCTACCCACCCTCCAATAATATGAGAATACCAGTTTCCCCACACCCTTGCTACTTTGTGTTGACTTTTAATTTAAAGCCTCAATAGTATTTTGAAGCTTCGCATATTATTCTGACCAAGTTAATTTGCTTGTTTCCAAATTACTGACTCTTTCCAGAACCTACAGATCTATACAATAAAGTGCAGGAACCAAATGTAAAAGTTAAATAAATAGAAACAAACAGAACCATATACAGTACTTTTAGAAATTAAGGAGCCTTTGAAGTAGTTTGGTCCAGCAGAAGAAAACTAAGACTTTTGGTGCTCAAGTGACTTCTCTAAGGGCACACATTTAATGGCATTTATGGCAGGTGGAGAGGGGGCTTGGTTCCCCTGATTTGGGCCTGGTCCTCTTTTATCACATCACACTGCTCCTAGTGTGTGAATATCTTTATGCAGCATGGACCAGACTGTCCCCACACATGTGTAATACTAATCCTGGTCACATTCAAAGGCAGTTGTGATCAAATGGGATGAATGTTGAATTCAAAGTCAGTGACCTAGGTCCAAATGCCAGCTTTGTCACTTATTGAATGTGTCTTTGGGCAAGTTTCCTAACCTCTCAGGGCATCAGAATTCTCATCCATAAAACAGTGGTGGCAATATCTATTTCACAATACCTATAAGTAGTACTTTGCCAAGTGTCTGGCAGGAAAAGATGTTCAGTGTTTTATTTTTTAACCGTTCATTTGCACAAGTAATTAGTGGCATTTTCATATTCCATTAGAACGATTGCCAAACCATTACTTATACTGTTTGGTTTTTTGATTCTAAAATAATGTTTCATCAAATATAGATTAAAAAGCAAAGGCATCCATGACAAGCCCACCCTCTTTTACTGATAATAGTGGGGGATGTGGAAGAAATAGTACCTGATTTTCGGTACTAGCAGCAACCTATTTCTAGAATGTTCATTTTGCTTGTGAACAGCCAATAGCTAGTACCCCTCATCAGCATTGCAGGGAAGGAAAATCTAGTTAATTTCCCATTACCCCTTCATTGAGGGGTGGAGTGAGAAGGGAGGAACCCCCAGTGTTATCTCTTTTGACTGTGGGGCTGGAGATAATTGGATCACTTGGAAAGTTACCACAATCCCGCCAAATATTTAAGAACTCACGTGTGAGTAGGTTACACTGCTATGGTCCTGGACTTGGGCTGGAAGAGGAAGGGAGAGGTCAGGAGTAAGAAGCAAGGGTTCTAGTGAGACCACTGCCACTCAGTAGCCTTATGATCACTCGATAAATCATTTATCCTTTCAGCATTTTAGTGTCTTCCTTGATAAAATAAGGATAAGATTCTACTATTTTATTCACTTATATTCAAGGTACTCCTGATCAAGCATAGCAATACCGATGATTTATCTGTCACTTTCTGTAAGCTAGGCACAGGTCATCTCTGTTCGTTGATGGTAACTATTATTATCATCGTCTCTGGAATCACCCCTCCTTTACTGATAAAGACCTGGAAACAGAAGGAAGGGATGTACTTTGCCTGAACGCACACAGCCAGTCAGTGGCAGAGGTGATGGTTGGACCCCAGGTCTTTTCTCCCTCAAAGACTGTGCTTAACTACACTGTCCTGCTGCTGGGACCACTCTGTGGGGTACAGAGCATATCCCCATTCTGCAGTCACCTGAGGCTGAGAGCGACGGTGGGTGGGCATTACTGGTTGTCTCACTGGGTTTGGAGAGGACTGAGTGAGAGAATGTCAGGAAAGGTGCTGTGTAGACTCCACTCCCTTACAGAGATGAGCTTATTAATTGGGCTGTTGCAGATGGGTCGCGCTGATGGGTAGAAGCTCAGACACTGCCAGGTAATAATGCTACGAGAGCAACTGGATGAAAAGGAGGGGCGATATGCCAGTTGCTTTGCTTAAACAATGCTGAGCAGTAATTTTTGTTGTGTTTTTAATATTAGCTTACTGGATTTTTTGGATACCATGTGAACAGCCATAAATGATTACTATAAACACTGTAAAGTACTCTTTTATGTGTCAGATTGCAAATGACTGTGTGCAGAAATTAGTACACATATTCACACATGTATATACACGTACACATTTATATACACATACACATTAATATACTTCTATCTGTATCCATATACATCTGTCTATACGTATGTATATATAAACACACACACACATACACGCACACACACACACACAAGTATCTTTGGTGTTTTCCTTCCTTAAACCTTCTTATAATTCCTTAGGTAGAAAGAATAGGAAGGAATGTGCCAATGCTTAAAAATAAAGTAGTAGGGAGATATTAAGGCAGTAATTTACCACTACAAAAATTAAAAAATAAAAATTAAGAGATCAAGCCACTCTTTATTCATGAAAACAACTCATGCATTCAACAAATGTGCTACTAAATTTAATAGTTCCAGCTTAGCGTTCTAATAATTCTGTTTTATTTTCTAATCAGAACATAAACTAGAAAGATGTGCAGTATCTCAAGGCCATATCATACATTTAAAGCATGTGTTTTTAATCAAACACTTGGGAATTTGGAAAATGAATCTAAAAATCATTCATTATCTGACCATCTACTGATAACTGCTGTTTATGTTGGTGTATTTTTTCCAGTTTTTTTTCCGGCAGTGTATTGTGATTGTGTCAACACTGGAAACTCGGTGAGGATTCTAGGAGAATGAATTGTGTATCAAATGCCAACTCAGGGGAAAATTAAAGGGATGGTGTTTAGTTATTTGTGATTAAAGGACTTACATTATAAGGGAGAGTCCTGGAAAGAGTTGACTGAGCCTTGCTGTCGTACATGAAACAGTATGAAACCAAACCCATTAGTAAAATCTACACACAATCATTTTCCTATGAGAATTCTTGGTTGTTAGAAACCTAGAACATTTCACAATTCCCATAAAACCAATAAATAATTAAAATGAACATGACCTCTCTTCTGAGCTCCAGGCCTTTAGCAAGATTTCCCTACTTGTCATCTCACTTAACAGTATGTCGACATTGAACCCTTGCTCACCCCACCACCCCACTGCCATTCCCCTGGTCTCCCATCTCAATTACTGATACCTCCACCCTCCTGATGCTTGGACCAGAAATCTAGGAGTCATTCTTGCATCCTTCCTCTTCTTCATTTCCACATCCAATCATTTTGTCGTTTCTACACCCAGATCCCTCTCAGATACGTCCACTTTCCTCCATCTCCTTGGCCCCAGCGCTAGTCCTAGCCATGGTCATATTTTGAACCACAGAAATGCTCACTCACTGACCTCCCTGCTTCATCCTTAGCTCACCTTCAAGCCATGTATATTCTTTTTCAGATTCTTTTCCATTATAGTTTATTCCAAGATATTGAATATAGTTCCCTGTGCTATACAGTAGATCCTTGTTGTGTATCTATTTTATATATACTAGTGTATATATATTAATCCCAAACTCCTAATTTATCCCTCCGCCCCACCCCGCTTTCCCCTTTGGAAACCGTAAGTTTGTTTTCTATGTCTGTGAGTCTATTTCTGTTTTGTAGACAAGTTCATTTATATCATTTTTTAAGGTCCACATATAAGTGACGTCATATGACATTTGCCTTTCTCTGTCAGACTTACTTCACTTAGTATGATAATCTCTAGGTCCATCCATGATGCTACAAATGGAATTATTTCATTCTTCTTATGGCTGAGTAATATTCCATTATATGTATACATACCACATGTTCTTTATCCATTCATCTGATGATGAACATTTAGGTTGCTTCCATGTCTTGGCTATTGTAAATAGTGCTGCTATGAACATTAGGGTGAATGTATCTTTTTGAATTAGTTCTCCTCTTTTCTGGATATATGCCCCAGAGTGGGATTGCTGGGTCATATGGTAACTCTATTTTTAGTTTTTGAAAGAACCTCCATACTTTTCTGCATAGTGGCTGCACCAATTTACATTCCCACCAACAATGTAGGAGGGTTCCCTTTTCTCCACACCCTCTCCAGCATTTATTGTTTGTAGACTTTTTATTTTTTTTTTTTGCGGTACGCAGGCCTCTCACTGTTGTGGCCTCTCCCGTTGCGGAGCACAGGCTCTGGACATGCAGGCCCAGCGACCATGGCTCACGGGCCCAGCCGCTCCACGGCATGTGGGATCTTCCTGGACCGGGGCACGAACCTGTGACCCCTGCATCAGCAGGCGGACTCTCAACCACTGCGCCACCAGGGAAGCCCTGTAGACTTTTTAATGATGGCCATTCTGACCGGTGTGAGGTGATATCTCATTGTAGTTTTGATTTGCATTTCTCTAATAATTAGCACTGTTGAGCATCTTTTCATGTGCCTGTTGGCCATCTGTATGTCTTCTTTGGAGAAATGTTTATTTAGGTCTTCTGCCCATTTTTTTTGATGGGTTGTTTGTTTTTTTGATATTGAGCTGTGTGAGCTGCCTATATATTTTGGAAATTAATCCCTTGTTGATCACATTGTTTGCAGTAGTTTCTCCCATTCTGTATGTTGTCTTTTTGTTTTGTTTATGGTTTCCTTTGCTGTGCAAAAGCTTTTAAATTTAATTAGGTCCCATTTGTCTATTTTTATTTTGTTCCCATTACTCTAGGAGATGGATCCAAAAACATATTGCTGCGATTTATGTCAGAGTGTTCTGCCTATGTTTTCCTTTAGGAGTTTTATAGTATCCTGTCTTATATTTAGGTCTTTCATCAATTCTGAGTTTATTTTTGTATATGGTGTTAGAGAATGTTCTAATTTCTTTCTTTTACATGTAGCTGTCCAGTTTCCTCAGCACCACTTATTGAAGAAACTGTCTCTTCTCCATTGTGTATTCTTGCCTCCTTTGTCATAGATTAATTGACCGTAAATGCCTGGGTTTATTTCTGGGCTTTCTATCCTGTTCCATTGATCTATGCATCTGTTTTTGTGCCAGTACCATACTGTTTTGATTTTTGTAGCTTTGTAGGATTGTCTGAAGTCAGGGAGTATGAGTCCTCTAGTTCCATTATTCTTTTTCAAGATTGCTTTGACTATTTGGAGTCTTTTGAGTTTCCATACACATTTTAAAATTATTTGTTTTAGTTCTGTGAAAATGCCATTGGTAATTTGATAAGGATTTCTTTGAATCTATAGATTGCCTTGGGTAGTATAGTCATTTTAACAATAGCAATTCTTCCAATCCAAGAACATGGTATATCGTTCCATCTGTTTGTGTCATCTTCAGTTTCTTTCAACAGTGTCTTAGAGTTTTCTGAGTACAGGTCTTTTTGCCTCCTCAGGTAGGTTTATTCCTAGGTATTTTATTCTTTTGGATGTGATGGTAAATGACATTGTTTCCTTAATTTCTCTTTCTGATATTTTGTTGTTTCTGTATAGAAATGCAACAGATTTCTGTATATTAATTTTGTATCCTGCAACTTTACCAGATTCATTGATGAGCTCTAATAGTTTCCTAGTGGTGTCTTTAGGATTTTCTATGTATAGTATATCATCTGCAAACACTAACAGTTTTATGTCTTCCTTTCCATTGTAAATAAACTATACTTTAATTTAAAAAAACATATGACCAAAAAAAAAAATCTGAAGTCTTCAGTATGGCCTCCAAGACCACTCACTCACTCTCCTGCCCTCCACCCCTCCTTTGATTTTATCTTCCTCACTTTTTCATTCACTTTTTTTCCAGCCTCACTGGACTTCCTTTAATTCATTGAACTTGGCAAGTCCTTTCCTCCTCAGGGTCTTTGCAGATGCTGCTTCTTAATGTTTTAATCTCCTTCCTTGGGGCCCAGCTTATTCCTATTGATGTTTTAGATCTCACTGTAAATGTCTCTTGCTCATAGACCTTCCCTGAACCTCCATTCAAAAGGAAGATTCTCCTTATACTTTCTTATAGTGCCCTGTAATTGCCTTTATAGCTGCCATGACAATTTATTATTGCATACTTTTTACATGAGCTCCGTACCAGGCTGTAAGTCCCCTGAGGCCAGGGATTGTTTCTGTTTTGCTCATTGCTTCATCCTCAGAAGCATAATGCCTGGCATATAGTAGGACTCAAGTATTCATTGATTGGATGAATGAATGAATGAGTGAATATTTTTTTCCTTCGCTGCTTCTCTCTGGGATTAAAAACAATTTGCACAAATATGGGAAGTAGAGGAAAGAAGTTTCCAGCAATTTTTTCCCAAATTTTCTTCTCAATAGGCTCCAGTTATCTTAATGAGGGACTTGCTACTGTGTGTGGTCTCTGACAAATTTCCTGTGAAAAATCCCACTTTCCCATCCACTTGTCTACACTATTGCTTTTGTTCAAGGCCCACCCCAATGCTACTTTCCTGCTGCCTAGGAACTTATTATTTTCTTTTTTGAACTCCTATGGTACTTATGACCTAACTCAAATGGTAAACAATGTTTATAAAGCTCAGGCCTTAAGATTCATCCCCAGAACAATGATGTAGCATAAAGGACCAGCTAACCCAAAGTCTCTTAGAGATAATACATGATCCCCAAGCAATACTTCTTAAAAAATTTTTATTGTTGTTTAATACACTCAACAGATATTTATTCAACATGTGCTATGTGCTAGGAACTATGCTCTAGAAAGAGATATGCCAGTGAACCAAACCCAGTCGAGCCCCCACCCTCACGATGCTTGTGGTCCAGTGCTGCTTGAACAATTGAAAAAAAGGCACAATGACACCAGGTCATGTGGGTACCTCCCCAGATTTACTGTGGAGCCTGTACCAGACCTGGAAGACATTACACATGGCCTTTATAAGATCATGAAATATCTTAAAACCTTCTTTCAAGAATACTAGCAGTAATGCCATGTAGCTTTCTAGGTATCTGAGCTCCAATGCTGTTAGGAATATTAACCACCTGTAGCTGATGCTTGTTCACCATGACATGTCCCTCGGCCTGTCTGGTTTTAGCACACCTGTAGCAGACTATTCCATACACCATTATAGGTACTGCAGAGTTTCCGCTCTGTGTTCTCTAATGTGCAGAAGGCCACTCAGTCACACACAGGTGCAGTCCAAAGTGTATGTGTTTGCACACGTGTGTGTTGGGGGATGGGAGGTTAGTACTCGGGAAGGTACCTCTCCATAAGTGTGGGTCCCCCATCGGTGGATAAATGTCTCAGCCTGCCATCTCAGGCGGTGCATCTCTGAGGCATGCTCATATGTCCCTCAAAGGCTCCACGGTGGGATGGAACTCAGTTGCCTCAGCAGCTCAGCACATGGACGTACCCACTGTCTCTTCTCTCTTCCCTGTCTCTCCTCCCAAATGGACTGCCTGAGCCCAAGTCCTTTTTTCAGGGTTTGCTTTCAGAGGACACATCCCCAAACTCTGGATGGGCTTCACATAGAGGAAACTCAGCAAAAATAACTAAACTTATTGTACTTAATTGCTTCATCATTATTTCTCCCGTTAGAAGTAAAACCAACCCAGCCAAATTCTTGCACATCGTCTATGTTCTGAGAAAACTAAGATATATAAGAAAATGTGATAATTATCATACTAAGTGAAGTGAGTCAGACAGAGAAAGCTATATCATATAATATCGTTTATATGCAGAATCTAAAAAAAATGATACAAATGAACTAATTTACAAAACAGAAACAGACTCGCAGACTTAGAGAATGAACTTATGGTTACCGTAGAGAATGAACTTGTGGTTACCAGTGGGGAAGGCTGGGGAGGAAGAATAGATTGGGAGTTTGGGACTGACATGTACACACTGCTATATTTAAAATAGATAACCAATAAGGACCTACTATATAGCACAGGGAATGCTGCTCAGTACTTTGTAATAACCTAAATGGGAAAAGAATTTGAAAAAGAATAGATACATGTATATGTATAACTGAATCACTTTGCTGTACACCTGAAACTAAAACAACATTGTTAATCAACTATGCTCCAGTTTAAAATAAAAATTTTTTAAAATAAGATAAACGTGGTTCCTGCTCTCAAGGAACACACCAACTATCAGAAGAACCATTTTTCCTAAGCCTGAGAACAAAAAAATTGGTTACGGACCTCCATTATTCCCCTTCTCCAACCCACATGCACTTCTGTAGGAATATATGACCCCATATATAACTGTACAGATTGGACTTAATACAAAATCTGGTGTGGACCCCATCCTCCCTTTGCTGTAGAGTAGACTCTCAACGATAAAAGTGACAGAAACTCAACTCAAAGCAGCTTGAGCCAAAAGACAATATATCCAGCAATATATTGGCTGGAGTAGCTGGGAAGTCAAGAGGTGTACTGGCTTCAGGCATGGGTGGATCCTGAGTCTCAATGATGTTCTCAGGGTTTTGTCTCTCTTCTGATTTTTCTGGGTTGGCTTTACTCTCAGGCCCCTCAGCATGAGAGAAAAAATGGCTCCCAGCAGGTTTTGGCTTACCTAGTGCTTTTATCTCATGACCCAACAAAGAAAACCCCCTGTCTTTCCCAGTATCCATATTAAAAAGTCTCATGGAGACAGTCAGGCCTTGCTTGGATTGTGTACATATCCCTGAAGCAATCATGGTGACCAAAGGGATGGGGAACCCTGGCAGGACTGAGTCACCTGTCCATCATTGGCTGGGGGCGGGGGTAGGTAAACCTCATTCTCAGAGAAACAGGGGTCTATTACTAGAAGCTGAGACACTAAAGCTAAGCACAGTCATTTATAGATTCTAAGGCTAGGACAAGTATTTTCCTCTAGGAGTAGGGGAGTAGGTGTCCCCAAACAAAGTGAGATTCTTGGCTGGAGGGCAGATGTTTATTTGGATTTACCAAAATCAAGACGGAGACTGCCTCGAGGTCATAGTTTCTGGAGCTCTGGGTGTTGCTCTGGGGCTTCTATGGATGCCCAGCTTAGCTGGATACTACACCCCCTCTGACTGGTGGGCACTTCAGGAGCGAATGTGATGTCCAGATTTTTCTTAATAAGGTCACCCATGGCTGGAGCCACTGGAAAGACTCTCCAGCTGGGGAGGGCAGAAGAAGGGACATTAAGACCTTCATTCTTGGGCTTGTTCTGGAGAACAGGAAATGCCCTCTTCTGTCTTCCATTGAGTCAGCGGCAAGGGCAGCTTCCCCGACCCTATAAAATGTTTAGACATAGAGGGAGGAACTGGGAGTTGGTCCCTTGTATCAGCTGCTAAAAGAGCAGCTGCCAGAAGCTTGTGCCAGGGCTGTCTGCATGTAGCCTATGCATCTTCTTTCTGGATGCTGCTGGTTGGGGAACTTCAGAGCTTTGACGGCCTAGCGGTGTGTTGGCTGCTGTAAGAGGCTGATTTCTCCACTAGCCCATCCCATAGCAGTACCCGTGCCTGCTCAACCCCAGATGGGCCAAGCTGAAGCCTCTCTCTGATCTTTGCCATATACCTTTAACGTAAGCCTCAGTGCTTTTTGGACTGGTGGCACCCATAACACCTGGTCCTTGTCCATTTTCAGATCAGAGCCTATTCAGTGATCAGTGGGCAGCAGTATGTATTCTGTCAGTCCTGCATTGGCCTTTTCCCCCCATACCAACTCTGTTGGTATGTGATTGCACATCCTCCTGGTGATTTCCAGATTTTAAGGCATCACCAGTTGAATCCTATAGATTCAACTTCTTTTCTTTCCCCACCTTCCTTTGTCCCTTAGCTTATAATTAGCCATTTTTCTAAGTTTTGAAGTCTGTTTATTTGAAATTCATCAGTGAGTTAGTTCTGTGGGAGTTACTCTCAATTACAAACTGAAGACTAATTGTGCCGCGATCACTGTTGCTCTAAGATGCTTCCACCGCAATCACTTCCTAAATTAACTCTCACCTCTTTTTAAAAAAATTTTATTTATTTATTTATTTAATACAGCAGGTTCTTATTGGTTATCTATTTTATACATATTAGTATATATGTGTCAATCCCAATCTCCCAATTCATCTCACCCCCCAGCCCCCCGCTTTTCCCCCTTGGTGTCCGTACGTTTGTTCTCAACATCTGTGTCTCTATTTCTGCCTTGCAAACTGGTTCATCTGTACCATTTTTCTAGATTCCACATATATGCGTTAATATACAATATTTGTTTTTCTCTTTCTGACTTACTTCACTCTGTATGACAGTCTCTAACTCCATCCACATCTCTACAAATAACTCTCATCTCTTATTTAACACTAAGTTAAGGCTGTAAGATGAGCTGTGATTTGTAGTAGGAAATGCAGCAGTTGGTGAACTGTGGTCACAACTGTATATTTTTTAAATTCTTTTTTCTTTCCATTTGAATTCTGGGCTACTTTTGAAATCTAGAAGTAAAATTTGTCCAAGGGAAATTGCATAGATTTCGCTTTTACTGTAAACAGTTTACCACACAAAATTTTAAAATTTCCCAATTATTGCCAGTCTTATTTCAAAGTTTCTGAAAAATGTAATTCACCCACCTCACCCCGCACACCATTTTTAATACTGTCTTAATGTATTTTCTTGCTGTCTGTCTCTTTTTATTTGAGTGGAGGGTTGGAAGGGACAGACTTGACTATTGATCAGAGTGAGTTGCATGATCTGTATTTTGAGCTTCTGTCCAACCACTGTCACTCTGACAATCAGATTACAAACAGCAAGATGGAAAGAGCTAATTGTAAACTAACGTGGGAGCAGGGAGATATAAAGGTGGTGCCCACAAGAGGACATAAGGCAGCGGCTGGAATGAAGAAGCCACGATTAGACAAAGAGGAGCTGTTAAAGCAGATGGCATCCCAAATGGTGGACCAAGGATTGGTCCCCTTGCACATGTTATCTTCAGGATGCTTCCAATGAGGAGTTGAAGAGGTGCTTCTACAAGTTTGACCCAAGCTTAAGCTGAAATTTGGACTTTGAGTGAAGAATACATTTGTTATTTTCTAGCAAAATATGGCCATGTGATTTTTAAGTATAAATTAAAAAGTAACTTAAAGCCTTCTTTTAAAAGGTTCTTTTGACCTTAGCCAAATGTTGATGATGTAAAAAGCTTCCAGTTGGCTTTCCCCAAAAGGACAGGCAGGACTAAGCTCACGTGGCTCGCTGCAGGGACATAGCCTCTGGTTACAGCACAGACAACATCTCAAGACAGACTTGGCCTTGAAGACAGTTATCAGATGCCAAGGGAAAACCAGAAGGAAGTAGACAAAAGAAATGCAAGAACATAAATGCATCAGACTTCTCAGGTACAGTTTTCAGGTCTGACAAAAACTGCTTCTTAGACAAGCCCCCACCCAGGCTCTCTCCCCTGGGACCCTGCTGGCTCCGTCCCTGTCTCTTCCTCATGGGTACCATCTTGTCCTGTCATTGCAGAGTGATCCCCTGGGGATTCTGGCCTTTTCTTTGCTGACCTCCAAAGACCTCTCACTTCAACATTTCAGCTCACTTCGTCCCAAATCTTCCTCTGAAGGACTCTTCTCATCCACAGGCTACTGAGCTCTGTAATGAAGGGCAAAGAAGGGTCTTATGTTCCCAGCTCAGATCAGTACCCGTGGGTACCTCTCTGAGAATTTTGACTCAGGTTAGATGCTCTCTATGCAGAAGATTAATTCAGAGTTAGAAATGGAAGGGTGATTTCCTTGAGCTGCCAACACACCCAGATCCAATCCTAGCCCTGAAAGGGATATGACTAATATGGAATCATCAAATAATAAACCAGAACTTCTCCCATCTCTCTGCTGACCACCTCTGACAGTAGTGGCAAATGTGCTTGCCCATTTAATCGCAAAACAAAACTTTATTTCTATATTATAATCACCACTTATTGTGTATAGATTATTTGGAAACTACGAAAAAATAGAAGTGGGGAAATTCACCCATGGTTTGACACCTAGAGAGAAATACAGCTAACATTTTAGTACACTGATCTGCAGTCCTTTTCCACTAATAGAGACTGTATCACTTATACAATTTTAACTTAACATTGTAATATACATATTATCTCTTATTAATATAAATTTGTGAATATATTTAATATAAATATATGTTATATTTATACAATATAATAAACACACACTAATGATTAATATTATTATATATTACACATAGTAATTATAATATATAAATCTATACTTGTAAGTATATTTACAAATAGAAGTGCATAAATATATTTAATGAATGAATGATAATCCATTGGATAGATGATAGTTCACTTAACCAAAATGAGTCAAAGTAAAGGAATCCATTTCCAGTTTTCCCTGTTATTATAGATGCTGTAACTAACACCTTTGTGCATAAACACTTCTGGCTATTTAGACTAGTTTCTTTACAGTATGTTCCCAGAAGGAGAATAACTGCATCAAAGGGTATAAACATTTTCAAGGCTTTTGCTACTCATTGCCAAAGCTCCCTGGCCTTTTTTAAGGGACATTAGGAAGACTGTTTTGTGACAGTCTCAAAGGCTCTTACTGATTCAAGGGAAAGAATTAAAAAAAAAACAGAATTAAAGTTTTTACATACTGAAAAACGGACTTACTAGTGAGTGACCCTCATGCAAAAGTGCAGCCTGCTTCATTCATTCCCGAAGGCACATTAACATCTGACCAATCTACCAAGGACATGCTTGTGTGATTTCAAGATTCCCCAGAGCTATCTTCCAAACGTTAAAAAACAGTGATTTTTAAAACTTCTGTCAGTGTACATTAATAACACTTTTTTTGTTAACTCTCCTACATAACTGGAGAGTAGGCTTTTTATAAAACGATCCTTTTAATATGTATATAAAATAATATATATTATAATGTATATACACACAGACTCAAATGAACTCAGTGAAAAGACCTATCATATGTCTTTGATGAAGCAAATTGATTTCTCCCCTTTCAACATACACACAGTTTTAGGTTGCATTTCCTTTAGACAGGATAGGTGATGTCACCTGCTGTTACTGCGGCAATAAAGGCTCTTCCCCCCTTTGTAATGTTATACCTTGATGAATGGAAGTGTTGGAATTTGTTAACAAATTACTGTCCCTGCTGCTTGGCGCTGTTTCCCCTCCTTCTGCTTCCCAGATAGACATTTCTTGCCTATCCAAAGCCATTGAATTCCTAGTTCAAAGAATCTCTGTTAGATGGCCAGTTTCTTCCCAAGAGCATTGCAACAACTAAGGGGCATATTTCATATGTGGTGGCATCATGCCAGTCTGATACTGCAAACATTGCTTTTGAGAACGCTTACCAGTGTGCCATCCAGGGGTACAGCAGGCTGCAGAAGTAGAGGACCGTGGTTTAATGCATATGCACAAGGTGTCCTAATCTCCTGTGAGGTGTACTGAGTGCCCACTGTGTAGTGTGGATCCCTGTTAAGAGCAGGCTGGTGGCAACTCCAAGGGAAGCAACCGTACTAAAATATTTTAATCAGATCCCTAGGAAGCACGGTTTTCCTCCTAGCTCAGCAACTAGAGATGTCCCCCTGGAAATGTTATCCACATGAAAGTCTTCAAATCAAAAATATTGTACTTAGAAGAGGAAGCGGTTACAGATGGATCTGTAGTCATTCCAGAAATGTACATATGTATGGGTGTGTGTCCATATTTTTGTGCACACTCACATACACCACCAATTACATGTAAACCCCAACATATGCATGAGACTGAGAAAAAGAGAGCAATGCTGTGCCTCCCGTCTGTATATGCAAGCAGAGGAAATAGTCCATTCCAAGGTTAGACTTCTCTGAAGGCTCTTTTAGCTTGGGTCCTGATCATATGCATAAATAGGCTTTTCACCAAGTGGATGCCTAATTCATTCATCTTGATTGATAATTAGAACCAACAAAGAACAGATCAACACAAATCACGAAGGCAAAAATATCTGGGACTCAGTTTAATGAGAATACCCCAAAACCTCTTTAGTGGTAATTGCATTGCAAGTACCAAATAGCTTTCACAGTTGTTTTTGCAAATGATACAAATTGGCACCCAAGATCTGAAAAGTATACTGACTGGAAAAACGTTGGGGAATTTAGCAGGGCCCTGGGTAGCTTGGCCAAATATATGTATTAACCTAGATACACTCTGGCAGATAATTTTGGGGCTTCTTGCAGCAAAAACGTTAAGACTCCAAAATCCTACTGCTATTTGCACTTGGAACTCCCAGGTGGGCAAGTTCACCTATGAGGCAGTTTTCTCCTTTCCCCACAGAATCCTTCACCAATCTCGCACAAATACCCTGAGAATTTAAAAATATCTGAGATGCTTAAAATCTGCAGTTTAAATCCTTTTCCTTGTTAGAAAATGTAGATACTACACAAACAGTTTGAAGGTTTTGTGGGTACTTAGTTATACCTCAGAAGTCAAGGAAATCTGTAATAAGATGTAACAATTGCATATCTTATTAGGTCTAAACATACCTAATGAAACAATAAGAAGAGATTTTCAAAACATTTGGCTCTGGTTTTGGTTCATTTTCTTCTTCGGGCACCTCTATGTATGCCCAGTAAGAAGTCAGGAGTAGGTGCTCATTGTACAAAACCTGATGGGAAGTTTCAGACAAATTCAATATGCCAAGCTGGAGCAGGAAGGTTTCATTAAAAAAAAAAGTTGTCATCAAATGTGGAGTGATGAAAGAACAATGCCTTTCTCACTGCATAAAATGCTCCTTCCCTCCCCTCCTTTTGCTTAGCTGTCCCCTTTTTCAAGGCTTTGCTGGCAGCCACACACCAGGATGGCTGGGTGTTCCAACACAAACAGCGTTTGCTTACACTACGCTTTAGCCCATTTTACCTCCACTTATTCCTTTCTGCCTCCTATGCTTAGGCGGTGCTCCATACATGTGTGTTAACGGAACCCCACATTTTTGAATCACTGTCCTTTTTACAAAGCATTTCTACATGGATTTTTCCCATGTAGGAGTGTTCCCAGGTCATCAGTGCAATGTCCCAAGGTCCTCAAGGAACTTGCTGTGAATCTACTTTACAGAAAAGATGTTGCAGCTCAGAGAGATTGAATGACCTCCCCCAAAGTCCTGCACCTGCTAGGATATGGTTAAAGCTTCCAAGCAAGCTTCCGTGGCTGTCAAAGTGATACAGGTTAAATCAGACTCATTAAAAAAAAAAAAAAAAAGCTCTTTCTGTCTTTTGGAAGTTTCCAGCAATATTAATGGAACAATTGAGACGAATACATTTTAGACTCCTCATCTTTTACCTATGAGGAATTTGTAGAAAATTAAGCGCTTATTGAAACCTAGTTATCCAGCCCCACTGGTGATGGTTCCAATGGCCTTCTCAGGCATAGTGAGAAATGAGTACTAAATACCCACATTGTGTATCTGCAAAACCTTCCAGAACAGACCTGGGGACACACAGTCATTTTACAGAAGAACAGGAATGAACAAATCACATCCAATTTTCAACCAATCCCCCTCCCCACAACCATCGTATTTTGCTTCAAGTGAAATCGAGTTAAAGTAAAAATAATTTAGAACAATATTCAATAGGGAAAATGACACCAAAAGGGTGTAAGTGAACATTAAAGGTAACCGGAATGGAAGGGAGTAGTCCTGATTCTGCACTAAAGACTTTTAAAGGAGGCAGTTAGGACCTCATGTTTGTATAGAAGTTTCTGGTCCTTTTTTTCTTTTTCTTTAACACCTGCTGAGCCCCCACGTCTAATTCCTTGTTGCCCCATAATAACTAGAATAGGGATGGGGAGACCATGGCCAAATCTGGCTGCCATTTGTTTTTGTGCAGCCTGTGAGTTAAGCATTGTCATAACCTTAAGTGGTTGGACAAAATTTTAAAAAGTATTTCATGACGTGGGAAAATTATATGAAATCCAAATTTTAATAGCCATAAAAAGTTTTATTGGAATACAACAAAAATACCAAGTTAGAAGAAAGCATTGCTGAGGCAACATGAAAGCTTATAGACCTGACAAATGTATACTTTGCAGATAAATTCAACATTGTGTTTGGAACAAAAGACCACACCCTTTTTCTAAACTGATAAACAGATTTTTTAAATGTTAATGGCTTAGAGAACGAACTTAAGGTTACCAGAGGGGAAAGGTAGGGGAGAGGGATAGTCAGGGAGTTTGGGATTGACATGTACAGACTGCTGTATTTAAAACAGATAACCAAGGGACTTCTCTCGAGGTCCAGTGGTTGAGACTTCACCTTCCAATGCGGGGGGTATGGGTTCGGTCCTTGGTCGGGGAGTTGGGATCCCTCTCGGCCAAAAAACCAAAACATAAAAAAAAACAGAAGCAATATTGTAACAAATTCAAAGGAGACTTTAAAAATGGTCCACATCAAAAAGAAAAAAAATCGAAAATAAAATAAAATAAATATAATGGATAACCAACAAGGACCTACTGTACAGTACAGGGAACTCTGCTCGATATTATGTAACAACCTAAATGGGAAAGGAATTTGAAAAAGAATAGATGCGTGTATCACTTTGCCGTACCCCGGTACCCCTGAAACTAACACAACATTGTTAATCAACTATACTCCAGTATAAAATAAAAAGTTTAAAAAAATGTTAACGGCAGTTAATGGGCATGTAGTCACAGGCTGCTCCTATGCCCCTACTCCTAGCCCATCTCAGCATTCATTACACTGTAAAAATTGTAACTAGGTGGCCCAATTTGGGTATTTAGCCATATTGTTGTCTTTTGCCTTCTCAACAATGTGATCAATTATTTGTAGCAGCACTCTCCCAACATAGTTTTTAATCCAGGTTAAACATTTTGGTTAGCAGCACAACTAATGGAATCCCAAAGTATTCAAATAACAATTAAATTTAAAAATATATCAAGCAAAGGTGTGGAAAATTCCAAAGAGATGGCATTAATAGTGGCTCAGTAATGAGAAGCAATCTGGGGAAATACAGTCTACAAACAATTACCTTCCTACCTAGTTCCTCCCTCGTTTACAATATACCAGGCAGAGGTTTTAAATGGAAAGACTGTCTTATTTAACAGGGAATCTACTGAATTTAGTACTTAGAATGAATTTATTTAGGGGCATTTAAATGCAATTTTTATCTTGTCAAATTCAATGTATTTAAAAACTAGTAAAAAGTGAAGAAGTAATTTGCATCACACAGTGTGCTACATCTTCAGAATTCCATATTGTTAATACAAGCAGACGTGTTTGCTTTAAAAAGTCAATGACTGTATTACAATTTGTTTCAGGAAAGGTTTAAAATGTCCTTTAGTGGGCAAGGCTTGAAATATTAAAAATAACATGAAATTCAAATCTGGACAACTCTCAATATTAGGGTTATTTGAGTTAGCTCATTTAAAAAGAGAAATGACGAAGAGTTCCTTTTATAATCATCTTCAAAACATAATCACTGTATGGTGTTAAAATTGGCTGAGACGGGGGGCGCCTCTTAGTTTAGTCAATATTGTAATTACAATAGCACATTTCCAAAACATTCACCAGAACCTTCACGGGCCTGTCTTGAAAACTTAAAACTGCTCTATTCCATGACAAAATCCTGTTATGTGTGGGTTTTGTTATTAACTCTACGTAACTCTACGTTTGAATTAGAATTCCCTATCTTACAGCTTGGAGCTAAACTCTGTTTACAAAACAGTATTTACACTTGACTAATTTTGCAGATCAAACTAATTAAATCAATTAAACTGGTGATTAACCAAATGAAGGCTGATTGCAAAAATTAGTAGGTTTATTTTGGAGAACTGGAAGTAAGCTAATTACTGCAGTGATTACTTGAACCTGGAGTACTCTAAATGTGGTATAAATTGAAACCTCATAGTGAATTAGACTGGGAATTCATTACAGTTTAAAGCACTGTTAATACTATTCAGTCTGTTCCTCCTTGGGGAAAATTTCCTCTTTCTGTGTTTTGTATATGATAAACAATCACTTGGGTTATGTACTTTTTGTGGTGAAACCAGTAAAGTGGGGGACATTGAAGAAAAGTTATTTACTTTAGAGTGATATACAGCAGTGCCTGTCAAACTTGAACATGCATTTGAATCACTTGAGGCTATTCTAAAAGGAGGATTATGATTCAGTATCTTGGGGGTGCAGGTATGGTTGGGGAGGTAACATGGGGGCGTGTGTGTTTATGCGCATGTATATAGATGGGTAAATGAATACACATGAGATCTAAGGGTCTGCCTATCAATCCCCCAGGTGATGTTGACCCTGCTGGTTCTTGGACCACACTTTGAACAATAAGCGCATACACTGAAATGGACATATGAACTGACAGACTTAAGATTTGATGCTTCAGGATGGGATGTGGAGACCAAGTTATCATTGCATTCCTTGATGATGACAACTGTCCTGCTGTTGCTAGAGATGCCTGAGCATCATCTGATATCAGGAATGGCCACTCCTGATGGATCCTCATCGAGTGGCTTTTCTCACGGTCTTCTCATGCCAGCTTGTTAGTAACAGAGTATTTATGTCCATACATAACACACTGTACTAATTGGTTTTTAAAACAAATCATTTTAACAAAATGTGAACACAGCTGAGTGTGTGGTGTACATTTTGCTGATTTAAATATCACTGAGCTTTCGGTCCTCTGTTTTGCCTTAGTTTCAGATTTATGAGGTGGTATTTAGAATAATAAAAGAAAGACTGGGTTCTTTCAAAGATGCAGTTAAATCTAAGAGAGAGATGTTGGTTTTATGCAAAAATTTAAAGGGAAGCAAGCAGCTTCCTTTTGCAGCCCAACTGGAGGATAGACATGTCTTTGTTTTCAGCGTTGCATCCACTTTCGATATTGGGGGAAAAAGTTAATTTTCCCAGTTAATCAATGAACCCGTCTTGACATTTGGTTTCCTGCATGTTGCAAGTTCATAGCAAGAAACACCTTATCCCTACAGGAAACCCCACTACCTTTAGCAATGATTATCCATTGCCACTTGATAAGGAGTGCCCCCTGTATGCCAGGGGCTAGAGAGTGCAAATTTGAATAAATGAAGACCGCAGACTGTGTTTTAATAAGGACAGAGCTCTACAAAGGAAGGCACATCTGAAGAGTTTCCATCTGGTGGAAGAATAACAGTTGAATGGCTACAAGAAACAGCTCTATGTTAGGAACAGATTGCTCAGAGTTTTGATAAATTGCCCAAAAGTTAATCAGAAATATTTTGGTTGCAATTCTTGTTGAAATGCCTCTTAGATTATTTTTTCATGTTACAATCTTGTGGAAGTACTTGAATTTTTTTCCTGATGCTTGAGATATTTGCAACCTGCCCACTCCCCAGTCCCATTGTGAACTAGCATCTTGGAGCCTGAGAGTGGAGATGAAGAAGGTGCGGGAGGTTGAGATGAATCTTTATAGATCCCAGGGAAGTGGCTTTAAACACTAAACACTCGATATAAGCTTATCCGAGTGACTCCTTTCCCATAAGACTTAAGTGTAGTAAACAAAAATTATAGGCTGGAATTTTTAGTTGAGTAAGGTTTTATGATGGTAAGCTTTGTAGATTTTGTCAGGTTGAATTAGTTGAAGACGTTTGGTATAAAAATGGAAGGGTTTTCTTGTCTTATTAATAAAGATCATCAGACTATTTCCATTATTTACCGATTGATAGTCTGGAGAATTCCTAGTTATGGAAGTTGGCAAAAACAAATGATTGAATAATCAACTGAGAGACCGTGTAGGTGACACTTGCCTCAGTGAACTTATCACGTCCATGCATATTTGGATTTTGTCTGTTGACCTGGAGTGGATCTAGCTCTGGGAGAAAGATGACATTAATTGAAAAAATTACGTACATACTGGCATCCAGGTGTGTCTGTACGTAGCTCTCCTACATACACATGAGACTCCTAATATCTGTTATGGTATCAGTAAGTAAGTTCATTACTTTACAATAAGTGTTTTAGTCTGTTTAGGCTGCTATAATGAAATACCAGAGACTGGGCATCTTATAAAAGATATGCCTTAATTTCTCACAATTCTGGAAACTGGAAAGTCCAAATCAAGGCACCAGCAGATCCCACGTGTGGTGAGAGACCCCTTCCTCATTGATGGCTGCCTTTTTGCTGTAACCTCACATAGTGGAAGGGGCAAGGGCTTTCTCAGCCCTCTTTTTTTTTTTTTCTCAGCCCTCTTTTATAAGGGCACTAATCCCATTCATGAGGGCCCTGCCCTCATGACCTAATCTCCTCCCAAAGGCCCCACCTCCTAATACCATCACCTTGGGGGTTTGGATTTCAACACATGAAATTGGAGGTGAGGACACAAATATTCAGGCCACAGCAAGAAGTATACATGCCTAGAGGTCAGATTGCACACATACACCTCCGCAGTGTATTCATCCCCTGTAGGAAAAGCTAACAGAGACCCGCTTATGAGGAGCTTGTTGATGTCAAAGAGAGCTTCTCAGCGCTCTTAATGCTGAGTATGAGGCACTCTTACCTCGCCAAGGAAGGCTTCCCTACAGACTGCTGTGGATGGGCACTGACAGTGATTGCCTGCAGGATTCTTCTTTTTAAAATATTCTATGGTTTTTCTAAACCCCTCTCTATATACCTCTTCCTCCTGACAGAATGCATTGATGTTGATTCGGTTGTGGGTTATGGAATTATAACCCCATCTCTGGTCCATCTTTAAGAAATCCATCCCAAATCACCTTGACTGATTTTGGTATTTCCTAAACCCAGGCTCCTTGTTCCCTGCCTGTTAGTCACACATTATGTACAGACTTTGTTTCCAAGCTCTCAGAGAAGCAGTTTCCTA
The DNA here is from genome assembly GCF_949752795.1 of Hyperoodon ampullatus. Classification (NCBI taxonomy): domain Eukaryota; kingdom Metazoa; phylum Chordata; class Mammalia; order Artiodactyla; family Ziphiidae; genus Hyperoodon; species Hyperoodon ampullatus. Next base: position 50,387,557 of record NC_136916.1, on the reverse strand, counting down.
TTTGTCATCTCTGTGTATGATCCCACAAGTAAAAGCACTTTTTATGATTCACATGTAAAGTCAGAGGTTGGAGAACTTTTCCTGGTGTAATTTCATCTCCCCCTTTCTATCTCTAATTAAGCAAGCATCCTGTAGGGTGTTAGAATTACTGATTTCTTTGCATCTGTCTAACAGATGTTGTGGCAGAAGAAGAGTTCAGTTGTAGAGATGTGATCCCATGTCACTCTACAGAGTGTGTGTTGCACTGTGGGTTACTTACCAATGTCTATTCCTCCCGTCTTTCTTGCAAACATAAACTCAGGTTTATTTAGGTGTCTGCTCCTCAGGGAACATGACCATAGCTCAAAGGGTAAATCCTGCTTAGGCTAACCCAAGCCCAGTAATGTCACTTCCATTGCCAGTGATTAATTGAGAGGAAGGCATGTGGCTAAGTTTTAAGCAGTGCAACTCGAGTGGAAATCTGCTTTGGGCTTCTAGAAATGATGCCTTGTCTTACAAAGAGACATGAGGAAGAACTGGCCCACTTCTTCCAGCAGAAGTGATCCTGTATCTGCTGACCCACGAAGGGAGCCAGTCTGAGGGCAAAGCTGACATGTCAACATTGTCAGAGGGAAAAGATGGAGAGGACCTGGGCCCTTCATGACAGCCCCAAGGTGCTGGTGGAGCTGTTCAACCTGGAACTTCCTCATTAGGTAATGCATTTCCTTTTTTATTAAGCCATTTGACTTAGGGTCTCCGTTAGGTGCAGCTAAAAGCAACAGAAATGTTTATCCTTGATAAAGAGAGCTACGTTTTTTTTTCCTTATGCCACCCAGAACGTTTGACTCTTTCTGTGTTTGTACTGGCGGAGCACTGGGACTTTATCTTTCCTGTTGATTCTCTATTCCTCTCTGTTTCTCAGACAAATAAATGGCTTGTATAAATGAATCCAGGACTTCATAGACACACAAAACTGTACCAGGATTCTCTCAATTGTTGTCAGCCAAGATGACCCTTAGCCAAGATGACTTTTCCCCAAAGCTTCCTCTTGTTAGCTCACAAGAGAAAGAAAACTTTTCCGTTGAAAGCTGAGTAGACTGAGCCACTGATCCCATGTCAGTCCTTTGCTGCAAAAAGTCCAGGTAAAGGATAAATTTATTTCAGCTAGTTGCAAACTCTCACCTTTACTGTCCCAGTTTGGAATTAACAAGCCTATTTAAAATTTCAACCAGGTCACTTTTGCACACCTGTGAACTTTTGCTGGGTGCAGCATTCAAAATGTTAAGCCAACTTGCATTTGATTATTTGATTACTTCAAAAATACATATTCAGGTATTGAATTACCAGTATAGGGTGTTAACACAAACAAGGTAGATAGCATAATGTAAATTACAGTATGGAGAGAAATGGACATATCCACAGATTAGAATAGCAAACATGTAACCCATTAATGAAATACATAGTAACCTACAGAGGAAATATTTAATATTAAAGAGTGCAGTCTCCTTTAACCTGGCAGTTAAAGAGATTCTTTTCTGAGTATTCTTTGGGGATCTGATTTATGCAGGGTAATCAATCCATTAGCCCAGCTTGCAGTGAAAGGGATTAATTTATATTTTAATATTGCATGATTTCAGGTGTAAAAAGAAGCAGAGAGAAATCCTCTTTCTTTGGGACCTTGAAGCCCAACATGAGCTTTTGAAAGATTTCTTGTAAGAACTTTCCCATAGATACATTCATGAAACAGTCTTGAACACCTGATATGAGAGAGGCATCAGGCATCCTGTGAGATGCTGGGGAGTTTGCGAAGATGAGTCAGACTTAGATTCTGTTCCCAAGAGGAGCTCAGATAAAATGTTAACTTAAGACAGTGACAGAGAAAGAGAAAAGCGACTCCAAGGTTTGGTACCTGGAGAACAGTGAGGAGAGTGATGCTGCAAGGAAAATGGAGAAAACAGGAGTGGATTCTGGTGTTAGATGAGCTTAGATTTCCGGGTATTTAGTCTCAGATGTTGTAGGACAGGTCTGTAGAGATGTTTCATGTAGCTGGATATCATCGGGCTCCTGGAATTCCCCGTTCTATGCAGTACTCTGATTCCATTTATCTTAACACATTTTCTCTGCATTAATAACTAGGCCATCCTTAACAGGCAAGCCTTTTAGTTTCGAAAGTGCTTGTGATTACATACTAATAACATCTTAGAATTGTGGAGGGAGTGCTTTTCAAATCAAAACTGGAAAGGAAATACCCAGCAGATCATTTTGCTTGACCTTTGTCAGGGCCAGTCCGGAACACAACATTGGGAAACAGCCTAGAGGAAAGAGCATGGGCTAGGGAAGCAGGAGGTGTGAGTTCTGTGTCTGACCATGACCCCTGGACGAGTCACTCTCTGCGCTCTGGGTTTCTCATCTGTAAAGGCAGATTTGGCAAGTTAGCGCCAAAGACTCTTTCCATGATTTCTATAATATCTTAAGGTATTGTTCACGCCACAGCTCTATTTTGCCCTTGACACTCACCTCCATCAGAGGTGTTTAATAAAAATTTGTACAGCTTTTTAGTTTCCTAAAGCATAGTCATTATTTTCACATTTATTCCTTTCTGGGCCCTGATTAGTGGCATTATTGATGACACCTCCAATCAGATGAGGAAATGGGGTACATAGAGATTAAGGGGATTGTCCAAGGTTTCTGGCTGGTGCATGTCAGAGCCAGGACCTGAGCCCAGGGCCTCTCCATTTCCCGTTACCCGCCCCCCAAATCCCCGCCACAACCATCCCATAGGCGGCTTCAGACTCATTTTTTTTTTTTTTTTTTTTTGGTTGCACCAAGCAGCTTACAGCGGCTTCCCTGACCTGGGATCGAACCTGGGCCCATGGCAGTGAAATCGCTGAGTAGTAACCACTGGACTGCCAGGGAATTCCCTTGAGTGGACTTTAATAGGAGACTCTTATAAAGATATTACCAGACTTTTGGATTGCAGATTGAAAGGGTTTTTAAAACTTTTTATTTTGAAGTAATTTTATATTTACAGAAGAGTTGCAAAGATAGTACCCAGCTTCCCCTAGTATTAACATCTTACATAACGATGGTACATTTGTCAAAACTAAGAACGTAACATTGGCACAATGCTATGAACTAGACTACGGACTAGTTTGGATTTCACCAGGTCAATTTTTTTTTTGCGGTACGCGGGCCTCTCACTGTTGTGGCCTCTCCCATTGCGGAGCACAAGCTCCGGACGCGCAGGCTCAGCGGCCATGGCTCACGGGCCCAGCCGCTCCACGGCATGTGGGATCTTCCCAGACCGGGGCACGAACCCATGTCCCCTGCATCGGCAGGCAGATTCTCAACCACTGCGCCACCAGGGAAGACCACCAGGTCAAATTTTTAATGAAAAAATTAAATTGGAGAATGGAAGTAGGGTCAGGATGTAAAGTCTTTTGGTCCCCGTCAAATAATACCATGTACTACATGTGTGCTATAAGGGCTGGCCTATAGCAGGCACAGACTTCTGACAGTGAAGCATCCCCACCCTCGATGAGAAAGTCAACAGACATAGGGAGGGCTGGTGATGAGAAAACAAATGGCCAATTCCAAATGCTTAGGTTTGTGAACTACACACCTAGTAGCAGACCAAAGACACATTTCAGATCCTGTCTTTTACGGACAAGATACAATCACCATCCATCATTTTTTAAGTACAGTCCTTTCCTGGAAGATATTGCAGTATTATTCAAAACGTGCCAAAGTGGGCAGGAGATCCCAAGAGTAATTGTGAGTTATGAGGTCATGGGGACCTCATTGCAAACTATTTGCAAAACTTAATTGGGGTAATAAATAAACTAAACATGTAAATTAGATTGAAAGCTACAGTGTGAATTAGAAGGAGGCCATTAGCCTGCATAGTCAAAAGGCCTTCTTCCTGTTCATAATATTTGCTGAGCTGAACTATTAATCAAGGAAGCATTAAATTCAAACATCCTAAAATTTCACAACTAAAATAACTTGGAAATAAAACCATTTAATGAGATCCTTTCTGGACAAGATGTGAACTTTATTTTTTATGATTCGGCACTTAGGCCCTTTTCAAATAGAGGATGGTCTGGCATTCATATTTGAATCCAGCTGCCCCCCAGGGTGTGAATTCATCTTAACCAGGATACTTAGAAGCAAATGCAGAAGAAAAAAGAATAAAGCTCAAAAGGAATAAAATAAGGAAGCCATTTCCAATCTGTTGAAAACAAACAGATCTGTAGGCTGAAATGGGACTGTCCCTCTCTTTTTTCTTTTTTAAACCGGGTGGTTAAAAATAACTTCTGATCTGATATTCCTTTTTCACATATATGTAGAATGAATAAAGGGGCCTCTTGCAGGTAAATATCAATATAGAAAAAGAAGAGAAACCAAGCGCCCAAACACTGCATCTAATCATCCAGCCCAAGTCAAGCCTTGCAGCAGCTTTTTTTTTTCAAGCAGTTGATTGAATGAATACAAATGCCTCTCTGTTGTCACTTGGGATGCCACTTGATATATCCCATTTTCTAGACTCTAATTATTCCATTTGTAGACATGAATGCCATTTAGATGTGAGCTAATTCAGCATGGTAACTCAATTAGATTTGTACCGACTTGGATTTATGAAACATCAGTGAGTTCTTGGTGAGACCAATGGGACTGCAGGCGATTCATCCCGAAGTCTCACCGACACAGCCTCTCAGGAGCTCAATTAAACATGCCAGCCATGAGGATGTTTTTTAGCTGGAATGTTTCACAATTAAAAATAAAAGAGATTTCTCTGTTCCTTGGCACGCATGGCCCAGCAGAAAAGAAAGACCTGTGATAACACAGGCTGAAGTTTTCCTTTAGGTTATATGTTCTCTACACGAAAGAAGCCTCTTTTGCTCCGACGGGCTTCAGAGCACCTGCATGGTGGCGCTCTGTGTGGCCGGCCTCAGTGGTTGACCCATGTGGCAAAGATCACGGAGTTTCATCATGCCTCACGTTCAAGGGCACTTAATAAATGTTGGTTGAACTAAAATGCTAAGTTCATCTTAGAGCCTGTATCTGCATCTGGGTTCGGAGAGAGAGGCAGGTGCTGAATACCAAATTGGATTTGTAAAAATATGAGAAATCTCCAAGTGATAAAAATGATGCTAACTATATTTTTAGCATAAAACGTGGCCTGTGGTCAGAAGATGGGGGGAAAGATTGGAAACCAGGACTATCCCCTAAGGGATCCTTGTAAAAAACACTCTTCAAAAACATGATCTTGCTGTGTGATTCGGGCTGAGGAGTTTAGGCAGGCCCCTGCGTGTCACCTGCCTGTGCCTGGCAGAGATTTACCGCGAGCTCTGTCTTCCTCACGAGGGGAGTGTTTCATGATTAAAGGCTTTGCTGGTTTGCAACAGAGGGTGACCTTGGAAATACGGTGTGAATTAATGAAATAGCGTCATAGGTATGAACTCATTTCGTCAATGGTATAGAACTTTGGAAATGTCTATTGTTGTTTTCTTAAATCAAGTGTTGGATAAAAGAGATGAGTACATTTGTTTTACCAGGACCTGGATGAGGGACAGCATGATAGGGAAAGAGTTTCAATTTTATTACGTCTGCCTTTTTCTCCCCCCTCTCAATTTAGTGCCCTGATATTTATTTCTATTGTGAGATTGATTATGAGGTATAGAACAGTAGTAGTAATACTCAGTCAAGTATTGTAAATAATGTTTGCCTTACAGGTCATAAATTTCAAAATGCAGTTTCATATAACCTGTGACATTTCATCCCCATAACACTCTTGCAGAACAGACATTATTTCCCATTTCATAGCTGACAAAACTTGTCAAGAGAGGTTGTATGAATTGCTTAAGACCACACAGCTAAATCTCAGTGAGACCGGTATTTCAACCTCATCCTTTCCTGTTAAATCTTTCTCATGTGGTATAGCAGAAAGAGCATGGGTTTTACATCAGAAAACACTGTTTTATTCTCTAGTTCTATCATTTCTAATCTTTTGAGCATTGATAGAAAGATAGATTTAGCCTCAGTACATGATGAATCTGGGGGGCATTCTTGAATTTGATTTGGATACACGTTCCAAAATTTGATGCTTAAAACTGGGCCTGTCTGATGATACTAGCATAGCACCAGCAGACTGGATGTTCCAGAGGAGGGGATTAAACATTACCCAGGGACCCGGGGAGAGGAGCTTCTCCAAGCCTACACATCTCACTTTCTTTAACCTCGTGGGAAGCTTGACTTAAATTAGAAACACAGATGAGGACTTCTTTTTATTGTTGCTGTAGCAACTCTCTTTCTAGCTTCTGATTTCCTAGAGTAATGGTCTCTGCAAAGATTTTCTGAAGAGCCACCCGAAAGACAAAAGCCAGGAGTTTATTTATGCTGTGTTTGCATCAATCAGCATACGTACAATTCGCAGCAATCTTGCTATATCCACACAGGCCAACCAACTCTCCTTGGCTTGTTTTCCTCCCAGGAAATTCCGTCTCAGGTAGCAGAGGAAAAGATCAGAAAGACCACAGTGCTGGGAGACAGGAGATGTCCCACCCCCATCCTGCTCTGTGGCTGGTCCCTGTGGGACTAGGTGGGCCATCTGCTGCCTGGCAGCCTTGGGCAATTCACCCAAATCCTCTAGCCTTCTTTTCATCATCTGCACCAATAGTGCGCCCCTCAAAAACTGTTGGAAGGATTAAATAAAATAATACGTGTGGAAACATTTTGTGAACTGTTAACCCATGCTTTCTCCAAGGGACACTGTATCATAACATGCCATATATAAATATGTATATTTTTAAGACCATGTTTGTAACATGCCACATCTTGGAAATTCATAGTGCGCTTTGGCATCATGTTAAAGCATCCGAGCAGTCCTGAGAAGTGAACTCTATGGAAATGTGTTTAATGCACTGTTTCACAAATTGTTTGACCTGGAATCCACTTTTCATTTAATACCTCATGTCAAGCTGTGCTCTAGTCAGCTTTAAAACACTGAATCAACACAACTGTTCTCATGGCTTTGTGATGGGCATGGGTCTCTAACCCTGTACCTCTCCCCACCCCTACCTGCCTCAGCTTTCTTCTGTGTTGGCAGACTTCCCCAAACGTTAGTGAAGATGACTAACAGCAGCCCAAGACTCACATTCTATGGCTTAGGAACCCAGGAGAAAGAGCATCTCTTTCCCATTCATTCTAGAAATAGTGCTGATCTCATTGACAAACTTTGAGTCCTAGGCCCAGCCTTGAAGCATTCACAGTGGGCCAGGGGAAGGCATATTTTCATTGGTCAGGCCCAGGTTATGGGCTTAATTCTGGAAAAGCCAATCATATCTAAGCTTTGTGGACTGAAAATAAAAGAGACTGGTTCTTCAAGATCGATGTTACATGAAGAACCTAGGGGTAAGACGGGAATGGAGACGCAAACCTACTAGAGACTGGACTTGAGGATGTGGGGAGGGGGAAGGGTAGGCTGTGACAAAGTGAGAGAGTGGCATGGACATATATACACTACCAAACGTAGTGGGAAGCAACCGCATAGCACAGGGAGATCAGCTCGGTGCTTTGTGACCACCTAGAGGGGTGGGATAGGGAGGGTGGGAGGGAGGCAGACACAAGAGGGAGGAGATGTGGGAACATGTGTATATGTATAACTGATTCACTTTGTTATAAAGCAGAAACTAACACACCATTGTGAAGCAATTATACTCCAATAAAGATGTTAAAAACAAAAGAAAAAGATCAATGTTACAAAAAGTCAGTTTGGACTTTAGTGAAGGAATTCCAGACAGGTTAAGAAAACAGCAGAGGCTGTTGTGTCATTCCTTCTCCATCATTTCTTTTTCCTAGCCCAGAGGTCCGTAAACCTTGGTATACATAAGAACATTCAGGGAAATTTATTGAAAATACTGATTTCAGGCCTTACCCCACCTGCAAGATTCTGCTTCCACATGTTCACGTATTGCTCAGAAATCTGTCCTGGTTGCAAGCACCAGGTACCTGTGGTCCGAGTACCATATTTTGAGAAACAAGGGCAATGGGATAAAGACATTGCCAGCAGTTCTCAATCTTTGCTGTATATCGAAATTGAGTACCAAATCAACATTTGCAGGGGTGAGGCTGGCAAAGTACATGTTGACATTGATCCTCGGGTGTTTCTGATGTGCCCTAAAGCAGTGCTTCTCCACCTTTACTGTGTCTATGAATCAGGTTCTGATTTAGCAGGTTTAAGGTAGCGCCTGAACTTCTGCGTTTCTAACACGGTCTCCGGCGCTGCTGCTGCTTCTGGTCCATGGACCACACTTTGAGCAGCAAGGCACTGAAAGCTGAGAACTACCTGTGTATTCGGTTTGCGTGTTTTAAGGCTGTGTCCTTCAGCGTTTACCAGCCTGCAGGGCAAGCATAAAAGGACCTTCTGTTTCTAATAGGATTTGCTTGTGCTGATATTTCTCACTTTGTTCTGGGCTGTGCAGAGTTCATCTTCAAAAGACTCAGAGAGAACACAGTCTAGTTCCTAAAGACTGGAGTGCACATCTGCATATTTTCCGTTTAACTAACCTTCTAGGCTCCGGATCTTACTTGGACTCTGGAAGAACAAAGGAAAGTGATGCAGGATCCCTTAGGGAGCTCACCCTTAGGGTGACCAACTCTCCTGGTTTTCCCGGAAGTGTCCTAGTTAGAGCACTGAAAGTGTGACCCTAGCAGTCATACTTTTTCAGGGAAGAAAGACCTGTAGACCGATAATTATAACACAAGGTCACGTGCACAGTTAGGGAACCAGCTCTAATTCAGCCTGAGGGCTCAGGAAAAGCCAGGTTAGAGGAGGCCTTGGAGGCTGAATAGGAGTTCACCAGATTGGGGGCTGAGAATGAAAAGGGGAGGGGGCATTGAAGGCTGAGGGAAAAGTGTGTGCAAAAGTACAGAGATACATGCATATGCGAAAACCTGTAACTGCTCTAAGCCCTTCTCTGTTTTAAATGCAACCCTGTCTTTTTTTTTTTTTTTTTTTTTCAGTATGCGGGCCTCTCATTGTTGTGGCCTCTCCCATTGCGGAGCACAGGCTCCGGACGCGCAGGCTCAGCGGCCATGGCTCACGAGCCCAGCCACTTCGCGGTATGTGGGATCTTCCCGGACCGGGGCACGAACCCGTGTCCCCTGCATCGGCCGGCAGACTTTCAACCACTGCGCCACCAGGGAAGCCCAACCCTGCCTTAATTTGACATGGTGATGTACTGCAAAAATTCTTGCCCCTGGATAAAGCTCTGGGGAGTGAATAAAGCCCCGCCCTTCAGGTCTGCAAACACACATCTTTTCTCATAGCCACTTCTTTTGTTATCTTGGCAAATGGATAATTTTCATGATTTGTTCATGGATATTTTTCTCTGGCCATATTTCTGTGCCCTGTTCTGGTTTATTCATCCATTTAAAAAGTATTTATCCTATACTCTCTGTGTGCCAGAACAGTTCTAAGCACTTACAGTGTATCAGCAGACAGACAGCCTTGCCCTCAGGGAGCATACATTCTAGAAGAGGAAATAGACAATGAACAGTAAGAATTTTAAAAGTAAATTATGTCTGCCGGCAGGTCATAAGTGCTGAGGGAAGAAGATACCAGAAGGTAGAGGTAATCAGAAGTATAACTTTGTACACGTGGTCAGGAAAGATCTTTCTAATTCGATGATACTTGAGCAGAGGGCTGAAGGAAGTGGGGGAATGACCATGCAGATGTCTGTGGGAGAATGTTTTGGGCCGAGGGAATTGCAGTGCAAAGGTCCTGAGGGCACTTGGCATGTGCAAGAACCAATAAGGAGACAAATGGGTTTGGAGTGAATGAGGCACCTGAGTGCAGGAGGAAGGGAGGTCAGACAGGTGGACACATGGGGCCTGGGACCAGGATAAGGATTGACACTGAGTGAAATGGGAGCCCTTGGAGGGGGCCTGAGCAGAGGAGGAACACGATCTGACTTATATATTTAGAGCATCACTCTGGCTTCTAGATGAGAAGTGACTGTTAGTAGGGTAAGGGTGCAAGTAGGGAGCCTGGTGATGAAGCTAGCACAATACCCCAAGCAAGAGATGATGGTGACTCTGACAAAGGTGGACGCAGGGGAGTGGTGAGAAAGGGCTCTTTGTGTCCACTGATTCCCCGCACAATCACTCCCTTCCAGAGTCCAGAGAACTCCTCCAGCTACCTGGGTGATCTGGGCGGATCTCTCCACCCACCTGTGCCCTCACTTGCATCATCTATAAAATGATGCCAGACAGTAGTAATATCTGCCCAACCACACTCACAAGGTTCTTTTGAGAGTTAAATGAGGTCACAACTTGGAATACATAGAGCAGGACGGCAACACAGATGAGTTAGAACCCAACAGTGAGATATCTCATCTGCCAGTACAGAAAAGATGGGCTGCTGTCTTGTTACTGCTCCAGATAATTCATGAAGGGGGCTACTGAAGGTAAAGGTTAAACCCCAAATCAAACATCAAGAGGAGACATTTATGATTATGTGGTCAAACCGCATCCCTCTTAGACAAGGTCACTAAGACGCAGAGATAAAGGTGGCTTTCCCAAACAACCCAGTAAGGTCAGAGTCCTAGCTCTGAGTCTTCTTCTACCAAGCTGCCCGTTCAAACACGGTGATAAATGTCCCTACCTTGAAAGCTAATCAAAGCACAATTACTCCCAAAGGAGAAGGAAGAGAAGGCTCTCAGCTGTGAGGCTACAGCAGCTTTGCAGCTTTCAGGTACATCCTCACATTAGATCCTCCCACCTTCTCCATGAAGTTTTGAATTTCCCCCTTTTACAAATAAGGAAACAGAGGCTCAGAAAGATCAGCTGAGTTACCCCAAGTTACACACCTGGCAAGTGCCAGGAAAGAATTCCAGCTCTTCTGGTACCTCAGCCAGTGCTCTTTCCCCTGCATTTGATGAAAACCTCTGGAGAGGGCAGGATTGGTGTCATTGATGGAGGTGTTATCTCTATTTTTCTAATTACTCTCCCCGAAACCTGCAGCAGGGGATTCGAAGGAACATTTTTGATTTGTGAGTGTAGTCTAGTGCTTATTAGAATTTCTGAGCTTTTACACTGGAAGTTTCAACAGGCTTACTGCGATACTTTTGAAGTGTTGAGTGTAAATTTAAGGCTAAAAAACACTGTCAAGCCAAGTGCACTGACATATTATTAGGTACTGGTTGGAAGAGTTATGGAAGTGGGTGCTTTACAGAGAGGCACGCACTGAGGTTCACACACTGCAGTTTTCTGAGCTGTAAGAGGAAAGAGCCAGCGAGTGGGAGATCAGGAAGGTGCTGGAATTGGTGCAGAGATCACAGGCAACACTGCTGTTGACAAGTACCTAAGAGACTCGTTCTTGCTGTTCATCTGGGATATGTGACATGTTGCTTGGTTTTAACTTTTAATTGATGTATTCTTCTGAATCAAGAGCTAGAGTAAGGTTTTAAGAGGCAGAAATGTCTGCCGGAACACAAAACACAGGGTCAAGACACCAAAGCTTGGGATGCCAGTATATTCTCTGGATGGAGACTTTGAATCTGCCGGGTGAACAAAGCCTCCTTCCATTCCATTTCCCCTGGCAGCAGGCATGGAGGCCAGGGAGCTATTGGCTTACCTACACCAAGGCCCTTGGCAGGATATCGGCCCCACAGCCCCAGAGCTCTGGTCCTCTATGACCACCTCCCCCCCTTCTGCCATGACCATGTCATCACCACTGAGCTTTCACTCTGTTTCTGATTTGAACCCTGGTCCATAGAACGGAAGTCCCATCGTGAATAGAGCTGAAGCTTGCCCAAACCCCTCTCCCTTGAGACTGGGCCATCTCACTGACCCCACTTCTGGTCTGTCAGACCTTGCCAGGTCCCACCGCCCTGCCACCTTTCTGGTGGCACAGAGTCCACTCTCTGCCTAGACTCTGTGGAGGGGTATGAAGCCTGCCTGTACTGCCGTAGCTCCTTGCAACGCGCAGGCTGATTACAGCCTAAAACGGGGTTATCCCCTTCACTCACCCATCCTTCCACTGGCTATCTGAGGTTCCATTAAGGCTCATGGCTGAAGCTGTGTTAATTAAGGCAATCAAGAAGATTGGTACTAATTATGATAATTGCCATTCATTGAGTGAAGGTTTTATAGTTAGATCTGGGGTCCCGTCCTTATTCTGACACTTACTAGCTCTGTGACCTTAGACAAGTTACTTTACCTTTCTGATCCTCATTTTCTCATCTATAAAATAGGGGTCATAATAGTACCCACCTTATTCTTAATGTATCGAGTGGTTACATGCATGAGTTATGGTTTTAGTTTTAAGTAAGATAAGGAACGCAAAGTACCTGGCACAGAAACATTCAGTTAATGTAGTTGTGTCTCTCTGTGGTGGGAGTATGTACAATGATTAATCACTAGTAGTATGTGCTGAGCACTCGTCCAGGGGCTTTACATCTGTTGTGTTATTCATTCTGAAAACGTGCAAGGAAAGCAACATCATACCCATTTTACAGATGCAGAAGCTAAAACTTAGAGCTTCTAAGTAATATTTCAAAGCCACACACTTGGGAAATTGGGTAAATGGCTGGAACTTGAGCCCTGGTGAGTTGGATTCCAAGCCTGAGCTCTTTGGCCTTGAAGATATGGATGGCAATGAAGGTCTTGAATGACAGCTCATTATAACAGTAGAACGGTTGGTGGTCACGTCCTCTGTGATTAATTGCCTCATGAGTGGAACAAATAGGGAGTGTTGCAAATAGTAAATACTTCAGGAGTGCAGAGGAAGAGAGACAATTGCTTAGGCAGGCTTATTAACGAAAAGCTTTACAAGGAAATTTTTCACTTATTTTTTTAAACCTTTTTTTCCTGCTTATCAAAGCAATACATGTGCAACATATAAAAATTCAAAGACTTATTTCACACCTAGCTTTATTTCACTGTCCTACTTTTTTCTTTATCTGTTTCTAACTCTTCTCACTACCCCATACGTTGACAGCATAACTGAACTATTATGAATTTTTGGTAAAATCATCTGGTAATATCTATTAGGATTACAGCAGCACACATCCTCTGACCCAGCAACACTGCTTTTGAGACTCTGTTCTTTCAAAATGAAACACCATTATGTGAAGATATATGCGCAAGTACATTTCTTGTAGCATTGCTTACAGCGGCTAAACAAATTAGAAACAAGACAAATGTCTTTAGTTTGTCAGTCAGGGGATACTTGATAAATTGTGACTCATTAATTCTAGAGACCTTGATATTGACTATTTTAAAGGCTGGGTTTGATTTCTCTATAATGACTTGAATAAAACTGTCTTAGGATCTTAGCAGTTTAGAATTTGGGAGCTAAGTCTACTTTAAGAGAAGATTAAGTAATGTAAGGAAAAGTGAAAGTATATGTTTGCATTTGATCAGAAAAAGACATTTGCACAAGCACAGCACCTGGGGACACAGGACTTATCAGCATCTTGTCTGACATGGATATGGGGCTTTTGTACGTTATAAACTCCATAAAACCAAACAGTATGGGGGCAAGAAAGCTAGTGGGTCTCTTGGGCAGATCTAGAACATTTAGAAGAGAAGGGCCTAATCCTGCTCTTCTCCAGGCTGACCACATCTAGAGAATCACATTTAGTTTAAAACAAGTATGTTCACCAAGGAAGTAAGGTTGAAATCATGTCATTGGAGAAATATCTGAAAAACTGTACATTTTTATTCTGAAGAAGAGCAGACTCAGAGGACACACTATAATTGTCTCCAAATTTCATGCTACACGAACTATTAGACCTTTCCTCTGGTGCCTCAAAGCTAAAACCAGGATCAGTGGATGGAAGCCAATAGGAGCTGGGGGTTAGCCCAATATAAGGAAGGCATTTTTAACTATCAGAGCTGGTAAAAAGGCTTGCCCTGGAGATTCTAGTCTCTTATTTTGTCTCTACTCGTGTTGAAGGGACCTGATGGGAATAGTGATAAAAGAGTCAGGTATTTGATGGGAACGGGGTCGTGCCTGGTACTATATCCCAACCCATCTACAACCCTAATCAGAGACTATTCAAGCTTGTCATTTGATCCTGAGATCAGGTTTTCAGTTGTGAGGTATTGGGAGAGGCAGTGTAAAACCATGCTGTAAACTCCAGCTGTCGAGTTGAACAGACCCAGGTTTAGATCCTGTCTCCCCCACTTCTTTCTCTGTGACTCAGGCAAATTATTAGCCTCTCCAAATCTGTTTGCCTATCTGTAAAATAGGAATAATATTGGTTTGTTCCTCAAAAAGCTGTTATATAAGGACTAGCTAAGATAATAATACATATATCATGTTTGACACATGGTAGCACACAGTGAATTCTCAATAGGTATTTTTAAGTTAAATCGTGTGAATTATTCTTGTCCTTCTTATTATGTAGATTCATGTTTAATAAAGTAAAGCAAGAGTATTTTCTGATTAATCTTGAAAAGAACCGTAACTTTCTCTGACTTAGAATATTGTATTTCCTAAGATTTCTAAGTTTTATAAATATCACATTATCCAATTCACTTAAGTATATTTGGTTGTTTTGCAGGTAGATCTATGTCAGAAAAAGAACACTGGACTTCCCTGGTGGCACAGTGGTTAAGAGTCCGCCTGCCAATGCAGGGGGCACGCGTTCGAGCCCTGGTCAGGGAAGATCCTACATGCCGTGGAGCAACTAAACCCGTGTGCCACAACTACTGAGCCTGTGCTGTAGAGCCCGCAAGCCACAACTACTGAGCTCGCGTACCACAACTACTGAAGGCCGCGCGCCTAGAGCCCGTGCTCCGCAACAAGAGAAACCACTGCAATGAGAAGCCCGTGCACCGCAACGAAGAGTAGCCCCCGCTCACCACAGCTAGAGAAAGCCTGTGCGCAGCAACGAAGACCCAGCGCAGCCAAAAATAAAATAAAATAAAGTAAAATAAATAAATTTATTTAAAAAAAGAAAAGAAGAAGAACACTGAATCTGGAGTCATTGGATCCAAGTCCAAGAGGTTTGGCTGTCATGTCGTAGACAGGTAATTCTATAGAGTCTCAGTTTCTTCCTTCATAAAGTAAGAATAAGCACATGTATACCACCTAATTCACTCATACACTTGTATGGAAGGATATATGGTAAAACATAAGTAGAAGTGCTTTTCTAATTATAAAATAATAGTCAATTAGGAACTATTATTGTTGTCATGACTTATAAAATGGGAAAGAGGTATGATTTCTCTGGCCCCAAAATCTAAGACTATTAAAGGCAGGACCATTCTGAGAATTTAATCCTAATTTAAACCTTCTGGGTATAGGAGTACATTTGAAAAAGAAAATAAGATAACATTCCCTGTAAAAATAGGCATTGTCAGCTCTACAGAAAACATTTTGGAACCATAATTTACCTTTCCAGGTAGAAGAAGTAGAAAAGGTGAAGAAGAAAGAAGTAGAATATGCTTTGAGTGTGACAAAGCATAAAGCATTTGCCCAATGCTTTTCTTAAGAGTAGTTTTTCCTGCTTATTTATTTTCTTGCTTAGTTAGTTCTAACAAATTGAACATTCTTAGTTGCTAATTATGAAAGTGGAGAGGGGTGCACTTGAAGAAGGAGGGCTGGGTCAAAGGAGAAGAGAGACAGGCTTAAGGATTCAAAGACCTTTAGGACTTCATGGGGTCTTGGAGGTGATTTTACCAAAGGGAAGGATTCAGTAAAGATGTAAAGTAACTTGCCCCTAACTGTATTGCTTGGAGGAGCAGCACTGACAGTGCTCTTCTAAGGTTTGTGCTTTGGTGTTTTGTTTTGATTTCTAAGTAGATTCTGAGAAGAAAGTAAGGTAAAGAGGAGAAAGAAGGGGGAAAGGAGAGAAAATATTCTTTAACTGAAAGGAAAACATTTCTATTACCCCTCACAGAAGAATCTGGAACATTCATGAATATGTTTGGGAAATGCTTGATTTTTAACAGAGGATAAAGCTTCTTTCCCAAGGAAATAAAACATCAATGTCTCCACTAGGGCTTCCGTGGTGGCGCAGTGGTTGAGAGTCCACCTGCCGATGCAGGGGACACGGGTTTGTACCCCGGTCCGGGAAGATCCCACATGCCGCGGAGCGTCTGGGCCCGTGAGCCATGGCCACTGAGCCTGCGCGTCTGGAGCCTGTGCTCCGCAACAGGAGAGGCCACAACAGTGAGAGGCCTGCGTACCGCAAAAAAAAAAAACAAAAAAACAAAAAAAACCTCCACTACTTGGACTCTGTTCTAAGGGGAAAAAAATAGTAAAATTTTTTTTAAAGTTTCATGCTGCAAAATGTTTATTACAGTACCATTCCCGACAGTGGAGAATTGGAACAACCCAAGGGTTCAACCAATGAGAGGATATTTGAGTAAATTATGACATAATCTATCAAAGATTATACAACCACTACAAATGCTGTTACCGAGATTACGAAATAAAATAAGCCAGAGCTTTTGTTATAGTGAGGCGGGGAATGAGGACAGCATTGCGTGGACAGCATTGATCAGAGGGAGGATTCAGAGTAGCAATCTACTGTATTGGAAGAAAAGAGATAAAAGTAGGTCAGTAGATAGAAAATGAGTTAGGGACTTCCCTGGCGGTCCAGTGGTTAAGACTTCGCCTTTCCAATGCAGGGGGTGTAGGTTCGATCCCTGGTCGGGGGGCTAAGATCCCACATGCCTCGTGGCCAAAACACCAAAACATAAAACAGAAACGATATCGTAACAAGTTCAATGAAGACTTTTAAAATGGTCCACATTAAAAAAAAAAAAAAAGAAAATGAATTAAATTAGGAAATTCATAAAAAAGTGTGAATTTCGACAGGGCTTTATAGGGAGACAGACAAATCAAGGAGAGGTGAGCAAAGTTGGAATAATTTGTACACTTTTGGCTGCAGGAGTGAGGAGGCCAAGGACAGAGTGGGAGGTTGCCAGGTGGGGTTATGGCTTCAATATCGGCTACACTGAGCACTCCCTCCACCCAGTGGCTTTGACAAGGAGGCACCTCCCTTATGATAAGAAATTCCACGTGTAAATTCAGGAGGAATGTGAGGGGGACAGACATCAACATCATGACAGACAGTTTTCTAACCATGAAAGGAGAGTGTACATATGTGCCAGGAGACTGTAGATTTGTTGTTTCTCTCTTGGTTTCATTGCAATCAATCAGATATTTTTTCCCTCCATGCAGTCACTTGGACATTCTGATGGAATTGTCACCTGGAAGGCACATTCTATCTCAGCCTCCTCCCACATAAGCTGGGGGTTGTAGCAGTTCTAACAGCCTGTTGTGTGGATTGCTTTTCCTGTTCTTAACCATTGCCAAGGAGGACAGGCTGTCTGGAGAGGAAAGCAGGCCAAGAACTATAGGAGTCAACAGTTACAGTGTATATTCACAGTATTATCATCAAAAACATGTACATGCAGGGAAAAGAAAAGTCAGAAAGGAAATACACTCCGATACCAACAGCGATTGCTTTTGGATGATGTCTACATGGGTGAAATATTTTTTCCTTCTTTTGACACAGCTGTGAATTTTCCAGATTTCCTTTAATGAAAGAGTGCAACTATTTTAACTTATAAAGTGTTAAAAATAACAAGCACAAGACTAAAGGAGAGAGTAGCACCATTTGATGGAGAAAATTTTCCTTCATTTTTAATTTTAATTTTTTTTCTCATTATTAAAGTGATACATGCTTACTGTAGAAAATTCCTGGTACTAATTTTACCTCTAGTTTCATTTTACTATACTACATTTATTTTTCCTGCAACCCATCAAAAATCCTCTTTTGAAACAGAAGGGGTATCAATTCATCTATCTCCCATTCTTCTCTTTTTACCTATTTTATTAGATTTTTAAAATAATTTCAAGGTGAATAAAGGAAATATTAACAATCTTCCCCATTGTCAGATATTCAGTGTTAACATATGATATGTATCTTACCACTCTTTCTCTATTCTCACACAAAAATATAGAGTTTTTCCCAATTTGAAAACAGAACTACACTAAACATATTACTCTCTAACTTTTTTCCCTTAACAATACATATTCCAGAGATGAGACACAGAGGTGAAGTAACTTGTCCATGGTCACACAGCTAATGAGTGGAAGAGCTGGGATTTGAATTGAAAATGGTGACTCTGGATCTGAGTTCTTTTTGTTTTCTTCTTCTTTTTTTTTTTGGTTGTGCCACACCGCTTGCAGGATCTTGGTTCCCCAACCAGGGATCGAACCAATGCCTCCTGTAGTGGAAGCATGGAGTCCTAACCACTGGACCACCAGGGAATTCCTGGGTCTGAGCTCTTAATCACTACAGATGATTGTCTCTGACAGAAGAGAAGAAGACAGAGAACAGATCTGAGGGAGCTGGTCAATGTTTTGGGGAAAAGAGGATGAAAAGGAGCATGCTAGCCTGCAGTGATTTTCCCTCTTAATTCTATACTCCAACAGTTCTTCCTGACTTCACACATCCTCTCTGTGAAGACAGGTCCTGTCATGAAGAGGAGTATCCACTGGACTGCAGGCTCCACATCTCCTACGTTGGCCATACCATAAATGCTCAGGAGATGGTGGTGGTTGGTCAGCTGCTTTGGGCATATGTAACCCACCTGTCCATCCCTGGTGAGCAGCTGGGCATTTTGACTTGTAATTGTTACCTGTTGTTTACTTTCACATCAGATGGCTTCTAGTTCTTGGATTAAAGAGGAAGGATGTCAGCGTTGCAGCCTGCAAATGCTCTTGGTTTCAGGCTTGACATCGTGACAGATAATTTTATAATTGTGAAAAAAAAATGTACATATGTGCCAACTGACTTGGGACATTTAGGGATCCTTTTAATTAAAACTCAGGAATTTTCGATTTGTTACCTCATAACCATTGATGATGCCAATGAATGGTTCATTCTGAATTGATCCTAACCTGTAGGAAATTGTTGTTTATAATGCACACATCACTTTCTTCCCCACCTTTTCCCACCTTCATTCCATTTTCACGTCTCTGCTCACATCTCATTACCGTGGTTGTCTTGCCTCTTAAAAAAAAAAGGAAAAAAGGGCTTCCCTGGTGGCACAGTGGTTGAGAGTCCGCCTGCCGATGCAGGGGACACGGGTTCGAGCCCCGGTCTGGGAAGATCCCACATGCCGCGGAGGGGCTGGGCCCGTGAGCCATGGCCGCAGAGCCTGTGCTCCGCGATGGTAGAGGCCACAACAGTGAGAGGCCCGTGTACCGCAAAAAAAAAAAAAAAAAAAGGAAAAGAAGAAAACTGTTTTGTTCCTTAATTACTGCATTATTATGAGATGTATAATGAAATTCTGATGTTCGTGTTTATAAATATAATCCTGGAATTGCTATTTGTCACATGAATTCAATTTGAGTCCACAAATATCTGAGGAGTGCCAATGTGTGCCCTGCAGTATACAAGGAACTGGGGATACCAAGACTGTACCCAGTCCTTCCCCAGTAGGAGAAGTGAAAATAGATTACCTATAGCACAGTGTGCAAAGAGTAATAGAAGGCTGGGCACACTATAGAAGAAGCACAGGAAAGACAGAGACAAGAGAAGTGCTATAAGGGAAGCCTTTATGAAAAAAGTAGTCCTTTTTTTTTTTTTTTTTTTTTTTTTTTTTAGTTTCTGCTTTATAACAAAGTGAATCAGTTATACATATACATCTGTTCCCACATCCCTTCCCTCATAAAAAGTAGTTCTTTAGCTGGGTTTTGAATAAGAGTTTGATAGGTGGTTGAGTAGAAAGGGAAAATCACTCAAGTCATCTGCAAAAGCACAGAGGTAAGAAATTGCATGTGTGTCTGCCATTTGTTGATAATGGAGTGTGCGGGCAGATGAAGGAGGGGTATAAATGAGAATGGATTGGTTTTGTGGTTTTGAGATTTTTATTTATTTACTCTTGCTATGTACCAGATACTGTTATTTTACAAATACTCTTCTAATCCTCATAGCAATTTAGGCAGACTACTGGACTGCAGAATTGAAATAAGGCCTGACCTCAAAAATCTAGATGATTGGTCAAGGAAAAAAAAGAAACATGGTAAATGTGATTTTATAGAAACAGACTCAAGAACTTTGAAATCCATATGTAACTCTCCTCCAGCAATAAGTCCTCATGCCCCAGAAGGAGATTTTGGCTTGATTCTGGGATAGAGAAAAGGGATTGTTATGTACAATTACTGTGCACCTGAACCTTTTTTTTTTGCAGTATGCGGGCCTCTCACTGTCGTGGCCCCTCCCGTTGTGGAGCACAGGCTCCGGACGCACAGGCTCAGCGGCCATGGCTCACGGGCCCAGCCGCTCTGCGGCATGCGGGATCTTCCTGGACCGGGGCACGAACCCGTGTCCCCTGCATCAGCAGGTGGACTCTCAACCACTGCGCCATCAGGGGAGCCCCACCTGAACCTTTTCACACTGATGTCCTTTAACCCTCAACATCATCCTGTGAGGTACGTGGTGGTCTTCCCACTTTACACGAGGCTTGAGGAGGTCAAACAAGTTATCCAAATCACACCACAAGTAAAATGAAGGGGCTGGAGTTTGTCCAAGTCGAAATCTGTTTCTCCATCCCATGCCTTCCTAGAGAAGGGCCAGAGAGAACCAAACACCAGAAACTTTCCTCAAGCTACTCCACCCTGGAATGGCTACAGGTAGGGCAGCTCTGTGTGGTTACTTTCTTGGACAATCTGCTAAGGAGTGTGGAGAAGACAGGTGGGAGAAAAGGCTTTCTCTTTTGGGCACTTGGCATTTAAGACAGGTATCTGATGATGCTCGTTAAATACTTACTGAGGCCGTGTGCTCTTTCTTTCTGGAGTTTCATCATAAGATGGGCCTTTCAGTGGAGACAATTTATGACCTAGACTACCTCTTCCCTCTTCCCCCAACCAACCAAGTCCTGACAGATACCAGACAGAATAACTGAAATTAAGCCATTTTACAAAAATAGGGGTGCATGGTCATCATGCCCTTAATGGTTGTCATTTTACAGGACTAAAGCTCAAGAACATTGGAATCCACATCCACCAGGTAGGTTTTTGTTTTTTCTTGGAGTTCCTTATATTGTACTTTGGTGATTAAATAGCCCAGACGTATATAATATTTTTCCCTCCCAACTCCACCTCCCCTTCCTATATCCTCCTTTTCCACTTCAACCCTTCTCCTTCCACTAACCCACCTCTCTAGTATTGCCTTATCTGCCTTTGTTACAGAAAAAAGGGAGCTGGTACACTAACTCACACAAAGGCTTTGGTGACCAAAACTGACTTTCTATCTGCCATCCCCTTTCAAGGTATACAATCTGCATTTAAAAAAAGAAGCTTTGAGACAGTGGTGTTTATCTCAAAGGAGTGACTCTCCAATGGTAAAATTTCTGGCAATCTTCCTTGGGAAGATTAACCATAATCAAGATCACTGGCATTTTGCACCTGTCTCTCATGAGCCTGGCACAGAATTAAGCACTTGCATGTGTGACTAATTCTCACAACAGCCTGCCAAGGGGGCATGACCATCCCCATTCAGAAAAGGAAACCACGGTTCAGAGAGATGAAGCTATTAAAGCTATTCACTAAGGCCAAGGAAGATTAGAACCTGGGTGTGTCTGGCTTCCAAGCCCTAACCCTTTCTGGCGCTCTGGCTGCTTCCCTACGAGGAGATGATGGGGTCCTTCTGGTCAGCTGGTTTCCATGGTGTTGGATGGTTTCCTCCACTTACTACACCTGGGACAGGTATAGCATGCACCTGGCAATGAAAGGAAAAAGGGCGGGACTCTGCGTGTTCCTCCAGAACAAGTACCCCAGAGTTTAGCCCGCGAGCCTGGTCACTTCTTTGTCTTCAGTTTGCCCAGTTTGGAGGTCTTACTGCTCTTCAGGTAAGATTTCTCACGTAGAAGGTTTCCTGAAATGAAGGAATCAAAAAGCAGGACCAGGGACCCAGGACTTACTGTGACATCTATACGCTGACCCGCGCCCGTAAACTATTACACCGTGAGTGATCTTTCCCAATCGCCTTCAGGTGTTAGTTTAAGCAAGTAGATTTAAAAAGAAAAGTTGAAAAAATTTTAAAGATTTAGTAAAAGGGAGCAGTTGATACACATCAGGCCCAGTAATAATGCCCTACAAACCTGTCAGTTTGTAGTAAAGTGACAAGAGTAGCTGAGGGGAATCCTTGCCCCATGGTTTATGGTCACCGACTTGGTCCACTTTGATGAATCAGCTAGTTTGACTTATTAGAAAAATGAAATGAAATGTTTGCCCTGGCCCAGAATTTCCACAGGCCCCTGCAGGATAAAAAGATCCCTTTTCTGTGTCTATTTAATTTTATAATATGCATAATGGTCTCCGTGAAGCATCTTGTTCTGAATTTATCAGAGCTTTAAACGAATGTCATGATCTGTTTTAATTTAATGATTAATGTTATCAATTTAAATATTGTCGATCTTTTCTTGTCCTTGCTAAACTTGCCCACAGATGGGGACATTCTCATTAGAAATGCAGATGCCTAAATACCGCTCAGAAAATGGAAGGGGAAAAAAAAGCATGTCTACAATAAATATTGCAGCCAATTAGGCTTCATCATAGTAATTTCTCTGGCTTTGTAATGTTTGTTTACTGAATTTTGTAGGGAAATTGTTGCGACTTCTGATATCCAGACTCATAAAAACTCCATCCTCGTGTTTTCCTGCAATGGGAAGTTATAACAGTAAGAAACATTTTCTTCCTTACCAGACTGCATCTCAATTATGAGTTAGACATTCAAAGATCCAGACCCAAACATGTAAATCTGTTTGTACACATTCAAAGAAAGCTCTCATACATTTCCTAAAAACCCACACATTAATATTGCTTACTTTTCAGCAGGGGTAAATGGGGGTCTCAGAGACCTCCTCAGAACAGGCTGGAGTTAAATAATATTGCATGTTTTTCATTTTACTGTGATGAATGCAAAGCTATTAAATAACCTTTTAAAGAGTTGGTGTAATTATCTGTAAACAGTAATGTTACAAAAAAAAAGGTCAAGTTGTCCTGCCATTAGATGTTTATGGATATAAACTGGATTTATGTTTCCATAAAACAGGCACTGACTAACTAGATTAATTCTCCACAAACTAAACCAACTGTAGTAATATTTAGACACAATAAAATGATGCCAATTAAAACAATTTTATTTTTTGTGTCATATTGATTAACAGCACACTAAAATTAACCAGAGACCTTAAACTCCGAATGGTTGGCAAAAGGCATCCACAGCTCAATATTATTACCGACAAGAAGAGCAGTTAAGTGAGATGGCTGTGCAATAGTATGAATATTTAATTAATAATTAGTCATGTAATTTCTCCTCAGGAATTATTATCCCTCAAACTGGTTTGTGAATTTAATTATTAGCAGCCTTTTTGTTTCCATGTCCCCTCATTACTGTCAGGATTGATGTAACATAAACTTCATTAAAAATTAAAGCAAGAGTCTTAATTACAAGGCTACCCTGACTGAAGTTAGAATTAGCCAAGTCAGTGATGTGCAAATGAGTGCATTATTTAAGAAACATGCTGGAAGTAGTTATGCTAATGTGAGAGGTTTGCAGTAGCAGACCTTTTCACTTGCAGTTGCATATTCATTAAATGCACTATGCAAATTTAATGTAGCAGTCTTAGTAATGCGTTGTTAATTTATTCAGATTTATTGAGTACGACTTGTAAAAAAAGTACAAATTTAATTACTCTATCTAGTAGGGATGGTATTAGGAGATAGCAGAGGTTTAAAATGTGTTGATCTGGATTACCGCAGTTTGATGGAAGACGTGGTATCAGAGGACACAATTTTGATAACTGGGCTTGAAAGAATATTTGATTTACTTATGGAATGATCTAAGAAATCACTAAAATGGCACATGTTCCTTCCCAATAGGAAAGTAAAAAAGTCTTGGTTGTATTAACTTAAGAGCTAAAGCAGTGCTGAGTCCACAGCCTAATGGTCGTAATGACTCTATAGAGACCAGTAAAGGTTATGGATGGAGATCCGTATGAAGCAAACTATCTTTGCAGAAGGTTCATTGGTGGTTGGCTGTACCTCCGTGGTGCGCTGACAACCGGCTGGATGAAACCACAGGAATCCTGGCATCCTCTGCAGCGGAAACGCCCTGGCACCCAGCAGGCCGGTGCTATCTTCTCAGGTGGGTGGACACTTGGGCTCCACTTTCAAGGGATGCCAGACCCAGGACACAGGGGAGAAAGTGTGTGCTTTCAAAGAGATACATAACCCCCACTAGCACCGGTCACTGCGACGTCCACACTTACAGAGTGAACACGCTGGGACTGCTCTTTACTCATCTGCGCTCACCTGATTCTCTGGAAAACCTGGCCGTGAAAGTTATCTCACCCCTATTTTACAGATGAGAAAACCGAGGCTGAGATTGGAATAGTAATTGATGCCGTGGATGAGCTGGGATTCAAATCTAGTCCCGTGTTGCTCCCAAGCCTGACTGCGCTGCTTTCCCCTTTGCCCTCGCTCTCTTCCTCTCCCTCCTCACTTCTTCCCTCTCTTCTCCCTCTGTGCCCTCTCCTTTCCTTCTCCTCCCTTAATATCTTTTTCCTTTCACTCTCAGATAGATAGATAGATAGATAGATATAGACAGACATAGATATAGAAATACATAGGTGTGTAGATATCATTTAAAAGCTGAAAATGGCTGGCCTGTTTCTCTTAAAGTGCTACAAACAAATGTATAGGTTAAATTGGAATAAAACTGTTTCACGTTCAACAAAGCATCCACTGACAACCCCATTAAGACTGGTAAGGAACAAGCCAGGAATGTACTCTTTGACTCAAGGCTTGGAGACCACTGTGCGATCACTATTAGCAGCTTGGTTGGCTTTGAACTCCCCTCCCATCTTTTAACATTTTTAACTGGTTTTTTTGCCTTTATAATCACAAAAATGGAGTCTAATACCTTTTTAATACTATTAACATTTTATCTTGGTTTGGGAGCTACTGCTTCAAATTGGTAAATCTTTTGTAGAAAAATCAATACACGCTTGACTGAGCTCCAGTGATGAAAAGGCCAAATGATTCCTAACCACGTGGAGTTCCTGGTTCTCAGCACCCATCTTTGGAGGCGTTCCAAGCTCTCTGATATATTCAAACAGTCTGACCTGTACCTATTGATCTCCTTCTGACAGAGGAAGAAGCTAAGCACCTCAACTTAAGGTAAGTGTATGGATTGATCACAGGCTGAAAGTTGGTGCCTATGTAAAGATCTGTCTGAATAATTTATTATTAAGGATCCAGAAAATTAGTTAGGCAGCAAAGCAGACGTTCTGGGCCTCCTCTGTGAATCTTTTCATCTTACGTCCCACATCTGAAGGCAAATCAGTCAGATTCCAGCCACCCACTTCCTGTCTGCTGTCCATTGCTCCATTTAATACATGCCATTCTGCCTTGGTTCACGCTTAACTCTGTGTGTGTGTGCGTGTGTGTGTGTTTGTGCGTGCGCGCGTGCACATGTGTGTGTGTGTATGTGTGTCTGCCACTGAACCGCAAACTTCTGGGAATCAGGCACTGTCACTATTTGCCTTTGGTTAGTGGCAGTGGTATGCTGGTAGATGCTTAAAAACAAGCTCCCTAAAGAAAATGAGTAAGCTCTGGTTTGTAGCATTTGCCAATTTCCTTCGTAAATGTTCTCACTATGTTGATTTCAGTCTACCTACATGATGTCACTAGATGCAGAGTCAGGAAGAGAGAAGCAGTTGCACACCATTATATAGTACATCCACCACCACACAGATGCGAGAGATGTCGATAACCTCAAGAGCATACATAACACAAAAATGCCATAGAATAAACAGGAAGTGATGTGTTTTGCATATTTATTACCTTTGCCTTTAATGTAATTTATTTAGCTGCACATTTATATAATTTTTAATAATGTCTAGGTCTAACAATCAGCTCACAAAATTATCCAGAATTCAATAATTGGCCCCAGGTCACCAGCGGGTGCTAGGAAAACAAGGTTTGCTGTTAAAAACACCACCACAACCAAGAGTGAAAAATCTGCTGGGTCTGTTTCTCCTACTAAAGTGGTGTTTTACTATTTCTATTGGGGGAGGCAACCCCCTCAAAATAAGAATTCAAGTTGGCTCCTGCTAAGAGAGCATCTGTAATTTTACAGCATCCACTAGGGTTTTGCTGCAAAAGGTTGGCATCTATCATTTTTTTTTAGGGATGACAGAGATGTGGGCACATCTATCACTTGGATATATGGGACAAGAAAGTGGAAGGAATCAATGATAAGTTATTAAATATTCAGCTGTAAACTATGTGGTTCTGATACCACATACACTAGGTGCAATGCTCTGTACTGGGGACACAAAGATAAACGGGACTGGAAGTCTCCCGGTCTGCGGATCAAGGGTGGACTCCCTGGAGAAGACACACTTAAGAAGTCCAGACAAGAGGAGAGGCAGGGTTGAGGAGAGAGCCTGGTCCTGAGCCTAAAAAGAGCTTGGTTTGTTCACTGAACAGAAAGAAGCCCAGTGGCTGGTGTGCACTTGGCAAGTGGGAAAGGGGTGTGAGACGAAGCTGGTGGGTGTCGGCAGGAGCCACGTGACCCAGTCCCTGTGAGCTGTGTTGATCTGAAACAATTGGAAATGACTTTGAGGCACTCGGAGCTTACCCCTCATGATACTAACACTGTGTGACCCTTGCTCATTAGGTAGTAAACTCCTGCAGGGCAGGGCCAGGTGTCCAAAGGGCTAGCACAGGGTCTAGTCCATCGCAGGGACAAAAGGAAGTGAATGATGGATACGTGCCTGCCCTCACCCCCCTTACAGGTTTAGGTCTGGGCTTCAGGCTTGAACTGACTTAGAGGAGGTACTTCTGACTGAGCTGGACCTGAGAGCTGCTGGAGAGGCTCAGACCCCAGGACTTCCTCGCTCTTGAGGATGAGGGACCAACGCAGCCACAAGGAGACATTTTCCCCCCGGATCTCTGCTTTCCAGGACCTCTGGGAGCTCTTTAAGGTCAACGGATTTGACCCAAGTCCTCATAGGAACATGTGTCACTGTGACAGGTTGAGACGGAACCTGGGCTGCAGAGGTGAGCCCTGTTCCCCAGGAAGAAGTGGGAGCCTGTGCAGTTTGGAGCTCAGGTGTGCCCTTCATTGCTTCTCCTGTCCCCACAGGTATGTGTGGTATGCTTTCAGGGGTACTAAGGACTTGCATGCCCTTCTCTACCACTGGGCTTTTGCACCTACTGCTGAAGGCTGACACTGCCCCTCTGTGAACTAAGGATGCTGAATTTCCCAGAATGTAAATTCCCTAGACTAGAGGAAATAAGAAAAAAGAAATACCTTACATTTACTGATCCCTGCCTCTGTGACAGGCACTATGCTAGGTGCTTTATATGCTTTATTTCATCTATTCTTCAGAACAATGCCATGAAATAGATGCCATTATTATTCCCATTTTACAGAGAAGAACCCTGAGGCATCAAAAGGTCAAAAAACTTATTTGAGAATGTAAAGCTGGTAAGTCATAGAGCAAAGACCAAATCAAGTGTTTTTGATGTGAAGCCCATATATTCAAAGCCAGGTCTGACACCGTGCTGCCATTTAATTTTGGCCCTGGAAGAGGTCACAAAAGGTCACTTTTATCCAGCATCCCCAAATTTCCCTGAGGAACAGGATCACATGGGAGTACTTGTTAATCATGCTGCTTTCTAGGCCTGTTCCATGGGGTTTAGAAATGCTTGAGTCTGGGATGGGGTCCTGGGATTTGTACTGATGTTTAACAAGGTGATTGTTTCCAAGGAAGTTTGGGAAACGCTAGGGGGCAAGAATGACCTGTATGCACTTTGCTCAGGACTGAAGCTCATAAAGATCTTGGCCCGAACACCTATCTCTCCACAAGTGAAGAACTGGCTTGACTCTACCTGGAGACATTAAGGTAAACATTAATTTGGGAAATTAATTTGTTGAAGTCATATGTGCAATCAGAGAGAAGGTGGGAGAGTGAAAGAGCACCAGGAGACCAATCACTGGTGAATTGTGTAGCAGTAGTATCTGGGGGCAGATGGTCTACAGAACAGCTAATGCATTGATCTCGGGTGGGTTCTGCACACTTCCTGAGCCTTGGTTTTCTAGCCTGTAAAATGGTGAGAATAATATCACCATGATAAAAGCGTGAAGATTAAGGGAGAGCACAATGGTCAGTGTCAGTTCTGGTCCCACACTGCCCAGGTTCATGTCTCAGCTATGCCACTTCCTCTCTGTGTGCCTTTGGGCAAGTTGCTTAACTTCCCTCTGCCTTAATTTCCTCTTGTGTAAATAGGGAATAGAAATAGGACCTACTCACAGGGGTGTTTTAAAGACTATTGTAAAGTACTTAGCGCAATGTTAGGTGAAGAGCAGGTGTTCTGATAATATCTGCTAGATTTGTATCAGACTACCTGGCACATGGTAGGTCCTAATGTGTATGATTTTCCCTGGACCTAAAAGCCAGGTTGAGCACACTGATCCTTCTACCCTCTGATTCTATTCAAAAGTGAAAAGTGCACATTGGCTTTTCAGTAATGTTTTTAGAGAAAAGAGCAGAGGCCAGCCAAAGAGAGTTATTTCGACTCTTGACTCAATTTTACTCTGGAGGCTGAAGTGGTGAAACAGGCACCCCTGGTTGTTGTCACTGTGGAGCAAAGTCACTTCTCTTCTCTGAGCTTAATTCCTTCATTTATAAAAGGTTCCTTTAGCTCTGAAATCCTATGAGTCGATGAAAAATACTCCTTGAACCTAACCTTCAAATATCAGTCACTTTGCTGGAAATTCTCGGACTGGGGAGAAATCGCCAGGCAGATTGGGTCGTTACGACTTTCTCCTGGCAAGTAATCTTTTTCTTTAAGACCCCTCGGTCATATAGATTTTCAAACGCACCTGGCTTTGCTTAGCTTGTCCTCCTGAAATGATGGTCTTAATCATAAATTCTAATTGGAACGGGATCCACCTCAATTTATTCCTAATGCCTCAGAAAGCAGAACTGTTTCTAGGAATACATTGAGATGGATTCTATTCCAATTAACACTTTGACTCAGTTAAAGTGTTGTTAACCCACTGCTGTCCTCTAATAACCATCCAATTCATAGCTGGCAAGTTGCTGGCCTCACCAGAGCTTGCAAGGAGATGAAAGCTCCCTAAATATGGTCACCACTTTGAGTGGCATGGACTCAGTTCGTCCTCTCCACCCCAGTCCTGTTCCCATCTCAGCAATTCGAGGGCACTCGGTTAGCTTGCTTTAAGCTGCGATTGAGGTAGGCTACTTTCTCTAAATCGGAAGTAGAATGTTTTCATCTAATTCAGACAAATTCCCCATTGGTCAGGGTTCTCCAGAGAAAGAGAACCGATAGGATGTATACATACATAGAGGGTGATTTATTTTAAAGAATTGGTTCATGTGATTTGTAGAGGCTGGCAAGTCTGAAATGTGTAGTTTAGGCCAGCAGGCTGGAAACTCAGACAGGAGTTCTGTGTTACAGTCTTCAGGCAGAATTCCTTCTTCTCCAGGAAACCTCAGTTTTTGCTCTTAGAGTCTTCACTTGACTGGATGAGGCCAAAGGTTATGGAGGGTAATCTCCTTTACTTAAAGCCAATTGATTGTAAATGTTAATGATAACTACAAAATACCTTCACAGCAGCATCTAGGCTAGTGTTTGACTGAAGAATTGGGCACCATAGCCCAGCCAAGGTGACACGTAAAAATTAACCATCATAGATTCCACGAATTATATTTACAATCCCCAGGAAGAATTTGGAGATTCGGTGTAGAGAATGGCAGCAGACGTGAGGCACTGTGTCTCAGGGTCACCCAGTGCCACCCAACACAGAGGGCTCAGTTTTTATGTTAGATGCCCCTTCCACACCACACACTTCACATAGTGTCTCCAGGTATGTTTTCCCAAGGTGGGAGTCAGGGTGCTTTGTTGGACAAAGGCAGGGCCACTTCTCTTTGATAGTCCAGTAATGTAAGGTTCATAGTAATTCCTAAGCCCACAGATGCCAAAGGAAGGAAGAGTAGACACCAGTTACAGATTTCTATAAACCAGTAGGTAAATATTCATGATTGAACGCCCAGCCTGGCAGGCACACTTGGGAGATTTTGACCAAAATGGAGCCTCAGAATTTTCATTTCCACTGGGCAAACAGGAAAATGAGATGATGCAAAACTGATGTGTGTGGAAAGCACAGTGATTGGGCATTTACATCTATTTAATTAAGGAACACATTGTAACCTCTATTTACTTCTGTTTAATTAAGGGATTGCTCATTTTGGAGGAGATATCATGCTGGGCCTTCTACTACTTTTGTGATTCAAAGCTCAACTAAGGATGTATGGGAGATAGTTTGGTGATCTTAGCTCAGTCCCTAATGGCAAGAGCTTACTATTACAAAGCCAGTAAACTATGCTGCCAGACTTGCGAAAAGAGAGTCAGGGGGCTTATCAAGAAAATGATCTCTTCAAGACACAGGAAGTCATTCGTGAGAAGGTATGTTATTCTAGAACAATTCTGATCAAAAGTTAGAACCACAATGCATTTCTTATTTGAGTAGGAAAAGAAAGAGCCAAGGAAATTTATTAGAGCTTTAAACCTCCTAACTTATATGAAATTTATTTAGCATTTTTTTAAATTGAAGTATAGTTGACTTACAATGTTGTGTTAGTTTCAGATGTACAGCAAAGTGATTCAGTTATATGTGTGTGTGTGTGTGTATGTGTGTGTATTCTTTTTCAGAATCTTTTCCCTTATAAGTTATTACAAAATACTGAGTATAGTTCCCTGTGCTATACAGTAGGTCCTTGTTGTTTATCTATTTTATATACAGTCATATATGTTAATCTCAAGCTCCTAATTTAACCTTCCCTGCCTTTCCCCTTTGGTAACCATGAGTTTGTTTTCTATGTCTGTGGCTCTGTTTCTGTTTTGTACATAAGTTCATTTGCATCATTTTTTTATATTTTTATTTTATTTTTATTTTTATTTGTTTTGCTGTACACAGGCCTCTCACTGTTGTGGCCTCTCCCGTTGTGGAGCACAGGCTCCGGACGCGCAGGCTCAGCGGCCATGGCTCACAGGCCCAGCCGCTCCGCGGCATGTGGGATCTTCCCAGACCGGGGCACGAACCTGTGTCCCCTGCGTCAGCAGGCGGACTCTTAACCACTGCGCCACCAGGGAAGCCCTGCATCATTTTTTTAGATTCCACATATAAGCAATATCATATGATATTTGTCTTTCTCTGTCTGCTTCACTTAGTATGATAATCTCTAGGTCCATCCATGTTGCTGCAAATGGCATTATTTCATTCTTTTTCATGGCTGAGTAATATCCCATTGTATATATAAATATATATATATATATGTATATATATATATATATATATACATATATATATATACACACCACATCTTCTTTATCCATTCATCTGTCGATGGACATTTAGGTTGCTTCTGTGTCTTGGCTATCGTAAATAGTGCTACAGTGAACATAGGGGTCCCTGTGTCTTTTCGAATTGTGGTTTTCCATGGATATATGCCCAGCAGTGGGACTGTTGGATCATATGGTAACTCTATTTTTAGTTTTTGAAGGAACCTCCATACTGTTCTCCATAGTGAGAGAACAAATTTACATTGCCACCACCAGAGTAGGAGGGTTCCTTTTTCTCCACATCCTCTCCAGCATTTATTATTTGTAGACAGAGGTTTATTTAGTATGTTGACCAAATAATTGGTCCTGCCTGGGCAGAGGCAGAAAGGGTATAGAGGGAAGACAGAAAGTGAGGGGATATGTTTTTCTATATACATGATAGTTCCCATCTTAGTCAGGTGTTGTTGATGATATTTTTCTCCTTGAAGGAGGCATTTCAGAGCTAAGGTGACTCTTTCTTTCATCTGACATTTTATTACATTTTTTGCCTTTGCTCCAAGAAGTGCCCCAAGAGTAACTCTATTCTTTTTAAGTTCAGTTAGTCATGATTAAGTGCAAGAGGAGAATGTAAGAAGAGCTACAGTATTCTGGAAAGAATTAGGGAGTGTGGAGTGGGGAGAGAAAGGTTTGGAATCTCCACCCAACTTGCCGGCCCTGATCACCCAGCTAGATCTGCTATATCCCTACTGAACATCACCATTTAATGTCTGCTTACATACTAGCTGGCTAATGAGACAGAGTAATCAATTGGGTACCAGCTTCCTCCCTCCACCACCAGAAAGCAAAAGGACCTGTTCACAGTGGTCTCCTAGAGATAATGCTCTCTACTCTTAAGTCGAAGCAGAGAATGAAATGACACCAGGCAAGGAAACACTACCTTGATTGCTGGTTTTTTTTGCACATGTCTGAACTGTAACTCTTCTGGAGCAAGGGCCACACCCTATACCCATGTGACAACCACCCAGCACCTCGCCAGTGCATTGTACATTGTGAGTGCTGAATTCATACAGAAAGGATAGGGTGGAGGCTTTGCTCCTGTAAAGTTGCTTTGTTTTTTCTTAAATTCACTGTACCTTCCTCTGTCACTCCCTGGAAGGCCGTACTACTCCCTCATTTCCCTGTATCCAAGCCCAGCCTTTTGCCAGGGCCTAGAACAAGTCCCTCCCATTCCATGATGTCTTTCGGACTTACCTGACCTTAGCAAGGAATCCTGCCTCCCAAGACCTGCCTCCCCTGATGACTGATTTCCTGGTTGGTGAGGAGCTTGTGGTACTTAGCAGTTTTTTTTTGTTGTTGTTGTTGTTTTTATATATGTCCTATCTCCTCAACCAGATACTGACTCTGTGTGTGACCTGTCACCGGATGCTCCTCTCTGCACACCGCAGCCAGTGCACAGCCCTGCTGGCGTGATGCCTCATACATCACGGGCTCTCAGTTAGTGTCTGTAGTTGGTAATGGATTTGATGGCTCTCTGACAGGCTGAACCATAAGCTGCTCAAGGAAAAGGGCCAAGCCTGTCTTGTTCAATATTGGATTCCTAGTACCTGTTATGGGAGCTGTTCAGAGAAATTTTTATGAATCCAAATATTTTACAAAGAATATGTTACACGAATAGTTGAAGAAACTTATGTTTGGAATGCAATGCCTTGCCGCTAAATCT
Organism: Hyperoodon ampullatus; assembly: GCF_949752795.1. Lineage (NCBI taxonomy): Eukaryota > Metazoa > Chordata > Mammalia > Artiodactyla > Ziphiidae > Hyperoodon > Hyperoodon ampullatus. The sequence continues at coordinate 50,354,441 of NC_136916.1, read as the reverse complement.
AAAATCATACCTTGAATGCACGTTAGTTACTGACTACCTAGGCATGTGAGGAAGTACTTTCTCTTCCCTAAAGAGGGACTGAATTTAAGCTAATGTATAGCGTCTCCAGACTTCTGACTGGAGTGGTAATTCAAGAAACTTTTTGGGGGGACTTCCCTGGCAGTCCAGTGGTTAGGACTCCATGCTTTCACTGCCCGGGGGCCCAGTTTTGATCCCTGGTTGGGGAACTAAGATCCCACAAGCTGCACAGCACGACCAAAAAAAAAAAATAAACTTTTTTTTGAGTTCTACTACCTCAAGATACTAGGCTAGACATAGCAGGAAGGAAGAGGTGAGTGAGACTCATCCTTAACCTAGAAGAATTTAAAGTCTAGTCGCAGAGTTCATCAAAGAAGCCAGCAAATGTTACAGGATAGAATATAACATGTCATAAGGAACAAGCAAAGAGCCGCGGAAGAAAAAAAAGCACATGAGGTTGGAAAGATCAGGAAAAATTTGATGGACGTGGTGACGATTAGGAAGGGCAGAGTTCCAATAGGCAGAAATAAAGGAGAAAGGCATTCCAGACCAAGGGGGGAAAACAGTATGTGCACAGGGATAAGGGTACAAAAGGTTATGATGCACTCAGAAGAGAGCAAGGGGGTCAGGGAGCACAGCGAAAAGAAACGTTGGAATTGAGTTGGGCAAGTTAGGCAGCGGTCAGGTTGTAAAGAGCCTTGCCTGCCATGGTAGGGCGGTTGGAGAATATCTTGCAGGCAGGGGAGACACTTCTTATGGATACCAAAATATTCTACTCCCAGCAATACTTTTAGTTCTCCTAATCCACAGCTGAAAAAACACTAGTACTATTCAGTGTGCAGAAATGGAGATATGCTCATGAGTCTAAATCACAGGGTGAATTCTTAATAAGCTTTCAACCCTGTCCTATCAGTAGTTTTAAGGGTTTCAAACTGTGCTCAGTGAAATCTTGGAGTTCTACAGAGGCTTGCCTGGATTCCATGGGAGTATTTTTTCAAATGGTGGAAATCTTTAGCTCTTTTTTGTGAAGGCACAGATTTATTTATTGGTTATAGTATAGGGTGGTGAAAGCCCATTGTTTTTAATTACAATTCCTTTCTAATCAATTGCCATTGACAATGGCATACAGTCAGTGGTTACTGTATGCTGCTGTAGTAAGGTTACAGTCGTGAGGAAAGCAAAGAGGTTTAAGTCTATTATGGATGTCCTAGAGCCTAGTAAGAAATTACAGTGCAAAAGAGTCCACAAATTAGACTTTTACAATCTTAGGCAGTGTTGCAGAAACTGTCAGCTATCCACCTAAATCCATTTTCCCCTTCTTCCATGGTATTACAGTTGTAGTCAATCTTAGTTATGCTACATTCCCCAACCTCCCTTGCATTTAGGTCTGGTCATGTGACATTCTTCTTGCCAATAAAATGCGAGCTGGATGCCATTTCTCTATCTGGGCTTTAGTTAAGCCTCCTCCACATTCTCTTTTTCCCTCCCTCTGGCTGAAACCTGGACATGGCTTAGACCCATTTTCATGCAGATAATGACAGTCCTTGACTTTGCTTAATGACTAAACTGTTATTATTTGTCCTGTTTGACTGTTTTCCTTTCCTTCTGCATTTTCTCACTTCTCTGATTAAATTATTCTTTGACTAAAGTTTCTCTACAGACAAAAGGCAGGTGGAGGACATGGGGGTGGGGTGGGAGGAGTCCTGTGAGGAAGGCCCCATAGGGTCCTGCTCGGTTACATTTCTCCAAACAAGCTGGATATTATGATACCACCTTATCTTTTTTTTTTTTTTTTTTTTTGTGGTACGCGGGCCTCTCACCGCTGTGGCCTCTCCCGTTGCGGAGCACAGGCTCCGGACGCGCAGGCTCAGCGGCCATGGCTCACGGGCCCAGCCGCTCCACGGCATGTGGGATCTTCCCGGACCGGGGCATGAACCCGTGTCCCCTGCATTGGCAAGCGGACTCTCAACCACTGCGCCACCAGGGAAGCCCCCATACCACCTTATCTTTACTCAAGCTTGCCTCTCTGCCTGATATGCCCCTACAGTTCCCCTCTTTCTTCTAGGATGAAATTCTGCTCATCTCTAAAGCCCAGATCAAGGGTGACCACCTATGAGAAGACTTCCTGGGTTCTCTCCCCTTTCTCTCTTTCCCACTCGCCTCTATCTCCATAGCACTTGGTGTGAAGTGCTGGGGGAGCATCTTTCATAGCATATTTCAGTTAGTTGCTGTTCCATGCTAGATCGACCATGAACTACTTAAAGGCAGGGACAAGATCTTATTCGTCTCCATCCTTTGTTCTTGGTCCACGCCTGACATGGAGCAAGCTGCGCATAAATAGTTGTTGAATTAAATGAGTGCCCATTCCCAGGTCTGACACACTCCCTGTACCCAAGGGAATGGAGCCACTTGGGTGAGGGGAAGGGTGGGTCTGACGGCAGCCCCCGCCCCGCTCTGTGTAATTATCCCCTTCTAGTGAATAATGGGGCTTCAGCTCTCTGTCTGATTCTTTGATGAAGATGAAACTATTTAATCAGGTTTGGTTGCTCATCTCATCATCTTCCCGCATCACACCCCTCCTGACAAGTTCATTAACTGGAAGAAAAATTGATGACCTCGTTAGTTCTGCACATTGATTCACTTAGGACAAATTGGAGCTTTCGAATGTTGTTCAACTCTGACCCATGGTGGCACAAGGTCTCACTCTCAGGACTCTTTGGATCCACCGTGCCCTCAGTGCCTTCGTGTAACGGGTTGCCCAGGACATTTCTGTTTGAAATAGTGTCTTTTCCAATGTAAATCTCTCTCTCTTAGGTTTCCCCTCATCCTGCTCAATGAGGAATACACCACTTGCTCACCCCCCCACCTTGAAGGTTTTCCTCTCTGCCACTCATGGAAATCTTCTCCTCCAGGGCCTAGTTTACTTCTGGGCCCCACACCCATGCAAGAAGCATTCACTGCATCCCCAGGGTCCTAGCTCCAGTGAATCTGGAAGCAGAACACGTTGGGATCTCAACCAAAGGACCGGGAGAGGAGGAATAAATCGAGATCACAGGAAAGACCTGGAGAAAGGCATGTGGGAACGGGGGCTGCTGACCACTGCAAGCCTAGCCAAGGATGTGAAACGCTGAGTGTGCAGCAGTGGAAGCTGTGGCCGGTTCTGGTGCCGTCCAGGGCACCCATCTTGGCAAGCAGAGCATAGCGGACAGAGTAGCCTGGGTGGTGGGTGTTCCTGAGGGTCAGGGGCAGAGGCTGAAGGATTGTGGTCCTGGGAGATGCTAGTCTCTCTTCCTCAAATGTTCTTCTTTCTCCCCCTCTAACTTCAGCCTATTTGCCTGACAAACTCCTGTTCAGTTTTCAAAAGCCAGCTTTTTCTAGAAAGCCTTTCCTATCCTCTTCCCTGATGTCGTTGGTCACTCCTTTCTCTGTGTTAGCTCTCTGTCTTGAATACGTTTTTATTTTTATTTTTTACAAACATTTAACACGCTTTATTGATTTAGGGGCCAAACAAGGCAGCATTTGGACAGTTAAGAAAGGCACCTCATTGAAAATAATACATCACAGTGTTGTTGAGTGATCCCAGTCACAGGATTTGAGGATGGAAAGGACAATCTTTGGATAAGGTCGCTTAGGACACTTGTTCATTTATTAAAAAGGGTCCTCTCACACGACATGGATGGAGGAAGGCAAGAGTGTAGGACTGTGGCATATGCTGGGTGGCTGTCGAGAGCTTACTCACGAGAGCCGGTGGGCTGGTACATCGGTGGTAAGTTGGGAAGGGAGTGAGACTGGCCTGCCCCACCTGCCCCATGACTCCAGTAAACCTGATTTGCTGAGCCCCTACCCCCATGAACACACTCTATATCTCTTTCAAATGGGGAGATGACTTTTTGATCTCATGGTATGGGGAACCAGGGTTAGTAGTCAACTCCCGCCCTGTTCCAAGCTACAGGACAGACAGGACGACAGGGTGATTTCCTGCATTCCTGGGCTGACATGAGGTTCTGATGAAAGCTGAGGTCTTAGGGTACTGGCTTTAAAAAATATCGTCACCAGTCTGGAGTAAATGACAACGTGATTCCTTAGAAATAATACTGCATCTCCCTGTTTCTATTTATACCATCCAATCAGTGTTTTAAAAAATCAATTTTTGGGCTTCCCTGGTGGCGCAGTGGTTGAGAGTCCGCCTGCCGATGCAGGGGACATGGGTTCGTGCCCCGGTCCGGGAGGATCCCACATGCCACGGAGCGGCTGGGCCCGTGAGCCATGGCTGCTGAGCCTGCGCGTCCAGAGCCTGTGCTCCCCAACGGGAGAGGCCACAACAGTGAGAGGCCCGCGTACCGCAAAAATAAAAAAAGTCAATTTTTCCCTTTGCTTATACTTTTTAGGATTCCTACTCCATGGAAAAGGAATCGCTTCACTACAGCACTGCTGCTCTTCCCATTCTCCTCTTGAGCCCTCACCAATCTCCCTCTCCATCCTTGACCACCCCTCCCCTCTGCCCAGCACCTAAGAGCAGGGATCACGCCGCAGGGTGATGAGCAGTGGTGCAGTCTCGCCTGGCCTTCTGTTACTAGGATGTGGCTTTGGAGAAGGCTGCTAGGATGCTTACAAACACAACGTCAGGGGTCTGGGATGCGTCGATGGCAGAGTGGATCACCCGTTTACTGTAGTACTCCACCAGCGGGGCAGTCTGAGTGTGATAGGCCTCCAGGCGGATTTTCAAGGCCTTCTCATTATCATCTGATCAGCGGACCAAGGGTTCCCCGGTGATATCATCTTTCATGGGCTCCTTTGGGGGGGTTGAACTCCTCGTGGTAGGAACGGCCACTCTCGGGGTGAATCAGTCTTCCTGTGATTCTCCGGATCAGCAGAGAGTCTGGGATTCTGAATTCAATCACAGAATCAAGCTTCTCTTTCCTCTTCTCCATGAGGTCATCAAACATTTCTGCCTGCCTCACAGTCCGAGGGAAGCCTTCTAGAAGAAAACCATTTTTGCATGGAGGCGTTTCCAAATTCTTCTCAATGAGCTCCACGACCATTTCATCGCTCACCAGTTTCCCGGCATCCATAGTTGCCTTCAGCTTTTTTCCCAGCTCTGAGCCAGAAGCCACCATGGCCCTCAGCGTGTCCCCAGTAGCCAAATGGGAGACACAGAAGTTTTCAGTCAACTTGGGTGCCTGGGTACCCTTGCCAGCTCCGGGTGGCCCCAGAAGCACGGCCCGGATGCCTTCAGGACACTTGAACACGTTCTTAAACCTGCGTTTGTCACAGTGTTGTGATTATTCATTAAACGTAGGTTTCTTCCACTTTACAGAGAGCTGTTGTGAGAACAGATTTTCTCCTGTATCCTCAGTGCCCAGCACAGGCCCAGTGGAACCTCAAAGCTCCTGCCCAAGTTCAGCGCTCAACTTTGGTGATACTGGCAGAGTGACAGGTAATGAGGTAAACTGAGGCAGAAGGCCAGTCTGATGGCCTGGACCAGCACTGTATCTTTTTAAAATGTTGACTGGGGCTTCCCTGGTGGCACAGTGGTTGAGAGTCCTCCTGCCGATGCAGGGAACACGGGTTCGTGCCCCGGTCCGGGAAGATCCCACATGCCGCGGAGCGGCTGGGCCCGTGAGCCATGGCCGCTGAGCCTGCGCGTCCGGAGCCTGTGCTCCGCAATGGGAGAGGACACAGCAGTGAGAGGCCCGCGTACCGCAAAAAAAAAAAAAAAAAAAAATGTTGACTGGGGTTAAATGTTTTTCACAGATGATAATGTTGTTGACACTTTTTCAGCTGCTTCTTTCCACTGGATAACTCTGTTTATAGTGGGTTAGCTCTTCAATAGCTTATTCTTTTTTGTGTTTTCCATTTAAAAACATGGCTATAGCCTCACGTGCTGCAGCACGACATATGGTTCGTTGCTAGGCTAAACGCGGACATCTGTTGAAGGCCAGCCTAGGGCTGGTGTCCTAGGGCCATGCTTATCTGGGACAGGATGTCAGACAGATCATTTGTTCATAAGGAACAAAACCCCACTCCTACTAAAGTAAATAAAACAGACAGTGCAGGGGGGTCTCCCAGACAGTCACTGGTACAGCTCTGGGGACACACTTGTTGAACGGGTGGATCTCCTTTTTTGGAGTTCGTTATTCACATGCCACCCCTGCACGTGGCTGCTTCTTTCTGTCCCTCTTTCAGTGTGCCAATTCTGAATTCCTGGATAGAGGCTACGTCTGCATATTGGCTCATCTTGGTTTGAGAATCTATCCTGGACCCAAGAGGAGAGTCTCACAGGAGAGGAGCTAACCCTCCTAGAGGTCGTGTTCAATAAAAATTAACCTGGAAGAAAAACTGGGAACTTCTCTGCTTGCAAGGGAAGCTCATTCAGAAGCCACAACTTTAGAAGTAAGTAAGCTGGGACCAAGAGGAAGTAGACTAAAACTATCTGGGAGAACAAGGGCTTGGCAAAATCTAGGGTATATCTAGAGGACAGTAACAGGTTGTATAACAGGAAACAGAAATGGTTTCCCTTTGCAAAGTGCTCTCCTGTTTACAGAGCGCAGTCCTGTACACTGGCTGTCCAATGAGTTTCCCAAGGTCAGAACTGAGTCTAGTTCAAATACGTATTCCTTCATATTCCTCATGACATTCCGGTACAAAGCAGGTGTCTGGCAAATGTCAGGCAAATGAATACATTTGGTCCTTCCGGTAATCCTGTGAGGCAGATGTGACATAAAGTAGAACCACTTGGTGGTGAAGGAAGCAAAGGTTCATTGTAAATAACTGATGTGCCCAGGATCACACACATTGCATACGATGAAAACAACTCAAGTCTTGGACTTCTGTCTCCTGGCCAAGTGGCCTTTCCACGATACCATAAAGAAACGTGAACTAGCCTTAAAGATCAGGGAGTGTGAGAGGGAACATGATGGTGGATGGAGGGGTGGGGAGCAATTGTGATGGATATTGCTGTTTTGACAAGATGCCCTTTAACTTCATTTCACCCCTTATGTGGTACACTTAGAACGGGGATTGTAAACTTTTACTGTAAGTATCTTGTTGTCTTTTTTCTGGGGAGGGGTACCCTAAAATGTCTTAAAGTGAAAGTGGAAGCTTAGTTTCATTCAAACAAATCTGCCATCCACCTTCAGCTGGGCTCCTTACAAAGACTCCTCTTTAACACTTAGTGCCAGAGGGCGACATCTGGTTGCATAGCTCTCCGGGGATTTCAAGGGCTTTGTTCAGAGCCAATTAAGCCCACCTGTTCCATCTCCCCCGCAGGAGCTGGAACAGGCAAAAAGGGTTAATGTGCTTTTCTAAAGCAGTGCTCCTCCAGCACTTATCAAATGCTACCCTCACCTCTTCCCTGCCTCCCTCTATTAATGTTAACTAGGCAGGAAAGGCTCGATGTTGACTGAAAGGACTCAGGATTCCATTTTTGAGGAGCTGACAAGTAGAGAAAATTCATATATGATACGGCTGGAAGCAATAGCTTTTTCTCTAATTTGTTATACTGGTTCTTATCCATAGCTTTGTCTTTTTTTTTTTTTTCTGAAGCGTTCCTATGTTCCAGGGCAAAGGTAGGCAGCCCGAAGCACCTTTCCATCTTGCTTTGTCTGCGGTGTTTTTAACGAGCCACTCTCTTGGAGTAAGGACTGTGCACTGCTGGGGGTCCTGACCTCCTTTCCCTTCCACCCTCTTGAATGTTCATTCTCCCAACCTGGAGAGAGTTTGCTCTATGGACAGATGCCTTTGACAGCACAGAATCCCCGCTGTGTGTGCGCTGTGTTGTCTGCCACCCTGAGCATCCATGTTTCCTGAAAACAATGTTGAGAATTTAGCTGTCGTGGTGTCCCCCTCTGAGCTGCTTTGTGGCTTAGCCTGTCACAGAGAGGATTTGGGACGAGAGCTGCTGCTCCTAGGGTTTAGTGAGTTGTTCCTCTGGCAGAGAGGTTTAAATTGAAGTGGCGAAACTTCCTAAGACCCTCTTAAGAAAAATAGGGGGGTGGTTAATGTGAGGAGTCATGTGGACTAGAACTAGTACTGGAAGCAGAAAGCCACCAAGATCAGAGGCTGCCACTAGGTACTTTCCCAGCGTCCCAGTCTGATTGGTTTTGTTGATTGCTGTTGCCTCCACAGCATCTCATGGAGGTGCCCACAGATGAAACACTCTTGTATCATGCGCCCATCTCTTCTCCAGTCAGTGGCTACCACCGGGCAAGGAAGAGTCCAGCATTGCCTCTGTTCAGGGAGCTGAGGACAGGGCAGTCCTAGCTAGAAGATGACGATAAGCATGGAAGATTGTCATGATCAGAATAGACAGCCCATGACTCATGCAGATAGCCAGTGAGGAGAGGGGCGGGACTGAAAAAGAAGGTGGCTTTGTTTGCTGGTGGAAGCCATGTAAGACCTGAGACTTGAGTGAACACAGCTGGCCCATAATTTAATTCTTTCTGCTGCCACAAAATAGCTATGGAATGCCCCCTCTCCCTTTCATGTGTCCGTTGTATTTTTGATAACTCCTGTCCCCTTCAAGCCTGACCTTTCTGATCATTTAAACTAGATCTTATATGAGTAATAATTATAGTGCATATCTGTTTTTGCTTGTCCAGCTTTTCTTCCCTCGTGTTTTTTTTGTTTGTTTGTTTGTTTTTTGCAGTACGCGGGCCTCTCACTGCCGTGGTCTCTCCCATTGCGGAGCACAGGCTCCGGATGCACAGGCTCAGCGGCCATGGCTCACTGGGCCCAGCCGCTCCGCGGCATGTGGGATCTTCCCGGACCGGGGCACGAACCCACATCCCCTGCATCGGCAGGCGGACCCCCAACCACTGCACCACCAAGGAAGCCCTTCCCTCGTGTTTTGAGAGCACTTCCCAGTTTTCCATTGGGGAATCACCCGCCACTTTCAGTCCATGTGTTGAAGTGGAGCTGGTCCCATTCCCATTCCCATCCTCTTGGATATGGTGATTGTTTCAAAACTGACCACATGGCCCAAGCTTGACCATTAAGAAACTGCTTTGCTACTTTTGCCTTCCCTACATTTAGGGAAAGAAAGTCTCTCTCTTTCTGAAATTTCAGACTCTCAGGTCCATAAAAATATAGAACTGCGGGGGTCATTTTTGCCACCATTTGAGCCCAACAGAAGAGAGCCATCAAGAGCTAGAAACATTGTCCTGATGAAATCATTGAGCCCCTGGACTTAGCCAAGCCTAAAGGTGAATGAGACTCTGGACATCTCAGTGATGTGAGCACGTCTCCACCTCGCTACCCCACCTTGCAAATTTTTGTGGCTGAAGTCAGTTTCAATGAGTTTCTGCCATTCGTGGCACTAAGAGTCCTGATGGATGCAACGATGTCACAAGGGGGAGGAGATTGGGGGACAGAAGGAAGAGGTTTGTCCTCTGCTCAATCCCAGGGTTACTTTTCAGGGGGTGGGAGGGTCTGTCTGATTCCACAGGCCCGCTGGAAATCTCAGTCCTGGAGAATGAGTTCTAAGATTAGCATCTGGGAAGCAAGGGCTCAGGAAACTCTTCTCCCTGCCAGGGTGGGGGGTTAAGTCAAAGGTGCTGGGATCGGCTTCTCAGTGTGGTCTCCTAGAGAAAAGTCCCCTCTTAAAATGCGCCTCTTTGGTATCTCTGTATTTAGGCCCCATTGTCTCATACTGGATTGTCCCCTACCTTGAGACTGGTGTGATGGGGTGACTGTGGGCTGCCCTCCATGCAGGAGTGTCTCCTGTCCTCAGAGTGGACTGCAGGCGGTTAGTTTTAGGTGTGGGAGAAACACCACCTCTTCCCTCCTTTTCCCAGGAGATCTCCGTTTTCCTGGTCTTAGGAATGGTGAGGTCGAGTTAGGGTGTGAGTCAAGGGGGATGAAGCCAAAGAGATTCCTAGGCTGGCTTGACCTCCAGCTCGTGATTCTGTTGTCTGCTTCTGTCCTCGTCCACTCCTCTGACTCTCCCTCATCAATATGCCACCAGCGCAGCTGCCTGTGTGCACAGGAGGTCACCAACATCTGGGCCAGGGCATGACTTCGCGATGCTCCCAAGCCCAGGAGATTTCTCCTCTCCCAGCTCTGTGCTGTTCTTTGTCTCCCAGGCCCCCGCAGAGACTTGGAGCCTCAAACCACCTTTCCTGGAAGCAGCTCTCTCCATGTCCAGCCCCACCTCTCCCTTGTAGGGCTGAAAGCCAGTCCCAGGGATTGGGGATGGGTGGCACACCATCGCCCTAAAAGTCCCATCTTTCTCCTTCACGTATACCAGCTCACATTCACAAACAACTCATGTAAATAAACAGCTGGAGTCCAGCTCTCGGCTGGAATTAGGTAGCACCGCCTAGTACTCCATCTTTCCAAGGAAACGCTGACCACAAGAAGCCTAGACGCTCGAAGAAAGTACCTACTTTTTAGTTAGCAGAATCTACTTTGCAGATATCAAAAGTCCTTCATAAGAAAGTGGCTTATTGTTCAGTTGTTAGCAAAGGGGTCTGTTCTACACAGAGGCGAGTTTCCTTTTGCAGCTGTGAGCTAATTTCTCTCTCCGCTAAACAATGGTTCCCTCTCGTGCTCTCTCTCTCTCCCAGGAAGTGGTGTTTGCACAGTGCTCCTTGAGTAACGAATCCCCAGGGAACGAACCTTCTTTGCAGGATGTGGGGCTGTGCTAAAAAACCCTTCATAAATCATGCAGCCGTGCTCCCCGCGCTGGCAGCCGCATGCCAGCATTCCACAACACACAGCTCCTGTTTGGCACCGCCGCGCTGAAGGTAAGGGGACAGAAGTTGCTAGTCTGTAAAGTTGTTCCCTCTTCCCTGTTTCATTTCTGTGTCCTTCCATCTCCCCTAGGTGGGAAGGGTCCTCACCCTCATTCCTCCTTCCTGCTTCCTCTTCGCTCTTCCCCTCCCCCGCTCTGATCCTTTGGTCCACCCCCCGCCCCCCCCAACCAGCTCCCCATCCCACATCTTACGAACAGTGAAAAATGAAACCAGTTTACACTGAAGATTTAATTAAATCAAATATATATATATATATATATTTTTTTTTTTTTTTTTTTTTTTTTTTTTTGCGGTACGCGGGCCTCTCACTGCTGTGGCCTCTCCCATTGCGGAGCACAGGCTCCGGACGCGCAGGCTCAGCGGCCATGGCTCACGGGCCCAGCCGCTCCACGGCATGTGGGATCTTCTGGGACCGGGGCACGAACCCGTGTCCCCTGCATCTGCAGGCTGACTCTCAACCACTGTGCCACCAGGGAAGCCCTAAATCAAATATTTGCGTTTTAAGCTGTATAGTAGAAAAATAGGATTCTCTTACTCCTGTTAAAGGAATCCCAGGCACCAGGTGGATTTCAGCAAGCAGGTAGAAAGATGTGGAAAGAACAAGTCCCTTGAATAAGCACAAGGTCTAGTCAACTGGCTATGAATCCAGATAACAAAATTTTAGAAAATATACCGTGATTGTGTCCCCTGAATTACTGAGTTTATTGATGACAGGAAATGCAACCCCTGTTCTGACGAGGTGGTGATGAGCACTAGATCCTGTTCTTAGAATTTTCCACATCTGATGATTGGAAGAATGTTCCATGGAACTGCGCTCTGGCTCTATCCATTTCAGAATGCATTTCTCCCCCCTTACCCACATATGTCTGGTGTTGGGTGGCAGAGGACCCATTGACATGGCTCTAGCACCTCTTGCCCTGCACCTTTATAAGCCAGCACGGTGTATAGGTGTATTCCTGGAGGACATTTCCTACAGCAGGACTATAAGCGATACTGATATAACTGTACATGGAAGAGACCTTGAACTTCATAACTATAATCCACCAAACCCAATCGAAATGGATCCCCAATTCAACTCCCCCTTAGTTGGATCCCCAAGATGCTCATGACCTCTTAATACCACGTGATGTGAGGATCAGTAAGAAAGAGGGGAAATCAGGTTAGAAAGAGACAGTGTCTTAAAGCACTTGTTAACCCACTCTGGCTAAGGTATCTTACTTCTGCAAATTTTACAAACACATATGACCAAGTAAATAAATTTCAAGAGCCCCTCACAGGATCTTAGAAGGGCCTTTGCAAGGGAGGAGCACTGAAGTTTAATTTCTGTCAGCTTCACAGCCAATCTGCCTCTGCTTATGAATTGCGGGACATGGGTAAACCATCAGCCTCTCCTTTACCGCCCACTTCTTTCTTGACGTGGAAGGCCCTGCACTAACATGAGTCTGACAGCCCCTTCCTCCAGACTGCCCACTTGGACCTGAACTTTCTCCACTGCCATCAGCCTTCTCAGCCCGAGCTCCATCTCCCCTGACCTCAACTCAACAGCTTCCTTTCCTCTAAGAATACCAGGTACGAGTTTTATTGTCCTGTTTGTTTTTGTTTTGGGGGGTCATCAGTGATTTTTTTTTTTACATCACAAACACTGTTTTATTTCTGCCTATGTTCTAGTCTATATTCTGCCTATATTAATTCTGCTTCTAGGTTGGAGCTTTTAACAAAGAGCTTCCCCAGAATGCATCCTCTCTGTTTCACAGCTGCATTACTCTGCTGGGATTTGGTAGAGCTCCTGGGCTCTGATGCTAGGGACCTCTGCTTTGCTGTTATGTCTTAGAGTGGTTATTTGGTTTTGCTTTACTCTGTCTCTGACTGGATGATTGATGCAGTGAACTCATAAGGATTCTTTCAGGTGCAAGGGATGGACATCCCAACTCAGCGTAGCTTAAGCAAAATGAAGGGGAATATTTTGGGCTCACGTAGCTGGTTTGGCCAAGGTTAGTTCTGACTTCAAGCACAGTTGGATCCAAGGGCACGTGCAGTTTGGTCTTCTTTACCTTGTCATCTCTTGGTTCTACTTCTCTCTGTGTGTCGGCCTTATTCTCTTCTACTGTAGATGGGCAGTGAGGTACCTGGCCACTAGCAGCTCCAGGCTTACATTATCACAGCTTATGATGTAAGAGGAAAGACATAGCTTATCTTTCTTGGTATGTACTGTTCAATCCCATTGAAGGACTCTGACTGGCTCTGCCTTGGTCACATGCCCTTCTCTTGGATTAATCACTATAGACAGGACATGGGGAACCAGGACTGGCCAGGCCAGGGTCACTTGCCTACTCCTGCCTTGGGAGTTGGACACAGCAATTGGCACCTGCTCTTCAAATCTCATCATTGGAGTGGGGAGAGTCCCTCAAATGACCAAAGAGGCATCCTAAATAAATTGAGCATGTATTCCCTAAACATAGGTAAAGCTGAATATTATGGACAAATGGAAATGTTTTTCATTAATATTTACATAACATCTTCCTTGCTTCCCTAAAGTTGCAATTTTATTCCTTCAGTATGAAAGCCATTTAAAATTAGCCTGGCATACAGCATCTTTGATATTCTATTATTCTCCTATATTGCAACTAGGTCTGTGTTGTATGTCAGTTTTCCAGGAAATAGATTCTGAGATTTATGTGCCAAGTGGAGAGTGAAGGAAGAAGGATTGGGCAAAAGAGAATTGAATTGCAGTGTAGTTGAAACAGAGGCTTCAGGTGATCTTATGGGAGTTTTGGAACTCAGATGGCCCTTCAGAGTTGTTCTAGGTGAGGTAAGAGAGGTCTGGACTTTGTATCCTCCTCTGAGCAGCCACTGATGGAGCCTGCACCCAGGAGCAGCTCTGTGGCTGAAGACAGGTCCTGGAGAGGACTCAGCTGCAAGCCATCAGTATCCAGCTCTCCCAGCAGCTGGCAAAGTGAGTTGCTAGTGTTGAAGGGGAATGTGAGTAGCGCCCTACTGCATCCACTTCAGTGGATTTCCAAAGAGTGGAAAAAAGACTCACAAAATTCTAATACTTAAATATTAAGGGCCAAGTGAGATGCCAATATATCCTTATACATGTTATCGCTCAGTATTTTTATTTATAATTACAGAATTTGAGTCATACACTTTAGACTATATTTTAATCTGTTCCTTGCAACGTGTGGGTTTTTTTTTTAACATCTTTATTGGAGTATAATTGCTTTACATTGTTGTGTTAGTTGCCGTAAAACAAAGTGAATCAGCCATACGTGTACATATATCCCTATATCCCCTCCCTCTTGCGTCTCCCTCCCACCCTCCCTATCCCAGCCCTCTAGGTGGTCACAAAGCACCGAGCTGATCTCCCTGTGCTATGTGGCTGCTTCCCACTAGCTATTTTACATTTGGTAGTGTATATATGTCCATGCCACCCTCTCACTTCGTCTCAGCTTACCCTTCCCCCTCCCTCCCCGTGTCCTCAAGTCCATTCTCTATATCTACATCTTTATTACTGTCCTGCCCCTAGGTCCTTCAGAACCTTTTTTTTTTTTTTGAGATTCCATATACATGTATTAGCATACGGTATTTGTTTTTCTCTTCCTGACTTACTTTACTCTCTATGAGAGACTCTAGGTCCATCCACCTCACTACAAATAACTCAATTTCATTTCTTTTTATGGCTGAGTAATATTCCACTGTATATATGTGCCACATCTTCTTTATCCATTCATCTGTTGATGGGCATTTAGGTTGCTTCCATGTCCTGGCTATTGTAAATAGTGCTGCAATGAACATTTTGGTACATGATTCTTTTTGAATTATGGTTTTCTCAGGGTATATTCCCAGTAATGGAATTGCTGGGTCATATGGTAATTCTATTTTTAGTTTTCTAAGGAACCTCCATACTGTTCTCCGTAGTGGCTGTATCAATTTCCATTCCCACCAACAGTGCAAGAGGGTTCCCTTTTCTCCACACCCTCTCCAGCATTTATTGTTCGTAGTTTTTTTTTTTTTTTTTTTTTTTTTTTTGAAGTACACGGGCCTCTCACTGTTGTGGCCTCTCCCGTTGCGGAGCACAGGCTCTGGACGCACAGGCTCAGCAGCCATGGCTCACGGGCCCAGCTGCTCCACGGCATGTGGGATCTTCCCAGACCGGGGCACAAACCCATGTCCCCTGCATCGGCAGGCGGACTCCCAACCACTGCACCACCAGGGAAGCCCTATTGTTCATAGATTTTTTGATGATAGCCATTCTGACTGGTGTGAGGTGATACCTCATTGTAGTTTTGATTTGCATTTCTCTAATGATTAGTGATGTTGAGCATCCTTTCATGTGTTTGTTGGCAATCTGTATATCTTTGGAGAAATGTCTATTTAGGTCTCCTGCCCATTTTTGAAATGGGTTATTTGTTTTTTTGATATTGAGCTGCATGAGCTACTTATATATTTTGGAGATTAATCCTTTGTCCGTTGCTTCATTTGCAAATATTTTCTCCCATTCTGAGGGTTGTCTTTTCGTCTTGTTTATGGTTTCCTTTGCTGTGCAAAAGCTTTTAAGTTTCATTAGGTCCCATTTGTTTATTTTTGTTTTTATTTCCATTTCTCTAGGAGGTGGGTCAAAAAGGATCTTGCTGTGATTTATGTCATAGAGTGTTCTGCCTATGTTTACCTCTAAGAGTTTTATAGTGTCTGGCCTTGTATTTAGGTCTTTAATCCATTTTGAGTTTATTTTTGTGTATGGTGTTAGGGAGTGTTCTAATTTCATCTTTTACATGTAACTCTCCAGTTTTCCCAGCACCACTTATTGAGAGGCTGTCTTTTCTCCATTGTGTATTCTTGCCTCCTTTATCAAAAATAAGGTGACCATATGTGCGTGGGTTTATCTCTGGGATTTCTATCCTGTTCCATTGATCTATATTTCTGTTTTTGTGCCAGTACCATACTGTCTTGACGACTGTAGCTTTGTAATATAGTCTAAAGTCAGGGAGCCTGATTCCTCCAATTCCATTTTTCTTTTTCAAGATTGCTTTGGCTATACGGGGTCGTTTGTGTTTCCATACAAATTGTGAAATTTTTTGTTCTAGTTCTGTGAAAAATGCCAGTGGTAGTTTGACAGGGATTGCGCTGAATCTGTAGATTTCTTTGGGTAATAGAGTCATTTTCACAGTGTTGATTCTTCCAATCCAAGAACATGATATATCTCTCCATCTGTTTGTATCATCTTTAATTTCTTTCATCAGTGTCTTATAGTTTTCTGCATACAGGTCTTATGTCTCCTTAGGTAGGTTTATTCCTAGATGTTTTATTCTTTTTGTTGCAATGATAAATGGGAGTGTTTCCTTAATTTCTTTTCCAGATTTTTCACCATTAGTGTAGAGGAATGCAAGAGATTTCTGTGCATTAATTTTGTATCCTGCTACTTTACCAAATTCATTGATTAGCTCTAGTAGTTTTCTGGTAGCATCTTTAGGATTCTCTATGTATAGTATCATGTCATCTGCAAACAGTGACAGCTTTACTTCTTCTTTTCCGATTTGGATTCCTTTTATTTCTTTTTTCTTCTCTGATTGCTGTGGTTAAAACTTCCAAAACTATGTTGAATAATAGTGGTGAGAGTGGGCAACCTTGTCTTCTTCCTGATCTTATTGGAAATGATTTCAGTTTTTCACCAATGAAAGCAATGTTTGCTGTGGGTTTGTCATATATGGCCTTTAATATGTTGAGGTGAGTTCCCTCTATGCCTACTTTCTGGAGGGTTTTTATCATAAATGGTGTTCAATTTTGTTGAAAGCTTTTTCTGCATCTATTGAGATGATCATATGGTTTTTCTCCTTCAGTTTGTTAATATGGTATCACATTGATTGATTTGCATATATTGAAGAATCCTTGCATTCCTGGGATAAACCCCACTTGATCATGGTGTATGATCCTTTTAATGTGCTGCTGGAGTCTGTTTGCTAGTATTTTGTTGAGGATTTTTGCATGTATGTTTATCAGTGATATTAGCCTATAGTTTTCTTTTTTTGTAACGTCTTTGTCTGGTTTTTGTATCAGGGTGATGGTGGCCTCGTAGAATGAGTTTGGGAGTATTCCTCCCTCTGCTATATTTTGGAAGATTTTGAGAAGGATAGGTGTTAGCTCTTCTCTAAATGTTTGAAAGAATTCTCCTGTGAAGCCATCTGGTCCTGGGATTTTGTTTGTTAGAAGATTTTTAATCACAGTTTCAATTTCAGGCCAATTGTGATTGGTCTGTGTATATTTTCTCTTTCTTCCTGGTTCAGTTTCAGAAGGTTGTGCTTTTCTAAGAAATTGTCCATTTCTTCCAGGCTGTCCATTTTATTGGCATAGAGTTGCTTGTAGTAATCTCTCATGATCCTTTGAATTTCCGCAGTGTCAGTTGTTACCTCTCCTTTTTCATTTCTAATTCTATTGATTTGAGTCTTCTCCCTTTTTTTCTTTATGAGTCTGGCTAATGGTTTATGAATTTTTTTTATCTTCTCAAAAAATCAGCTTTTAGTTTTATTGATCTTTGCTATCATTTCCTTCATTTCTTTTTCATTTCTTTCTTTTTTTTTTTTTTTAGAACTCAGAATATTTATTAGCAACAATAAAATTGCTCTCTTGGAGCCTAAGTTAATATGATTAATCCATCTGATCAGACCATAAACTCCAAAGATTGTATGCACATTCACAGCAGGGCTCATGTAATGGGGAAACAGCAAACGAAAATAAAAGTATATATCCTGTAAATGATAAAATAGGCCAGCTGAATGTGCCTAATCTATTACGAGATGGTAAACTCAAGAGAAAAGATACTTTACACAATTCAAAAACAGGGACTATCTCTGTAGAGGTATTAGGAAAATAGACTTTGCATGGTTGGTAGTTTTTTAACAGTGTATATTATTTCATTTATTTCTGATATCATCTTTATAATTTCTTTCCTTCTGCTAACTTTGGGATTTTTTGGTTCTTCTTTCTCTAATTGCTTTAGGTGTAAGTTTAGGCTATTTGAGATTTTTCTTGTTTCTTGAGGTAGGATTGTATTGCTATAAACTTCCCTCTTAGAACTGCTTTTGGTGCATCCCATAGGTCTTGGGTCATCATGTTTTCATTGTCATTTGTTTCTAGGTATTTTTTGATTTCCTCTTTGATTTCTTCAGTGATCTCTTGGTTTTTTAGTAACAGATAGTTTAGCCTCCATGTGTTTGTATTTTTTACAGTTTTTTTTCCTATAATTGATATCTAGTCTCATAGCGTTTTGGTCAGAAAAGACACCTGATATGATTTCAGTTTTCTTCAAATTACCAAGGTTTGACCCAAGATATGATCTATCCTGGAGAATGTTCCATGAGCACTTGAGAAGAAAGTGTATTCTTGTTTTTGGATGGAATGTCCTATAAATATCAGTTAGGCCCATCTTGTTTAATGTGTCATTTAAAGCTTGTGTTTCCTTATTTATTTCATTTTGGTTGATCTGTCCATTGGTGAAAGTGGGGTGTTAAAGTCCCCTACTATTATTGTGTTACTGTCAATTTCACCTTTTATGGCTGTTAGCATTCACCTTATGTATTGAGGTGCTCCTATGTTGGGTGCATAAATATTTACAATTGTTATATCTTCTTGGATTGATCCCTTGATCATTATGTAGTGTCCTTCTTTGTCTCTTGTAACAGTCTTTATTTTAAAGTCTGTTTTTTCTGATATGGGAATTGCTACTCCAGCTTTCTTTTGATTTCCATTTGCATGGAATATCTTTTTCTATCCCCTCACTTTCAGTCTGTACATGTCCCTAGGCCTGAAGTGGGTCTCTTGTAGACAGCATATATATGGGTCTTGTTTTTGTATCCATTCAGCCAGTCTATGTCTTTTGGTTGGAGCATTTAATCCATTTACATTTAAGGTAGTTATCGATATATATGTTCCTATTACCATTTTCTTAATTGTTTTGGGTTTGTTATTGTAGGCCTTTTCCTTCTCTTGTGTTTCCTGCCTAGAGAAGTTCCTTTAGCATTTGTTGTAAAGCTGGTTTGGTGGTGCTGAATTCTCTTAGCTTTTGCTTGTCTGTAAAGTTTTTAATTTCTCTGTCGAATCTGAATGAGATCCTTGGTGTATAGAGTAATCTTGGTTGTAGGTTTTTCCCTTTCATCGCTTTAAATATGTCCTGCCACTGCCTTCTGGCTTGCAGAGTTTCTGCTGAGAGATCAGCTGTTAACCTTATGGGGATTCCCTTGTATGTTATTTGTTGCTCTTCCCTTGTTGCTTTTAATATTTTTTCTTTGTATATAATTTTTGATAGTTTGATTAATGTGTGTCTTTTCGTGTTTCTCTTGGATTATCCTGGTGGGACTCTCTGCACTTCCTGGACTTGATTGCCTATTTCCTTTCCCATTTTAGGGAAGTTTTCAACTATAATCTCTTCAAATATTTTCTAAGTCCCTTTCTTTTTCTCTTCCTGTTCTGGGACTCCTGTCATTCGAATGTTAGTGTGTTTAATGTTGTCCCAAAGGTCTCTGAGACTGTCCTCAATTCTTTTCTTCCTTTTTTCTTTATTCAGCTCTGCAGTAGTTATTTCCACTATTTTACCTTCCGGGTCACTTATCCGTTCTTCTGCCTCTGTTATTCTGCTATTGATTCGTTCTAGAGAATTTTTAATTTCATTTATTTTGTTGTTCATCATTGTTTGTTTGGTCTTTTTTTATATAAATTTATTTATTTTATGTTATATATTTATTTATTCTTGGCTGCTTCAGGTCTTAGTGCCTGCGTCTGGGCTTTCTCTAGTAGCAGCGAGCAGGGGCTACTCTTCATTGCGGCGTGCATACTTCTCATTGTGGTGGCTTCTCTTGTTGCAGAGCACGGGCTCTAGGCATGTGGGCTTCAGTAGTTGTGGCATGTGGGCTCAGTTGTTGTGTCTTGCGGGCTCTAGAGCACAGGCTCAGTAGTTTTGGCACACGGGCTTAGTTGCTCCACAGCATGTAGGATCTTCCCGGACCAGGGCTTGAACCCGTGTCCCCTGCATTGGCAGGCGGATTCTTAACCACTTTGCCACCATGGAAGTCCTTGTTTGCTCTTTAGTTCTTCTAGGTCCTTGTTAAATGTTCCCTGTATTTTCTCCATTCTATTTCCAAGATTTTGGATCATCTTTACTATCATTACTCTGAATTCTTTTTCAGGTAGACTGCCTATTTCCTCTTCATTTGTTTGGTCTGGTGGGTTTTTGCCTTACTCCTTCATCTGCTGCGTATTTCTTTGTCTTCTCATTCTGTTTAACTTACTGTGTTTGGGGTCTCCTTTTTGCAGGCTGCAAGTTCTTAGTTCCTGTTGTTTTTGGTGTCTGCCCCCAGTGGGTATGGTTGGTTCATTGGCTTGTGTAGGCTTCCTGGTGGAGGAGACTGGTGCCTGTGTTCTGGTGGATGAGGCTGGATCTTGTCTTTCTGGTGTGCAGGACCACGTCTGGTGGTGTGTTTTGGGGTGTCTGTGAACGTACTATGATTTTAGGCAGCCTCTCTGCCAATGGGTGGGGTTGTGTTCCTGTCTTGCTAGTTGTTTGGCACGGGGTGTCCAGCACTGGAGCTTGCTGGTCATTGAGTGGAGATGGGTATTAGAGTTGAGATGGAGATCTCTGGGAGAGCTTTTGCCGTTTGATATTACGTGGAGCCGGGAGGTCTCTGGTGGACCAATGTCCTGAACTCAGCTCTCCCACCTCAGAGGCTCAGGCCTGACACCCGGCCGGAGCACCAAGACCCTGTCAGCCACACGGCTGGAGTGCCTTCAGAGTTGGAGAAGCTGGCCTGCAGTGGCTCTGCTTCTGCGCTGGACCTTAGAATCACCTGCTTCTTCCTTGTTTTGCCCCAAAGGCAGTGTTCCACAAAGAAAAACAGTAGCCTTGAAAATAGTCACAGCTCTCAGATGGCTTTTTTCTTTTCCTTTGTGCTTAGTTGGGTTTCACTTGCTCACAGGGGGCCATGTGCAGAGGCCTCGCACCTGGCTCTTCCGTCTGGAGTTCCTACTGTGGAGTGGCTGCCACCAACACCTCAGCTCAGGCGGGCCCTGTGCAGAAGTGGGGCAAACAACACTGCAATCCAAGATGGCAGCCAGGGGCCCGGATGTTCTTCATTGTTTTGAAATGCATGATGTAAATCCAAATTCTGGTGTACTCTATGGAATCACTATGAACATGACTGAAAGCTACAAATCAGGGTCATTCTGGAGAGGCAGATGCAGAGAATGGATGTGCAGACATGGCGGGGACAGGATGAACTGGGATATTGGGATTGACATATATACACTACCATGTGTAAAATAGATAGCTAATGGGAATCTGCTGTATGGGAGCTCAGCTCAGTGCTCTGTGATGACCTAGATGGGTGGGATGGCGGGGTGGGTGGTGAGGGAGATCCAAGAGTGGGGGGACATATGTGTATATATATATATATATAGCTGATTCACTTCATTGTACAGCAGGAACTAACACAACATTTTAAAGCAATTATACCCCAATTAAAAAAACAAACAAAACAAAACAAAAAACAAATCAGGGTCATTCTGAGGGGCCATGGTTATGTGGTGAAAGTAGAACCCCTGCCTGCCCGAGGAAGAGCTAACTGTCTGGTAATCCCTCTAATTTTAGGCTGTTTCAGGCCAGGGATAACAACGGCACTGCACTGGAGATACCACTACCTTAGCACTCTTTCTTCCCAGCTTTGCAAACCCCTCAGCAGCCTAGTACCCTGGCCAGTTGGAGTTGGCAGGTGTGGTAAATCCTGCTTAGCATCTGTCTTAATCAGTTCGGGCAGCTATAACAGAATATCATAGACTGGGTGGCTTAATAAACATTTATTTCTCACAGTTCTGGAGGCTGGACATGTGAGATCAGGGTGACAACATGAGGGCCCTCTTCCTGGTTTACAGATGGCTGCTTTCTTGTATCCTCACATGGTAGAGAGAGAGGGGGTGGGGGAGGGAGAGAGAGAGAGAAGTCGACAATTCCATGGGCAGCTCCACCCCCATGACCTCATCCAAAGCTACCCAGTTAGCTCTCAAAGGCCCCACCTTTAAATACTATCACATTGGGGATTCAGGCTTCCACATATGAGTTTGGGCAAGACACACACATTCAGTGCACAGCAGTATCCCTGGTTTAGACCTTGGGCTATCTGCACTCACAATTCACCTTTCTTTTTTTTAAATTTAAGTATAGTTGATTTATAATGCTGTGTTAATTTCTGTTGTACAGCAAAGTGATTCAGTTATATGTACAAGAATATATATATTCTTTTTTAGATTCTTTTCCATCATGGTTTATCACAGGATATTGAATATAGTTACCTGTGCTATACAGTAGGACCTTGTTATTTATCCATTCTGTATATAGTGGTTTACAATTCACCTTTTTTAACCTCTTTAGCTACATCTCCTAGTTTTAGACCTCTTTTGGTATGTCCATATCCCCACTTCTGGAATAAGAAATCTTTTTTTTTTTTTTTTTTTGCGGTACGCAGGCCTCTCACTGTTGTGGCCTCTCTCATTGCGGAGCACAGGCTCCGGATGCGCAGTCTCAGCGGCCATGGCTCACGGGCCCAGCCGCTCCGCAGCATGTGGGATCTTCCCTGACCGGGGCACGAACCCGTGTCCCCTGCATCGGCAGGCAGTCTCTCAACCACTGCGCCACCAGGGAAGCCCAGAATAAGAAATCTTTGAACCCACTCCCATAGGTTAAATCCTGGGATTTGCTCAATCTACAGGCCTGCATGGACATGCAGGTTGGATTTCCCCCACAACTGGTCCAGCTTAGGCAGATCTTATGCTGCCTCTCCACCATTCTCGATCTCTCCATTAAACTTCTAATTAGTCAGATAACTACCCATATAAGCTAAGCTGTAAATGGGTTTAAAGCAGAAATCACAAGTGGCATCCCAAGGGCTAGATGGGGTAGGCAGCTGAATTTTGTTTGGCCTATACCATGCTTTTAGAAATTTGAGCCAACATTCAACTATCTGGAGATTTTTCCCAGAGTAGAAATCCAGATTTCTCTTCTTATTAAAACAAAAAAACAAACAAAACAAAAACAAAAAGCAACCCAGATGATCCAGCATTGGAAGGAAGCATTTCTACATGACAACACTTGGTTCCAAGCTGAGTACATCACCACAGGTCCCACCACTCACTCTATACCTCCTCCCTCCACTCATTTGTGTTACCTGCCTGGATTCTGTAGCTTACACCCCTGGTTTAAGTTGGCATTCCTGCCAGGTGGCGCTTGGCATCCACTGCAAGTTATTGACAGTAAAGAAAGGCCCAAAGCATGATGCAACTAGGACTAAGATGAAGAAGAAAATCAAACCCAGGGTTTTCAATAACCTCCCGTTTCCTGATGCAGAGAAATTAGGCTCGCCTCCTTTGTTGATTTCACAGAACAAATGACATTTCATCTGTGGAAAACACTGTGGTTTTGGACAGAGATGATCCAGAATGAATTGATGGCAACCTCTGCCACTTGTTACTCATCTTTTGCTAAGGAGAAGACTCAGGAAAGGTTGGAAAACTATGTGGCATGTTCCTTCCTCCTGGGTCATGGACGCTGCCAAGTGAAAATGTGAGATGTGCCCCCAAAGAAAAAGAGTCCTTCGTTTGATACAAGAAACAACATTCCCTGCCTTAAGAGCTATTTCTTCCACAGACGGGAAAGGCATGCCTATGGGAACTCATGGCAGCCTTCCCCAGGTAGACATTTGCTTATTTCAAGGCTAACAGAGGATGAAGAGAACACAGAAGGAAAGGAATAAAAATTGATTACTCCAGAGTGACTGCTGAATGAGTTTTCTCAGTAAAATATGGGAATTATTGCTTGATTTACACTCAGCCCTACCAATTTTAGAAACCGAAATACCTTCATCTAGATCTTCTAGTTTAAGAATGCTTTCAAATCAGTTGTAATGTTTTCCTGCTTAAAAAAAAAAAAGGTTCAAACTAAAGAAGTGTATTTTGTTGGGGGGGGCGGCGCATGTCTTCTTCGTGAGGCTGGGGACGGAGGAGCTGATGCATTTGCAGACTTCATTACGCTGAGTACTCTGTTCAGAGGTTGGTTCAATCTCCCTCCCTCACCCCCACCTCACGCCTCCCCTTGGCACATTACTTCCTGTAACATATACCTTTCCTAATGTAATGGGTGCATTAGTCTATTATAGCTTTTCCATAGCTAGAATGGGCCAGAGCGGTGATGAATGGTTTATCAGGAAAGCAGCTCAAGGGTAGGACTTCATAGATATTGCGGCAGCACCTTAATCAGGAAATCCAAAGGACTGTTGGTGATGGGAGGGGAGAGGGAAGGACATTTGGATCGCCAGAGGATTTCTTCCCCTGGGTCTCCCGACTCAGAAACATTAAAAAATCTAATGCAGCTTTATTCTCCATCCTCCTTTAAGCCTTAAATGTCTGCCTTTTGGGCATGGACTGTAATAGACTAGGGCTTTAGGACCAGTCTCTCTGAGAAGCAGCCGGTGTTCAAGAAGGGCCCTTGACACCATTCTGACTTAATGCTAGACACATCTGCAGCTACTTGGACAAAATTGACATTGTTTGGAGTGCAAAGCAATCTCCTAGCGCAGCAGTAGGGAGCATTTACTCTTGAGCCGTGCTACCAGACAGCAAATCTTGACCTTTAGGAGATCAGAGATTAGATTTCATTGCTGCAGGCGTTGAAGATATTGTTAGGAATTTGTTGCTATTCAAAGCAGATTGCAGGGGTTCCCTATGGGTTTAATTCATCGCATCAATCATTTTTTGGAAGGTTCTTTGAAAGCCAAGATAGCTTCAAATAAAAACTAGGATTACTTTTACATTGATTGTCAGTAGTTGGTAAGGAGCAAAGGGGGAACACTCTTGAGATGCTGTTAAAGTTTTCATATTTGTTCCTTGGCTGGCAGGCGTTCTGTGGTATTGGAGAGAAAAGCCAGGTTTCTTCAGTAGGTATTTGAGGCAGTTGTTGCTGGAATAGGCAGGAAACGAGAGTAAGGGTTTGACTACCCTCTGGGTGTAGATTTCTCAAGCCCTTTAACACATTCAGTGCACAGATCTCCCGCAGGTTATCTCAAAGTGCATCATTTAAAACAAGACCTGTTTAAGCCAAACAGGTTAAATGGGCTTATTTCGTTGAGCTAACCCATATAGATACCCAGTCTCCTCCCCGATCTGTGTGTGGGTGCGTATCTATGTGTGCACATATGGAGTGTGTGTGTCTGTGCATATAGGTGGCCTCTCTTACCTGGAGGTCAGTTTCCCAGCTCCCTCAGCCGTCTTGATCCCAGGGTTATAGAGAAAAGATTTCTGAGGGTCTCTGGAAAGGAAGTACCACACACAGTGGCTGGACTCAAGCCACGTGCTTCCATTCTTCCAGCAGACTTTCATCTGATCTTTACTGATTTTTATTTACCATGAAATTCGTATTAAGCTCTTTCCCTCGGCTTCCGATTCCATTGTCGATTAAACACTTCGAGGAGACTATCTCCGCGGCTTGTCTTCGCCTCTCCAAATTTGCTTCTTATTTCTCAAAGAGGGAGTTTGCACTGGATAATCCTATAGCACTGATTTTGTTGCAACTAGAAGGTGATAAGGATTGCTTTTTAAGGCAGAGGCAATAGCAGCAAAAGAAAAAAAAAATCTAGAGCCTAGGAAGGGAGGGGGTCCAAGCATTAAGGCAAATAGAGAGCTGCCACTTTTCCACAGCATAATAGTGGGGACCTGTGACATCAGTGGAGGTTGCATGGAGGTCAGTCTGTTCAGTTTAAGAAGTCAGGATAATGGGTAATTGCTGTAAAATAAAAGAAATTTATCTAAAATGGTCAACATTTAAAAGTTTCATTGCTGGAAGGAGGAAACTTTATTATCAAGATAACGCATGTCTTTGGAGCAAGTTGTTGCTTGACTCTGTTGAAGGCATGAGACCCTTTTATGGCAGGTGCGTGTTAAGTGGGCCATGTACGTTGTTGCTGAGGTTCAATGTTGTGTCTTCATGGCGCTCTGCACAACTTCAATGGGGAAATAAAAAAGAATCCAATTCTCTTATCCTCCATTCAAGGGAAAGATGCAGTTCCCAGGCCTTTCTCCCTGTCATTTACAGAAGAGTTCCTGGGTGCTACGCATAGCGCTGCATGAGGGAGGCGTTGCTGCCCCTTAGGCAGAGAGGAAAACTGAGGATCACAAGGTGAAATAACACAACCACCAAAGCACATGGCTGGGATCCAGACTCAGCTCTGTCTCTTGAAAGGTTCTTGCTGACACCACTAGGCCAAGCTAGGGCTCCCACATAGATGAGTAAACTGAGGCACGTGCAGCTAAATGGTCTTGAACAAGTTGCAAAGGATAACCAGAATGAATATTTCATTCTCAGTCCACTGACCTTCTACTAAACCACACTTTCACCATTCTGTATAGATTACCTGTATATTAAGAGCCACTGTGAATTTATAATTTGCCAAGAATAAACACGTGTACACAGATGTGCATTATAAAGAGTGATTACTACTCACCTTTGCTCTCATGGAAATACATCCATCTGTGCATTATAAAACATGGCTGAGCATTTCTACCAGGCTTCAAAACCAGCCTGGCATAGCCATTGAGTCACCTAGGTACAAGCTGTCTGCAGACAATGGGTTTCAGGGCAGCCAGGGGAGTGATTTACTTTTCAACTGATGCTGAGGTACGGGTTGAGTTTCTTAGAATCCATGCATAAGGATGTGGTTTATTTACAAGAAATAGAGTCATGCAGTTGCTGAAAGAACAACTAAAATAGGGTAATTGAGCCAAGCACTATGCTCTGGACACTAGAAGTTAGGCAACATGCCAATGTGGACTTGCTTGAGTTTATTTTTAAAACTTTTCTTGAGACTTCCCTGGCAGTCCAGTGGATGAGACTTCACACTCCCAATGCAGGGGGCACAGGTTCGATCCCTGCTCAGGGAACTAAGATTCTGAATGCTGCACAGCATGGCCAAAATAAATAAATAAGTAAATAAAAATATTTTCTTGCAAAGGCATCTTATTGCAGAAAATCGAACAAATACCAATAGCAAGAAGAAATAAAATTCACCCATGGCTCTACCAAGTAGAGATGACAAAAACAAACACACCAAGTAGAGATAACAAAAGCAAACACATCCTCTCCTATGTAAACCTATATTGTTCATGAAAGGATCATAATTTATATTCTATTTTGTAACCAGCTTATTTCACTTAAAAGTGTTAGGACCGGGCTTCCCTGGTGGCGCAGTGGTTGAGAGTCCGCCTGCTGATGCAGGGGACACGGGTTCGTCCCCCGGTCTGGGAGGATCCCACGTGCCGCAGAGCGGCTGGGCCCGTGAGCCATGGCCGCTGAGCCTGTGCGTCCGGAGCCTGTGCTCCGCAACGGGAGAGGCCACAGCAGTGAGAGGCCCGCGTACCGCAAAAAAAAAAAAAAAAAAAAAAAGCTATAAAAATAGGCGTCTGTGGCCTTTGCTCTGTGGGGCAGGCGGGGAGGGCAGGGCGCATCTCCAGTCCATCCGTGTGCAACTGTCTGCTTATCTCCCACCAAGATAAGGGAGAAACAGAGACAGCACCTTTCTCAGGCACAGGCTGCAGACTCAGAGGTCTCAAAAGACAAAGCCATTTCTCTCTGTGCTTTTGCAGTCACGGCACAATCGACCACACGTGTTCACGGTTCTCTCCCCTCGCCTCCCCTCCTTGCTCACCATGCAGGCGGAGGAGAAGCGCACTGACAGGAAACACCTGGCAGGGGTAACAGCTGAAAGGGCTATGAGTCTGAGGAGGGGCGTGGACCTGAGATCTGTCTTCAGCCGTCCGAGAGGCTGGCCAAGCAAGGGCCGCTAGTCCTGAGCTCCGAGGCCTCGTAGGGCCAGACGCAGTGGGTGAAAGGCGCAAGGACCGTGATGCCTACTCTTTATTTCTTACAGTGGATGGAGCCAGCCCTTTGGCTGACCGTGGGGCACAGACTTGCGGGAAGAGCTCCGTCTTTGGAGTTTCTGCAGGTTTACATCTCACTCTGACGCATCAGCTGTAGGCTGCGTGCGAGTCACCCAGCGTGTCTGAGTCCCAGTTTCTTCGACCACGGAACAGAGGGGAAGTCGAGGTAAGTACCTGTTGTTACAAGGATATGAATTCATGTGAACAAAGTGTCTGCTTATGGATGAAATGCCGGGCATGTATCAGGAACTTCCTAAAGTTGCCGTCTGTCCGTGTTCCTTGCGCCTGGAGGGTACATCAGGGCAGGGGATTAAAACCATGTGGGTGGTCTGTTAATCTTAAAGGCCTCATCTGGATCTGAGAGTCTCCGATTTTGTGAGTTGATGAAATTGTGTTTTTTTTGGTTGGGGGGCATGAGGGGAGCCATGGTGATAAGGTAAACACAGCTCCAAGGAAAAAGCTGATACTTTGAATACTGATTTATTGAATTCCTTTTGGCATGTGAATGGAGTAGGCTGTGATTCTCTAAAATGGTGGCTACGGGTTGGCTGGGGAGGCCTTACGAGACGCTCGGGAATCTCCTCAGTGTCTCCAAAACAACCCAGATAAATATACCGTCTATACCGCACAAATTGTTTGTTTGCTGTGGAAATTCAGCACCAACACAAGTCTCTACCTGCACGCCCTAGTCCCTAAGCCCCTCCCATGTAGAAAATGGGGAGCAGCCTTGGCGTATGACTCGGTGAACTTGGTCAATGTGAAGGGGAAGATAAAAACACATTCTCTTCTAGCCTTGCTGGTGGTTAATGATTCCTTGGATGGAAGTTGGGTATGAAGAAGCTGCATTCCTTTTTTAGGAGCCCGAGTACCGTTCCATTCATGCCCATAGTTGGCTCACGTCCCACAGCTCCTAAGGCTGGATACCCATGAGGAGAAGCAGGTTATTAGAATATCTCATGTGGGGTAGCATGAGGTGAACGCAAGGATTTGCATCTTTCAGGTGAACTATTTCTTGCTCCTAGAGCAAGGGTTGGCTGTCTTTGCAAAACGGTCAACTATAAAACTACTTTTATTTGACATTAGATTTATCCTTTCATCCATTCAATTAATCAGCATATGTTTATTGAGAAGCTTACTAGGCCCTGGAAATAAAATATTGACTAACAGGGTCCCTGCCCTTAAGAAGTTTGGAGTCTAGTAGAAAAGAGTTTCTCTGAAACTCCGGGTCATACGGTGCGGTCTTCCCAGCCATGGTGGGCTGTCACATCACTGTCACCAGACTGAGGGGAAAGTCTGGCTCTCTTGGCTGTGGTGCTGTAGCATCCTGGACCCCTGCTGACCCAGGGTCCCTTTGTGGAGGCAGAAGGATGGGATCGCTCACCCAGTGTATCAAAGGTAGAAAAGAGCGGGTGGTAAATCCTTTGCAAGGCTTCAGAAACTTCTGCAAGGTAATTCTGAAATAAACAAGCTCAGTAAATGATACAGAACCTACCAATGAATCACACTTGAACTGTTCATTGCTCTGCTTCCTGTGCTTGTGGGCTAGTTTTTACGGGTATACTTTCTACCCTTTATCCTGAGTTAAAACAATTTGGCTTCCTTCCTTCTCTCCCCATCCCATCCTGAACAGTACTTTCCATTAAAATTTTCCATTTTATCCTGTTATCTTTCAGTATCTCACTCTCATCTAAGCTCAGTAGTGGGAGTACAAAAAATTCCAATCTAACCCCAAACTTAGTCAACTTCAGGGTCTCTCTTGGGAGAGACTGTCACAGTCTGGGGATAAGACATGGAGAAAGAAGGGCAGAGGGGAGTAACAGTCACTAAAGAAACTATCCTGTGATAGGCAAGGCCGTGTGCAGTGTGATGACAACAGTAACCACAGCCCCAAGTCCTTATTCCTGAAATCCCAAGAGTCTGACAAAACAAGCTTTTTCTGAAGTTTGTAGCAAACTCCCTGGCTGGCAAAACCAGGCCTGAACTGACATGAATCTATTTATAGTCTTGTATTTATCCTTAGTATGAATATTCATACATTTCATTAAAGAAGTATTAATGTGTTTAATTATGAGCTGCTGCCACATACCCTGTTGGGGGTGTTATGTAATTTATGGAAAATGCCTCATTAATTTTCTAAAATTCAAAAAATTCTGAATTCTTAAACACATTGGTCTCATGGATTTCTTTTAAGGAGTTGTGGAACTATATATATATATTTTTTTAATATTTCTTTTTTTTTAACATCTTTATTGGAGAATAATTGCTTTACAACGGTGTGTTAGTTTCTGCTGTATAACAAAGTGAATCAGTTATACATATACATATATCCCCATATCTCCTCCCTCTTGTGTCTCCCTCCCACCCCTCTAGGTGGTCACAAAGCACCAAGCTGATCTCCCTGTGCTATGTGGCTGCTTCCCACTAGCTGTCTATTTTACATTTGGTAGTGTGTATATGTCCATGCCACTCTCTCACTTCGTCCCAGCTTACCCATCCCCCTCCCCATGTCCTCAAGTCCATTCTCTACATCTGCGTCTTTATTCCTGTACTGCCCCTAGGTTTTTCAGAACCTTTTTTTTTTTTTTAGATTCCATATATATGTGTTAGCGTACGGTATTATATATTATTTAAAGTCTGTCTTATGATCTTTATCTTTCATAAAGACAATTTTTCTTTAATTTTCTTGAGTACAAAGCAGAAGCTTTTCTAAAACTCTTTTTACTTTTTAACCACATATACTTTCTCCCACAATACCCCAAATTAGCTTTTATTTCAGGTTTTCTATGCTTAGCACCTTGGGTTTTTTAATTTTAAAAAAGTTCCTATGTGTTTTTATATCTTGTTTTCTTAACAGCTTTATTGAGGCATGAATTACATATCATGAAATTCACCTGTTTTGAGTCGACAGTTCACTGACTTCTAGTAAATTACAGATTGTGTGACCATTATCACATTGTAAGTGTGAAACATTTCCATTACCCCAAAAAGTAATCTCTTGTCCATTTGTCATCACTCTCCCATCCCACCCCTGGGACAACCATGAATCTATGTTTATATTTTTGAGACCATGCTACCTGCCAGCCACAGTGCACACAGCCTTCCCTGGGGGAAACCGAGGCTTGAGTAACTAGTAAAGGATTAAGCTGGAATTTGATGCAGGTCCTCCTGACTCCAGAGTTCATGGCCTTTCCAAGGTCAGCCAGCAGAGGTCAAGAGTGGCCTCTCACTCGACAGGTTCGGAGATGACGGTAGCCCAGGCATGGATGTTGGAGAAAGGAGTGACCCCAGCGGGGTCGTGAACTGGATGACCTTTAGGCTCCCTGAAGTTCTGTGCTTCCACGAGTCTGTAAATCCATAAAATGCCTCCAACTAAGCCAGGGACTTACTTTAATGAATAGATAAGAATGATGTGTCATGAACAGACTAATTGCATATAAAAGGAACGCTTCTGAAGTGCGCAGTGTGTTCCCTTAAGCACTTTAAATGCCCCCCAGAGATGCCTTTTGCAGTCACAATTTGCATTATCAATGAAGAGGCAGTTTGCCAAGCAAAGGGGAGCGTCTGCCTTGCTCTCATTCAAATCACCACACATTCCAACATATTGATGTCCAAATTAATGAAAACTTTTGATAGATTTATTCTCACAGCTTTTTAAGTTTGAAGTTGGTACTTCTGATGTAAATGTCCTGGTACGCTGGTGTTGCAGCTACATGAGTCGTTGATAGGATGAAATACCCTGTGCTATGATTGAAGAAACATCTGTTATGTGTTTATTATTATTATTCTTATTGCTAGCTTCTTCTCTGTCCATTAAGAGAAATCCATTCTCAAAGCCAGCCAGTTTGGCCTCAGCCCTCAGCCCTTTTGGTATGATACCCCTTTCTGTGACACCGACTGTTACCTGCTCCTCCCATCCTCCCCAGATTTCAGGGACCATGTATTCTTTCTGTATCCTCTGCCCAAGCAAAACTCAGGCCTAGGAAAAGACTTAGGATCCAGCATTTTTCCCTTGGTATAATATTTAGATCAGTAAAATCCGCAAATAGAGATTCCAGGTCCAGGAGTTTTAAACCCTGTGGCAATTTTGGAGTAAAAGATAATTTGATACCTGATAAAGATAGTTCAGACCACAGATAAGACTTTTGTGATCCATGGATTTCCCTGGGTGCTTCTAAAATTTTATTGCCTATTGTTAAAAGATAAACTGAGGCATATTAAAAAATTTCAAGAGTTTATTCAGGCAAAAATTGACTTGAATTGGGCAGCATCAAATCTAGCAGATAGAAGGACTTTTATAGGCAGAAGAGAGTGGGCACAAGGCAGTTATACTAGGCAAAAAAGCAGGTTGGTTATTGCAGAGTCACTTTCCTCTAGGGGATGGCAGGGGTCTGTAAATTACCTAACGAGTGCTGACCAGGTGACTCCTGATTGACTCATTTAAGACATTTCTGGGAGAACTGAAACTGTAATTCAGTCTTGGTTTGGTGACATGGGGCTTAACATAAGAACTCCATTTGGGGCCTACTGTCTTGTTTTTGACAATTTCCCCTTTTGATCAGACTCTCAGCCTAAATGGGAGATGTGATCAAAATTTAAGGCATTAGCACTACTCCCAGCTGCTGCTCTAAACTTCTCGCCATTTCTGCTGATGCTCTGTGTGTATTCACAGGTCGTGATGTTGGGTTCGCATTCTTTAAGTCGGTCATTCTCTTCATTCCTTTTCTGACATTCTAGTCTTAGGGAGATCATTTGCTTGGTAGTTAGCAGCTGTGAAGATGCACTTAAAGCTTTTGAGAGAAAACAGCACACCAGGGAGACTACTATGATTATTATAAGCAGGATAATTCCCATTGTCTGGAGTACACTTTGGATCCATGGTCCCCATGACCCAAAGCAGTCAGAATCAAACAAGTCAACGGAAGACCCCCACTGAAGGAGTCACTTTCCTAGAGCCAACTGGCTTCTTCAGTGATCTTATAAGCTGAGTCTCAATTTCCCCCAAAGTATCAATCCAAGTGCAACAGGTGGTGTGGGCTACAGCATAAACACCTCCTTGCTCAGCTAAAAGATAATCAAGGGCTATGCTAGTATCAAGAACACTTTCCACCAGAGAGTCTAGGGAATTTTGTTGGTCAGCTATTCCTTTAGCAGCAGATTTTGCAATATCTTCAAAAGTTAAGGAGAGATTCCTGATCATGGCTTCCTTTGCACTTACTCCTAGCCAGGAGAGAAAGGATCTATCAAAGAAGGCTAATTTTGAATCATGAATGCCTCCTGGTGATTCCCATTTGAGTCTGTAGCTTGGAATTGGAAAGGTGTTGGCCATGGAGGCCAGTAAAATTGAAGGTTCTGTAGACTGAACCTGGTTTTATTCTGGTCACCTTTGCCTTGGGTTCCTTTCTTTGTATAGAGCCTGGATGCCAGGTTCCCTGGGCTTGGAATTGTTATCAGAGGCAGGGAAATGTACCTGTAGGGTGAGGGAGTCTGACAGGATAGAGAGAGCTGAGTGTGTTGCAGAGAAACTGAGGCATTGGAAATCAGTGAGAAGTTTGTGATGGACAGAATTACAGGATCACCAGCATCATGGCAAATCCAGCAGTCATTTGGAAGTTGAATTACCTCCTCTTGCAATGGCTTGAGATATGTAAACAATGGCATTATCTTTCCAGGCCAGAGCAAGACAAAAGGTGAACAAAAGAATCATAAAGACCTTCATGCTGTGAGAAGTAGGAAAAGGATGGTCAGAGAGGGACAGAGGAATGGAAAGAAATGTTCTTGATCCAACAACTTGGGAGAATGCAGTCTACCTCATATAAGCTACTTCTCTTCCTACTCAATTTGATTTTGAGCTCCCCTGCATGCGCAGAACCAGTCAGGTGGAGGCTTCTTCAGTTGTGAAATAACACTCCCAAGTTGTGAAATATGCACCCAAGTTTCAACACCTTGACTTGGCAGCCGTGTCAGTGATCAAGAGTACTTGATAGGGCCCTTTCCATGAATCTCACTTTTGCAAAAGTGTCAGAGTAAAATAGTAACTGTCTGTAAATGACAACAGATTTAAACGCCCATGGTTAAAGATTTGATGAGAGTTCATTATAATGGAATTGATAAGGAAATTTGGTTATTTCTGTGACATACAACATTTTAAGATAATAACTGGAATTATGATTGATAACATTATACCAGGACATATTAGATTTTTAGGCATTTCATACAATTTCTAGAACACATATTAATAACATGCATCCATACAAACATAACCTAAGAAGGTTTATTTGACAATGCTTCCCATGTAATTTAATGAACCAAATAAACCTAATTAGTTTAAAATCTCTCTTTTACAGGGTGAGAGACAAATCCTTTGAGATTTCCCAGGGACCCTCCAGGAAATCTCAAAGTTAGTTTGAGGTCAACAAGACTCCATTTAGAATTTGATTTTGAGAAAATGTCAGAAGTTTTGAACATTTGATGAAATCAGATCACATCATTATGAAATGATACTTGGTGATCTATTTAACCAAAGTGACAGCAGAAAATGTTAAAGGCAAATACAGAAAGTTCCACAGTTGTGAACAAAACTTCGCTCTTTTAATATTGAGAAGACTGGGTTTTCTTAAGTAATCAAAGACCTAATAAAGACAAGTGAAGCATAGTAAATTATTTTGGTAAGAGACAAAATTTTTGCTGTCCAGGCAGACTACTTAACAGGTAAAGAAAAGCCTCTGGTTACTATTTCATATTAAGAGACCACCAATGATCTAAGAAGGCTTTGTCCTTTTAACAGAGAGAAAACTAAATTCTAATCTTGCACAAGTGTACTTTTGATATTAAAACTCATTCTTGAAAAATATACATGAATCCATTCTAATCTTAATCAGCTTGACCACACATAAAATTTCTTTCCCAAGATTCCTTTTCCACACACTTCTACAACTTTTTTATATCCATTCAGACTTTGTCCTAATATTTTAAAATTTCTCTGTGTGAAACAAGCAATAACTTTACTTTCCTTACCTACTTTTCTTGCACAGTTGTTTCCTTTCACCCTTACTATTTCTAAGTAGCTTTAATTACGTAAATTGATTAGAATTTTAACCCTTAGAATCGTTCATTCATAGTGAAAACTAAGAAGTAAGCAATTGTGGACTATCTGTTACACTAGCATTCTGTGGCTTGGCACATTTATAAATACATTTCATAATTTCTAGAAGCATATTCTTCCTCATAGTAAGTTTTCTAATGTGGCCCAAAACATTTTTACTAATAGACGCAAATATTTTTAGTTCCTCTGTTAAAGGAAGCCAAAAGTGGATAAACTTATGTTCAGTAATTAATGTTTCAGTATCTTATCTTATTTGGGAATGATCTAGATATTCAATGACTTTCCGTTATTTAACTCATCTCAGTATAACTTTAAGATATCAAGTTACCAAAAAGACTCTGGAAACTATTTTTAAGTAGACATGACATAAAGCATAATTATTGTTGAAAACTTCATTTATAAACCTTCCTCTTACATCTATTTAATTCAGTTCTTTACAATTATGTTTAGTTTAGTCATGAAAATTTCATGAGACATTTTACAGGTAACCATCATCTTAGGTTATCTTTCTTGCTGACAAATTATGTAACAGAGATAACATGAGCTTATTTGACTTTTAGTAACCTAGAGAGAAGTATTACATTTAATGCTGATGACTCTATGACATGCCTATTGTAATTAAACCAACGAATTTAAACTATCTTTTACTTAAAATTATCCTAGATCACATGAACTTGGAAAACATTTGGGTTAGTTTCTGTATTTCTGAGAGTATACTTGATTTATATCAATGTTTGCCTTTCAAGTAAATAAAGCTCATTACAAATTAATTTTGGCAATACCATTGCAAGTAGAAAAAAGTCACAAATTTATTACATACATACATAGACATATATAAAAATACAGGCAGATACAAACAGAGATCTTACAGCTTTGCTTTTAAATTTTAGCCATGAGACAGGAATGATAATGCAAAACTCACTAGTTTATAGAGAACAGTTGGATACAAATTGTGTTTCTGGTGAATGGTATTAGTTAAGGTGAATTGCTCAGATGGCTTAAACTTTTTACTAATATCTGCGTAAGAGATTTTAAGGTTTTTCATAGGCCAAGTTTTTAAAATACGCTTTCCTTTGTTTTTCCTACTTCTGATAAGAATTACCTTGGTTTCTGGAGAAGACCAGGGAGAACGCTTACATCTCAAAAGGCACAGGGGAAGAACACAAGTTCCACCAGCAAAGACTTTTGTTCCTTAAGCCCAGGTCTTTTACAATATCCGCAAGCCTTTTGAGATGATAGGGAAGGATCTGGGATTGGTAAAAAGGATAGGTGGGCTTTGAATTATTTCTAGAGCCACATTTCTATTCTTGTAAAGACTTGATTTGTAAGATAGTACAGTTGTGTTTAATTCCTCAAAAAAATTCAGTTGGAACCTGAATGATATCAAGGTGCCGACCCACTTATCCAACTACATTATCTTCAATTTGCTTCTTTATATCAGAGAAAAGATCTTCAACTAAGAGGGAAGTCAAAAGATTCCTATGTTCTAGATTTAGAGCTGTGTTTCTTTGGAATGTTTTTAGTAAATCCTCCCACAAAAACCTTCAGAATGTTTTTATTTCCCTCTGGGTACATAGTTTCATTTTAGATTAGGGGAGAAGGTCTTAAAAATTTTCCTTTCAGGCTCTGAATATCAGCTTCCACTTTGGCCAACTTCTGACCATAGACTTTAAAAAAATTCATTTTTAATATCTGGTCAGGTTTCAACTGGTACAAATAGTCAATATTCCTGGCAGTATTAATGATCCCATGGATGAAAGAGGGGTCCTCAAAGAGGGTGCAAAAGATACCATCCTTCTGAGCTCCAGAGCCACTCCCAAAGATAAGCAAAAGAAAGAAAGACTTAGACAATTCACCTGAGAGCTGGCAACAGTCAGCAGGACTCTAGCTGCACATGAACTGCAACCCACATTTCTGTCCAGCCATATCTACCTGCAAATGGGGTGCCACTGGCATTTCTGTCTGGTCATATTTTTAGGTTCCCCCAACCTGACGGTTGCCAAGAGAAGTTCTCAGGACACACAACAAAACAGACAAGAAGGCAATAGCTATCCCTGGGGGAGAAAGGTACCAGTGGGTACCTATAAGCAAATTCATGAGTCATGGTTCAAAGCTTTAATTCTTTTTTTTTTTTTTTTGGCCTTTGTTCAAGTTTGTTTATTTATTTATTTATTTATTTATTTTTGGCTGTGTTGGGTCTTCGTTTCTGTGCGAGGGCTTTCTCTGGTTGCGGCAAGTGGGCGCCACTCCTCATCGCGGCGTGCGGGCCTCTCACCATTGCGGCCTCTCTTGCTGCAGAGCACAGGCTCCAGATGCGCAAGCTCAGTAGCTATGGCTCACGGGCCTAGTTGCTCTGCGGCATGTGGGATCCTCCCAGACCAGGGCTCGAACCCGTGTCCCCTGTATTGGCAGGCATGTTCTCAACCACTGCGCCACCAGGGAAGCCCTGAAGCTCTAATTCTTATCAATGTTTTTCCTGCCAATTTGAATTTGGAAAGGAATGGACAATGTAAAACTTTACCTACCTCTCTCCACCAATCACCGCAGAGAGAGATCTAGGACAGCTGACTCTGGTAAGAAATGTCCCCCTTTGCTGGTTTCTGCCAATTTTCTCAGCATCCTGTCTGCAGGTCTGGAGAGAGTGGGTGTCCTAGCAGATGTCATCATGGTCACCAGACACTGGAAAGGAAGAAAGATAATTTTCCCTCTACCCTTTATAGTGAGTGCTTTGCTGAGACCCCTGTTCCTCTAGGGCACCTCCTAAATGGATAAGCTTATCTAGTTTAAAAGTTCTCTACTATGGCCACTGTAATTCAATATTATCTTTGGTAAGGTTAACCTGATTGTTCAGCCTTAAAATAAAAGTTTATTCACCCGAGGCCTCACACTAAACCCAATCCAGCGTAAGTCAGACCCAGTCTGACCCTGCACCTGGTCCAGTATCTAAGTCAGATCCAGTCTGACTCCAGCTGGTTTCCAGACCCAGTCTGGAAAAAGAAATGCTCAAATAAAGTCTGAAAGTTCATAACAACTAAGGCTGCAGAACTAGGATTTGAGAGGGACTTGTCCACACCTCCAGAGGCAGTGAGAGAGCAGCGAGCCCAGCGGGCTCACAGGTACCTATGCCTGGTTGCTCGTTGCTCCTGTGGGTTGTCGGGGGTCTCCTCAGTTCCCTCTTCTGACATCAGAGCTGTTAAAAGATAAACTGAGACATACTAAAAAATTTAAGAGTTTATTTGAACAAAAATTGATTCAAATCAGACAGCACCCAGTCTAGCAGATAGGAGCTCCAAGGAGCTGTACAAAATTAAAGACTTTTATAGGCAGAAGGGAGTGAGGACAAGGAAGTGATACTAGGCAAAAAACGGGTTGGTTACCGCAAAGTTACTTTCCTTTAGGGGATGGTGGGCGACTCTCAGGCAGATTACCTAACTAGTGCTGACCAGGGGACTCCTGATTGACTCTAAGGTTCCATTCGTGGGAGAGCTGAAACTGCAATTAAGTTTCAGTTTGGTGAGGGTCTGGGGCTTAGAGACTCCATTTTGGGCCTGTTGTCTTGTTTTTAACCATATTTTATAATTAACATCTATATGTCTTTTAATCGGTAAAGAGCTTTAATCCATTTTCTACCATTTAATCATCATAATGATCCTATGAAGATGGTATTGTTGTCAGTTTTTAATTAACTATAAATTATCAACATTGTTAATGGTTAATAATAATAAGTGAGATAAGGTATGTAATACACTTAGTACTGAGCTTTTGGGCTTAGAGAATACAAGCAATAAGTTGGCTATTACTGTGATTTTTTAAAACCTTCACCCTTACTTTTAGAGGCAAGGAAAATGAGGCTCAGAGCTATTAAGGAACTTGCTTGCCTAAGGTTCACATAGCTAGTAAGAGTGGAGTGGGGATTGAAATGTCATGTCAATCTTTTCTGAGACACACCCTCTATAACAGCTTAAATCGCATGGTCTTGCCCAAGGTCAAGAGTAACCCACTCTGCTGCATACTGGTTCTGTGACCCTGGGCAAGGCCACGCTATTTAAGCTTTTCTATCAAACTATGCCATGGCCAATGAAATCACAGAATCAGAGGTCTGAGTTTAAATCTTGGATGTGATAACAAATTTCTCAGACCATGGAATTCTATACCTCTTTATACCTCTTCTTGGTGGACTGGACAGAGGCCACAGCTTCCCTTCCACAAATAGCCACAAAATGGTTTTATTTAGACTTAGAAATTTATACACTTGAGCTACTTTACTAGGAGCATTTTTCTGCTAGAATTAATTTGTTATAAGGTAGTGCCCGTTGGAGAGATATTTTATTTATTTATTTATTTATTTTTGGCTGCTTTTGGTTCTTCATTGCTGCACATGGGCTTTCTCTAGTTGCGGTGAGCAGGGGCTACTTTTCATTGTGGTGTGTGGGCTTCTCATTGCGGTGGCCTCTCTTGTTGCAGAGCACGGGCTCTAGGCGCCTGGGCTTCTGTAGCTGTGGCACGTGGGCTCAGTAGTTGTGGCTCACGGGCTTAGTTGCTCCGTGGCATGTGGGATCTTCCCAGACCAGGGCTCAAACCCATGTCCCCTGCATTGGCAGGTGGATTCTTAACCACTGTGCCACCAGGGAAGCCCTGGAGAGATATTTTAAAATATTAACAACCAACTGGTGATACAGGATTTTCCCAAATGTTCTCTCACATCTTTGAGCTCGTTATAATTTGTTTCCTCCACTTACTTCTCAACACAGCACCATGAGAAGTCCCTGCATCTGCATGTTTACATAAGCAAGAAAGTGCATTCAAATGCTTCCATCTGAAGCATATTTTTCACGCGAGAGCACTCATCTTGCTAGATGGTAAGGTTGTCCGAAGATGTACTTTGGGGTGCCTGAGCCCACAGGGCTAGAAGCACCAGATTATGTTTCACTTTCAATTTCCTCATTTGCAAGAGGAGGATTTCAGTAATAAAATGCAGCTGGAATTGGTCTGTGGCTGAATCAGTATCCTGAGAAACAAGGTGGTAATGAGGTAGCAAGGAAAGAGGTGGGGGAAAGGATGGATAGTGGGAAATGGGCTCCCTCTAAAAAAATTCGTCCCATCAGGAAATTCTGGGATGGGTCTCTCCTTGGTGGTTGGGATGGGACTCTTGTTAAGCATTTGCTTACTACTAACCAGTGCCTTTTATTATTTTTTTAAAACTAGTTTGTCTATTTTGCTAACCTGTAAAATCCCTCTCACCTCTTGCCCACTTCCCTGATCATTGGTTTGGAAGTGTGTACGTATTTTAACATAGAATTTGTGATGACTGTTTCCTTTTCCAAATAATAAGGTTAGACAAACACTGCCTAAAATGGACAAGATATTTCTTCACTGACTGTGTGATGGGAGCAATTAGCTGTGTCTATTATACCTACAAGGGCTGACCTGACTGAGGTCCTTCCTACCTTATCGGGTCTGG
Source organism: Hyperoodon ampullatus (assembly GCF_949752795.1). Classification (NCBI taxonomy): domain Eukaryota; kingdom Metazoa; phylum Chordata; class Mammalia; order Artiodactyla; family Ziphiidae; genus Hyperoodon; species Hyperoodon ampullatus. The sequence goes on along the minus strand of NC_136916.1, from coordinate 50,314,144 downwards.
CACAGGTGTGTCATCTAGACCGGAAGTTGCAATGCAAAGGGCCAAGACAAAATCAGGCTTACAGGCAGGGTTTTTTTGGCTCAAGCAATTGAAAAAAATTTTTTTTAACAGTTGCCAACTTTAGAACAAATCTGGAGTGTTCACATCAAAAGAAGTTTCTGGCATTTTTGGAAAAATGCAAAGCTCTGTACACTGGGCACATTGCCCATAGTGACATGAGTTACTGGTCAGGTAGCTCTGTCGTTTAGAAGGGGCTGTACTTTCTAGGATGCCTACCTCTTCCTGATGTCTTGAGAAAAGCTTGGTTCCTGTACGCATTTGAGATTATAATCCTAGAGGATTAATTAAGAACTGCCACCTCCCCCCCCCCCAAAAAAAAACAGCCAGCCACCAAACATTACCATGTCTCAATATTTACTGTAGGTGATCTTGGGTAGCCTAGCCTGCAGTGGCCTGAAGCAGGATTTTGGTTCCCAGCCAGAGACTGAAGACAGGCCGCGGCTGTGAGAGTGCTGAATCCTAGCCACCAGACCAGTGGCCGGTGACAAGGCCCTGGTCCATATGGCTTTGCAGAAAATGAATTTCCACAAAGAAACGGGAAGTAGTGAAACAAGTAAAGTGTTTATTAGGAGGAAAAAGGGTATGTGTGGGTAGACACATGGGTGGACTCAGGGAGAGAGTCATGCCCTTGTGGTAGTTTGAATCACTTATATGGGGCATTTCTTCCGGGTTTCCTCTGGCCAATCATCTTGCTTTGCCTGGCTCCGAGTCCATATTGGCTTATCTCAGGGTCCTCCCATGTGTGCACGTGCATCTCTTAGCCAAGATGGATTCTAGCGAAGAGGGCTATAGGTAGATTGACATCACTCCCTTTCTGATCTCCAAGGAGCCTTTCTGTGCATGTGTAGTCGGGAAGGTCTCCTTGACCTCGAGAATGAGAAATATGTGGTCTCTTATCTGGGCAGGGCTTAGCTCCTCCTCCTCTTCATTTTGGAGTATCTGTCCACAGGGGACAAACTCCAGCTGCTCAGCCTGGGGCCCATCTACCTCCTGCCTCATAGGAACCCACAATGATATGTTGATATTTGGGAGAAGGTGTATGTGGTCAGTTCACACTTGGACGTGTGCATATTAATTTGTTTCTGTGGTGGGCTGTCTCTCCACTCTCCCCTCTCCCACCGCAGCAAGTCCTAGCGAGGCCAGAGCACAGGCTCTGAGATGAGGCAGACCTACCTTCGGATTCCGGTTGTGCTATTCACTAGTCACATGGTGTCAGGCAAGTCATTAACCTCTCCCAGTCCCAGTATCCTCCTCTGTAAAAGGAGGATGTGGGCTTCCCTGGTGGAGCAGTGGTTAAGAATGCACCTGCCAGGACAGGAATAAAGACACAGATGTAGAGAATGGACTTGAGGACACGGGGAGGGGGAAGGGTAAGCTGGGACGAAGTGAGAGAGTGGCATGGACATATATACGCTACCAAACGTAAAATAGCTAGCTAGTGGGAAGCAGCCACATAGCACAGGGAGATCAGCTCGGTGTTTTGTGACCACGTAGAGGGGTGGGATAGGGAGGGGGGGAGGGAGACGCAAGAGGGAGGGGATATGGGGATATATGTATATGTAGAGCTGATTCACTTTGTTATAAAGCAGAAACTAACACACCCTTGTAGAGCAATTATAATCCAATAAAGATGTTAAGAAAAAAAAAAAAAGAATCCGCCTGCCAATGCAGGGGACACAGGTTCGAGCCCTGGTCCGGGAAGATCCCACATGCCATGGAGCAGCTAAGCCCATGCGCCACAACTACTGAGCCTGCGCTCTAGAGCCTGCAAGCCACAACTACTGAGCCCACGTGCCACAACTACTGAAGCCCACGCGCCTAGAGCCCATGCTCTGCAACTAGAGAAGCCACCTCAATGAGGAGCCCGCGCACCGCAACGACGTGTAGCCCCTGCTCGCCACAACTAGGGAAAGCCCACATGCAGCAACAAAGCCCCAACGCAGACAAAAATAAATAAAAATAAAAATAAATAAATAAATAAACAAAAAACGAGGGTGCTGTGAGGGTAAAATGAGCAAATGCCTGTTTGCACAGGCCTGACCCACTTTAACACCAAACACATGTTCCCTGCTTCTGTTCTCCCCCTTCAAGCCAATAACGAGATTGAGTTGGCAAGCTCTTTCACTGAGTTGACAGCCAAATGGGTTACAGTGGTTGCTGGAAAACACACAGAGCCCTCCACGTGAGCAGTGGTGTGACCTGGGACACCGTTTAATACAGAAAGCCCCTTCTGGAGCAGCCTGGGCATCCTGAAGGTTCAGGTGCCCCAAGTCAGCAGGATCTGTCAAGGCCATATCTTCCCTGGGGGTGGAGGTGTCCTTCGTCAGCTTGTTGCTGAACTAGACTACTTTAACAGGAAGGATGGAGGCTGTGAATTTGAGATCAGATTTCAGAGCAGAGCCCAAAGGCGTCCAGTTACGTGTGAACACAGCATGAGAAATAACAATAGGGAGTGAGATATGCTGAGAGTGTTATACATGAATTTACATTCAATAAAAAACCCTTCCAGCTATAATTATCACATTTTTGCTAATATTGAGATTCTAGATGTCAAACTTAATATTTGAGTAAACTAATTACAGAATATTTTTTTCCTAGGCTTGACAAACAATCTTTTTTATTGGAAGTTTTCAAATGCTTTTTTTTCTTGGCTAAAACTGATGAATCTACGTGACCAGCACTTGGGGATAGAACCCCAGGAGTAGCTCACCTTTTTGCTTCCCCCCACCTTTCATCTCCCCCATTCCAGGTTCTGTTTTGTGTTCTTTTGTTGAGGGCACTATTTTCAGACTGTGTTAATGTGTCTTTTTTATGCACTTGCCGAATAGTTCTCCGTGGAATTGCCTCTTAAGATTTCCTCTTTGGCTGTGACACATTCAGACTCAAATTGTTGTGCTCAGTAGGGCCATTGTCACATTATAACAGGGAAAATGCTTCATCATGTGTTATAGAGCAAGATGGAATCTTCGCTAAGGAGCTCAGGGATCAAAGCAGGGGGAAAAGATTAATTTTTATGCATCAAGTCATTACAGAGGGAGAAGGAGACATTAAGATTGCCAGAGAGGAGATTTTCTCATCTAACAGCAACGCAGAGACGGTGTTGGGAGGACCATTGGCTCTGTTCTCAGATTTGTTTTTTACCTTTGAAGTGCTCAGATCTAGGTCATAAGCTTGTTTACACATATTTCAGGTTTTATAAAGGGCCTCCCTTAACAAAAGATACCACTTTCCCAGGATTTATGTACATCCAAAAATAAAAAAATAGTTTTTACTCCATAAAAGTTCATAGCTATATTTCAGACAATTTTGAAAATAAAAGACAGAAAATAGAAAAGGCAAAAAATCCCTCTTTACCCTATAATCCTAATCCAGCAACTCTGGTGATGTGTTTCCTTTTCATCTTTCAAATGATGCTACTATTTAAGGTGCTTGCAAACACATGTCTGAGATTTTATATCCTGTTTCTTTTGTTTACCTAATAATATACTATACATGATTTTCCACACCCTAACATAGATTCTCTCAAGCACATGTGCCCAGTTTGTTTAGTTCTTCTATTATTAGACATTTGGGTAGCTTCCTTTTTTTTCTACTCTAAAAAATATATTTGCACAACAGAATTTTGCTGTATTTTGATTTATATTCCTAGGATAAATTTACCAAAGTGGAATTTCTGGGTCAAAGATTATAAATATTAACATTTTTATGCAAACTGCAAAATTGCTTTCTAAAAGAATTATACCAATAGAATGCCCTGTCACACCACATCAGATGCCATTTTAGTTAATTTGTACCTTTTGCACTTTTGGGAATGGGTTATCATTTTCATATTTGCTTAAATTTTTTGATAAATCACCAAGCATCATATATGGCAGCAATTATTACTAATAATTACCCTCAAGAAATAAACACTATAACATTTAATGACAAAACGTTAGTATGGGAGAGTGTTTAAGAACAGTATAGAGTGATGAAGGGGGTAGATTTGGGAGTCAGGCTGCCTGGGCTCAAAGCTGGGCTCTATCACTTACCAGCTAAGTGATCTTAGGTCAGAATTTCTCAACTTCAGCAATATTGACATTTGGGACTGATAATTTTTTGCTGTGGGGAGCTGTCCTGTACATTGTAGGCTGTTTAACAACATCCCTGGCCTCTACCCACCTTCTCCCCAGTGTGACAACCAAAATGTCTGCCAACATTGCCAACTGTCCTTGGGGACAGTGCCTCCCCACTTTAAGAATCATTGCCTTTGGAAAATTACCAAAGCTTCAGTCCTCAGTTTTTGTATATATGGGGATAAAAATAATGCTCACCTCCAGGAGCAATTGGGAAGGCTAAGCAGATTTGTCCCTGTAGAGCATGGAGAACAGGGGCTGCCACATGCCAGGTACTCGGTCAGTATCAGCTCTTGTTAATATTGAATTCTTAAGACAGCTCTTAAGGAAAATGCTTGTTTGTTATTCTTACTATAAAAATGACTGTATAATTTGAAAAATTTAGGAAGGTATTAGAATCTAATAAGGATCTCCTATAACCCTAATAGCCTGGGACAACCCTATTAACATTGGGGTATATTTTCTTATGCATCTAGAAGAGTTACTGGCACATTTTAATTGCTCAATAAATGTGTTGGATGAATATGAAACATGAGATGAGGTTATACATACCATATACAAAGTTTTACATCCTATTTTTCTCCCTTACCACTGCATTGTGACTTTTTGCCTATACGTTTGGAAATTCTTTGAAAAGATGTTTAATACATGTATAATATCAACTCTATGACGGCTCTCTCATTTAATTAGTCATCATATCATTTTTGGCATGTACATGCTGTTAGTTTTTTATAAATAGTATTTTTTCTAACTTATGAAAAAGTTCAAGCATATAAAAGTTGAAACAATGCAGCATATACCCACACTTTAAATGTTTTTTAAACATTGTGCCATATTTTCTCTTTTTATTTGTGTGTGTGTGTGTGTGTGTGTGTGTGTCTGCATGGATATAGACATGTATATTGAGTATTTTTTATTGTTTTGTGGCACCATTTAAAAGTAAATTGCAGGGGCTTCCCTGGTGGCGCAGTGGTTGAGAGTCCGCCTGCTGATGCAGGGGACACGGGTTCGTGCCCCGGTCCGGGAAGATCCCACATGCTGTGGAGCGGCTGGGCCCGTGAGCCATGGCCGCTAAGCCTGCGCGTCCGGAGCCAAGTAAATTGCAAACATCATAACATTTCACTCTTAAAGACTTTAGCATGCCTCTGCCAAGAATAAAGACATTCTCGTGCATAACCTTAAGGTACTGAATTTGTCTGATTATTCCCTTGTAGTGTCCTTTAACTTGTTCTTCCAGCCTCTGGATTTCCTGTAAACTGAAGTTAGGTCTAAAGTCTTAATTAGATTCAGATAAACCATTTTGGCAAGGATATTTCATTAGTAGTTGCATCATCAGGAGGATATAACATAAGGTTGTCCCGTGATCACTCATGTGAAGTTTGATTACTTGGTTCAGGTGATGACCACTAGATTCCTTTACTTAGAGGTATGTTTTTCCCTTTGCAATTAGTACATTTTTCTACAGGGTACTCATTTGGTACCATATGACTCCTCTATTCCCCAACAGTTTTTCACCTAACGATGTTTAGCATCATTGGTGATTCTTGCCTAAACCAATTATTTTATTGGGAGCTTCAAGTGGTGATTTTTATAATTCTCTTATTTCACTTACATTTAATAGCTGATATTCTTCTGAAAAAAGAAAAGTTTTCCCTTTCTAAATGCAGGGTAAATTCTTCTTATGTTCTAAGTACTAATTTAAAAAGTGAGATAAATGAGTCTTGCTTATTTCTCTCTCCCTTATTTACTTTCTTTAGTGCTGTGCCGTCAAATTATAATAATTTTCTGATACTCAGGTTTTCTATTGGGCACCCCTCCAAGGTGACTTCTGTATCTTTTGGCATCCATGTCTTTTGGTAATCTTTGGGTTTCCTTCTTTTTTGACTCATTGTGTTCCAAGCTTACTTTTACATTTTATGCCTCAGCTCTGGAATCAGCCATTTCCCCAAGAAACCTTGATTCCTTTTAGTCATGAATGATATAAATAATCTTTTGATGAATACCTTTGTAGATAAGATTTTTAACAGAATTGCTAGATTTGAAATTATTTTGACAAAGATTATGAGCTATTTAATGCCTTTAAATATACTTGCCAAGTTTCTGTACAGCAGTTAGTAATAATCAACATTCCTTCTAATGATTGAGAATGTCTGTCTCACTGCATTCATACTGAAATTAACTTTTTTGTATGACGATAACTCTATTACAAGTAAGATTGAACAGCTCGGTTTTATGGATGTTTATAAGTTTATTAGTTTTCTATTGTGGTATTTATTTGAAAGTTTAAAAAATACATCAGAGACTTTAATCTTCTGTCTACTGTGCTTGTTGCAAACTATTTTTCTAGAGTGTTTTTGTGTTTTCTTGGCTGTCAGACTTTTTAATTTCTAAGTGGTCAAATTTATTTACATTTTCCTTGATGATTTCATCCATTTCTCTAGTGCTTAGGCATTCCTTGCCCAAACCAAGAAAAGTGAAATATTTCTGTATATTTTTCTCCCATTTAAAAAATGTAAGCAAAACTAAGCTTTTAATATTTATTCGTTTTCAAACCATGTGGAATATATTTAGTGCTGTAGTTTGAGGTGAGAATCTAACTTAATTTTTTCCCCCAAAGCCAGTTTTCCTCATGCCACAGGAGGGATAATCTATCACTTTCTCACTGGTATGTAACTGTCTCCATCATATATGTAGTTTGCTAGATAGATGGATGGATGGATAGATAGATAGATAGAGATATCAGTGTCAATTTTTGCACCAGTACCATACTTTTTTAAATTATTGAAGCTTTTAAGTACATGTTAAAATACAAGGCCCTTCTTGTCTTAACTATTCTTTTACCTTTTTTTTTCTTCAAAATGAACTTTGGAATAATTTTGTCATTTTCAGAAAAGAGTTCATTACATTTAAATGATTTCTCATTTTCTAGATGGAACTTTGGGATTTTGTAATAACACTAGAAATTGCTTTGAGATAAGGTAACTACGATAATGTGAAAGTATTTGAAGTTGTGACGGTCCTCTGAGATGGAGCATGGTCAGTGTTGGGTGGGCTTAGTAGCACTTAGGTCTTAAAAGACTCTCATGGTGAAGACAAATGTCCCCTTTTTATGGCTTAAAAAGATCAGCGTGGTTGCTGCACCCATAGTTTCTAATCCAAGAAGTGAGATACTTGGTCTGATAGGTGGAATGATATTTATGGGAATAAAGGGAGATATCATAAATTTGAGCTGTCTGGAAACTTTGAGATCTGTATAGCCATTGGTCATTCAGCCACTAGATTCAGATGTTCATTTGGGGGTTGAATGTTCCAATCCAAGTAGCGTTTTGCTTTCCTCTTAATATAGGTTAAACCGTCCAAGACATACTTTACACGGAGAAAGCTATCATGGGCTAAGTCTCTGAATATCAAGCTATGTGGTAGCTCAGATCCTTACAGTATGATCAGTACTATACAGTGGTGAAAAATATGTTCTCTGGCATCAGACAGACATTGGTTTGGATCTTCACTCTGCCTCTTCCCAGCACTGTGACCTTGGATAATAACAGTATATCTGGGGGGAGGAGAGAGGGGGGAGGGATAAATTAGGAGTTTGAGATTAGCAGATATAAACAACTATATATAAAATAGATAAACAGCAAGGTCCTACTCTATAGCACAGGGAACTATATTCAATATTTTATAACAAACTATAATAGAAAGGAATCTAAAAAAGAATGTATATATGTATATTTATACATACACCAGTTTATATATGTATGTGTGTGGGTATACACCAGCTTTATATATGTAGAAGTGAATCACTTTGCTGTACACCAGAAACTAACAACATTGTAAATCAACTATACTTCAGTTTAAAAAATTAATTAATTAAAGAATATATATGTACCTGCCTCATGGAGTTGAGAAGATTAAATGAGATGCACTATGTAAAGTACTCAGCAGTGCCTGGCATACAATAAAAACTTAATCATATCAGCTGTATTATCCCTATCATCAGTGCAATTAGTCCTGCTGCTATTATTATTGTGGTTGTTTTTGTTATTGCTTAGGATCAAGATGACTGAAAACTCCTCATGGACCCTAGCTCTGTTGTGTTTCCATATGGAATCTCTGTTACAGTCAGCTCAAAGATTCTACTGACTGCTTTCTAGTCCTGAGAAGTGGTATGTTTTTCTGTAACAAGGAGTCACTGCTACCTCCAGTGCCCTCAGTGGGAAGACGTACAGGGCCAGTACAACACCCAAAAAGCCAAAAGAGGGAAAAGTGATAGTGCTTCAGAGTTCTAAGACAAAAGCAGTTAAAAACAAAAACCAGATTTCCCCATCCATTCTTAGACTCTCCTTGAGAAGGCACGCATTCTAGGACTAAGTATAGCTGAAGTCAAAGCATTAACTTACATGTTTGTCTGTTATAAGTAGTGTATTTCATGTTCTTTTCTTGGCATTAAGAGATAATATTTCTATTCTTAAAAGAAGATTAGGTCTGATTACCATCTTTATAACAGTATTCACAACACAGGGCAGCCTTTTACAGATTCAACCTCTAATTTAAATGTGACATTATGGAGCTGTCTGGGCATTTGGATAATTCCTTCAGATATCTCAAAGTGGCACGTAAAGGGTCATTAATCAGCAGCTTAATATTTTATTCACATAGTGGCTGGAAAAAAGCAGGAGAAAGACTGGGATCTGAGATGAGAAAGGAATTATTAGTAACATATTGCATCAAAATAATCAGATTTCTAAATGAGCAAGGGAAGTTAAAAAAAAAAAAAATGAGTTAGCCTGGCCAAGACCTTAGGCTTCCTAAGAAAGAGCAATTACGGGTCTAACTGGTAAAAAGCGCTAAGCTATAATCCAAGTGATAGAGAGTTTCCTATTTCTAGATCAGAGTTAGCCCATAAACTGATTACAATAGGGTGTTTTAAGTCTCTATAAGCCACTACAGATAGTCTGGGATGCTGGTAGAGTCTTTCAAATCTCTGTTCCCTCCTTCCCACCGCCAATGCCTTTGCTCACGTCGTCTTAATTATTTCTCAACTCACTTCTGACCAACTCCTCAACACTAGTCTCCCCATCTTGGCTTCCTCAGACCATTTCCCCTTCCTATTTGCTGTAAGGACTATCTTTCTAAAACGCAAAGCAGGCCCTGTCACCTCTACCTAAAATTCTTCCATGTCTCTTTGTTGCTTATGATTTGTTCACTTTTCTAGACATATGTTATACCTCAATAAAAAATGACAGGAAGGGAGTAGCCATGTTGAGAAGGTCTGGGGAGCATCCAGACCCGGCAGGAGCTGCAAGCTTTAAGATTCCAAGTGGGAACATTTGGTTTTCGAGAGGGGCAGGAAAAGGCTGGCGTGGCTGAGTGTAGTGAATGAGGAGAAGGACAGACAGAGGAGAGCAAAGAGTGGGCAGGGTACATGCGGGAGAATTTGTACCTTATTCTAAGTGAAGTGAAACCCCATTAGAGGATGTGAAGCAGGGGAATGGCATGTAATTTGATTTATGCTTTGGAAAGCTCACTGTAACTGCTTTACGGAAGAAGAACTACAGGGAGGAAAAAGCAGGCAGGAGGCAAGTTGGGGGGCTGCAGAAGGGCTCCAAGTGAGTGATGATGGTAGCCTGGACTAGCATTGGAGCAATGGAAATTGTGCACATTCACCACAGTGTATTTATCCGTCAAGCTGCTGGTGGCCATTTGGGTAATTTCCAGTTGGGGGCTATTGCCGGTAATGTTCCTGTGCATATTCTTGGACTTGTCATTTGGGGCACAGATATATATGCATTGAGTATATACCTAGGAGTGGAATTATGTCAAAGAGTGTAGCAGACACTACCACTAATGTGAACTGTGTAACCTTGTTACCTCAACACACCAGAAGCTGTTTACTGAAAACACATGCATCTATCTACTGCAGGACTTTTGTGTAGCCATGGTTGCATATTTGACCCACATGAGCCAGAAGTGTCAGAAAAGTAATGCCCCCTGCTATGGACTGAATGTGTTTCCCCAAAATTCATATGTTGAAACCCTTGTCCCCAGTGTGATAGTGCTAGGAGGGGGGAGGTTTGGGGGAGGTAATGAGATGAATGCCTGTATAAGAAGAGACACAAAAGAGATGATTTCTCTCTCTTGGCTGTGTGAGGCTATTGTGAGAAACCCACTGCTACAAGCCAGGAGAAGGGTCCTCACCAGAATCTGGCCATGCTGGCACCCTGACCTCAGGCTTCCAGCCTCCAGAACTGTGAGAAATAAATGTTTGTTGTTTAGGCCACCCAGTCTATGGTATCTTGTTATAGAAGCCTGAACTGACTAAGACACTCCCAGAAGGTGCACTCAATAGACAGGTGGTGGATAAAAATCCATATTCCTGTGACAACATAGATGGACCTTGATGATATTATACTAAATGAAATAAGTCAGATGCAGAAAGACAAATACTGTGTGATTTCACTCCTATGTGGACTCTTAAAAAGAAAAAGCCAAAAGAAACAAACAAAATAAAACAAAAACAAACTCATAGAAACAAGGATCAGATTCCTGATTACAAGAGGGGTAGGGGGTTGGGGTGGGTGAAGGGTAACTAGACTTGTGTTGGTGATCACTCTGTAGTGTATACAGATGTTGAATTGCAATGCTGCATGCCTGAAACTTATATAAAAACAAAACAAAACAATCCAGATCCCTTGCTCTTTATTTGGGATAACTCCAGGCTTGTTCTACACAGTGTCTCAGAGTTCCCCAGCAGTTATTGTGGTAACTGGTAAGATAAGACACCCTTATTGGCTTTATTGTCTTCCCTGTATCACTTGCAAATTCCCTACTGGTGTTTCTATGTCCCTTCTAGTCCTGGCTGCCTTGGTTGCTCTTGATACGTTAAAGTAACTGGTTTTGTTCATTTTTGTCTAATTTTATCCAGCTTTTGTAAAGTACAGGGGTTGGTCTAGTACATGTTACATGGTCATGGTCATAAGAGTAGACCCTCTAGACATTTTCTGTTAGCTATTTCTATTACATAATTTAGTTTGCTTGGGAATCTCCAGTCAGCAACCTGGATTGGCCGTTGCATCTAGAATTGTCAGCAGTGAATATTGGAGACAAGCTAGAAGTGCAAGACAGGAATTTTAGTAGTATACCCCCAAAGGAATATTGATGAAGGTCAGCCCATTCAGTAGTCTATTAACCCTTAGATGTGTGGAAATAGAAGCTATAATGGCAACAATTAGACTACCTTTGCCATCAGATGAGTACTTCCTTTTCTACATTTTCTATAGAGCACTGACATGTTTTTATACCTAATACCTTGCATAAGAAAAAACATTGTATATCAAAGTGCTAAATGTAATTTGTTTTCACACATTTCCACCTGACTACACCATTTCTTTTTTTAAAGAATACTGTTACAGTGGACTTCCCTGGCGGTCCAGTGGTGAAGACTCCACGCTTCCACTGCAGGTGGCATGGGTTCGATCCCTGGGATCCCTGGTCGGGGAACTAAGATCCCACGTGCCATGCAGTATGGCCAAAAAAAAAAAAAAAAAAAAAAAATACAGATCCAAGTGTTTCTGCCCATAGTTTATTTTCTTTCCATTGATCTCAAACACTACATCTAATACACAGTGTGCTTTGTTTTAGCATGTCTTCTTTTCTCTCCTTTTGCCCTCCTCTTTTCTGTCCTGAAATGTTGGAAAACAGAAGTTGGGTAATTAGTACATCTGAGTTAAAAAAAATTTAGCACCAAATGGATCATACAATGAAAAGATGATTTTAAGAATATGGGACATGTCTTCATTTACTGGCCTCTTAAAAATAATTTTCAAAACATGTATTTATTAAGCATCTACTATGTGTTAGCAACTGAGCATATAGTAGATAACAAAGCATATTTTTAAAAAATCCTACCCTCATGGGACTTATATTTTAATAGGAGACAAAAAAGACAAATAAGTAAAATACATAGTAAGTCAAATGAAGGTAGGTGCTGTGAAAATCACTAATCAGGCTAAATCCTGCTTGAAGGGTCGATTGTAGGGTAGGAGGGTTCCAATAGCCAGATGAGAAGGGAGTGTTTCTCCAAGGGACCTTGAGTTATAGAGCTGAGAAGGAGACCTAGAATCATCGCTGGGAGGAGTTATTGCACTGTGTGTCAGGTCCGAAGAGTAAAGAGAGAATGAGAACAGGGAAGGCAGAGCCAAGTTGGGAGCTGGGGGGCTGGGAGGCAGGACTGAGTCAAGTGTAAGGAACTGGTCTGCAAGAGTGGATCAGAGCCAAGTTCAGGAACGATGAGCATTGAAACTCTGAGCCTGCATGGTGTAAGCTACAGGGCACTCCCAGTGAACTCAAGAAGTCGTGCAGGCCTGGCAAAATCAATGACCAATACTTGCTTCTAGATCCTTGACTAAGACACTTTCTAGAAGTCCTCTTCATGACACACATTTTATCTTATGACCTCACTTGCTACTGTTTCTTCACATGGAAGAATGCCACAGAAACGATTTTAAAATATCGTTTTGATTTCCTTTTGAACATCGAGTGGGTCTTCTGCCCCAGAAGCACAGGGGCTGCAGCGGGATGAAGATGCCACAGTTTGAAGTCCTGACTCACGGGCAGTTGAGTGTCCTGAGTCCCTCTGTCCCTGTTTAGCCCCTTCTTGTCCCCTGCTCCATGCTGGGGGCAGACAACACCACTTCTGCCAACTTAGAGCCTTTCCCCTCTTTCAGGGAAGCAGAGGAAGCCAAACAAGGTAGAATCCCACAGAGGGTAGCTGCTGCCGGATACCCCTGGGGATGTCTGGAGTGTGAGTTGTCCCAACCTGAGGCAGGGGAGCTGAAGCTTTCCCATGCCTCTATGTAGCAGTCCTTGGCTGAGAGCTGTCCAGAAGGGCCTCAATACTTGGGCAATGCTGGCTCTCAAGCGTAGAGCAGAGCAGGCTGAGGGCAGTCTCCCAGAGTAGCTGCAAGTGAAAACCTAACAGCCTGGGGAGGATCTCTCCTCCTTTCCCTTTCCCCTTCCCTTTCCCCTTCCCGTTCCCCTTCCCCCTCCCCCTTCCCCCTCCCCCTTCCCCCTCCCCCTTCCCCTTCCCCTCCCCCCTTCCTCCTTCCCTTTCCCCCTCCCCCTCCCCCTCCCCCTCCCCTTCCCCTTCTCCTTCTTCCTTCCCTTTACCCTTCCCCCTTCCCTTTCCCCTTCCCCCTCCCCCTCCCCCTTCCCCTTCTCCTTCTCCTTCTTCCTTCCCTTTCCCCTTCCCCCTTCCCTTTCCCCTTCCCCCTCCCCCTCCTCCTTCCCCCTTCCCCTTCCCCCTTCCCCCTTCCCTTTCCCTCTTCCCCCTTCCCCCCCCCCTCTTTCACTCACTCACTCACTCACTCACTCACAGTAAAAAGGAATCTGAGACATTCTGGTCAGAGCCACCAACATCTTCTACTGCCACGGACTTCTGCTTAATATTTTGGGTTTTTTGTTATTGTTGTCGTTTTGATCGTTCAGATAACATGCAGCCATGTTTGAGAACCATTGGAATTCTGGAGAAATGGTTCTCAGGTATATGTTAGCTGAAGAGGCCTACTAAAATTCCTTGGGAGCACTTTTTTCCTTCCAGTTTTACTGACCTTTATAGCACCGTATAAGTTTAAGGTGTACAGCATAATGATTTCACTTCTTCTGCTTCTTGAATGTTTGGATTCAAGGATTTCCAATGCAAAAACAAACAAACAGTTTTAAAACCACTGCAGCAGGTGGAGAAATAAAATGTGTTTGGGTCTAAATACTTCCCTTTCATCTTCTGCGAGGGGACATGCTAAGTCTTTGAGCAGAGGTGGGGATCCTGTTAATGGACAATTCAGATAAACAGGTTGGTCCTGGACAAGGAACAGTCACTGTGGGTATCATCCATGGGAGCAATCAAGAGTTGACTGTATAAATTAACAGTTGATTCTATATAAATTAAAACATTCTCCTTTTCTTAAGTGAAGAGGCTCCACTATGATGATTCTTAGTAGTACTTTTCACATGTGCCTCTTTCCTTCTCTCTCTGATGGGTGGAGTGAGCAGAAGGTACTCTCAGAAATTAGGCCTATAAAGTAGTTCATCATAGGATAGGCAGGCCCTACCTTGGTGATAAACTCCCTTGTTATCCCTGTTTCATTTCTTTCTTGTCTCCATGATCCACTTTGTTGGATGGTTTCCACCCATCATGGGTGTCCAAACCAAAAAACCTATAGCTTATGACCACTCCTTCACTTAACAAATGCCCATAGTGGGGTCCCAGCATGTGCACAGCCAAGACTTTGCCCTGCGGCCATTGACTCACACAAGTTCTGCCCAGGAACATGTGTGTCTAAATCAGGGACTGCTCTAGTCTGTTTAGTATTTGGATTTAATTTGAATGGTGCCTATGAGTACCACTGGGTTAGGTACTTTGTGACAGATGAAACAAGCATCCAGGTCAAAATAATCCCCATCCTTACAACTGTAGTTTAACTCTCATAGACATCTTCCTTTGTTTTCATTTTCAACCAAGCTTCTTCCCTCCATCTGTTGACTGATGGTCCCTCTCTACAGACCTGTTATAAGCAAAATGCACTATGAAATATTGAATATCCATTTTATTTACAGATTTCCTACTGAAAGCTCTCTGTGGGAGCCAGGTGATTTAGCTTGCTGACATATGATTGAGAGCCTTTGCTAGAAGTGATTAGTGGACTGGATCATGACTTCACCTGAGCTTTCTCTCACTAATAATTCGAGATGAGTTCACTTTTATTTCAGATTCCCGAGCAAACAACGTAATTTTGTCAAGGTGACTGGATACATCTGGGTGTGATAGCAAAAGGAGTTCAACCAGGAAGATAAAATAATTTTATACATAGATGTCAGAGTTTCTAAAAACAAGGAGAGAGGCAGGTTAATTGGGACTGACATCTCAGAATGACAAAATGCAGCTGTTGTTGACATCTGCAGAGCCAGCTGTTGGTACTCGACTTGACAACGTCTCTTGCCATGCATGGGGAGCGATGTCTTTTCATTTTGATGAAATAAGGCCACAGCATATGTGCTCAACAAGCACTTAAATGCTAACTTGAGAGCAAAAGAAACATGATTTAACTAAAATGCATGTTTTCTTTTTCCTCAAGATAAGATACAACTTAATCTATGCTAGGGCTGAAATACATACACATATGTTTGGGGGTCCTGCCTCATTGGCTCCTGTTGTTTTCTTGTGCTTGAAACAACTTCTCCCTCCTTCCCACCTCCCCGCCACTCTATGCTTTTGAGAGATTCATGCCAACAGCTGAAAACTCGGAGAGCCTTTAGTGTTTAACCCCTCATGAATTTGATCAGAACCCCACCTTTTGTGTCTAGAGTGCTTTTTCATTCACAGAGCACTCTCAGATTTTCAGTTTTGACTCTCATAGCACCTTGGTGAGTTGACTTGTGTTGTCATCCCATTGTGTAGATGAGGAAACTGAGACTCAGGGTGGATATGACAAGTTAGGTGACTTGCCCCTGGTCTACGAGGAAGTGGCAGAGCTGGGATAAGGACCCAGGGCTCTAACAACCCAGGCTGTCCCTCGCCCTCACACCTAGGTATTGCATTTTGCTTTTACTACCTGGTACATCAATATGTTGATTTTGTAATTCCCCATGGACCTGTATAAAGACATAGGAGCAATGAAATAAAAATAGCATATTTTGATACTTTCTTTACTCAGTACCACCTTATCTTGGGGAGCCTTGATTTTTCAAGTCTTCTTCCCAGAATTGACTGCCCTTAACGTGGTGGAAGAGACAGTCATCTACATGAAAGGTTTTACACATCAGAAGGACCCTTCTGTTCAAAACTATTCCCCATCCAAAGCCATTGCTTAAAGTCTTCCATTCTTTTAAAATGCAGATGTCCCTGGGCAAGGTGATGCATTGATTTCATTTGATTTAAAGTGTTACTGATTCATTCAACTGCATCCAAGCAGAGAGACCTAGGACAGACCAGAAGACCCGGGAGAATCCTGAGCACTAAAAAGGGAGGAGGAGGGCAATGAAGAAGAGTGAACAGGAGCATTTCTGGAAAGATTCCAGCTGGCAGTTCTTGGGACTGAGAGCCCAGGAGCCAACACCCCAGAACATCTCCAGGCTGGGAGTTGTGAGAACTTGGCCCTACCTCTGAGGCTTCTAGAGGTGGGGAAAAGACGAGACCACTGGCAGGAGGAAATCTGGGCTCCCTTGGATTTGCATTCAGTGGTCTCCTGGCAGCTCACCTTGGGCTGCCAGCACATTTCACCTGGGCTGCCTTCAGCAGGGCCAGGAGCACAGGTGGAGCAGCCAAGACAGGTACTGCGTGCTAAGTAGCTCTCAGAGGGTGACTTCCAGAGTGTTTTGGCTATGGAAGCCAGAGGTGGCAACCTCCCTCCGTTTTGTGTTTGACAAATCCTTGAGCTACTTTTAGCATAAGGGCTGATCTGATCATTATGGTCACTGAGTGTAAAAGCAGGAACTTTCAGGGAAGTTCTTTTCTCTTGTGCTAGGGGAGAAAAGATCCTGGTAGTAAGGAAACGGTTTAAATAAGGTTTAAATTGGGATCTGAGTCCTACCCTGTTCTTTTGTGGATTGCTGCCCTGAGGTGGAGGAATCTGGAATTCGTGGTTTTATGATTAAAGCCTAGGAATGGGATGGGTTTGCTGCCTATTTATTCTACATATGGAGTTATATATTTTATATTCTCCAATTTTCTTTTGATTTGCAGGGCCCGGGGGCTGGGGGCGGGGCGCTGGGGAGAGCAGAGAGAATTCACTGACCAATCTGGTAATGTCTTGTGACATTTTCAGTTTCAAAACAGAGCAATTTGAGTCTAGGGTAGTGTGTGATAGAGGCAAGTGGTTCCAAAATAAAAGGTGAGAACCTCTGGGAAATGCCTGCCGTACTTCACATCGCAAATTGAGAGTGTTTCTGTCCTCTTGTATCACTTGCAGCCAAGCTTGTGTAGGTGAGTTTAGTTGACCTAAATTGCCAGGACTTGACTATGGGCCAAGGGGTGGCCCATACGCTTCTGGCTTCCTTCATTCTCGGCTGTGAGCTTGCACAGGGCCCTAGCGGTACCTTATTGGGGTAGATATAGAAATTCTTATCTCCAGGGTTTATTTCCATCAGAGGAGGGAGAGAAGGAGGGAAGGAGGAAATCCCCTTGTATAAGCAATTGCAGACACTCTAGAAACATGCAGCATTGTTGTAGAGATACCAAACCCTCCTCCACCAAACTGTAATTGTTCGTGACCCTGGCTTACTTATCTCTGATTTCCAAGTTAGAGAATGACAGAGATTCCAAGGCAGTGGCCTCAGTTCTCCAAATTTTCAGGACTATCCTATTTCGGTTATAGAGGCAAGATGGTATTGGACAGAGGCAGGCCATGTTTTCTGTGCCAGTAATTGGGGCTCCTTGTCATGGGTCAGGATATTTGAAATTCTACATCCTTGAATATCCAGGAAGTATGGGCCATAACTGTCAAATATGATTCAATATATGAAAAAAAAAAGTTTCGTGTACTAACAGCCTTCTAAGTACATCTTGTAGGTGTAATTCCATTTGGGGTGATAGGACTTAATATGAAGAGCACATCCATTTTAGTCTGACTTTGAAATTTTGAATACTCTCATCCAAGTCACCAGGTTCACTCCAGGAGAAGTGAAATGCTGGATGATAATGAAAATCTTAAGAAGAAACAGCTATGATGTATTGACTGTTTTCTGTGTGCTGGCCTCTGGGCTCAGAGCTTTTCAGGCATATCTCGTTTAATCTTCAGAACAACATTATATGGTGTTTTGTTTTCTTCATCCTTTTTTTTTTTTAAATTGTGCAAGATACTGAAGTGGGTTATAGGTGAGGAAAGTGGAGTTTGGGGACAGTAAAGAATATGCCCGTAGCATCACAGTTAGTACATGGAAGTAGCAGCATTTATCTGGGTCTGTCTGGATTGAGTCTGGGCAACCAACCACTAAACTCGGCTCTCTCAACAACAGTTTGTGGTACAGTAAATAGGAGAGAAGAAGAAATGTATTTACTCCCCATGTATAGGATGGGGTCCAAGGAGAGAGGTGGTCTCTCATTAGAATTCAGACAAGAATTTCATGGCAAATATTGAAACAATGAGTGTGAAATTTGTTCAGTATTCCAACAGCTAGCCTCCCAGTGAAGTCACTGTTCAAATACCTTCTTCCAAATTAATTGAAAGCTCTGTTGAAAAAAAGCCACTTTGCTCCCACTGTTTCTGCTGGCAGCTCCCAGTGTGTTGGACAAGAGGATGGCCCATTGAGGAAAGTGCACGAGACTGAGAAGAAACAGAAGGTTTCTAGGACTCTCAAGGGTGCCGACTCCTCTCAAGTTAGGCAAAAATTATTCTTGGTTTATAGCTCGGCTTCTACATTGCCAAGTCTGAGGGAAGGTGGACTGGGCTCCCTGGAGGCAGCTGGGTAATGACATTGTTGTTAATCTGTGTCCCTTCTGGCCACGTCCCACACCTGTTATCCTGGAGAGCATCGTGAGCAAAACAGTGGGTGAATTAATTCATCTTAGGGCTGGCAATTATCATGGCTAATTATGCCCTTGGATCATGGGGGCCCACTGGATCCTCCTTCAGATAGATTCCTAGATTTCTGCCCCCCTTCATTCTAGCATAATGAAACAGAGGCCAGCTACAACCATCTCTCTCCTCTATCCAATTTTCCCCTGTTGCTCTCCCTACACACTTCCACTGCTCATATTTTTTATTGGATGAGAGAAAATTTAAATTAAATTTGAAAACTGCAAAAAGAAGGATTTTACAGTTGACTAATATAAAGCTCATGGCTCCATGCCCAAAAAGGGACCCAACTGCATTGGATACATATTCTAGCCAGAGATACTTGACTCCTAGAAACTTCGTTACAGACCACTGGGGCGCCAGATCTGTGCATGTAGTCACCTGAAAGAGAGAATCCCCCGGTAACTCATGGGTTCATCGTGAAGGTTAAATAAGCGAATACAGGCATGGGTAAGAACAATGCCTAGCACATAAGAAGTGATCAATCAAAGTTAGCTATTGTTAATGTCAACTACCTTATCTTCTGTAGTTTACTGATCAGGAAACTGAGGCCCAGGATTTTTTTTTTTTTTTTTGCGGTACGTGGGCCTCTCACTGTTGTGGCCGCCCCCGTTGTGGAGCACAGGCTCCGGACGCGCAGGCTCAGCGGCCATGGCTCACGGGCCCAGCCGCTCCACGGCACGTGGGATCTTCCCGGACCAGGGCACGAACCCGTGTCCCCTGCATCGGCAGGCGGACTCTCAACAACTGCGCCACCAGGGAAGCCCAAGGCCCAGGATTTTAAAGTGACCTGCTCAAGATCACATAGAAAGCCAGTGACAGGCTTGGAACTAGAATCCCAGACTCATGGTTCCTTTTATGGTTATTCATAAATTCAGCAACTGTTTATCAATTTTTTTAGTCTGTGCCAGACACTGGCTGAGGTTATAAAAGTGAAAAAGACATGAAAAGACAGTGGAAAACCCCGGCAGTAGCTTCTTGTTTATGCAAAGGAGAAATATGACCCATATATGTCATATGGGTGACAACCAGCTGGGGTCTAAAGGTGATTTTCAAGTTATCTAAGCAGTTTTGAAATTTCACTGGGTGAAGTCAATAGTAGTGACTCCTGACACCAACTTTTTAAAATTTATATTTTAATATTAAATTATTTAAAAGTATATTGAGTATTTATGCAATTCACCCCATATTCAAATATTGTTGTCTAAAGGGGATTGCATGCACTGGTAGCATTCTGCCAGCCCACTCATCCCAGCAGTGATCCTTGTGGGATCTTTCTATACATTCAGCACTGCTCCTCCCACGTCAATCATTTCATTTCTCAAGATCCCCCTGAGAGGCTTTGGGGAGCCAGCTTTGTGCTCTGGGTAAGCTTCCTTTCCTCCCTCCCTCCTTTCTTTCCCTCTCTCCTATCTTTTTCTCACTCTTCTTTCTTCCTTTCTTTCTATGATTAAGAGCCTCATTTAATGAACAAGGACCTCAGAGAATCAGAATCACCTTAGAAACAGGATTATACTTTTCATTAAGCAAGACTAGCCAGGTGTCGATCTGGAAATCAAAATTTCCCTAAAATAGAGACAAGAAAACTTTGCTGAGGTACCGGACAGGTCAAGACATGTGCGCTTGCTGTCCTTTCTTTGGAAAGTGGCAGAAGTTCCCCTGGCATGGGTCTCTCCTGGGGTGCCCTCTAGACATCTAGGAAAGATGTCATCTGAAATCAAGGACATGTGAAATTAAGAACATGAGAAAAGTGCTCCGGCCGTGGATGGGGGAGGGAGGATTGAATTATATAGACAGGCAAATGGTTGGTAGAACAGGTCTTACCTGGCTGAATTGAACAAGATTCTCTGGCTTCCTTTCACTCTGCTGTGAGCTTGCACAGGGCCCCAGCTCTGCCTGGCTTTAGAAATTCTTTTCTCCAGAGTTTATATCCAGCAGGATGAGCTGATATTATAGTTTAATAAGAAGGTATTTAAAGGGAGACCCGTCTTCCTTCCTTCATTCATTCAACATCTATCGGGTACCATGGGTCAGCAGGTGTTAGGAGCAGCCTATGGCTCTATTAAGGGCACCTCCCTGAGGGTTAAACACAGGTAAAGAGGAGGCTGCAACCCCACCAGCTCGTCTGACCCAACCCTGTCTGTGCACCATGGGTACATGACCACATTTCTTTTCTTTTTTTTTTTTTTTTTGAGGTATGCGGGCCTCTCACTGCTGTGGCCTCTCCTATTGCAGAGCACAGGCTCCAGACGCACAGGCTCAGCGGCCATGGCTCACGGGCCCAGCCGCTCCGCGGCATGTGGGATCCTCCTGGACTGGGGCACGAACCCATGTCCCCTGCATCAGCAGGCGGACTCTCAACCATTGCGCCACCAGGGAAGCCCCATGACCACATTTCTTACCTGTGACATCATGAGGACATCCACCCACCCCCTATGCTTGCTCCTCACAGCCTGATCTGTCTTCCTGAGCCTTGCTCACCCATACAGTGTTGTGATGATCGAATGAGCTCATATAAGTGAAGAGTGTTTTGTAACTTGGGAGGAGGCCTCTGTGTACAGGAAAGCATGCTTCGTTGTGTGAATGATGGTGTCTCCAGTGTGGGAAATGGAGGGTATGATAATGACAATGCAAGGCATACGAGCTCATTTCAGCTTCACCTGTTTATATATTTTAGGTGAAAGTGACAGATGGATAATTCTTTGCATGTGTGGGCAGAGTTTGTGAAAGTGCAAGCAAAGGGAGGTTTGGATGTGGATGTGAAAATAACACATGCCCACTTTCCTGGCCCCTCAATCATGTCAAATTAAACCTGTAATAATCAGCTACAGTACTTGTAAGAAGAGGCATTTGCTTCTTTCTATCCTAGTATGTTTCAAATGGAAATGTGTGGTTTTAGGAGTATATGTGTCTATTTCTGCAGTTCTGCCTATCGCTTATTGAGAACAGCTTGGAGAGGAGAGGAAAGAGCTGGCAGCACCACCAGAATATGAGACCTCCCCCACCACCCCGGTGCCTCTGGCCCCGGATTCTCCTTCTACAAGGGCACCTTATGCCAGGGCATGCCTGGCAGGAAAGGATCAGTGGGGTCAGGGCTTGGAGACATGTTAGTTCCACCAACAGGTGTTGAGTGCCCCCTCTACCCCAGCCATTGTGCTAAATGCTGAGGATGCCAAGAGGAAGCTCTGAGGACGGACCTGGGGAGACAAGACACCTAAACTGATCATTTCAAAATAATGCAGGATGCACTATGCAAAAGTGCCTATGCAGGATCTTTCATGGGAGGTGGTTTCCTAGAAAGGTGGCACCTGAACTGAGTCTTAAAGGACTATGGGGGGCAGGGGGCTGGTTGAAAGGAGCAGAAGGTAAATTTGGTTGGAGGACTGGAGTGAACAGAGACAGCAAGGAAGGAAATGTCAGGGAGGGGCATGCAGAGAAACTCCTACCTGGAGTTGGATATTTCTGTTGCTTAAGTTCGAAGCCTGGGGAGGTTGGTGAGAGATAAGGTGAGCTGCCTAGGAGTGGTAGAGGGAAGGTGCAAAATCCAAGGACTTTTAGCCAAAGCAAGGACAACCAGGGTGTGAAGATCTAGATAAGGAGGTTCCAGAGTCCAAGAGAGCGGAAATTTTATATGGGCGTTAGCACTGGTAAATGTTGGTTCTGCAGCAGGAACTGTTGCTCTGTGTCCTTCATATGTTATGTGTATAGTGAGGGATACAGACAAGAAGCCAAAGGGTGGATGCTGTCCCGGATTACGGCAGGGCCCAAGATTGGGCTAACCAAACGGAAGCCTGCTTGGTGTGTGCTCAAAAACATTGTCCTTAGGCTTCCCTGGTGGCGCAGTGGCTGAGAGTCTGCCTGCCGATGCAGGGGACACGGGTTCGTGCCCCGGTCCGGGAAGATCCCACATGCCGCGGAGCGGCTGGGCCCGTGCGCCATGGCCGCTGAGCCTGCACGTCCGGAGCCTGTGCTCTGCAACGGGAGAGGCCACAACAGTGAGAGGCCCACGTACCGCCTAAAAAAACCCCAAAAAACAAAAACATTGTCCTTGAATGTGTCTAAACCCCTTTCAACCTTGCATGTATATTTGCTTAGTAACACATTTACTAACGGAACCCAGTAAAACTGTGATGAATGAGAATCTTTTAAGATAATCTTTCTCTCCAGACAAAAATAGATATATGATTATTCTTAGAAAGTTTGGATTATGCAGACAAGTTTGAAAAAGAATATTTAATTGTGTTATCAAATGATTTAGTCATTGGTAATATTTTATATATAGCATAGATTTTTATTTTCTACTTGTAAGCTTACCTTTATAGGGTGAATGTTTTCCACACAGAGAAGGTGGGCACGCTAGTTACCCATTTATTACCTCTCAGCTTCAAATTCACCTTTCATTGCCCTGCTTGGTGATACTGGAGCTGGGAACTGTGGACAATTCTCCTTTGCCGTTGGGCTGGTATCAAACTTTGTTAATAGAGGGCGCTAGAGAGCCACTTTAGGACCAAACAGGAGGAATGCGTTCTCCTTCCTCTTGCTGGCCTTGGGTCAAGCAGGTCAGTGTGGAGGGGGCCTGGTTGTGCTCATCTCAGCATCCTGGGTGGGCCAGCTCCACCAGCCTGCAGTTCCAGCAAGTTTTCCCAGTACTCAGGGACCATTCCTATGCACCAGCTCCCATCTGTAGCCTCTGAAAGATTTCTTCGCCACCTGGCAGGCTGCTGCTACAGACCACTATTGGCCCACACCCTTTGGCAAGGGTATTTGACGACATCAGGATGATTCTTATCCTTGAAGGGGGCAAGTTCTTAGTTCCTTTTTCTTACTGCTCTCTGCCTGTGCTACTTCTGAACTCCTTAAAGTTCTCTTTTACCCCCTTTAGGTAATTAGCTACCTTTTAATAGTTATACATCTTTATATGAAATGCTTCGTGTCCAAGTTATTGTCTTGTTTCTACTTCCTGACTGGACCCTAACTGATAGAGAATAGAAAGAGGAGAGATGTCATAAGTAAGTTGGGAGAAAAGAACTGTTCCCGCACTTTTTCCTCCAAAATTACCCCCCCACACACACACACACCCTACCCAAAGGCCATTGAGGATCACTAGTTTTATATATTCTCTTTGTTATAGCCCAAGTTTTCCAGAAAGCAAACCTGAGGCAAGTCTTACATGCTATACTTTATTAGTGGGTACAATGACAGGGAACAGGAGTTAAGGGCAGAGTGATTAAAGCAGGGAAGGAGAGAAACCCAACATGAAGACGCATTAGCAAGCTGGCTGCCTCGCAGCATGGCTGAGTGCTCAACCTTGGCAAACTTCTGAGAAGTGGCATAAACTGCTCCCTGCCTTTCACTGGCTCCAGGTGCATACAAGGGGCTTGATATGCATTTAAGTTATTCACTGTGCAAACACGTCTTCACAGTGATACACAATGCTGCAATATCTGTGCACCTCTGACTATTTTTCTTAGGGCAAATTATTTTAAATATATGTATTGTGTTAAAGTATAGGAAATGAGAATCTTTAACCAGAATTTTACTGGAAATTTCAGATAACCAGAGTTCCTTGTTTCATGAGCGTTCTGGTTAATGGAAATGTTTTGTTTACTATGTTTTCTCTAGGCAAATATCTCGTTTGTAAGGTAGATGTGCCTTTCATTTAACATCATGGTTGTGTGTGTGGGGGGGGTCGGGAGAGATGAGATGAGATGGAAGCACCAAACGACTACATTCAAACAGAAGTTTTTGCAAATTGACATACATTTATCCATAAAATTTCAGGCTGCTTTATTTTTCAATATCACAAAGGTGGAGTCTATTTACCTTCAAATTCTAAAGGTTCTTCTGAATCACTTTTCAGCACTGGCAATTATGCAAGCCATGCGTCCCCCACTGAGCGCCCTGACTTCACTGGATGGAGTGACGAGAACAGAGTAGTCAGAGGGGAAGCCCAACACCACTGTCCTTAAGAAAGCGCACACACTTGGTGTTGGTTCAAAACTGGACTGGCCAGGTGTGTCATCCTCCCTGAGAGGCAAGAGCAGACCGGGATGGGATATGAAGCCAGACCCCACGAGTGAGGGGTCAGGGGAGCGAAGGAGACCGCCAGGCAGGAGGACTGGGACTTGGTGGAGAATGAAACCAGAATGCCCCGAAGTCCTTCCTACCAGTTTTGACAACCGGTGTGGGCCCCGAGCCAGCCAGACAACAGACCTTGAACAATGCTTATGTCTTCTACCTGCCAACTCTCCCCCTACCCTGGGGTCCAGATGTCCCTCCGAGGGCTCCCCCAGCCTTTAAGAGAAAATCTGACTGCGGTTTTATAGCATACCAATGTCTGCAGCTTTTCCTCAAAACATCACCTTGGATTTCTTTCCCTGATGCGTAATTGGTGCTACAAGAGGGAAAAGGAGAGCATACCACAACTTGCATAATTCTGTTGATTTTGGAAACTCTGCTGCGGCAGCGCAGCACGGATGCAGGAAGCTTGAGTCTAGAGTCCTTTGTGTGCACGTGCTTATAGGTCAAGTATGCATGGCCACCCCACCCAGATCTTATTGGCCATTGTTCTCTTATCACAGACGCACTAGCTTCCACTTCCCCTGACTAGTATTGCACCCAAATTGTTGGGTCCAGTATTTAGTTCAAGCTCAGCTGTTTCCTTGACTGTCCCAGGCCTTTAATCCAGGGTCCTTCACCCACACGTGTTGTAAAAGCTGGTAAGGAGCTCTAGGCATTACAGTTTTATTCCCAGTGCAGTCTTCCTTTTTCCTCAGTATTTGAACGAATGTGAGACGTTAGCATTTGCCTGCTTTCTTGGCTTCTCATTTCACTTGACGAATTTGGTTCTTTGTACAATCAAATTGGCTGCTCTGCTGGAGAAGTGGAAGGAGGCTCGTGGACTATCCTCTCTAATAAAGATGCCTTCTCAGGATCAAGGCAACCCTTCCCAGAGCTCAGAGCACCAAGAGGGGGCTGGGAGCAGACTGGGTGCCCAGCACAAGGTTACGCCCTGGCGGAGAGGGTGGTAATGGCAAGTGTGATCCTGGCTCTTGATGAGTTGGGATCACAGATCCCTTTGGAAATCTACTGAAAGCTATGAACCCTCTCTCAGAAAAAAAAAAAAAAACCCATACACATAAGATTTTGCATGTAATTCTCAACACTTATGATGTCACTTTTGGAAACTTATCTCTGGACCCTGGTTCTAGAAATCTCCAACTTAAGTAAGACAAATGAGAAACAGCACAAGACAGTGTTATGGTCAGGAGCTAAATTGAACGGTATATGTGTGACTGTGTATAAACTAACAGTGAATGTGATAAGGACCTCCAAGAAAGTGGAAAATACTGCATCTGACTCTAAAAATATGATCCGGAAGCTGTGTGACCCAGGTGGGCATTTCCTAAATCCTTGAAACTTTGAGAAATGGCTCTCACAGTACTTGCCCCCTCCCCAAACTAACTGTACATGTTAGGGATCTTAATAAGTATCCAGTACTTTTTTTTTTTTTTTTTTTGAGATAAATTGACTTGAATTCCTCATATGGACTCCCTGTCTTTGCTGCCTTGTAAAACCCTACCACCTGTGTTAATCATCTGGTTTGGTGAGAAACACACCAGGAAGTCTGCAAGTCAGCTTGGAGGTCGGTGTAGAGTTTTTGTTTGTGAAGGGACTCCAATGCTTCCAGAAATGGTGCAGAAAAGCATCTGAGTCCCGGGTAGAAGAAAGTCAGAAAAACTTGAAACAATCAGGACTGTTTTGTTTTTAACAGCAAATACAAGTTTAAAGTGTAATTTAACAATGGCATCCATTTAAAACCTAGCATTACAGCATTTTACACTGTTTCCTGCAGCAAATAGTCACTGAGAGCCTGCTGTATTCTAGACACATGCTAGTTTTTGCAGATTTAGATCTTTGCAAAAGTGAATGACAGATCTGAACCATGTCCTCACAGAACTTAATCTGGAAGGGACGGCAGAGACCACCACCCTGGTCATTCTATAGCTGAGGAAAGCAAGGCCCCGTGAGAGGGGAATGATTTGCCCAGGATCACACTGGGCTGAATTATAACCAGAGCCCAGGGCTTCTGGCTTTCCAAGAGCACAGTCGTGTTAGCAAGAATTTGATGGTGAAATCAAGAGGATTGTCATATTCCACAATCACGCATTTATAAAGCTTCTACTGTTTCCTGTACTAATCCTTGGTTAAGAGCCAGAGATACTGAAATGTGTGGTAAACTGTTTGATCTTCTAAGATACGGTGACTTAAGTAAATTTGGTTATAGAAGCCAATGACTTTAATGGGGTGGCTTTTTAGATGGGCAAACTCCAACCAAACAAACAAACAAAAATAGCTAAATATAGGGGATCAAAGCCAGTTCTTGGGAGGAAAAATAGGAGAACAGAAGAGGGAGGAGACAAATGGCAACAATAAAATGTCAAGCAGGAACTGAGCCATGTTTTGGTGGTGGACATATTTTACTCGAAGGAGGTTGTATTCCCCTTTGTAACCTTGTAAATCACACTGGCAAAGAACTCCAACACCTCTGGGGACCCAAGCACTTGGAGGGCACTTTCAGCATTGGAAGGGGGAGTGAAAGGAGAATGTCAGCAAGTTCAGCCACCTCAGGGGGAAAACCCTGATCCTACAGACTTTGGAAAGAGAGCAATTCTAACACATTGTGTGCCCCAGGCTTGCAGGTGGGCCTTTGAAATCATTCCTTGAGGTTTGGCAACAGTGTGGTGCCTCTGGGCAAGCCTTTATTGATGTATCCATTACAAAGTGCCACGATTTGCTTACTAAGTTTCTGTTTTATTTGCATCTTAATGTCCTATCATTAGGATATAAGTACAGGCAAAGGGAATTGAGTAATTTAGAAATTCCCTCTGGGGATTTGGTAACTCAGGACTGTGACCTTAGAAGGCTATAGCCTGGAAAAAAGGGTCTCTGAGCTTGCGAAGTGTTTTGAAATGGACCCACCAGCTATCGCATAGGATCTGAAGGGCTGAGATGCAGGAATACGTCCTCGTTAGCGGCGTGTGTTATACGTCTGAAGTTGGTGCTCACCGAGGGCACTTTTCAGAGTCTCCAGAAGCCCCTGGTGTTTTGATTTTGGGTTTTTCCTGCTTGTGTTTTGGACTGACGGAGGTTTGTAGACGATGCCACAGACGTTACCTCCTGACGGATGCGGCTTTGTTTCAGAACTATTTATCTCTGGTATGGACACACCGTAGGAGTGGAATCATACAAGGAAAACCGTGGGAGCCAAGCAGCCTTGAGTTTAAATCCTTCACTGAGTTATGTGACATCTCTGAATCTCTGTAAAGCTCTTATCTGGAAAATGGGCATTATAGTTAATTTGAAAAATTGTTGTGAGGCCTAAATGAGATAATATACTTAAAGTACCTAACATAGTACCTGAGTCAGCAGGTGCCCCAAAACATAACCGTTCCTTACTTTTCTGTGAGTGCCTCATTTTGTTTCTGAACATCTCTAACTCCCAAATAAAGCTCTCTGGGGACCAAATGCAGGGCTCCTAGCCATCCAAAATGCATTTGTCTTTAGCCTGCTTTCTAGAAAGGAATTTGACCACCTGGAATGGCTGCTTCCTCTAAATGGGCAAAGAGCATTAAATGACCTAAGTCTGTTCAGGGAAGAATTTGATCCAGCCCTCCTCCTCTTTCCTCTCTCAGAGCTGAGTACCCCCAGCTGTGTGGACATAACATGAGGGCTGAACACCCACCCACTAGAGAGCATCTAGTCCAGCCCTCTCAATTTTGAGATGAAGAAAACAAGGGTGAGAAGGATGAAGGGATATGATCAAAGCCTTGTAGCCACTTAGCTGCAGAATTAGGAGGAGAACTAATGTCTCCTATTTTTATGGAGATTTCATCTTTTTCAGGGTACTTTTGTACTCTGTTTTATTTGATCCTCACTACAACTTTGAGAAGAAGACATAGAATGTATTTTCATCCCCATTTTATAGATGAGCAAACTGAGATTCAAAGATGAAGCAGTTCCTAAGTCTCACACCCAGGTCTCTAAACTCTGAGTCTAGTGTCCTTTCCAGGCCCCAGCTTGGCTGTTAATGCTTTGCTGATTAGCTCTGAAAAGTATGTACATGGCCCAAACCTGGGATACCTTACACATCACTGGTTTCCCTTTTATCAGAGAGCAAAATTCTCAGATAAATCCTTAAAAGCAAAGGAACTCTGGGACAGAACACGTGACGGAAACTGACCCGACCCCAAGAGGAATCTGCTTGTCTGTTTGTTTATTCACTCACTCATTTATTTATATATCCACTATTTAATGAGCAGCCCAATATGTGAGGAACTGTGCCAGGTGATGCTGGAATATGGAGCTGAATCAAATATCATCTGTACCCTCCAGTAGCTGACAATCTAGCAAAACAGTTTACCATCTCTAAGTTTATCTAACAAAGGGCCCTTCTCTTTTAAATAATAAAAATGAATAAAACTTAATTGTTTGAAATGTTTTGGGTCCACCTTCCAGACTTAATAGCTCTAGTCTGGTGATCTTAAAAATTGATAACTGACAGTCCTTCCAAGTTCCAAAACTTGAAATTCTGAGCATCACTTATCACTATATAAAAACTAAGATTGTAGACCAAGAAAGTCTGGAAAATTGCATTCAATCTGGACTAAAACCCTGGAGGTTAGTGTATGTATATATATATATATATATATATATATACATATATATACACACACACACACACACTATATATATATATATATAGGCTTTATTGTTGCTTCTTTTTCTGATTTGATTCTGAGAACAAGGATTCTGGTATTTTAAGACTGTAATTAATTGGATCTTGGCTAATTGTGCTTTAATTGTATACAGTGGTCCCTCAGTGTCCACGGGTGATTGGTTCCAGGGTCCCCTCCGAGGATGCTCAAGTCCCTTATGTTAAATGGCATAGTATTTGCCTATAACCCGTGCACATCCTCTGTATACTTTAAATTATCTCTAGATTACTTATAATACCTAATACAATGTAAGTGCTATGTAAATAGTTATAAATACAATATAAATGCTATGTAAATAGTTGCTGATGCATGGCAAATTCAAGTTTTGCTTTTTGGATGGGCTGTAAGTTTTTTCAAATACTTTCCATTTGTGGTTGGTTGAATATATGGATGCAGAAACTGTGGATACAAAGGGCTGACTGTATATTTTACAAAGCAAATTGTACTTGGGCAAAAATCCATATTCATTCATTCATTGACTAATCATGAATTTCTATTTGCCAAATGCAAATGTAGGGTATGAATCAGGTCTTTAACCTCAAGGGGTTTCTAATCTAATTGATCACTGATGGCAAATATATTACAACAGGAATGCTCCCACTTCTACTTTTTTATGCTTATGACAGACATTGCCAGTTGATCACAGAACTCTTTCAATGCATCTAGATCTGATCTCATCACAAAGCTTTAGGTCACTACCAATAATTAAAAGTTGCTTTCTTGTTGAAACCTACTCGCCACCTCCGTGCTAAATGAACACATTTTGACTGAAGAGAAAACGTAGTGGTGTATCCGATATGGCCAAAACAAAAAGACCAGACTTAGATGAGTATAAATCCACTTAATTCGCTCTTCTAGCCCTTCCATGTATTTAAATTCTATTATATAGAAGAGCAATGTCTTTTGTTAAATAATTGAACCTTGGTTTTAATCGATTCTATGTACAATTCAGTACAGTAAGTCCCCTACATATGAACGAGTTCTGTTCTGAGAGTGCGTTCGTAGGTCCAATGTGTTCATAAGTCCAACAAGGTTAGCCCAAGTACCCAACTAACACCATCAGCTATATAGTACTGTACTGTAATAGGTTTATAATGTACGTTCGCATCTTTGAAAGATCGCACCTTGAAGGTTCGTATGTAGGGGACTTACTGTAATAGGGCAGACCAAAAAAATTTAAATTTCACTGTCTTAGCTATACAAAAACTTCTAGTAGAGAGCCACTTTACAAAAATTAAAAGAGGTATACATTGAGGACAGCTTACAGTCTATTTGACTTTTTGTTTTACGAGTCAATCTCTACAACTGTCTGGCTAAAACACATTTTCTTGTAAACCCTCTGATAAAAGTGAAGTGAAGTGACGTGGATGGCAAGCAGAATGGTTTCAAGTAAGATTTCATTTTTCCTTTTTATCCAAAAGTTGCATTCTGGATATCTTTTATTGGATTTTAACATTTATCTCTCAAAATGGGCAGTGTTGGTCATGTCAGAGGAAAGCATTCAGACCATCCTCGGCAATTAAGATTATTTACCCACAAAATATAAATCCTATTACTCAAGTCAACAGAGGGTGAAAAAGAGCTGGTGTTTTGCACAGACCACAAGTGAAATGAACCAATCATGTGATGTACGTGCTATGAGTAAAGCCCGTCCCCACCCTGGCCTGCAGTAATGGAACCATGGGCACCAGAACAAGGGAATGAGGTCCTTCTCAACTCTACATGCCAGATCACAGCTGTGGCATTTTGTCCAGCTGTAGGTATCCAAATGGGAAAAGTTAGAGGCTTCTCTAGGTGGTAAAATACCTGGAAACCATGTCCTAAATAGGGCTGATGAGAGAGGAGAGAGGCTCCATACGGTGGCAGATCCAGGTTTTCTTGGGCCTGAAGTGTGTACAATTTAGGGGAGAGGCAGTGGGGAGAAGGTCTTCTTTAAGAAAAAGAGTACAATAAAAGTATCATTACAAAGTTAGATATGAATTTGAATATTAATTTTGAATGAGGAAATGGATCACAACAAATTACTGGAGCCTTGGAGATTCCAGCCACCCTTTTCTGAGAGCTCTTAGACAGTTAACCAAAAATGTTTAAGTACAAATGCTTCCTATTGGGAACCTGGCTTCCCCTCCCCTCCTCGGACACTCTGTAACTCTCAACACTCACGGGGCTTGTATTAGTGAGGGGCCCTGATACCTGAGCTTTGATAGCTCCACAGTTAGTTCACCTCTAAGTGTGGGGTGGGGAGGAAGCCTTCAAAGAAGGGTGAGAAAGATGCTGTCAGCTGTGTTCACCAGTTCAGGGGCCATGGCCTTGCTTCTCTAGTGTTCACAGAGATAGAATTTGGGCCCAAGGTAGATTTGGGCAACAGTATAAGGACTCTAACAACCAGAACTGTTCATCCACAGAATTAGCTTCCTGACCATGGGAGGAGGAGCAGCAGAGATGGATTCATCCCTTCCAGAGTCCTGTTGCCTAGATCCCTTCACCAGGGGGTAGAGTTTGCTCTGGAATTAGCTCTCTAACGTCCTTCACATTCCTAGTTCTGTATCATTCCATTATGATCATCTGTTCTTTTCGCCTGCCCTATGGTCATTTATTCTTCTTTTATGGACCCCTTTTGGGGGAAACCACACCCCTGACACACACACTGACAGCCAGTGTAGTTTCTGCCACACTGTGGGCTCAGGCCATCCTCCTTTCCAGCCCCAGGACAGACATATGTTCTAGTTCTGGCCTCTGGAACTATTCCAAGGAGGGGGCAGGACTCAAGTCAGTGTCATGACAGTAGTCTTGGAACTTTGGTGGTTCTATTAGGAATAGTAAACCTCTTTTTGGATTGAGTTGCTGAGCCAGAAGATGTAAGCCTGGAACTTCTGGTGGTCATCTTGCCCTCTTGAGAGCCACTGAGAAGGAAAGCAGAGCAGAGAGATGGAGAGATGCACATCTGCTGCCCATGCTTGGAAGCCTGCATTGAGCCATACCTGAGGTTAGACCCCTGAACTTGGAGCCAGTAAATTCCCACTTATCTCAGGCTGATTTGAATGAGACACTGTTCAGTGACTCATTAAGACCTAAATCCCATTCCAGAGACCTCACCCCCACCCCCTTACTTATTTGGATAAATACCTTCTGGCTTTTTTTTTTTTTTTTTTTGCCAAGGGAGTTACGGTTGGTCTCATTTATACTACTTTAAATATTTAAAAGCATTGTTTTGTTTGTTTGGTTTTGTTAGTATTTGGAATTTTTAGCCCTTTTCTCGCATCACAATGCTATTATAAATTAAGGTTCTGGAGTGCAGTTTTCACTCACATGACATCTATAATAGAGTTTCATATTTTTGGATGTAGGTAATCAAACTTTCCCACTTAGAAGACTAAGGTGATGTATGTGTTTACCTTTGGAAAGTACGCAGAGAATTTTGCTCTGGTGGGTCTCCCAGGTCTTTTTCATCTTTATCACTAATACAAGATTTATGTTCCCAGTCACAGAAATTGACAAGCTAATAAAGTAGACTTGTGGACACCCCTTCAATAAAGGAACTATTTTTCTATCGTTAACAGTCCTTTTTAGATATTCATAAGCTTACTTAGTGTTAATCATCTTGTCATTGGCAAAACTGTCTCCTAAAGAATAGAACCTCTAATGAAGTATAGCCATATTTAAAATGCTTTTTTCTCATGCGTAATTCTTTAAGTGAAACACATATATGAAATCAACATACTATACTGGCAGTTGGTGCAAAACAGGCTGATTCACATCTACAAAAATCTCATGCTGTTCTTTGCAAATGGTAAGTGTTACAATCCTGTTAAAAAGTGAAGGCTCCATTGACTCTCATGTGATGACGCCAGCCCAGCTGGTTGTCTTGTCTTTTGGGGCAGTGTAGTTAGAGCTGGTGGCACTGCAGCCTGTCACCTGAGACCTCGGAGTCACACCCTGCATGAGGCTGATTTCAGTCTCGAAGCCCTGCAGAAATGTGGCCAAAGCCCTTCCTATCAGGACATTAGACAAAAACTGTCACCATCCTCCAAAGTTCAATTAATTGCCCCGTCTTCATTTTTCAAAAGCCCCACCTAATGTAGATGAAGCTACCTGAGAGATGTCACTGGATTTCTTGCAACATGAGAAGAAAATTACCTTTTGTTTTCGCAATTTGTACTTTCAGCTAAATTAAACTCTTCTTGAGCTGCTCCCCATTTACCCTTGATGGAAAAAAAAAAAAGGCTTTGCCTGTTAGTGCAGAAGTGTAAAAATGACTGAGCAAGCTGAAACCCTATAAATCTTTCTTAATAACCATGGAAAAAAATTACAGTTGTTCCGTGACCTTAAAAAATCTTGTCAAAACATTAAAATTGATCTTACTGTTGGTTATAAATGTGTGAGGAAATTTTAAAAATAGTAAACTAATACTTATTTAGTACTTTGTAAGTTAAAACAGTAGACACATTGAGAATTAAAGTCTTCATTTGTAAAAACCTAATCAAAAGTAGTTTGAACGGTGCTTCCCTTCTAGTCATCATATAACTTACTATGTGGAGTTGGCATCTTTTCTGTGCTTTGGGGAATTGTTATACTTCTTTCTAAGTCCATCAGCTTCCAACATTTTATCCTTTGCACTATTAATGGTGTGAAATAGCTGCAGTTTTTTTAAATATAAATTTGTTTATTTATTTATTGGCTGAGTTGGGTCTTTGTTGCTGCGCGTGGGCTTTCTCTAGTTGCGGCAAGCGGGGGCTACTCTTCGTTGCAGTGCGCGGGCGTCTCATTGCGGTGGCTTCTCTTGTTGCGGAGCATGGGCTGTAGGTGCGCGGGCTTCAGTAGTTCTGGCGCACGGGCTTAGTTGCTCCACGGCATGTGGGATCCTCCTGGACCAGGGCTCGAACCTGTGTCCCCTGAATTGGCAGGAGGATTCTTAACCACTGCGCCACCAGGGAAGCCCTAGCTGCAGTTTTATCTATATATTTATCAATTTCTGTGCTCACGTTTTCTCCTTGAATATCACACTTTCATCTGGGATCATTTTTCCTATGCCTGAAGAATACCACTTAGGATTTCCTTTTATGATGATATTTTGTTAAAAAAAACTCTGTTTTTGCTTGTCTAAAAGTCTCTTTGCTTTGGTTGTGGAAGATAATTTTACTGGGTATAGAATTCTACTTTAACAGTTACTTTTTTCTCTTAGAACATTAGATCATTCCATTGTCTTCTGGATTGTACTGTGACTGTTGAAAAATTAGCTGTCAGTCTAAATGACATTCCTTTGCGGATGAACTATCTTTTTTCCACAGCTGGTTTTAATTTCATCTCTTTTTCTTCAATGTTCTGAAATTTTATTTTGTTGTCCACATGTGAATTTCTCCTTATTCATCTTGCTTGAGATTCCTTGTGCTCTTGGAATTGAAAGTTAGTATCTTTTGTCAGTTCTAGAAATTTTTCATCTGTTAACTTTTGAATCTCTCTTACATTTTCTTTCACCTGCTTCTGTAACCCTGATGAGACATAATTAAGACATTTTCACTCAATATTCCATATCACCTTCTCTTTAATATTTTTATCTCTTTTCAATTGCTTTGTTCTGTGGGGCATTGTGAATAATTTCTTCAGCTCTGTCATTTCACTAGTTCTTTCTTTAACTGTGTCTAAGCTATCCAGTGAGTTTGGATTCCAGTTATTTGATATTTTATTTCTAGAAATTGTATTTGGTTCTTTTTCAAATGTACTTTATCATTTTTAAGATTCCATGTTCCATATTCATATTAAACATATTAAAATATAACTTTTTATTTGGGATCTAAGATTCTAATATTCTC
The DNA here is from genome assembly GCF_949752795.1 of Hyperoodon ampullatus. NCBI lineage: Eukaryota > Metazoa > Chordata > Mammalia > Artiodactyla > Ziphiidae > Hyperoodon > Hyperoodon ampullatus. Next base: position 50,278,811 of record NC_136916.1, on the reverse strand, counting down.
CTGATTGATATTTTTGTTAGCTGTCATCTATGATATATTTTTTCTTTATTGATTATTATTGTTGTTATCATTACTTTACAGTGAACTTAGATTTCCTGAATATTTTGAAAGCCTTGGTTAAAAGTACGTTCCTTTACAGAGGGTTTAACTTCTATAAAGGAAGTAAGGCTTCATCCAGGTGCCTTAAACTATTTTAAACTAAATTTTTGGCTTGGCCTTTCTCAGAATATTCTGAAAGTGTAATTTGGGTTGCAAATCTGTATGTAGGCTTGTTTGTAGTTATGAAAGGTTTTATTTTCCCTCTTCCCTTTGCCAAGGTCAGGAAAGGCAGTCCCCCTCTGCAGGTGTGTTTATTTCTAGTTCACTGTTTCTAACTAGATAACTTTTTAGGATCCCAGATTTAGGCAGGGTTTTCCTATTAAACTGTCCATCTTGGATGGGCTATGAGTTATGTCTTTTATCTCTCTTTTCCAATGCAATGGTCAAAATGGAACCTCAGAGTCACCAGAATTCATCAGAAGCTCTCTAGAATGAAAGGACCTCATTGCTCTATGGATTCCCACCTTTCACTCTACTTTTGGCATCAGAGGATTCCTTGCTTTATTTCCAGCTCAACATTGCTTTTCTAAAGGAGATTTTGTCATTTATCCAGGGAGATCTGTTTAGGGTTTCTACTCTACCCTATTGTTGGAAAGAAAATTCCTTCAAAAATAAATTACATTTATTTACCCACTGAAGATTTATTGCTAAGCACCTGGCATAGAAAGAATAATAAAACCCAGTCCTTGCTTTAAAAGAGATGATAGTCTTGATGGCTGAGTTCTCTGGGATCTCTTCTTGGAATTTATAATATTTTCTGTATTCAATTTATGTGAGAAAATGTAACCAGTATTCTCTCAAAAAAGTCAAATAGCCTCATGATATGAATACATAAATGTTTGTTGAATGAATGCACAAATTAAATATTAATTGATTAATGAAACAAGTTAGTGTTAGTTGTGTTACACTTGCGTCTTTTTTTTTCTTGAGTCTAATTCAGTACAAGAAATACAGAGGAGGGCTTCCCTGGTGGCGCAGTGGTTGAGAGTCTGCCTGCCGATGCAGGGGACACGAGTTTGTGCCCCGGTCCGGGAAGATCCCACATGCCGCGGAGCAGCTGGGCCCATGAGCCATGGTCGCTGAGCCTGCACATCCAGAGCCTGTGCTCCGCAATGGGAGAGGCCACAAAAGTGAGAGGCCCACATACCGCAAAAAAAAAAAAAAGAAAGAAAGAAATATAGAGGAGAATATTTATCCAAGAGACTGAAGGGTAGCTATGCTTACAACCCCTGCAGCACTTGTGCTTTGTTTTGTTTTTCCCAGATAGGTTTTGTTGATTGTCTGTGGTATGGTCCTAATGAGAACTGAGAGGCATCAGTACGTAACATATGTTGAACTGTTCCAGTTGGATCTAATACATCACATTCAGTAACAACTCTTTCATTCTCCTCCTAATCACTTCCTGATTCTATTTTACACTTCTCTGCCGTGTGAAGATAAAGTCTAGTGACAGGCTGACACAGTGTGGCAGGGTGGGAGTTGAGGGGAAGATAAACACTAGCATCTGTCACCCATGCTTAGAAATATAGGTGACAGTTAATTTCCATTCAATCTCTTATTATGTGGGAACATTTTAAATTTAGTCTTGATGATTCAGATAGACAGGAGTTGTTGGGAAGACCTGATGAATAATTAATCTAATACAATGGCAACCAGCAATATTAATATTTTATATCACTGTAAAGCCACGTAAAACCATCCTGTAGCTGGTGGGTTGCTTGGGTTGGGCACAACTTGAAACACTTCTTCACTGAAACGAGAGATTCTTCCTTTATCTCAAATATAATTATCCATTTAAATGTCATGGGTCAATTTATGAACACTTTATTCATCAGGGTGTAACCTTTATTAGGCTTTATTGCTACCAGAAATTATATCCTACACAAATACAATAGAGATTTAAATGTTCTGGAGAATGAACTGGCGGCTCTTGCCTTTATGGTGTCGTTCAGTAATGGACCTTGACCAGCAGAAGATTTGATAAGTATAAAATATTACTGCTTGATGCTAATTTGGTTCCTTTTTAATGACTGATAATCCTTGTCGATTTAGTGTGATCGTCACAATCCAGTACTGTTTCCCACCCCAGATGTGATTGTAACAGGAGCCATTAAGTATGTCTGCATAATAAAATTAGTCAGGGAAGCTATGTACATTGTTTCCAGGCCTTTGGATTTCCATTATAGTGGTGAGGCTTGTTGAAGTGAAAAGTCTGCTGTCAGCTCAGCCGAGTCCCTGGCTCCTTGGATGCTCTGCTAAGGACTGATGATGTCCGCGTTAAGAAGTCTGTTCTTTAGAGCCCCAGAAAATGCATCATGTATAAATAGGAGCTGTGGATTTTGAGCTAAGCGAGATGGGTTGGTCACGGATTTGTCTAACGAAGCTTTACACAGCGCCAAAGCTTAAATACATAATCAGTCTTTCACAGCTAAAATTTGAAAGGGGGAAGCCTTTCTTGGGTTTGGAGATTTATCATTCCTTTGGAAGGTTGCTGTATTAAAGAAGTTGGAATTGCTTGACATCTTTGAAAATAATTTAAATGTATGGTCTGATCCCACTGTCCCCCTTGTAGGGATTTACAGGGCTTGAGGGGAAGGCAAGGATAAGAACCTCATCATTATGTAAAGGCAGTGAAATAAATAAGTGCATCTGCCTTGTTGCCCTTCCTGTTCCCTTAGCTTACTTGGGATCAAGTTCAAATTCCTTTCTCTGAAAGCTGCGCTGATGTGCGTCCCCTGGGAAGTACCTCCGTAGAGCCTGCCAGAGAAAAAGTGGAAACTTTGTACCAAAGAAGGACCTGTATTCCTTCTGAACGTCTTCGTAGCCCTCATTTTGACAGGCCAGAAATTTATATTCTAAATGTTCAGAAAGTCTGGGTTGAGAGCAAGAAGGTAATATACTGTGAAGGCAACATCAGGCCCTTCCTAGCAGAGGACTTGTTGATGATATTATGATGTGGCTTTAGCTAAAGGTTTTTTGTTGTTGTTGTTGTTGTTTACTAAGCCCTCTGGAATCATTAAAACTTGGGTCGTTAGAAATGAGAGTGCTTGTTCAGCATTAGAGTATAGAACAAGCAACCATTTGTTTTTCAACACTAAGTGTTACGGTAAACCAACAGTTCATGGTTTTAAAAAAGAAAAATAAATTAATTGAAAACAAACGAACAGAAAACCTAATGTCTTGAGAGTGACTGTCTCTCATCATCTGTCTTCTGCAGGGTGTCTATTTGACCAGAGAGTATAAACAAATCAGAAAATGAGGTTGGTTCCGTGGAAGATTGTAGCACAGTGGACTAGGCACCCTTTGTCTGTCTGGAAGCTCCCTTCTTCCTCTCTGGATTTCAGCCTCTTTCTCTCTGCTTTGTCTCACCAGTGTTGTTGTCTCTCTAGACAGAGCCAAGAGCTTCTGCCCCCAGCCAGGTGCCTCTAGAAAGTAGCAGCACGGCATGTCTTTTCAAGAGTACTGGGTGGAGGCAGGGGTAACCCAAGAGCAGCCTGCCCCTTCTCTATTCCATTCAGGCCCATGGGATTGACGCCCACTTCTGTGAGGCTTGAAGAGGACACATGTTCCCAGCGCCAGGGGAGCCTGCAAGGGCTGCCTTCATTCCCAAACAACAGGTCTCTTAGTCAGGCTTCTTGTGATGATGATAACAGAGACTAGATTTTTCTGGGAACATAGCTTAACATTTTCCAACCCTCAGAAATATAATCCTACAGCTGTTCTCTGTTTGCTTGTCTATTCCTCTCTAGATTACAAGGTCCTTCAAGGGAATATCTTGCTCTCTTTTATGTCCCTAGCTCCTAGTACAGTGCCTGACCACAGTTAGCCACAATAAATATTTGTTGAATGATCAGTTGCTTTCTCTGGCATCTAATTATCTGAAACCTCCCATCCATAAAATCCTAGATCAAGTCCTCCATAAAAACTTCTCACATAATTTCTCACTGTAGCAGTCCCTCAGAATGCACAGCACTTACTGTCTCTGTCACTCTTTGGGAAGTTGGTCAGGAAGTTACTTATAGCATGTTTACTGTTGATGTTTCTGTATTGCAACTTAAAGTTGTATGAGGGTAGGTGTCTCATCTCTAACCTGATAGCAAAAATCTTGAGAATGCCATTATCATTTTGTGGTGCCCCACAGTATAATGGTCCCCCTAGATCAGTGCTTGGCACATTATAAGTGTTTAATAAATGTTAGCTATTAGCTAACAATGCCTAGCCCAACACCTCTTATATAGTAAATAGGTACTGATTGATGAATGGATTGATCATGGAAAATCTTTTTTTTGTTTGTTTTTGTTTTTTTGTTTGTTTTTTGCGTCTCCCTCCCTATCCCACCCCTGATCATGGAAAATCTGATGAAGAGCTCACTCAGTATAGCCAACCATTGCCTATTACACACACACACACACACACACACACACACACACACCCTTTTAGGGGATCTGCCCCACCTTCTGCCTTTAATGCCTTATTAGTCACTTCTCAAAGTGACTCCACCCTTCTGATCATGGCCAGAACTGATCACCAAACCCTAGGTTAGCCCATTATCGGGCAGGTCTGTGATCAAAATGATGAATCAGAATAATCAGAGTCCTCTGTCATTGATTCAGTATGGCGTAACTAAGAATCCTACGTGAGTGTCAGTGGGTATTAAAGCTGAAAAGATGTTCAAGAAGTCACAGCATATAGAGTGGACTGAAGTAGCCATGGAGGGCCATATGCAAGCCAAAGTGATAAGGGGGCAAAGACCCCAAGTAAGCAGGAAAAGCCCCTCAGTACAATGAGAAAATCGAAGCAGGGCTGCAGAAAGAAGCAGAGATGCCAAGGTGGCCAGAAACAGATCCCTAAAGAATCTTTTCAGTTCTGGTTCCAGCACCAAATCAGTTCATGCATCTCTTTATCAAAACTCCCTTTGACCATCTCACACATCAAGGTGGCTACTATCCAAAACCCAGAAAATAACAAGTGTTGGTGAGGGTGTGGAGAAATTGGGACCCTGGTGCACTGTTGGTGGGAATGTAAAATGGTGCAGCCACTGTGGAAAACAGTATGGCAGCTCCTAAAAAAAATTAAACATAGCAATACCATCCATGTGATCCACCAATTCCACTTCTGGGTATCTATGCAAAAGAAGTGAAAGCAGGGAAGAGATACTCATACACCCATGTTCATAGCAGCATTATTCACAATAGCCCAAGGAGGAAGCAATCCAAGTGTCTACCCACAGATGAATGGATAAACAAAATGTGGTATATACATATTAGTCTTCAAAAGGAAGGAAAACCTGACACATGCTACAACCTTGAAGACATTTTGCTAGTTGAAATAGACTAGTCACAGCAGGACAAATACTGTATGATTTCACTTATATGAGGCACCTGGAGTAGTCAAGTTCATAGAGACAGGAAGTAGAATAGTGGTTGCCAGGGGCTGGGGGAGTTAGTGTTTGATTGGCACAGAGTTTCATTTGGAGAAGAAGAGAATGTTCTGGAGATACATGGTGGTGATGTTTATACAACGATGTGAATGTACTTAATGCCACTCAACTGTACGCTTAAAAATGATTAAGATGGGAAATTTTTATGTGTATTTTACCACAGTAAAAACTTTGACTTTAGGTAACTTGAGTTGGAGCTAAACCAAAAATGTACCATTTTATAAATGTGTAACATCCATTTTCCTGAAGAATCACTCAAGCAAGTAATGTCAGTGGAATGGGGAGTCGAGGCAGGGGCATGTAGTGAGTAACTAAGGAGAGGAATCCAGGAACAGGAGCAGTGGTCCAAGCAGACCCTGGTGGAGACAGGAAATGAACCCACAGCAGCCTCAGCGGCAGGAGGTCACGGATCATCCCTCTGGTGCTATTACCTTAGCTCTGTTCTCCTTCCAGCTCTCCTTTGTGTATTTGCTTACCCCTTTTCCACTAGCGTTTATTTCATCTCGAAGCTTCTGCTCATTCACGCCTTCACGCCTTCACTTTACTCATACCTTTGGCCCTTCCTGGTCCAGAATGGCCCTCTGGCCTTCTTCTCTCCCAGGCTGTGGAAACAACATCATAAACCCCAAATTCTTCAGTTCTGCTTCGGTTAAAATTAGAGTAAAATCCATTTGCCATAGCTTTCAATGATCTTTAATAAAGGGCTTTAAGTGAAGAACTGGTTGACACGAGATTTTGAGAATGCAAAATCCTGGGATAGCCATTATCTTTTGTTAAAAAAGATAAGGAAGAAGATTGGTCAATACTTACGTACTAATTCTCATAAAATTTAAGGTAAATCCATACTTACTTTCTGTATTTTGCCATCTTGTAAGTTTCAGTCTATATTTTTTTAACTAGGAAGACCAAAGGACTTTCCTTTGTAATATTCAGAGGTTTGCTTTAGTAGTTCTGAGGAACACTGACTTGTAACCTTGAGACTATATGTATTTGTTAGTGAAAACCACATTTATTAGAATGTTTGTTGTACAGAATTGGATTTGTTCACTTTAAGTTACAAACTATGTTTGCTCGCCAAACCTGTATAATTAACCACTGAACCAGACCTCATTCATTTAACTATAATTAATTCAACATATACAAATGGTTGTGCAGATTTTTCTAGAATTAGGAACATTTTTAAAGACATTTGCCCTTGCAAAAGTTATTTTGCAAGTAAAATTTAAAAGTGACTCTCGTAGGTAGCCTCGTGAAATGGTTCCCAGTGTCCCCTGCTTCCTGGTATTTGAACCCTATGTAAATGGATCCTGCCTCAGCTGAGCCTTGAGATGACCACTGCCTCGGCCAACACCTTCACTGCAGCCTTATGAGAGACCCTAAAGCAGAGGATTCAGCTAAGTTATGCCAGGAAACTATGAGATAAATTAATGTGTATTGTTGTTTAAAGCCACTAAGTTTGAGGGTGATTTGTTACACTACAGTAGAAAACGAATACAGATTGACTCCAACAGATTGATTTTAAAACAGTGCATATCTCATTCTTCCAGATAAACTTTTAGCCACTGATAACATCTGATTTACTCCACGCCTCCCAATTCATTATTCTAAGATAGAGAATTGAATTGATCCAAATGCATCTAAAGAGGGACCTAGTGACAAGCCACCTAACAGACCTGAGCATAGTCATTGGTTGTCTTTGGGTCAGGTGCCCATCCATGGTTCAGTCAGCTGTGGCCAGAATGGGGAGGGTGGTTGGGATATGGAGATTTGTGGTTCAACCAAGAACAGATAGATATTCTGCAAAGGCTGTGGGCAAGACCGTTTCCCTAAGAAGAGCTGACGACTCAATCCAGAATCATACTTTACATGCCTGTCCAAGAGCCAGCATCACAGACCTGTAAATATGTTCAGCCAATGGTGATATTCAAAATATTTAAGTAACTGTATAGAAAGGGCACTCTCCTTTCCAAGTGGTCCTTGGCCAATCAGAATGGATGCCAGCTGTGTGCCATCCTGCTGAGTGCAAATGATTGTCATCCCTGATAGAAACCCCAAGCACCTTTACACACATTTACTTTCTTTAAGTATTTAGATACCAAAAGTGCTAAAAGAGCAGAACACAGGCGTTTTGAATGAACAAAGTTTACAACATCAAGAGAAAAGGTAAATATTTTAAAAGCTGAGTTTCTCAGCCAGGGCTTCTTTTCCTTTCTCCTTGTAGATAAGTTTTCAAACCACGGAATATCTCACCAAGACTTGAAGAATCAGGTTCAGGCTCTCAAAATTTTCTAGTGAGTCAGACCGACAGGTCATAGTGGTAACTTCTTTATCATGATCAAAATCTTTCAGGTGTTCATCCTTTCATGGTGTCCTTGGCATCTTTCAGAAATGGAACCCACACTGATGGACTCAATATATGCAAATTTCTAGTATCTAGCAAATATCAGCGATTTCTCTGTTCTGTAGACAAGGATAGCGTTATAGGTTAGATTGTTGTTCAGCAAATATTCACTTCCTCCCCTACTCCTAGTTTCCTGGGAGGTATGTATTTCCCTGCCTCTTTGATGCTGACTTTGGCCCTGTGACTTGCTTTCGCCTCATGATAAGCAGAGTGTACTGCCCTGTCTCTCTCTCTTTTTTTCTTTTTTTTTTTGATGTGGACCATTTTTAAAGTCTTTATTGAATTTGTTACAATATTGCTTCTGTTTATATTCTGGTTTTTTGGCCATGAGGCATGTGGGATCTTAGCAACCCGACCAGGGATCAAACCCACACCCCCTGCATTGGAAGGCGAAGTCTCAACCACTGGACCACCAGGGAAGTCCCTACCCTGTCTCTTGACTTGGGCTTGGCCATCCATGTGATTCGCTTTGGTCAATGGAAGGTTAGCCAAAGATACAAGACTTGAAACAAAGTTGCATTTTACCACCAGAAGAATATGCCTGGGTAACCTCTTGTTTAAGGATGATGAGACACATGGAGCAGACCTTGATCCAACCTATAGCTTTGTGATGGTTAATTTTATGTATCAATTTGACTGGACTATGGGATACCCAAATAACTGGTAAAATGTTATTTCTGGGTGGACCTGTGAAGATATTTCTGGAAGAAATTAGCATGCAAATTGGTAAACTGAGTTAAGAAATCTGCCCTCCCCAATGTGGGTGGGCATCATCCAATCTGTTGAGGACCTGAATAGAACATAAAGGTGGAGGAAGGGTGAATTCACTCTCTTCTAGAGCTGGGAATTCCATCTTCTCTTGCCCTCAGTCATTGAAGCTCCTGGTTCTCAGGCCTTTGGATTCAGGCTGAATTATGCCATGGGCTCTCCTAGTTCTCCAGCTTGCAGACAGCATATTATGGGACTTCTCAGCCTCCATAATCGCATGGACCAATTCCTATCATAATCCTTCTCTCATGTGTCTATATATCTTCTCTTGGTTCTGTTTCCCTAGAGAACCCTGACTAATACAAGCTTTTGGAACCAGATCAGCTGAAGCCCAAATGATCCACAGATATGTGAGAAATAATGTTAAAAACGTTGGTTGCTTTTTTGCATTTGTTTTTTAATCAGTGCTTCTCTACACAAGGTTTTTGTTTAGCCATTGCTAAGTATATTTCTCTCGACTGTCACAAGGTTATTATTATCTTTTTGGCCAAGATGATGTATTTAGCTGTGGCCTTGCAGTACAACAGAGAAACTCCTCACGATAAACAAGAGGCAATCACAAAGAAAGCCCACACCAGGCCCAGAACGCATGCCGAGCTTCAAGGAGCGGCTCCACAGATGCGTCCACAGAAGTTTAAGAGGCAGCTTAACAGATGTACAAAGCCACAGATCAGAGGGGATATAAAACAGTTAAAGTTGCTTAAAGGCACAATGTGTCACCATCTAACAGTTACATGCATCCTGAGCTCCACAGAGGAGGGAGATGCGTGGCCGTGCTCCTGGCTGTCGGCATGCCAGGAAGATTATAAAAATGCCATGCTGTGATATGTTGCCCTCCTGCCTGAGAAGCTACTATTAAGCTGAGTATTTACTGCACCTCTTCAGACAGGAGCAGCAGTGCAGAGTGCTACCTGTCTTCTGGTTGGATAAATTAGTTGTGGGTGTCACAAGATTATAGCTGCCTATTGTTCTGTCTGCTGAAGGTGGAACACGATGAAAGCCCCGGTCTGCCCTTGTAATGTTTCGTGTGAAATGCAGGAGGCAGCCTCTTTTCTTCCCAAGTTAATGGTAAAACGAGATCTGGACTGACTCAGAGTTTGGGCTATAATTAAAAAGACAACACATGGCAAAGTGGGCGGGGGAGAGAGCGTTGATTTATAGCGGGAGGGCATGTATGAAAGGAAAAGGAAGGCAAAGCAAGGAACCTGGGAAATTCAAATGTGCGTGCCACGAAAGGTGAGCTCGCTCGCACCGCTGTTTAAACTGGTGCTGTAATCAGAACAGAAGGGCTCGGCAGTCAGTGCAGAAAGGATCTTCAATTTGTTCAACTCCTCTCAAAATATTTTTTATATAAATTGTTTTGCCCTCACATTTCCATGCTATATGGAGCGATGAACTCTAAATTAGTGTTAACAGAAATTGACAAGCTCTGCATTAAAAAATATCAGCCAGCCAGCCCTACAGGCTTAATTATGGAGGGAGAATACGATGGACGCAAAAATCCTGTTTTGAAATTTTACCACATGCAGTATAAATAAAAGATTATCTCATCCACTAGTAACCTTACAGATCAAAAGGAAAACAGGAAAGAGACTTCACTGGCATTTATAATTATTTATCTCGCCTGAATGGTTTTGTTGTGTTTTGACAAATCCAAAATTTGTAATTTTTTGTTGCGGCACAGAAGAGGTTGTAGCCCTACTTTGTGCATCCTAGATGTAGGTTCAGGAAATCATGTGAATTAAAATAACACGATTTAAATGGAGAAAGGTTTCCACGCTGAAGATAGGACCACATAGATTTATTCTTCAGCTGACGTTTGTGGAGTACCTACTATGTGCAAGCAATATACAGGTTTTTTTTTTTAAGTGTCCTTTATGATGCCTCTAGCCAGGGTTTATATTCTTTTTATGTCCTGAGTTTTATGCTTATTTCTTCCTTTCCAAAACCAAATTCTATTGTAGTGGTTATGGTTTCACACAGGAATTTTTTTATGTGATGACCTCATCAACACAAGAACCAGGAATGATCTTCAGCCTCAGCTTTGATGTCTGGTCCCATTGCCCAAACACTGTCCTCCCAATTGGCTGCCATTAGAAATGGCTGCATGTCTTATTTATCGTTTTGAACATTGCATGCTGCCATTTGATTAAGATCACAAGATGATCTGATTTACCTGGGACATTCTTGATTTACTCCTATTGTCCAGCATAATTATTTACAACCCTTACTAGTATCCCAGTTTGGACAGTAAATTATACTTTACGTACGCTGTGCTTTTATTCCTATTAAAGCTAGGAAGTATTGAATGAGTGAGTATGTGAGGGAATGAATATATGTAGTAGTTGGAGATTGTTAGAGAATGAAGACCAGCTCTTAACCTGCAGGCTCAGTTCACCTCTAGAAGGATGCTGCCAAAGGGAAATTTGACTTAAACCAAAAATGACATCTCTTTTAGATTAGAGCAAAGTTTCTTAATCTCAATCATATTGACATTTTGGGTCAGAATAATTCTTTGTTGTGAGAGGTTGTCCTGTACATTGTATATAGGATGTTTAGAAGTATTTCTGGTCTCCACCTGCTAAATGCCAGTAACATTCCTCACCCTATCTGTGACAACCAAAAATATCTCAAGACGTTGCCACATGTCCTCTGGGGGAGGGCATATTGCCCCCAGTTGAGGACCACTGGGTTAGAGAATGAATATAATAGATTTTCTAAAATCGCTAAAGACAAGGAAGGAAAGAAAGACACATTGAAGCATATGAAGCAGCAGAGCATTCTCTATCTACCCCAAATCATACACTTTTAAAGCCTAAAGTGCAAAAATTTATTTAAAATTTTGAAATGCATATGGTATATGATAGCAAGTGAGAACTCAAAGATAATTCACGCGCTGGATTTAGTCTCTACTCATTTATTTTGCTTTGGTGGGGTTCAGATTTAGTAATTTCTTCATTTGCTTATATGCTGATAGACATGAAGTCAATCAAAGTGTGTTGTTTATTGTTTTATATGTGCAGTGCCAACCTTACAGTATGGCCTGATCTGTTTCTCTTCTAGACTGGACACGAATGAGAACTAATGAGGGATTGGAAATTATCCTCTTTCCCTCTCCACTCCTCCTAATTCCTTTTTTTTTTTTGTATTAATACTTTTTGTTTATTGCAACCACTTGTATTTTCCATAAAATAAATGAAGATACAAAGAATGGAAAGCATATTTTCTTCCAAATGAGAACAATGTTAAATCATAGTATCAAATGAATGTGGCTAATTTATTTAAATTCATATGAAACACTAAAATTAGATGTTATATGTCAATTATATCTCGATTTTTTTTTTTTCTTTTTCTCTCGGTACGCGGGCCTCTCACCGTTGTGGCCTCTCCCGTTGCGGAGCACAGGCTCTGGACGCGCAGTCTCAGCGGCCATGGCTCACGGGCCCAGCCGCTCCGCGGCACGTGGGATCCTCCCGGACCGGGGAACGAGCCCGTGTCCCCTGCATCGGCAGGCGGACTCCCAACCACTGCGCCACCAGGGAAGCCCCTTGATATTAATTACTGATTAATATCGATATATAATTAATTAATTAATTCTCACCGCCCCCCAAAAAATCCTGAAAGTAAAAATAGGTTGTATCTCTTAAAGAATTTTATGTTTTAAAAAGAAAAAAAAGAGATAATTTCTATTTTTTCAAAGGATACTTCCAAGACTGCATTATCCATTAATTTTTTTCAAGTTCACATTAACTCAAGACAGATGTATAAGGTAAAGTTTAAGTAGATTCCTCCATTTTAATCTTGAAGATATTTTCACATTTACATGAGACATTAGTTTTAGCGATCAAAATTATCTTCAATCAATTCATACATGATAGTAATGACGATTCACCCTGAGGATGCTTGGCCAAAGGCTCCTCCCTAATTTCTAAATGCTAACCTTTAAAGCGAGTTTGGAGGCATATTCAGTTATAGTGCGTAGACTGAGTGTTGAATCAACCACCTCACAGTAAGTGTTTTCACTCCACTTCCTCTTGTGACTTTCCTGAAAAAAACTAGCTTAAGCAGTATCTTTACTTGCATACTGTGCTCACTTCGTCCCTGATGATTTGAAAGAATTAATATCTTCTTAGCAAAAATGTATTTAGCATCTGCAAAATTTTACTTAGTTTTGCTATAGTGGAGTGTCATGGACACGGTTATGAATAGACTGTGACCTCTGCTCTCCTGAAATTCACCTGTCCAACAAAAATATCACACATGCCACATATGCCATTTAAAAGTTGCTAGTAGCCGCATTTTAAAAGTATAAATAAATAAGGGAAATTAATTTTAATAATATATTTTATTTAAACCAATATATACAAAATATGTAATTGGTCTAAAAATTATTGCGATGTTTTTACATTCTTTTTTTCTCCTTCTAAGTCTTCAATATCCAGTGTATATTTTACACTTTCATCAATCTCTATATGAATCAGTGCTCTTCATGTGCTGGATAAACCGCATGTGGCTAGTGCCTGTTGTATTGAACAGTGCAGACCTGGAGTGGTGGTCTCCAAAGTTCATTGTCCTTGACAGCTCATTGGGGTTTGAGAAGGAAATCTTAAAATGCCTATATGTATTTACTTTTATCCCATCATTTAAAAATATTTTCTAACAAATTCTATTAAGGAAAATATACACAGTGCCACTTAGGAATCTTTAGCAGATGTGTGGTAGCCAAGGTTGGGGGTGGGAGAGAGAGAGAGAGAGAGAAATAACTTTATATTCATGGTTGTATTCAACGTTTACCGGAAAGTTGCCATCTCTTTCTGTAACTTAAAGGCCAAACGTTAAGAAGAGTAACCATGATAAATCAACTAATATTATTTAAAAGCACTAAAGAAAAGGCCACACTTACCTAGGTTTTTTTCTAAAACACTCAGAAATGAATACCTCTTGTGTAAAAAGCAGCTGATGTTTGTAATAGAAACTCGACACATATGGAAAATATTCAAATATACAAGTTAGATACTGACAAATTTTTTTCCATTAAGAATAGAGCAAACCTGATGATAATAAAGTTCCTATTTAAAAGCCACCTTCGGGCTTCCCTGGTGGCGCAGTGGTTGAGAGTCCACCTGCCTGCCGATGCAGGGGACACGGGTTCGTGCCCCGGTCCGGGAGGATCCCACATGCCGCGGAGCACCTGGGCCCGTGAGCCATGGCCGCTGAGCCTGCGCGTCCGGAGCCTGTGCTCCGCAACGGGAGAGGCCACAACAGTGAGAGACCCGCATACCGCAAAAAAATAATAATAATAAATAAATAAAAGCCACCTTCTTTTCATAGATCTGAGAGAAGAGGCACAGCTCAGATAGAGGCATGCGAGGACAAAATAACAGCTCCTCTTCCTGCCATCAGTTTCCATATGCCATGGCCATGGCCATTGCCACCAAATTAAAGGGCCCAGGGAAAGACCCATGCACTACATGTAAAGGCACCTTACTTAGGGCAGGTGTGTTGACTCTATTTAAAACTAATGGAAAGTGGAGGTGGAAAATGCCTACCTACTCAGAATTAATCAATTCAGGCAATCTTTGAAGACATTGTCTTGATATAGCATTCAGTGAAAAAAAGAGTAGAACAGAGAGTTTAAGAACTGGTATAATTTTGCTTGTGGTTCAAAGACCCCTTCCCAGCTTACCCACAGCTCTCCTCCCATACCATTGTTTCCTGATAGCAATACCAGCACACACATAAGCCTTCACTCTGTGCTCCTCCCTGGATCCAACCTGGAGCTGTCATTGTGCCTGAGCACTGGTGGCTGCAATGGGATGCATCACCAGAGGCAGACAAAAGAAAAAATCTTTACAGAAATATTTTATGCTTATATAAGCAAACAGTTGTATTTTTTGCTCCTGCTTCTTTACAAATGGTAACAGAACACATATACTATCTGCACCTTACTTTTTCCATTTAACGTAATTTGGAGATCATTCCAAAATATACACTGGATGCACCATAACTTGTTTAACCAGTCTACAATTGCTGGACTTCTGTTTCTATCCATGGCTGTTGCAACTATATATAAGGATATTGAAATGGACTGAGTCATTTCATATGTGTGAGCAAATCTGTAAAAGAAAAAAGTTATTAGAAGTAGAATCAGTGGGTGAAAGGTATATGCATTTTGATAAAATTTACCGCATTTCTCATAAGAGAGGTTGCACTCCCGCGAGCAGTGTAAGAAAACACCTCTTTCCCTTCAGCTTTGTCAACACGGTATGTTACTGAGCTTTCTGATCTTCGCCAAATTATAGGAAAAAATGACATTTCAATGTAGTTTTGTTTTTACATGTTTCTTAAGAGCAATGTTGAACACATTTTTAAGTATTTATTACCATCTTTCTTTTCTTTTCTGTTATCTGTTCCTTCATTCATATTCTGAATTCATTTTTTCTATTGAGATGCTGGTCTTTTTCTTATTGATTTGTAGGAACTAATTTATACTAGAAAAGTGAGCCTTTTGTAATATAAGTTGCAAATACTATTTTACCAGTTCATCTTTTGATTTTGCTTATGGTAATTTTTAACTTTCATGTTTGTTTTTTTTTTTAATGCCGTCTAGTGTTTCATGGCTTCTGAGTTTGGTGTCATAATTTTAAAGCTCCTCCCTGCTATTAGATTATAAAGTAATTTCTTGTTCTAGAATTCTTAAACTTTTATTTTTTATATCTAGGTATTTGACCTATTTTATTCTGATGTAAGGTACAAGGTATAGATCTGACTTAGGTATTTGACCTATTTATTCTGATGTAAGGTACAAGGTAGAGATCTGACTTGGTTTCCATATGACCACCTAGTTATTCCCAATTTACTGAATAAGCTATCTTGTCCACAGTGATTCAAGGGAGCATTTTTATCATATATTGGATTTGATTCTATACTGCATACAAGCCCAAATGTATGTCAATTTCTGGCCCTTCAAGTCTGTGCCACATCTCTCTGTTCATATGGTACTATTCAAAGTATTTGAATACACATTTTCTTCTTTCTTTGGGCTAGTTCCTTCTTCTTACTCCACTTTTTCAGATTTTTCCTGGCTAAACTTGCTAATTAATTTCTTTTCCACAACAGTGTTAGTCACATTTCAGAATAAACTCAATTGGTTTATATATTAGGATCAGGTTAAATTTATACGCTAACTTAGAGAGAAGTGACAGCTTTATGACGGTAAACTTAAGACTATCACATGACTTTTGATTTGTTTAAATCTTTTGTGTCCTTGAGACATGTTTTAGTTTATCTCATATGTATTTAGCACATTTTTAAAGTTGATTTCTAAATATCTTATTTTCTTGTTGCTCTTATAAATGAAGTTTTTCTCCCTTTATATAATAACTGGTTAATGTTTATATATACAAAAGCCACTAATTTCGGTATATCAATACTGAATTCTCTTTGGTTCTAATAGTTTTTCAGTTTATTGTCTTAGGTTTTTCAGGTATCATATCGCTGCAATTTTCCTTTCAAGCTTTTCTGCCTCTAATTTCTTTCTCTAATCTAATTATTTTGATAATATATTCTGAAAAATTAAACAATAAATGGTGATAGTGTAATAGTTAACTTATTCCTGATTTAAGGGAGAATTTCTCTAATGCTTTCCCACTAAGTATGATGTCAGCTCTTGGGTCGAGATACAGGTATCTTACCACGTTAAGGAAGTGTTCACCAATTCCTCTTTTATTAAGAGGTTTCTTTTAATTGAGAATAAGTGTTGGGCTTTATCAAATACCTTTTCAGCATCTTTAAATATAATCATATGATTGTTCTCTCTGGGCCTGTTAAAATGATTAAAATAATCGACTATATAACTAGATTTCCTAATATTGAATCAACCTTACATTCCTGCAATAATCCCAATTTGTTATACTGTATTTTTCTTTAAATGTAATGTTGGGTTATGTTTGCTAATATTAGAATTTTTACATTGATGTTCATATTCATGAGATTCATTTGTAGTTTTCTTTTTGTGGCTAATCTTTGCTAGTTTTTTTCTTCATTAAATAATTTGGACGTTTTCCTGATTTTTCTATGCCTCAAAATTTTAATCTGGAATTTAAATAACAATGGAATTATGTGTTCTTTGGAGATTTTGTGGAATTACTTTGTGACACCACCTGAACCTAATGTTTTGTGGAGGGATAACATTCTAACAACTTTATTTTCTCATTGCTAAGTGACTGTTTAGATTTTCTCTCTCCTTTGAACTTGTTTTGGTAAATTATATTTTCCTTAAAAATTATTCATTTCATTTGAGTTTTCAGATTTATTTGCATAGAATTGAGCAAAGTAGGCTCACAGTATTCTTTTCATTTTCGTGGTATCTGTAGTTATTTCAGCTGTATCGTTTCTTTGTGTATTTCTGCTTTTTCTCTTTTGTCTGAATTAGTCTAGGTAATAGTTTATCTAATTTAAGTTTTTTCCCTTAAAATAAGTCAACTTTTGAATTTATTTATTTCGAATACGATATTCTGTTTTCTAGTTAATTTGTCTGTAATAATTTTTCACTTCTTTTAGGTTCAGTTGTTACTGTCTTCTGCATTAGTTATCAATTACTGCATAAGAAATTACTCTAAAATTTAGTGGCTTTAAAGAACAAGAAATTTTTTAAAATCTCACACAGTTTCTAAGGGTCAGGAATCCAGGTGCAGCTTAGCTGCGTGGTTCTGGCACAGGATCCCTGATGAGATTGCAGTCAAGCTGTTAGCTGAGGCTGCAGTCATCTGAAAGCTTGACTGGGGCTGGAGAATCAACTTCAAAGAAGCCTCATTCCCATGGCTGTCCATTGGAAGTCTCATCCTTGCCCTGTGGGCCTCTCCACTGGGCTGTCTGAGCATCCTCAAGATGTGGCAATTGGCATTCCCTAGAGTGAGTGATCCAAGACAGAAAGAAAGAGAGTGACCAAGATGGAAGTCATAGTGCCTTTTTGTAAATCAGCCTATAAACTCTTTGACACATGGAATCTATTTCCCCTCCTTTTGCATGTGGGCTGGACTTAGTGACACTTCTGATGGGCAGGATAAAGTGAGAGTATTTCTTTTTCTCCTTGTATTTACTGTAGTTCTATCTTTGTGAATACTGATGCTGTGTTTTTCAGTACTTCCATCACCACTGTTAATTGCACTTTTCAACAAAATAAGAAACCCACTTTTGACTCATTTAATGCTCTTTGTCCTGTGTTCAACCTTATCTGATGTTGAGATGACTAACTTTTTTCCTTTTTGTTTTCATTTGTCTGGTATATTTTACTCATTCTTTTGTTTTCAACCTTTCTGAATCACTTTACTTTACAGGTTTCTCTTATATATGATGTAAAGTTTAGATTTGCTTTGAGAGCCATTCCAAAAGTTATTTTCTTTTAGTAGATGAGGTGAGTCCATTTATATTTACTGGTCTGACAGATCAATTTTGTCTTACTTCTGTCATATTATTTTATATTGTGTTTTCTATTTCGTAGTTTTGTGAACATTTTTCAACATGTATTCTATTGCTTTACCTATCTGCATTTTTTTCATGATAAATAGGAAGTTTTATGTTTTACGTTTTTTCATGATAAATAGGAAGTTTTACAAGTGGTTACCCAGAAATTGTAAGTTTATTTAATAATGAGTCCTCAATTTCTTTAGGCAATATGCATTACTTTTCCAGAACTTAAAGAATTGTATGTGGGGACTTCCCTGGCACTCCAGTGGTTAAGACTCCACACTTCCACTGCAGGGGGCACGGGTTTGATCGCTGGTTGGGGAACTAAGATCCCACATGCTGTGTGGCACGGCCAAAAAGAAAAAAAAAATGACAAGGGAAAAATGACAAATAACATACAAGGGAACTCCCGTAAGGTTAACAGCTGATTTCTTAGCAAAAACTCTACAAGCCAGAGGGACTGGCATGATATATTTAAAGTGATGAAAGGGAAGAACCTACAACCAAGATTACTATACCGAGCAAGGATCTCATTCAGATTCGACAGAGAAATTAAAACCTTTACAGACAAGCAAAAGCTAAGAGAATTCAGCACCACCAAACCAGCTTTACAACAAAAGCTAAAGAAACTTCTCTAGGCAGGAAACACAAGAGAAGGAAAAGACCTACAATAACAAACGCAAAACAATTAAGAAAACGGTAATAGGAACATACATATCGATAACTACGTTAAATGTAAATGGATTAAATGCTCCAAACAAAAGACATAGACTGGCTGAATAGATACAAAAACAAGACCCGTATACATGCTGTCTACAAGAGACCCACTTCAGACCTAGGGACACATAGAGACTGAAAGTGAGGGGATGGAAAACGATATTCCATGCAAATGGAAATCAAAAGAAAGCTGGAGTAGCTATACTCATATCAGATGAAATAGACTTTAAAATAAAGACTATTATAAGAGACAAAGGACACTACATAATAATCAAGGAAGAAGATATAACAATCATAAATATTTACACACCCAACACAGGATCACCTTAATACGTAAGGCAAATGCTACCAGCAATAAAAGGGGAAATCGACAGTAACACAATAATAGTAGGGGACTTTAACACCCCACTTTCACCAATGGACAGATCAACCAAAATAAAATAAATAAGGAAACACAAGCTTTAAATGAAACATTAAACAAGATGAACCTAATTGATATTTATAGGACATTCCATCCCAAAACAACAGAATACACTTTCTTCTCAAGTGCTCATGGAACATTCTCCAGGATAGATCATATCTTGGGTCAAGCCTTGGTAAACTTAAGATAATTGAAATCATATCAAGTGTCTTTTCTAACCACAATGCTATGACACTAGATATCAATTACAGGAAAAAATCTGTAAAAAATACAAACACATGGAGGTTAAACTATATGCTACTAAATAACCAAGAGATCACTGAAGAAATCAAAGAGGAAATCAACAATACCTAGAAACAAATGACAATGAAAACATGATGACCCAAAACCTATGGGATGCAGCAAAAGCAGTTCTAAGAGGGAACTTTATAGCAATACAGTCCTACCTCAAGAAACAAGAAAAATCTCAAATAAACAACCTAACATTACACCTAAAGTAATTAGAGAAAGAAGAAGAAGAACAACAGAAAAACCCCAAAGTTAGCAAAAGGAAAGAAATCATAAAGATCAGATCAGAAATAAAAAAGAAATGAAAGAAACAATAGCAAAGATCAATAAAAGTAAAAGCTGGTTCTTTGAGAAGATAAGCAAAATTGATAAACCATTAGCCAGACTCATCAAGAAAAAAGAGGAGAAAACTCAAATCAACAGAATTAGAAATGAAAAAGGAGAGGTAACAACTGACACTGCAGAAATACAAAGGATCATGGGATATTACTACACACAACTATATGCCAATAAAATGGACAACCTGGAAGAAATGGACAAATTCTTAGAAAAGCACAACCTTCCGAGACTGAACCGAGAAGAAATAGAAAATATAAACAGACCAATAACAAGCACTGAAATGGAAACTGTGATTAAAAATTGTCCAACAGTGAAAGGCCCAGGACCAGATGGCTTCACAGGCGAATTCTATCAAACATTTAGAGAAGAGCTAACACCTATCCTTCTCAAATTCTTCCAAAATATAACAGAGGGAGAAACACTCCCAAACTCATTCTACGAGGCCACCATCACCCTGATACCAAAACAAGACAAAGGTGTCCCCAAAAAAGAAAACTACAGACCAATATCACTGATGAACATAGATGCAAAAATGCTCAACAAAATACTAGCAAACAGAATCCAACAGCACATTAAAAGGATCAGGCACCATGATCAAGTGGGGTTATCCCAGGAATGCAAGGATTCTTCAGTATATGCAAATCAATCAATGTGATAAACAATATTAGCAAACTGAAGGATAAAAACCATATGATAATCTCAATAGATGCAGAAAAATCTTTGGACAAAAGTCAACACCTATTTATGGTAAAAACTCTCCAGAAAGTAGGCATAGAGGGAACTTACCTCATTTAGGTAAAGAGGTAAGTAGGGTGTTTACCTATAATAAAGGCCATATAAGACAAACCCACAGCCAACATCATTCTCAATGGTGAAAAACTGAAACCATTTCCTCTAAGATCAGAAACAAGACAAGGTTGTCCACTCTCACCACTATTATTCAACATAGTTTTGGAAGTTTTAGCCACAGCAATCAGAGAAGAAAAAGAAAAGGAATCCAAATCGGAAAAGAAGAAGTAAAACTGTCACTGTTTGCAGATGACATCATTCTATACATAGAGAATCCTAAAGATGCTACCAGAAAATTACTAGAGCTAATCAATGAATTTGGTAAAGTAGCAGGAAACAAAATTAATGCACAGAAATCTCTTTCATTCCTATACACTAATAATGAAAAATCTGAAAGAGAAATTAAGGAAACGCTCCTATTTACCATTGTAACAAAAAGAATAAAATACCTAGGAATAAACCTACCTAAGGAGGTAAAACTCCTTTATTCAGAAAACTATAAGACAGTGATGAAAGAAATTAAAGACGATACAAACAGATGGAGAGATATACCATGTTCTTGGATTGGAAGAATCAACACTGTGAAAATGACTCTACTACCCAAAGCAATCTACAGATTCAGTGCAATCCCTGTCAAACTACCAATGACATTTTTCACAGAACTAGAACAAAAAATTTCACAATTTGTATGGAAACACATAAGACCCCGAATAGCCAAGGCAATCCTGAGAACGTAAAACAGAGCTGGAGGAACCAGGCTCCCTGACTTTAGACTATACTACAAAGCTACAGTAGTCGAGACAGTATGGTACTGGCACAAAAACAGAAATACAGATCAATGGAACAGGATAGAAAGCCCAGAGATAAACCCATGCACATATGGTCACCTTATCTTTGATAAAGGAGGCAAAAATATACAATGAAGAAAAGACAGCCTCTTCAATAAGTGGTGCTGGGAAAACTGAACAGCTACGTGTAAAAGAATGAAATTAGAACACTCCCTAACACCATACACAAAAATAAACTCAAAATGGATTAAAGACCTAAATGTAAGGCCAGACACTATAGAACTCCTAGAAGAAAACATAGGCAGAACATTCTATGACATAAATCACAGCAAGATCCGTTTTGACCCACCTCCTAGAGAAATGGAAATAAAAAGAAAAATTAACAAATGGGACCTAATGAAACTTGAAAGCTTTTGCACAGCAAAGGAAACCATAAACAAGACCAAAAGACAACCCTCAGAATGGGAGAAAATATTTGCAAATGAGGCAACTGACAAAGTATTAATCTCCAAAATATATAAACAGCTCATGCAGCTCAATATCAAAAAAACAAACAACCCAATCCAAAAATGGGCAGAAGCCCTAAATAGACATTTCTCCAAAGAAGATATTTAGATTGCCAACAAACATGTGAAAGGATGCTCAACATCACTAATCATTAGAGAAATGCAAATCAAAACTACAATGAGGTATCACCTCACACCAGTCAGAATGGCCGTCATCAAAAAATCTACAAACAAAATATGCTGGAGAGGGTGTGGAGTAAAGGGAACCCTCTTACATTGTTGGTGGGAATGTAAGTTGATACAGCCACTGTGGAGAACAGTATGGAGGTTCCTTCGAAAACTAAAAATAGAACTACCATACAACCCAGCAATCCCACTACTGGGCATATACCCTGAGAAAACCATAATTCAAAAAGCATCATGTACCACAATGTTCAGTGCAGCTCTATTTACAATAGCCAGGACATAGAAGCAACCTAAGTGTCCATCGACAGATGAATGGATAAAGAAGATGTGGCACATATACACAATGGAATATTACTCAGCCATAAAAAGAAACGAAATTGAGTTATTTGTAGTGAGGTGGATGGACCTAGAGTCTGTCATACAGAATGAAGTATGTCAGAAAGAGAAAAACAAATACCATATGCTAACACTGATATATGGGATCTAAAAAAAAAAAAAGGTTCTGAAGAACCTAGGGGCAGGACAGGAATAAAGACGCAAACATAGAGAATGGAATTGAGGACACAGGGATGGGGATGGGTAAGCTGGGACAGAGTGAGGGGGTGGCATGGACATGTATACACTACCAAGTGTAGGGTGGATGGCTGGTGGGAAGCAGTCGCATGGCACAGGGATATCAGCTAGGTGCTTTGTGACCACCTGGAGGGATGAGATAAGGGAGGGTGTGAGGGAGACGCAAGAGGGAGGGGATATGGGCATATATGTATATGTATAGCTGATTCACTTTGTTATAAAGCAGAGGCTAACACACCATTGTAGAGCAATTATACTCCAATAAAGATGTTTAAAAAAAAAAAAAGCTTAGAGAACACTGAAGTCAAGAGAATCATGTGTGGTGGTGGGATGAATTGGGAGACTGGGATTGACATGTATACACTAATACGTATAAAATAGATAACTAATAAGAACCTGCTATATAAAAAGCAAATAAATAAAATTCCAAAAAAAAAAAGAAAATCATGTACTAAATAGTGTTATAAAGGTAAATACCTAAGGTTGTTGGCCCAGGGAGAATAACAGCTCCATCTTCTAAGAAGCCTAGATAGATATCATACATTATGTTAGCAGTATGCATTGTAGAGAAAAATGGTTTGAGGAGTAATATCTGATAGAAACACAATAATAACAACATACTTTTGATAGTTTTAGAATTTGATAGTATAATGTTTTGCAAAGCACTTTTACATATTATTGATACTTTATTTGATCCTGCATATGGCCCATTGAAAGGGATCTTATTTCCTTTTTACAAATATGGAATATGAAACCCACAGAGACTGTGACTTATATAAGGCCACAGAGATGAATGTCAAACCCTGATCACTGAAGTCCTCAGCTACTGCTTGGAATTTAGGGAATGATAATGTTCCTTGGTGGATATGGACCCATACAAAAGCAAGTCCTATAGTTTAAGAAGCTATGTAGTCACTGAACTTTCCTAATCAAAACACAGAATTCCTGGAATGAAAGCGGACAGAGATGTCAGTTTTTTCAAATACTTGAGGCAGTATTTTCAAAATCTCTTAGACTGGCTCAGTAGCACAAAAAGGAAGGGAGATATATTCATTCTTCTGTTTATTTATCAATGAATCTCTTCAAGGCTGTAACTGAATTGGATTTGGGAATGAGAACTGGAATACAGTCTAATATTCTTTGTCATCTTACACATTTTATTTTCAACTTATTCAGTGTTCAGATGGCCAGTGGTTTGGTATCAAGTCAATTACTATTTGAGAGTACATCAAATAACCATCACTTAAAATGTCACAATAGCTTCATTCTTTTTAAATAAACTGCTTCTTCCATAATTTATTTTGATGCTTTGTGCCAGATGCTATGCAATCAAATAATTGAAACTTCTATCACTTCTAAATGTATCTTAGGCACAGCCAAGTGTATAGTATTTTATTGATTTATTAGTACAGTCAGAATTGTGTGTATGTGTGTGTGCACGTGTGTAGGGTAAAGCACAAGACAGTTGTGAATAGATTAGCCATGCTCAAAGATTTCAAAAGATGTATAAACGACATTTTGTTTTAGGCATTATTTAGCAACCACTGCCATTTGCTTTCACAAATTTATGAACGCATAACTGTTTAAATAAGATTGCTTTAATCACAGATAGCTGCAAGATTTTTCCAAAGAATATTTTTAAAATAATATTGAATATTTGTGAAGGGTTGATTTTCTAAATAAATTCCAGGCTTTGGAATAGTTGGCAATCTCCCCTTGACAAACATTCTTGCCTAGAAAATGTCCACTTTTTACTATTAAAAGATAGGTTGAAAAACTACAAAAAGGAAGGAAAGGAGGGAGGGAAGAAGATTTCATTGGAAAGTATATGTTTATGTATTAGGAATTTCAAGTGAAACTAAAAGTTGAGAAGAGGCTTTTTTTTTTTTATATGAAATTATCTCCCTGCTTTCTGTGCCTAATTCTCCAGGCCCTAAAATGGCTAATTAAAACCTAACTGTATTGCTTAGTTAATTCAGTTGACAGTTAACCCCAGGGAATATTTTGGCAGTTAATTATATACATTGACAATTTTTATATGGTAGGTATAAATTTATAGTGATAACAGCTATAATATCCCACCCCAGCAAACAAATTTTTGTTCACCCAAAGGTTTAGATTAATCTTAATCAGTAGTAAGAAATGTAACTGAGTTAGTTTGATAAGTGATTATTTTCACAGTGCTTCAAAGAGCCTGTCATTCTTATGAATTGTTTTTCTGCTGCAGTACAATCTGCAAAAAGATATATATTTCTAAGGACCACACATTGGTGAATAAATAAGAATCTCTCTCTCTCTCTCTCTCACACACACACACTCACACACACATACATTTTAGAGTTAGATTTCTTCTCATCTTCAAGTTTTGCTCCATTTCAGACTCATAATTTAAACTACTATTCTGAGCCCAAGGACCTGCTAAGCTAAAAATATAATAGAACCTCATACCAAAGGAATTTATGGTCTAATTGGGAGACAAGACTTTGAAGATATAAACCAGAGAAATAAGACAGAACTGAGTTGGGTACCAAAATACCAGGGGCCTTGGGGCAAAGCACTGTGAATTCTTGGGTTTTCAGGAGGAA
This sequence comes from Hyperoodon ampullatus, assembly GCF_949752795.1. Classification (NCBI taxonomy): domain Eukaryota; kingdom Metazoa; phylum Chordata; class Mammalia; order Artiodactyla; family Ziphiidae; genus Hyperoodon; species Hyperoodon ampullatus. The sequence continues at coordinate 50,253,443 of NC_136916.1, read as the reverse complement.
TTGGGACTGTGAAGATTAGAGGAAGCAGACATATGAGTGGTGGCCCCATGGTGTGCTGAGAACTGCAGTAGCGTTGGGTCCCCAGGGGTGAGGACACAAAGCAAGCAATGTCTAACTCATGCTGGGGAGACGGAACAGCTTCACCAGAAATATGACATCTGAGATGAGTGTTTAAAAGTAGAGTTTGTCGGGACTTCCCTGGAGGTCCAGTAGTTAAGACTGCACTTCCATTGCAGGGGCTGCGGGTTCCATCCCTGGTCGGGGAACTAAGATCCCGCATGCCGCACGGTGCAGCCAAAAAACAAAAAATAATAAAAATAGAAATAGAGTTTGTCAAGAGGAAAAGGAAGGGCTGAGTACACAAGTCAAAGGCAGAAAGCATTTAAAAATGCCAAGTTTAAGCTTTACCTGTAAGTTATTGGTGCCTTGAGAGTTTTTAAGTCAGAGAAAGTCATGGTCAGAGAGAGCTTGGTTTTGGAAAGCCCTTCTGACCGAGGAATCCAGAGGATTGTATTAGAGACAGGGAGGTGACTACGGAGCCATCACACGTGACAGGACCTGAAGTAAAGGAGACACAGTGGAGCAGAAGGCTAGGGGATCACCTTGTAATTGCATAGACATAGACTAAATCCATTTTTTAAGTTGAAGTATAGTTGATTTACAATGTTGTGTTAGTTTCTGCTATACAGCAAAGTGATTCAGTTATACATACATATATATATATTCTTTTTCAGATTCTTTTCCATGATAGGTTTTTACTGTTGTGGCTCACGGGCCCAGCCGCTCCGCAGCATGTGGGATCTTCCCGGACCGGGGCACGAACCTGTGTCCCCTGCATCAGCAGGCGGACTCTCAACCACTGCGCCACCAGGAAAGCCCTAAATACACTTTTTAACTGGTATTGAACAGTTGGTTTTGGAAGGCATAGTCAAGGGGATATCATATGTGGTTGCTTTCTTCAGAATCATAGATAGTTATTCCCAGCAAACATCTACTTTGTGAGGACTGTGGTCTCCAAGCCAAACTAACAAATATTTCTGGAGTGAGACTGCTCTCAGCCCTGAGAAGATTCTGTTTCTGTGCCGTAGACACCCCGCTCCAGCCATGTGGAATGGGGAACGGAAGCTGCCTGCACTCAGGAGCAACCTGCAATATGCAAAGCAGTCATTTATGGAGACAGTGGGAGAGAAGAAAAAATTGCTGTGCTTTCCATTACCCAGTGAGTTCCATCCATCCACCACTTACCAGCGAATTAAGTGGAAATAAATAAATACAACCAAGTTCACTAGTAACCTTTAGTGCCTTCCATTAATCAGAGTAATAGGGGGGTCTTTTCTAGGGTCTTCATTGTTGCTATAGAAAGAAAAATGGTGACATGAGGTCAGTTTAGCTCCAGCCCTATGACACTTTGTCAATACGGTATTGGCAATTCAGTTATAGTGAAAAATAAGGGCATTATTTAGCTGTTAGGAGTTAGTAAATAGATTATTTATTATGTTGTCTGTCATCAATCAGAACCCCAAGCCAAAAAGAAGCAGCTGCCTGAATAATTTTCCTGCAAAGGCCTCGAACAGTTTCCTTGGGCTCCTTCCCCTCCCTCCCCCAAACCTGTTCTCTCTGCCTCTGTGTGTGTGTGTTAGAAAATGTTATAGTATTTGAGTTGATGAATGTGGAACTTTATTAACGGAAATGAAAACTGATAGGTGTTTAACGTTTAATGTGAAATAATCTACTGTAATGTAAAAAAACTCAAAATAACACTGTTTTAATTGTCCATGGTAATTAAACTGTCACTGTAGTAATTAAAAAGATAGGTGGATAGTAAGTTATTGACACAAGCTCTTCAAATAAAGTGGGCTAATTTTAAAACTAAATTTAACTTAAATTGAATGATAGTCTACTTCTCTCCCACTCTTTTTTTTTTTTTTAAGTGACAGCATCCAAATCTGTTTTTATCAGTGCTTACCAGGGATAAACCCAAAGTAAAGTAACCTGAGTCAGCATTCGTTAATAAAAGTTCCTAGTAATGGAACTACTGGTAATAAAGTCTTCACTTTTACTAAATGGAAAAGATTACTTACTGTATAGTGAGAGAGCGGTAGTTTAGCTATTTGAAAAGTGTATGTGTGTCTGTGTGTTCATCTCACGTCTCATACATAAGTTAACAATTTTTAATCAAACACAGAATTTTTAAAATATTTTATTGAATATACAGTTGACCCTTGAACAATTCGAGGGTTGGGGCACCGACCCTCCTCTAAGTCAAACATCCAAGTATAATTTCCAGTCATTCCTCCATGTTCAAGGTTCCTCCGTATCCTTGGATTCAACCAACCTCGAACTGCATAGTGCTGTAGTATTTACTATTGAAAAACATCTGAGTACAAGTGGACCCATACAGTTCAAACCCGTGTTGTTCAAGGGTCAACTGTATATTAAATCTCTTGAAGAGAAAAAAAGTCTGGACTGGAAACTCTAAAAATTCTATAATCTTCCATTCTCAATCTGCCTTGTCTTGTTTAGATATAAAGTTATGGAAGCCTTATAAAATTAGTTGAGGGGCTTCCCTGGTGGCGCAGTGGTTGAGAGTCCGCCTGCCGATGCAGGGGACACAGGTTCGTGCCCCGGTCCGGGAGGATCCCACACGCCGCGGAGCGGCTGGGCCCGTGAGCCATGGCCGCTGAGCCTGTGCATCCGGAGCCTGTGCTCTGCAACGGGAGAGGCCACAGCAGTGAGAAGCCCGCGTACCGCAAAAAAAAAAAAAAAAAAAAAGTTGAGAAGTGTTTCCTCTTTCTGTACTTTCTAGAGAAGTTTGTTCAATATTGGATTGATCTAGTAGAGCTCAACTGGTGTTTTCTTTATGGGAGTATTATTAACTATGTTCTGATTTCTTTTACAATTATGGAACAGTTCAAACATTCTATTTCTTACTGAGTCAGCTTTGCTAAGTAATTTTTTTCCAGGAATTTATCCATTGCATCTAGCTGTTTAAATCAATTGGCATAAAATTGTTCATAGTGTTCCTTAATTATATTTTAGAAGTTGAGCTGTATGTATAGTTATTTCTCTTTCCTTCTTTATACTGATAATTTCTATTTTCTTGATCAATGTTACCAACATTTTCTCTATTTGATTAGTCTTTTAAAAGAAGCAACTTTGGCTCTTTTATTGTATCTTTTATATATTTTTTCATTTATTACTGTTTTGATCTTTATTATCTTCTCTCTATATTTTTGAGTTTATGCTTTTCTACTTTGTAAAACTTTTCAATTAGACTTCTTCATGAATTTTCATCATTTTTCCTTTGCTAATATAAGCACTTAAATGTATAAAATACCACTTTTACTGCATCCTAGTAAAAATTGGACAGGTATAATTTTCACAATTCATGTAATTGACATTTAAAAAAATAAAAATAAAAACTATCTAATAAAATTTCATGTTTGATCCAGGAGAGGCCACCAAACCTGGACACTTCAGCCCCCTTGAAAATTTAGGCAAGTCTGCCCCTAACATGCATGGTGGCTGGGACCAGAGTAAAAGTGAGATGGCTACATCTTTATGTCTAAATGCTTAAAAATTATAAATCAAGCCTACAAGCTGGTACACACAACCTGTGCCACTTCTCTGCTTTGAAAAATAGAACAAAGTAGAGAATTACCTGTAAAACTCTGGCTTTTATAGGATTGAAAGTTGGCAAAACAATAGAAACAATTGAAGTGAATTATTATTGTACATGTCTGGGTATTCTTTTGATAGTTTAGTGACATTTGACTGAGAAATAAAATAGGGACTTATATAATTCTTAAATTATTTTACACTTATTTCATAAAATCATCTTTCTTGCCCTCATTTCAGAAAAATCACTTATGTTGTATTAAGAATATTCACATAATTTGTTTTCTGTCAACACTGATGATCTAAAAGATTAAAAAAATAAATTGCAATTGCATTCAAAGTGTACATGTAAATATTTGCCCATCAAAATTATAAACTTAATTCAGTTTCTTATTTTGAGAAACTGAAACTTTCTAATGTAATTTAAATTTAAAAAATTATTATTATATAATTATGTAATATAACATCATTTATCATTCTAGTGCTCATTTTCTCTCTAGTTTCTAATGTAAAGAATCCGTAGGTATCACACCTCAAATGAACGGTGTATTAAACCTTCAGATCTGTGAATGTAAGAGCACTATGAATTGTTTAATATGGGAAAATTTCCTCTGCAGCTGTGTACATCACTTGCAAACACTGTCCTAATTTGTGAGTCCCTCCAGAACCACAAATTGGACACAAAGAGAAGAAAAAAAAATGGATGATTGAGACGGCTGAGTAATATTTGATTATGTGACAACCTATTGCATTCACTCCAAAGGAAAGGATTTAACAAGTTGATTAATTTATCTTTTGTTCTATCTAAAGGCTTCCAACCCTCAAATCCTCCCTACCTTCTAGAGCAGTATCCATCTCCAACAACCCAAAGCTCACCACATCTAGACTTTATCACTCTTTGTTTAGGTGCAACCCAGAACAAGTGTTTGTTTCCCTGTGACCTTAATGGAGTTAGTTGTGAGAGTGGTTGTGTAGGGTACGTCATGCTCTGCCAGTGCTGAGCATATGTCTTTAATATATGCATGTATGTGTATATTAACAAACCTAGAGGATTCTCAAAAGCAAGGGCCCAAGGTGGAGTCCCCTCTTGCCCAGGTCTAAGGGTGGTGCCAGGTCACCTTTCCCATCCTTGCTGGCCCAAGGCTAGATAGTCATGTATGAAAGGCAGGGTTGCTATCAAATAACCACCCTCCTCCTTGCTGCTAGCCACTCTGGCTTTATCCAGCCCCATCTCACATTTCTGCTCCCTTTTCTGTTTTCTAATAGGCAGGGCTCTTCAGAGACCTCCTCTACTTCCTATAAAATTAGTAATATTTCTAAGAGTGTGTCCTCTCTAGGGTTTAATTCCAGAATCTCTGCACTGTTCTGCAGTCTAAGGGTGTCTTTGAGCACCTAATCAGCCATAATTCCATACGTGGAAGTCCCCCCAATCCAATATATTGAAATTTTCTGTGCCCTCACGTCCTCATACAGATTGCAAGCTCTCGGAGGCCAGGGTTCACATGTTATTTATGTGTAACCCCACCACAATGCCTGTTGCATCATACACAATAAATATTTATTGAGATAAAACAACCAAGGAAGTCACAAAAGAAAGGACAGATTTGATTTCATAAAAGCAAAAAGAAAATTCCCAATAACCCTAGGAAAATATCTGCAGCAAATATTGCAGAGAGCTATCATCTTTAGTATGTAGAGTTCACACAAATAGATGCAGAAAAGCTAAGATGATGTAGGTAAAGTATCTAAAAGACAATCCTCAAAGGAGGAAATACAACTAGAAATAAACTCCTAAACTGACACAATACTTTGGAACCAATTTGGCAGTCAGAAGCCTCATAATGCTCAATTTATTTGACCTAATAATTCCACTGCTAAAAATCTATCTAAGAGAATTATAAATTTTGGAGGAGAAAGTTTTATTGATCTAACTCAAGCATGGTAAAATCTTTCTTTGTCTATCTCACAAGAGGTTCTTTGGCATCCTTGCTGGGGGCTAGAGTGGGAGAAACCTCAGGACGGAGAATCCAGGCATTCAGAGTCAACAACAAGGCTAGTAGAGAATTAGAGGACACTGGATACTTGCCCACAGTTGAATTTCATGCTGCCCCCGGGTGTGAATAACCCTGCATCCTTGTAGCAGCCATCAACACCAGGCCCTGAATGAAACAAAGAGTAAGATTCTCAGATGATCACACAGGTTGGAATGCAAAAGGTCTTCATTCTAATCACATGCAAATGAAAAGTTCTGCCCACTAGCATTTAACAGCGGCATTAGAACTCAGAAATAGTGACTCCTGTGGAGTGTTGTTTCCAAGCAGCCTTGAGCCCCTTGGAAATGTAAGGCTTTGATTTAGGTGGAATGGCCACAGGAGCTTATTAGCAGAAGGGTCAGAACATCTCAGTTGACCCAGCCAGCTGCCCAGGCCACTTTATGGAACAGCAGCTCTCTGCACAAGTCGCCCCTCCTTGATGATAATTAATGCAAATGATTTTCCTTGGAACTATTGTGATAGAGAATCTGGAAACTGACAACAGTTCCCTAGCTGTCCATCAAGAAGCACCAATGCGCCGTGCTGCCACCTGCCATTAGAGAGCTTTTCACCACCAGCAAGCTCACTTGTCATTTCTCCTCAGAATGCACTCAGCTGGCTTAGCCTGTAATACACTAACGTGATTTCAGCTCAGCAACAGAGCTAAATACCAGAGGAGTAGGGCACTTGGAGCAGAAAAGAAAGGGAATGAAATAACTATCATTACCTCCCTAGACTATAAAAAGTGTGAAAGAGCCCTCTTCCCGAGAAGTCCAGATCCCCAATTTCAGACAGTGTAACGGCAGCCAGCTTTGCAGAAGGAAAACAGAAACACTTGTCTGCTGATGAGATCTCTTTCCTCTCCCATTGAATGAGTGGAGATGATCCTCTGGCCTTAGTCCTAGCCCAAGGTTTGGGCCCATTACTTCATAGTCCATTTGAGCCTAAAACAGTGGTTTGTAAAATCTTACTGAAAATTAAAAGAATAACTATGTACTCTCATTCTAGAAAAATGTGCACACGCTACTTTGTACACAGTATCAGTGGAGCACAAGGAGCCCCTTACACTATCAGCTGATTCTGTCTGCACTCACGCCACCACTGCCCATTCCTGAACAGAACAAGGGGCTCTATTCTGCTGAATCTTACAGCCTTTCCCAGCACAGAGCTCCAGGAGGCCACTTGAACTTAATTTCTGGAGGCCTGTGGATAAGAAATCCTTGTCACTCTGTCCATCAATGTCCATGGTAAAGAATCTCTGTTCCAGAGGAACCCTTCTCAGTCTCACATCCCTCTCAGTGGATTTATGTATAGTTCTCTAGCGATGTTGAAAAGTGGATTGGTGCTAAGGAAAAACAAAAAACCACTTAGGGTAAGAAGTTAACAGCAAAATTACAAAAAGCTTTTTTTTTTTTTAAAAAAAAAAGGTATTCTAGCTGCATTTTTCAACTGAGTCATAAAATCATTTCCCAAGCCAGAAGTATTATTCTCATTTCACAGGTGGAAAGCCAGGAATTACAGAGAGGTTAATGGCTGTGTCTGAAAGCACACAGCACACCCTTATCAGAAGGAGCTGAAAATACAGGTATAGTCAAGGGCTCATACTGTTCTGTGATAACCCAAACTTTATGAACAAGTTTGGCTTGGCCCTAATTGGCATTCAATTTTTAAAAATGTCTTTCATTAAAAAATATAAATTGAAGTACTGGGTAATTGACTCACATTTGATTAAGGCAGAGTCTATTGGATTAACATGATTAATAGATAAAATTATAATCAAACAGAAAGCAGTACAAAAGGTGACTACGTCATGAATCCCATTAGGATACTAAATTTTTAAAAGATGAATATGCTGGAGTTTTTTATGTAGGAATATTCATTTCACAGTGGATCTCACACTGTTCAGCTCTCACTAGTAAAGTAATTAGAATGAAGTTTTCTTCAGAATTAAAAGAAGAAGTGCTTGGGAGGTGTTTTGATTTCACAGTAAGGAAAACCCCAGCTGTCCTCATTCTGATTCTCCCAAATCTTTTGGTTCATTGGTAATTTCTCAAACTGCTAGTGAAGGAGGCCACTGCAGTGGTTACCTCTGCTCATAACTAAATATATTTAGTTGATGCCACATCAAATTCCAATGTCCCTTTCAGGAACTGTAATGTTGACCAACCTGTACTGGAATAACATATTCCACAGTTTTTTCTATAAATGCAAAGCTGTATCCTCAATGGAAACTTAGTTAATTGTTATGAAACTACTTCTGCATCAGCCACTTCCAGACAGTCAGGCCAAGAAGTAAAATGAAAAATAAGATACTTGTTTTTTTGCTTTATCACTCAGTCTTAAGTACTTTTTGCCCAAGAAATGGGAGCTGCTGTGGCATAAATGGACATGGATGTGAAAGTAACATTCTTCTCACCACCAAGATTTTCTGTTTCAGAGAACTGACTGGGTAGTGACAGCCTCCTTCCAAAAACTTCCATGTCTAACTAGAACAAAAAATTTTACAATTTGTATAGAAACACAAAAGACCCCTAATAGCCAAAGCAATCTTGAGAAAGAAAAATGGAGCTGAAGGAATCAGGCTTCCTGACTTCAGACTATACTACAAAGCTACAGTAATCAAAACAGTATGGTACTGACACAAAAACAGAAATATAGATCAATGGAACAGGATAGAAAGCCTAGAGATAAACCCCCACACCTATGGTCACTTAATCTATGACAAAGGAGACAAAAATATACAATGGAGAAAAGACAGCTTCTTCAATAAGTGGTGCTGGGAAAACTGGACAGCTACATGTAAAGGAATGAAATTAGAACACTCCCTAACACCATACACAAAATAAACTCAAAATGGATTAAAGACCTAAATGTAAGGCCAGACACTATAAAATTCTTAGAGGAAAACATAGGCAGAACACTCTTTGACATAAATCACAGCAAGATCTTTTTTGACTCACCTCCTAAAGTAATGAAAATAAAAACAAAAATAGACAAATGGGACCTCATTAAACTTAAAAGCAAAGGAGACCATAAACAAGATGAAAAGACCACCCTCAGAATGTGAGAAAATATTTGCAAATGAGGCAACTGACAAAGGATTAATCTGCAAAATATACAAGCAGCTCATGCAGCTCAATATCAAAAAAAAAAAAACCCAATCAAAAAATGGGTGGAAGACCTAAATAGACATTTCTCCAAAGAAGACATACAAATGACCAAGAGACACATGAAAATATACTCAGCATCACTAATAGAGAAATGCAAATCAAAACTACAATGAAGTATCACCTCACACCGGTCAGAATGGCCATCATCAGAAAATCTACAAACAATAAATGCTGGAGAGAGTGTGGAGAAAAGAGAACCCTCATGCACTGTTGGTGGGAATGTAAATTGATACAGCCACTATGGAAGACAGTATGGAGGTTCCTTAAAAAACTAAAAATAGAACTACCATACAACCCAGCAATCCCACTACTGGGCATATGCCCAGAGAAAACCATAATTCAAAAAGACACATGCACCCCAATGTTCCTTGCAGCACTATTTACAATAGCCAGGACATGGAAGCAACCTAAATGTCCACCAACAGAGGAATGGATAAAGAAGATGTGGTACATATACACAATGGAATATTACTCAGCCATTAAAAGGAACAAAATTGGGTCATTTGTAAAGACATGGATGGACCTAGAGACTGTCATACAGAGTTAAGTAAGTCAGAAAGAGAAAAACAAATATTGTATATTAATGCATATATGTGGAATCTAGAAAAATGGTATAGATGATATTATTTGCAAAGCAGAAATAGAGAACAAATGTATGGATACAAAGGGGGAAGAGGGGGTGGGAGGAATGGGAGATTAGGATTGACACATATACGCTATTGATACTATGTATAAAATAGATAACTAATGAGAACATTCTGTATAGCACAGAGAACTCTGCTTAATGCACTGTGGTGACCTAAATGGGAAGGAAATCCAAAAAAGAAGAGATATATGTATATGTATAGCTGATTAATTTTGCTGTACAGTAGAAACTAACACAATATTGTAAAGCAACTATACTTCAATAAAAATTAATTTTTAAAAATTTCCATGTCTGCATAAACTGGGAGGTGGGAAAGAACTGGGAGGCATAATCTTCATCAATGTCCCAAAACTCACATAACCACCTCACATAACATACAGTATAAAGCAAAAAACTGGTTTCCTAAGCGAGCACAGTTCCACTGCAGTCTCCCTGGCTCAGACACATGGAAGATTTGCTTCCTACTCCTGATGTGGTTTTCCATCAAGCTGCTTGCATCGTCTCAATACATATATTCTGTCTGTCAAGGCACATGCTGTCTGATTGGACACAGGTATCCTTTTGACGATCTTGTAACTTTTATTGATTCTGCTTACCCCATGGTATTGGTAACTGTCTCAAAGTAACTAACCCCCAGGAATGGTGGCAGACTCAATAGAGAGGTTAAGCAGTGTGCAGATTGCTTCTCTGAGGGCCAGACTTTTAGAAATAGATGTTTTAATTTAAATAGAAAATGCCTTGGTAGACATATTTATGGGCAGTACCTGGAGGTGCTGAATGGTAAGGTGTAGGAAAAATTAGGGAGAATGTTCTCTATATTTTTACTCTAGGGCCCAGAGTCATCAGTTACATCATTGTTAGACTCTTCGTGATTATTTTCATAAGCTGCTTTAAATCCTTTCTGGAACTACAGTAGGGACATATACAAACAAGCAAATAAGCAAACAATATCTATTGAGTACTCACTATGTGCCAATTATGTGCTGAGTGTTTTTCTCATAACTATTTCCTTTAATCCTCACACCAAGCTGTTGATCATAAATTCTATACCCAGTGATTTGTCAGATATTTGCCTTAAGATATAGGGGTCATGTGGGCCTTTTACTTGTGGAGCCTCTGCAGCAAGCAAGGCAAAGAAGCAGGAGAACCTCTAACACAAGGTGGAGGAGGTATTTTCAAGTGCTCAGGACACTCATGCTCGAGAGTCAGGCTTGACTTTCTTCATTGCCAAAAATACTGAAGAAACGGCTTTGCTTCTGCTTTCTTTTGGGTGGATTTTTCTGCATATACCCTAAGTGGGAGACATCACTGAAAGGATAACTGATCCAACAGGGCAAATAGGGAGCAAAACTTTTACTTCCCTTCTGACTTGCAGCCCAAGTCTTTGTAGTTCCGTGTGGGTTTACAGTGAGACTCCTGCCTGCTTGTTCAGTATCATGGGCACTGTGTTTTCCACAGTTCCTCCACAAGCCTTGAAGAATTGAAAAGGTTGTGCTTTTAGGATGTAATAAATCTTTCATTTGCATGCTTAGTTCTCCCGGCTGAAGGAAGCCCATCTTCACATTTGTGGGTGTGTTACACAGTCGAGTCTAAAATACATTCAATTGTCTGATCTTCCCCACTGAGCAAGTAGGACGCTTGGCCTCTGTTCTGGTCAGTGGTTCTAAGACCCTGAGCTGGTAGTGAGCAAGAAGTGTCCTTCTGAGAGACAGAATCCAAACCTAAATGTTGGTCACATATCAAATAGACAGTGCAAATGAAGTATGGGTCCAAAGGAAGTGAATGGGAAGGCAGCAAGATAAGGATGCAGAATCGGCACAGAGAGACATCAGAGCAGTCCAGCTCCAGCTCCGGACAGAGTCAGATGTTGCTGGAAGGCCTGCATTGAGGGCTTTTTTTTTTTTTTAATAAATTTATTTATTTCATTTATTTATTTTTGGCTGCATTGGGTCTTTGTTGCTGAGCGCGGGCTTTCTCTAGTTGTGGTGAGTGGGGGCTACTCTTTGTTGAGGTGCATAGGCTTCTTACTGTGGTGGCTTCTCTTGTTGCGGAGCATGGACTCTAGGTGCACGGGCTTCAGTAGTTGTGGCACGCAGGCTCAGTAGTTGTGGCTTTCAGGCTCTAGCGCGCAGGCTCAGTAGCTGTGGCGCATGGGCTTAGTTGCTCCACGGCATGTGGGATCTTCCCGGACCAGGGCCCAAACCCATGTCCCCTGCATTGTCAGGCAGGTTCCCAATCACTGTGCCACCAGGGAAGCCCCTTGAGGGCTTTTTATAGAGACTGTTGAGTGGGGGGAAGTTGTTCAAAGCACTAACAACAGTTTCAGGTCTCACTGTGCACAAGGGAGGCATTCCATAAATATTAAGCAAATGGTTTAACTTTTGTTCAAGCCAGTGGCCTCTTTCAGTGGTTACTAAAAACAATGAACAGGCCGAACTCTGTTACTTAGGTAAGTTGCAGCTGACTGTTTCAGATATAAGCTGTCAGAGCAACTAGATGTCAGGCTGGTTCCATTGGTTCTGTGAGAGTTTACCTCGTGTGCGCATGTGTAAGCTTACGCGTGCATATGCGTGCACACACACATCAGAACACTGTTCTAATAAGAAGCATACAATAGGCAAACAAGGAAAGAATCTGTCTTATCCCCAAACAACCAGTTCTCTCTGTTTGTTCACTGAATATGCTACACAAAAATAGTAACATCATATATTCTAGTAGACCAGACAGAAGAGTCTTTTTTTTCTTTATTTTTTTATAGTAGGTCCTTGTTGGTTATCTATTTTAAATATACCAGTGTGTACATGTCAATCCCAAATGCCCAGTCTACCCCTCCCCTCAACCCTTCCCCTCTGGTAACCTTAAATTCATTCTCTAAGTCTGTGAGTTTGTTTCTGTTTTGTAAATAAATTCATTTGTATCATTTTTTTAGGTTCTGCATATGAGCAATATCATATGAAATTTGTCTTTCTCTGTCTGACTTACTTCACTTAGTATTATAAAGTCTAGGTCCATCCGTGTTGCTGAAAATGGCATAATTCATTGTTTTTTATGGATGAGTAATATTTCATTGTATATATGTACCACATCTTTTTATCCATTCATCTGTCGATGGACATTTAGGTTGCTTCCATGTCTTGGCTGTTGTAAACAGTGCTGCAATGAACATTGGGGTGCATGTATCCTTTTGAACCATGTTTTTCTCTAGATATATGCTTTCTGAACCTAATTTACACGTGCATTTATGTCGTGTCCCATACAGTAATTGGCACTATAGTATGTACAACAGGAATGTATGAAATGGCCTTTAATGTTGAAAAAATTATGATTTTTTGTGAAAGGTAGTATTTAGACATATCCAACAGGTAACTTCTCAAGACAAGAATACATCTTCAAAAATACCAAATTATATTCCCAGAATATTACATTTCCATTGTTCCCTCACATGGTCAATTCCATGGCCGAAGAGATGTCAGGGCTTCCCACTGCTTCTCGTTGGGCAGGGCTTGGCATCTGATATCAAACCACCACTATCAAGTCCTCCTTGACCCAACCAATAAGTTTCTAGAGAACCAGGGCCTGTTATGGGCTGAGGTGGAGGAAAGGGTGGGACAGGTAAGAAGGAAGAGTCCATATAAATGCAAGGATCTTCACAATATAAAAAGAAGCCTCATATGAGAGGAAGCTGGTTACAAGAGAGAGATTTATTATACAAGGAGCTTGTGCTCGTTTTATGTGACCACCCACAAGGTGCAGTTGCCCTCACGTCTGCTCTGGAGTATATAGAAGGAAAGACATTTCTATTTATTAAGTTTGGGGAGATTTAAAGGGGCTGGGAGGGTTGGTTGTTGTTTTAAAGGAATAAAGTCAAGTGTAGACAACTTTAAAACATTGCTACTACATCCGTGCGTCTAACTGAGTCACTCGTGGGTCGTTAGGCGCTAGAGTATAACGATTTGTCAGCATAGGACACAGAGTGGACCAATTTAATACTTGCTGCAGGGGTTAGAATTTCCACAGCCTTTGATCAGATTTTTTTTTTTAAGGTCAGTAACATTTAGAGGTAGATAAAAACGTCAAGTAATTGCTGAGAAACTAGGTGGCTTGTAGCTAATTTGCAAAAGCATAGATTACGTTGTTATTTGGATTTTATCCACTTCACGAAAAAGTCCTGAGATTTTTAGGAAGAACACATTAATGTTGATACCGTGGTATGCAGCCCACTCCATAGTGTGCAGACATCTGCCATCTTCCCTCCTTGACATGCCCTCTTGCTTGCTCACTGGAGCCTTTGAATAGTCAATGACTTTCATGTTCTGCTAGATAATAAGATTGTGTGTGACACCATTGCTCCTTTATACCTCCTTTTACAAAAATGGAAAACAAAACTCTCTATTCTTTCTTTAACATAGCATAGAGCAGGATAAAGAAAATTGAAATCTGATATATAATCGGTGAAATTCCTATCTGTTATTTAAAGAGAGCTTCTAAGAGAATCTTAGAGGTAGAAGAGAATGCTAAAAGTGTTGTGTGTTAATACTTGAAGACACTGTTCCCTCTCTACCCACCAGCCCAGAAGTTGTTTCTGGACAAGCCTTCACAGACCTACGTAATCTCTGAATGTGTTGCTCAGCCAATTACCTCCTTTTTCAGGCACCAACGCTGAGCACAGTGCTCCAGGAGTTGGGCGGCCACACCCTGGTGGCCCACCTTGAGCTTGTCCTCCACCAAAAGCATTAGGACTTGTCCCCTGACCTACAATTTTTCACCTGATAACCCACTGGCTTCCTGTTGTGTTTAGAAATAGGACAGGGAGGGGTAAACTCAGCAGATACTACTCTTTGGAGTGTTTCCTTCCACTTTAAAAAGACTTTTTTTTTTAGTTAGTGTATTATTCCGCTGGGCTGCCAAAACAAAATGCCATAGACTGGGTGGCTTAAACAACAGACGTTTGTTTCACACAGTTCTGGAGGCTGAGAAGTCCAAGATCAAGATTCTGGCTGATTGGGTTTCTGGTGAGACCTCTCTTCCTGGCTTGTAGAGAGTCACCCTGCTGTTATGTCCTCATATGCCTTTTCCTAAATGTGTGCTCAGGGAGAGAGAGAGAACCAGCTCTCTGGGGTATTTTCGTATAAGGATACTAATCCTATCAGATCAGGACCCCACCCTTATGACCTCATTTAAACATAATTACTTCCCCAGAGTCCCCGTCTCCAAATACTGCCACGCTGGCAGTCAGGGCTTCACAGACCTTCAGTTGAAAACATAAGTGTACCTCTAATTTCATCTACCCTTTCCATTCATCATGTATAATTTTTATGTTGCTGTACAAGCTTCATAATCTCTTTTTCCAACTCTATTTTTTCATATATTCTTATTATGTAAAAGTTTGGGGAATTCAGGGTAGTGAAGAAAACTTAAAATCACCCAAGTATAATCACTATTAAATTTTAGTGCATTGTCTTTCAGTATTTTTCAATGCATTTCTATATATTATGAATAGAATATACACTTACAGAATGGACTATACAAAATTTAATAGCCAGTTTTTGTCTCTTAGCATAGTATCATAAGTATTTCCCCAATGTGGCAAAAAATTATTTGGCCACATATTTTAACAACTGCCTAATATTTGATAACCTGAGAGTACCACGATTTATTTAACCAAACTCACATTATCGAATATTGGAGTTGCTTCCAGTTTTTCACTATCATAAAAAATATTTTAAATAATCTTATGCCTTACATTTGTCTACATTTTATATTTGTTTTAGGCCAGGTTGCTGCTAGATCAAATGATAGGAATATTTTAATACTCTTATATCACCAAATTGTTTTTACAGAATCTCAACACTGATTATTCATGGTTTTAAAAAATACACTTGAGGGCTTCCCTGGTGGCGCAGTGGTTGAGAGTCCGCCTGCCGATGCAGGGGTCACGGGTTCGTGCCCCGGTCCGGGAAGATCCCACATGCCGCGGAGCGGCTGGGCCCGTGAGCCGTGGCCGCTGAGCCTGTGCGTCCGGAGCCTGTGCTCCGCAGCGGGAGAGGCCACAGCAGTGAGAGGCCCGCGTACTGAAAAAAAAAAAAATACACTTGAAAAATAGAAATAAGCACAGCACACACAAAAAAACTTATTCAGTCACCTAAAACAGCCATTCCTCTTTTGTTCCCTTCGCTTGTGATTTGATGACTAACTTTAGTGTTGTGTTTGGATTCCATTTTCTTGTGTGTGTATCTATTGTAAATTTTTGGTTTGCGGTTACCATGAGGTTTTGATGTAGCGGTCTCTATATACACAAGATTGTTTTAAGTTGCTGGTATCTTAATTTCAAATACATTTCCAGTATCCTGCATTTGTACTCTCCTCACAATTGCTATTTTGATATCATATTTGTGTGTGGATGATTTCCTCCCTTTCCTGTATATTTACCTTTACTGGTGAGCTTTCCCATTCATAATTTTCTTGTTTCTAGTTGTGGCCTTTTCTGTCTAGAGAAGTTCCTTTAACATTTGTTGTAAAACTGGTTTGGTGGTGCTGAATTCTCTTAGCTTTTTCTTGTCTATAAAGCTTTTGATTTCTCCATCGAATCTGAATGAGAGCCTTGCTGGGTAGAGTATTCTTGGTTGTAGGTTTTTCCCTTTCATCACTTTAAATATATTGTGCCACTCCCTTCTGACCTGCAGAGTTTCTGCTGAAAAATCAGCTGATAACCTTTTGGGGATTCCCTTGTATGTTATTTGTTGCTTTTCCCTTGTTGCTTTTTATATTTTCTCTTTGTCTTTAATTTTTGCCAGTTTGGTTAATATGTTTCTCAGTGTGTTCCTTCTTGGTTTTATCCTGTATGGGACTCTGTGCTTCCTGGACTTGAGTGTTTCCTTTCCCATGTTAGGGAAATTTTTGGCTATTATCTCTTCAAATATTTTCTCAGGCCCTTTCTCACTTCTCCTTCTGGGACCCCTATAATGCAAACGTTGGTGCATTTAATGTTGTCCCAGATGTCTCTTATACTGCCCTTATTTCTTTTCATTCTTCTTTCTTTATTCTGTTCTGCAGCAGTGATTTCCACCAATCTGTCTTCCAGCTCACTTATTCATTCTTCTGCCTCATTTATTCTGCTATTAATACCTTCTAGTGTATTTTTCATTTCAGTTATTGTATTGTTCATCTCTGTTTGTTCTTTAAAGCTTCTAGCTCTTTATTATTTCTTGTATCCTCTCAGTCTGTGCCTCCATTCTTTTTCCGAGATCTTGGATCATCTTTACTATTATTACTCTGAATTCTTTTTCAGGTAGATTGACTATCTCCACTTCACTTAGTTGTTCTTCTGGGGTTTTATCTTGTTCCTTTGTCTGGAACATATTTCTCTGCTGTCTCATTTTGTCTAACTTTCTGTGTTTGCGGTCTCTGTTCCTCAGGCTGCAGAATTGTAGTTCTTCTTACTTCTGGTGTCTGCCCCTTGTGAGTGAGGTTGGTCCAGGAGCTTGTGCAGGCTTCCTGGTGGGAGGAACTGGTGCCTGCCCACTGGTGGGTGGAGCTAGGTCTTGTCCCTCTGGTGGACAGGGATGTGTCAAGGGTTATGTATATAGGCAGCTGTAGGCTCAGGTTGACTTTAGGCAGCCTGTCTGCTGATGGCTGTGTTCCCATCCTGTTGTTTGGCCTGAGGCATCCCAGCACTGGAGCCAGGTCTTGGTGCCAAATTGGCAACCTCCAGGAGAGCTCATGCCAATGAATATTCCCTGGGGCCCCTGCCACCAGTGTCCTTGCTCCCACAGTGAGCCACAGCCAACCCTCACCTCCCCAGGAGACTCTCCAAGACCCACAGGTAAGTTGACCCAGGCTCCTATGGAGTCACTGCTTTGCCCTGGGTCCCAGTGCATGTGAAAACTTGTGTGTGCCCTCCAAGAGTGGAGTCTCTGTTTCTCCCGGTCCTGTGGAGCTCCTGCACTCAAGCCCCCCTGGCCTTCAAAGCCAAATGCCTTGGGGCCTCCTCCTACTGATGCCAGACCCCCAGGCTGGGGAGCCTGACGTGGGGCTCAGAACTCTCACTCCTGTGGGAGAATCTCTGTGATATAATTATTTTCCACCTGGTGGGTATGGGATTTGATTGTATCACAAAAGTGCCCCTCCTAGCATCTTGTTGTGGCTTCTTTTTTGCCTTTGGGTGTAGAATATCTTTTATGGTAGGTTCGAGTCTTTTTTGTCAGTGGTTGTTCAGCAGTTAGTTGTGATTTTGGTGTTTTCATGAGAGGAGGTGAACTCAAGGCCTTCTACTCTACCATCTTGTCTCCTGCCTCTCCTCCTGAATCTTGATAAGAAAATTTATTTGAAAACTTCTAGTTTTATCCTGTTTCTTTGATAATAAGAGACAATTTGGTTGATAAAGATGTGTCCCCTACTCTTGAATTGCTCTGTTTTTCCCATGACTTTTTATAACATCCAGGCTTGTCTGCTTTTATGAGTTCAGATGAGTCTGCAAATTATTGAGATCTCTATCCAAACAATAAATAGAGAAAGAAAAAGCGTAAATTTGCTGTAGTTTATTTACAACTAGAAGGCAATGGAAAACAATGAACAAGTAATAACAGGAGTAGTTACAGCAGGGAGCTCCACCTCCATGCGTATGAATTTTCTCTACATCTTAGTTGTGGTAGCCCAGAGCACTCCAGTCAGCGCCCCAAATCCAAGGTTTCCCTCAGGAAGTGTCAGCCACAGCAGTGCCCTATATTTGCTCAGGTTGTCCAGTCACATCAAATGTAATAATAACCACCATAATGGCTAATATTTTTGAATGTTTGTAATGTGCCAGCTAATGTTCTGACCTATTTAAGTGTAAATTGGGTGGAAACACTTCAGAAAGACTCCTATTATTTGTGGTCTCCTCTTCTAGAATGTTTTCTGGAAAAATTACTGAGATTGAGATTTGATCCCTTCACTCCTCGCCATATAATTTATCATCTAAACTGAGACACTTTGAAAGTGAAAAGAAGATTAATAATTAAAAGACAACAGAGGTAAACTGGGACTGTCCCAGGTGAACTGGTGTAGATGGCCACTAGAATCACAGCATACCCTTGCTTCTGTCTCTGTGTTTCTGTAGCATTTTTTCCCCTCTCTCTCCTCTAATTTTGCATTTTGTTTTTGTTTCTGATTCATGAAGGATACGTTATGGTGGCAGCAATAATTAGTGGAATTTGGTTTTATGGTCCGACTATTTGGTAATATATGGAAGTGGACTAATGGACCATAGAGGTCTATTCTCTATTGGGTGAAAGAATAGAGAATCTAGATTTTTAGTCTTTTTTGCTTGTATGTTTGTCTACTTTGAACTCAAATTAACTAAGAATTTCATGCTCGCAAGAAGAGTGAACAGCTCTATGACATCTGGACCTGTGAGTTGCTGTCTTGCTCTTAACCTATGAATAAAGTTGTAGAACTAAAGATATATTCTCTCTCTCTCTCTCTCTCTATCTATATATATATATATGTAAATATTTATATATATATATGTATGTAAATATTTATATATATGAATTTATATATGTGTGTGTGTCTATAACTCAGAAAGTTCTTTACCTCTCATAGTGTAAATGTGAAATGTTTTCCTATCCCTGGAGGCATTAGTAAATTAGATTATAAAGTTTTTTAAATTAAAAGAAACTGTGCTGATTGGCTTACAGACATAAATAAGGTCCTATAAATTAAACATTCCTAAAATTCCTGGAAAATAATGAAACAACTCCAAATACATTAAGTATGCTATACACAAAAGCTGTTACACGGAGTAAGGCATAGTAGGTAAGGTGGTGAAATCCCTAGAGGCTGAGAGAAGGTCAACAAGGGTAACCGCATGGGAAAGAAGGGTGGTGGCAGTGACTGGAGATTGGTTACACCTAAGTGGGTAATCGAATAACTAAATACATTAGCTATGACAGAAGTCCGATTTCTCATTGTCAAAGAGGGGAATTACTGAAAGAAGGAAAACTACAACAAACCATGTGGTGTCAGATTCAAATTGAAAATGTCAGGTTGTACTCACAGTTTAATACATAGATATAAATACCTCTATACATATCTCTATATAGCTATATAGAGAGATGGATATAGCTATATCTATTCAGTTCCTAGCTCTGTCTACAGACAAGGACTGGGAATCACTGTGCAATGAGCACATCTAGCTCCCAGATTTTGGTTTCCAAATATAATTTTGCACTAAAAGTAAGCAAGCCTTCTTGGAGAAATAGAAGATTCCAGTTCCAGTGCAGGAAAAGTACAAGATGAGCCTGAAACATCATGTGCCAAAGAGAAAGTGCTCAAAGAATGATGGAGGCATGTCCAAACAACACAAAAGCCAACTTGAAGGAGTTCCCACTGGCCAGATCTGGGAGAATTTGAGTAGCAAAATAAATAATGAAGTAACGGATTAAAAACCTTTTGAATGAAATAAGAATACATGAGTTTATGATAATCCAAATAAACTAATGATATTAATTAGTAAGTTGAAAATTTGGTGAGGTATAGAATATTTCTATCATCTCAAAGTAACTTCTTGCCTAATAGGTATTAATTACAAAGGGAAAAAAGAATGACTTTACAATGGAGAAAGCTGGTGGATACCACCTCAATGAAGTGACTAAAGTTAATATAACCACTAAAAAGACTAATCACACTTATGTGCCACCCAATAGGATTCAATGAGAAGAACACACCATCACTTCTGTGATATTCTTACCAAAGTCATATAAGCTGAATCAAATCTTAAGAGAACAGCAGACATGCCCAAATTGAGGTTCCATCTACAAAATAACTGGTCTGCGGTTTTCAAAAGCAGCATGACCATAAAAAGCAAAGGAAGAAAGGGGGAATTGTTTTATATTGAAGGAGACTAAGGAGCCATGCCAACTAAAAGCAAAATGTAATTCTGACCTGGATCCTTTTAGAGGAAAGACATCATTGAGATATTTAGCAAAATGAATATAGTATGAGGACAAGACGGTAGTAATGTATCAGTGTTAGTATCCTAATTTTGATGGTTGTGTTGTGGTTATGCAGAAAAATGTATTCATTTGTAAGAAATTCACTCTAATATATTCAAGGATGATAAGGGTATCATATCAGCAACTTACTCTCAAATGGTATAGGAAAATTCTTTGTATTTCAGATGCAATTTTTGAAAGTTTGATAGTGTTTCAAACTAGAAAAGAAAAAGAGAAAAGAAAATTTACATGATGCTAAAGTGTGAACATTTTAATGATTCTTGATACAAATGGCTAAATTGCTTTCCAAAAAGGACGTACCTCATCTTATAACTATGCAGTTCCATTTTTTCCTATTAAATTTTTGTCAGGTAAGTCTGGCACTCTCTGCATTCAAAGACCTTATTTTCGGTCCTACCTGTCACACTTTATAATAGAAGGGCTGATTTTCATGAACTCACTTATTATCTCAATGTGGGGGTAATCACTCATTGTATCATTAGCTGATAATGACTAGATGAGTTGGTTGAGCTGTAAATGACTCTGGTTCGAGATTGCAGCTCTAGCTGATTAGATAAATATGCCACATATTTCATTTTGATCATATCAATTTCACTCTCATTTGACTGAAATGTCTTCCTTCAACCTAAAGTTCTCATTAAGGCATGGTAATTTCTCTGAAATATGACTGTATGCATGACTTCTATCAGCCAAAACCAATAGTTACAGAAAAGGAAGGTTATTCTACATTTTAGCAACTGCCTAGCTGTATGATTTTCCACAACTCTCAAAATCTTTAAATCCTTTGTTAGAAAGTGAGTAATGATATCTTTATTGCACTCACAGTATACATGTGTAGTAGGGCAGAGAGACCAGTGCAGCTTTAACCGAATATCTTGTCTAGTTTAAGAATTTTGGTGAAGAGATTTTGGGGGGATATCCGAAGTAAGTCCTAAGGAATGGCTCTCTTTGGCACCCGGTGTCAGGTATTATTTAGACTTTGTAGCCAAGTGCTTCGCTAAAGTGTACGTGAATCTTGTTAAAATGCAGATCTGCTTTAGTAGGTCTGAGGTGAGCCCTGAGAGTCGGTATTTCTAACAAGATCCCAGAAGATGACGATACTGCTCGTGCACAAACCACACTCACAGTGAGGGCGAGTGGCTAGCAAACAGCCCACTTAGGCTGTTTCATCAGGAATGGACCTCAGAGGTTGTGCATGAGGGGAGGCTTGGCACACTGGAGAACCTGCTTCTCTCTGGAAGCCTCGCTTTTCTGCCTGCTCAAAAGTAGAGTTAATCCAGCAGCCAGCCGGGTGGACCATGACAGTGGCCGCAGGGAACAAATTTATTGGACCAAGATTGTGTACTTAAGAAAACAGACAAAAATTTGTCTTGTTTGTGCAGTGGCCTTTATTGGGCTGTGGCCCATATCTCTTATTTTTCTCCTAAATCTTGTATAACCCTGGGGAAAACAAGTCATTGCCATTCCTTGGAAAGGGAAGATGAGGAAATGAGGCGCCTCAAGAGCTGCCTCGGCCACCTCCAGGTTAATAGGAATCTTGTCTGGTCTGGTGAGTCACAAATTGACCTGAGGTTTAGGTTTAAGTTTATTCAGTCATTTTCTCTATGTTAGGATAAGAGAAGGTGCCCCTTTAATAGTAGTTAAATGTTACTAAGCCTTTTCCATGACCTAAGAAAAGTACTAAGCCTGGATTCAGAATTCTTAGGGCTGAAGTTTGCTCTATGGTAAACAGACATGTTAACATTTCAAAGGCTTAATAAAACAACACTTTCTACTTCAGATGGTCTCTTAACCTTAGGAAACTGGGTAATACCATCCCTATTATATTGATCTGGAAATTGAGGCTCTACCAGGTAGTTAACTTAACCAAGGTCACATGTCTAATAAGTGGTGACGGTGGGATTTGAATTCTGCCTTCATGATTTTGAAGCTCGATGGCCTTCTATTATGTCACTTCTAGTATTCTTTACTAAGAATACTTGTATAAGAAATGTATTTTAGTCTAAATCAGTGGGAAATGGGTGATATTCTAGAATTTTATTGCTTGACCAAAATTATGCAATGGTTAAGTAACAGAGAAAGAATTCAAACCCAGGTCTCATCAACTGTACAGGCTTTGCATTATACCCACTTCCTCTAATGATTCAAGATTCATGCTGCCCACCGCCTGGAGGGGTGGGATAGGGAGGGTGGGAGGGAGGGAGACGGAAGAGGGAAGGGATATGGGAACAGATGTATATGTATGACTGATTCACTTTGTTATAAAGCAGAAACTAATAAAAAAAAAAGATTCATGCTGCCAACAGCAGTAATATGAATATCACATCATATTTGTACAACACTTAAAAGTTCTCAGAATTGTCATTTGGGTCCCCTAATAACCCTGAGAGGTGAGGAGGGCAGGCTTTCCATGCAGTTCACAAGTTAGGAAACTAAGACTGAGAGTTAAACCCAAGGGCTTACAACCAAGAAGCGGTGGCCCTAGAATCTAGGTCTTGGGCAGCAAATTCCATGAGCCCACAGCCTTCACTGTCATCACAAGACCTCAGCTTATCTCTGGATCATTTAAAAATGGATATATCTTCACCTGTGCACAGAGATTTATTTCCATTTTAAAGCAGCCATGTAGAAACTAGCCAAGGCTGTGATCTCCTTTTAGGTTTCTAAAATAATGGCAGCTGTCTTAATAGGAATTTTTTGAGTGCCTACAATGCATAAAAATGAAAATGACGTGGGCCTTGCCTTCAAGAAGCTTACAGTCTAGTATACGTGAAAAGACATAAACATAACAGACTTGAACGAGATGAAGGGTTCATTTGAGTCTATATGTAAAGAAGAAAGTACAAACTGAAGCAAGGATGTAAGTAAGGGATAAAAAGACCCCCTACTGAAAGAGGAGAGCTACTTTGTACTTTGCGGGTGAATTTTCCATTAAGGACAATTACCATTATTTTGGTCCACAACAGTTTGGTTCTTCATTTCTCCTTACTGTGTCCAAGAGCCCAAATGAACAGGGCAGAAATACTTTGGAATCTTATCCTTGATTAGCAATTACTATTGGCCCTACTCAGAGTAATCTCCAGTAGCTCTGTGGGACTGCTATACTCCAGTTGTATTAGAAACAAACAAAAAAACCTCTTCCCCAAACATGCTGAATTCTCATCCTGCTCCAAGCCTTTGCATGTACTTTTACCTCTGAAACACTGTTCCCTTCAATTCTTTACCTGGACAAGTATTCATCCTTCAGATCTCAGCTTAGCCTCGTGCACACTGGAAAACTTTTCTAGTTTTCTGAGTTTGGGGTAAAACATGTAGTGGTCTGTATAGTTTAGGCTGTGCTGCAGTGACAAACATCCTCCAAATATCAGTGGCTTAATAAAAAATAAATGTTTATTTCTGACACACACTGTGTGTCCATTGAGGCTAACTGGAGCCTCTGCTTCATATCATCTACCTTCAGGGTCCAAGCCCATTGGATCCTCCACCATATGCAGTACTGCCAGTCACCGTGAAGGAAAAAGGCTTTCCACCTAGATATGGCTTGTGTTACTTCCACCCATATTTCATTAGCAAAAATAAGTCATGCCTAACTTTAAAGAGGTGAAGAAGTGCAATCCTAACTTGTGCCAAGAAAACCCAGAATCTCAGTGAATATCACTAATAACCAGCTCTGAGCTCTTCCTATTTGCTCCCAGAATCCAGTAATGACCACAGTTGAAGTACTTGTTATACTGTATTGCAATTACCTGCTTGTGGTCGGTGTCCCCTCAGAAGACTCCAGGCTTCTTAAGGACAGGCACTCAACCCTCCTTTCATATCCAATACTTGCCACAGTGTGTGACATATACACAGTCAGTGAAAAAGCTTGAATGAAGGAGACTATTTCCTATTTTTTTTTAATGCAGGTTTGTATTTTTAAATGCATGATTTCAAAACAATTACAGTTTAAAATGATATTTAGGTCTTATGTTCCTTAGAAAAGATATACATGTAGCCTTGAGCTACAATTCTGACTTTGCTTTTGAATGCAAATATTTTAACAAGTATAACGCACAGAAGCTTGAACTGTCAGTTATTTCTGTCAGCATATGTAAAATATCTTGTTTATCCCAGAGATCCTAAATTAGATGGAAGAAAAAAATTCTGTCTTTAAAAATACATCTGTCAGATTTTGTATTTGTCCTCAACTTGTCTTGAAGATGAATCAAAAGTTAGAGCTGCATAATATTTAAGAAAGAAAAGTAATATTTATTTCATTTTATTAGTTATGACTATTATATAAATATAACAAGTAAATGCAAAAGATAAATTATCCAGATAAATTATCTATTGTAAGCATCTATGTTTATAATTAGGTATTAATTTTTCTATATACTTCAGGGCTTTAAAAGAGATCAGTTGAATTTCTACCCAAAAAAAATCAGTTGAGGACATAACCCACTAATTTATTGTTGGGTTCAACCAAAATGGTAAATTCCTTAAAATATCCAGCTACTAACAAGTAGCTTAAACAAATTAAACAACATATTCCCAGCAAGCTGGTGTATGTAATCATAACTATAAGGTACTTTTGGAAACATAACTTTAAGGTATGTAAACATAACTATAAGGTACAAAGTATAAGTTTGTAATAAAAACTACAGTCCATTGAAGTGTTACATTTCCTTAACAAATTTGTTTTCAGAGGAATCTTGTCATTTTTTAAGTGCAAGTTATTGGATTTAGCAATTATTAGATTTAGCATGAAGACTATGCTTACCAATTTTAGCTTCTCTAATTTTGAATTTTTTTTATCATATTGGCCCTAGGAAAATCTATAGGATGTGTTATGTTTGTAAGATATGTTTATGTCATTATAACATTTTTAAAAATTTTATTGAAGCATAGTTGATATACAGTGTTAATTTCTGCTATATAGCAAAGTGACTCAGTTATAGATACATATATTCTTTTTCATATTAGATTCCATTATGCTTTACCAAAGGATACTGAATATAGTTCCCTGTGCTATACAGTAGGACCTTGTTGTTTATCCATCCTAAATATATAATAGTTTGCACCTGCTAATTCCAAATTCCCGATCCTTTCCTCCCCCACTTTCCCTCCCCCCTTAGCAACCACAAGTCTGTTCTCTATTTCTGTGAGTCTGTTTCTGTTTCATAGATATGTTCATTTGTGTCGTATTTTAGATTCCACATATAAGTGATATCATATGGTATTTGTCGTTCTCTTTCTGACTTACTTTGTTTAGTCTGATAATCTCTAGGTCCATTTGTGTTGCTGCAAATGGCATTATTTCATTCTTTTTGATGGCTGAGTAATAGTCCATTGTGTGTGTGTGTGTGTGTGTGCGTGTCACATCTTCTTTATCCGTTCATCTGTCAATGGACATTTAGCTTATTTCCCTGTCTTGGCTATTGTGAATAGTCGTGCTATGAACATAGGGGTGCATGTATCTTTTTGAATTATAGTTTTGTCTATATATATACCTAGGAGTGGGATTGCTGGATCATATGGCAACTCTATTTTTAGTTTTTTGAGGAACCTCCATACTGTTCTCCATAGTGGCTGCACCAGTTTACATTCCCACCAACAATGTAGGAGGGTTCCCTTTTCTCCACACCCTCTCCAGCATTTATTATTTTAGACTTTTTTTTTAAATAAGGGGTTACTGAGATGATAGATTTCACTACTTTTTTTTTCCCCCTGCATCTGACATTAATTAATTTATTTATTTTTGCTGTGTTGGGTCTTCGTTTCTGTGCGAGGGCTTTCTCTAGTTGTGGCAAGCGGGCGCCACTCTTCATCGTGGTGCGCAGGTCTCTCACGATCGCGGCCTCTCTTGTTGTGGAGCACAGGCTCCAGATGCGCAGGCTCAGTAGTTGTGGCTGACGGGCCAGTTGCTCTGCGGCATGTGGGATCCTCCCAGACCAGGGCTCGAACCCATGTCCCCTGCATTAGCAGGCAGATTCTCAACCACTATGCCACCAGGGAAGCCCCTATTTTAGACTTTTGAACAATGGCCATTCTGACCAGTGTGAGGCGGAACCTTATTGTAGTTTTGATTTGCATTTTTCTAATAACTAGCAATGTTGAACATCTTTTCATGTGCCTATTGGCCATCTATGTGTCTTCTTTGGAAAAATGTCTATTTAGGTTATTTAGGTCTTCTGCACATTTTTCGATTAGGTTGTTTGGTTTTTCGTTATTGAATTGTATGAGCTATTTGTATATTTTGGAAATTAAGCCCCTGTTGGTCGCATCATTTGCAAATATTTTCTCCCAGTCTATAGGTTTTTTTGTTTTGCTTATGGTTTCCTTTGCTGTGCAAAAACTTGTAAGTTTGATTACATCCCATAACAGTTTTATTTTGATCATCACGACGTTTTTCTGAGATAGATGAGTCTCACATACTTTTAGCCACATCTGACTTTTCATACTAAAATTTAGTTTCCTTCTTCTCAGTCCACGTTCTAGTAGTTACATTTTTTAGTAGTAGTTACATTTTAATAGGGAAATTTTCATGAATCCTCTCAGCAACTGGCATTGGGTCAGCTCTCCTCTGATTTGGGCAAGGAAATTCATCTCCTCCAATAACGGCTTCTACCTATGTAATTCTCTCCTTTTCCTGAATGACAAAAACCCAACTTGATAACTTACGGACTATATCTGGATGTTTACTTTAGAGAAATATGAGTTCCTATAAACAGATGTTTAATTTTAGGGTTATATCATGTTTATTTTTACATTGAAAACAACTATGGGACTTGTTGGATGATATTAAAAAGTAACCAAATTGGAAATTATTCTTTTAGACCCCTGAAGTATGAAATAGGTAATATTAGTTATCTCTGAAAATCTACATCATGGCTTGAACTAGGTAAAATAGTGAAATAGATGTGGATCTTGCTATTCCTTCCTCAATATTCAGTCTCTTAACAAATATTAACTGAGCATCTACTATATGCCAGGCCCTGAGTTTGTAGTTAGTACTAAATGGTAAGCAAAAATCAAGCCTAGAATATAATGGGGAAGATACACATTAATCAAATAATCGTGTCAAGGAATGCATAGTGACAAACTGAGATAAGCACTTTGAAGGGTGGTAACCACTCTTTGAAAGTGGATAATTCCAAAGGAATTTGACCTAGAATGGGAGAGAGGTGGGCATCTGGGGGGCCTTGACTGAGAAGATGACCCTTGCTCTAAGATCAGATGGGGATGAAAAGATACGAATGGGGACCTGGGAGCAAGAGAGAATAAATAGAGTTGAAACACATAGAACAAGCTGAGGTTGGGGGTCATGGACTGAAGGACTCAAACCATACAGGACCTTGTAAAACATTCTCAGAATTTTGGTCCTCATCACAAGGGCAATAGAGAGCCATTGACACATTTTAAACAAGTGATGGACATGACCAGGTTCATGTTCTGAAAAAATTACTCTAACTTCATTGTGGACATTAATAAGAAAGCAGAGTGGTACAGGGAGAAGGGTGGGAGGTCTGGTTGAGAGGTGGGGATAAGATTTAGTGTAACAGCAGTGGCAAAGTGAAAAGTGGACAAATTTTAGAGATAATTAGATAAAATTGAGAAGTCTTGGTGATGGATTTGCTACAGAGGAGAGGAAAAGAAAACGGCCAAGGATGAGTCTGAAATCTCTGGCTTAAATAACATTTCAGGTGCAAACACTATTCAGGAAGAAAGCATGAAAGGACCTGTTTTGAATCTGGGTGTTGGACATGCTGAATCTGAGGTGTCTTTGAGATAGCCAAGTGGAGATGTTGAGTAGGTACCTGTATAGGTCTGGAATTCAGAGAAGTCTGGGCTGGAAATTTACACGTGCAAGTCGCTAGTAATTAGAACAATAGAGATGTATGGAGTGAGATACGGGAAAAGAACCGAAGAACTAGGCGAGACCAGGAGGAACTTCTCCGTGTGATGATTTGGTAGAGAGAAATCAGCCTGCATAGGAGACCTGAAATGGGAAAACCAGACTCTGGGAGGAAAACCAGGAAAGTGTGGTATCTCAGAACTAGGGGGGGAAAGTGTTTTTAGAAGAGAATGATCAATAGTGTCAATTTCCACTGAGAGATCAAGAGAAGTGAGACTGAAACATGCACGTTGGATTTAACAACAGAGCAAGTGATGGCAGAGGCTTGAGTGTGTTTAACTATCAGTGGGAAGCAACTGCCTGGGAGGGAGTGGCCACATACACACAAGAGGGAAAAGGTGATTTTCATCCTGACCCTCCAACATCATCCCAATGTCTTGACCTCTTTGTGTTATCCTGCATGACGTTAGACAATAAGCAGCTCCCTAACCTGCATTTCATCTTGTTTAACGTGCAGGATGGTTAGAAAGATTAAAACAAGATAGTAAGTGAACAGAAACTATAAACTATAAAATGGAATTGAAAGCAAGCATTATTTCCCCTCAATCTCTGGTTTAGCCAGAATTTACCTTTCCTATGCCCTCTTCCTTCAGGTCCCTGCTAGATAGATAACACACCCAGTTTCCTTATCTGTGGCTGGCATTGTCTGACTGTGTGGCTGCTTCTAGATGTCAACCATGAGACTTCCTATAGCCTCACTGATAATACATAGAAAGAGGGTCTCAAAATCCCATTGCGTGCAGCATGGCTGACCAGCAGGCAGAGATCATCGTGCGAAAGGACCTTTTTCTATAGCATACCTAAAATCATATCCAGTAGACAACTGCCTTTTCCACCTACTCAGAAAGCCATGATTATTAGGTAATAGAAAGAATGTCACTTTCTCCCTCTCCCCCTTCCCCCAAATCGAGTCATCCAATCTTGTGAGCATTTCAGAAGGTTTTGTTTTGTTTTTGAGCCAAGGGAACCGTTTAGAAAAATAAGGCAAGAATGCCATCTTGGGGTTTCTGCTGACAGCACAAGCTACCTAAGCTGCAGATGGAAACATGAATGTGTTCCTAGAGGTTGTTCAAAGTCACTGCAGCAATGTATTTGGATCCTTTAGGGCTTTTCTGATTGACTGAGTTTAACGGTTGGAATCCTCTAAATAAACTATTTTAAAATTTTAAAGTCAGACTAATTCATGACATTTGGGTTTGGACCTTTCCATTTTGAGCTTTTAGCTGAATCACACTTAGCTTTTGCCTACCCATCCTTGGTCTTATCTATTGATGATCTAATTGACAAGATGACTCAGAGTTTGGGGGCATCATTTAGTAACTTCCTTTCTCACCCATCTTTTCTGCTTATCTCAGGATATATTAAAAGGAAGTGAAGTGATATTAGAATGGCTCAGGTTTTTGTTTATTTTATTTTGGGAGGCATTGAACCAGCTCCCATGGTTCAACAGGTATGACTCTAAAATTGTAGGATTCCTTGGTGGAGATGAGTTTTATTCCTTGATAGGACACGTTTATAATCTTCTACTTGCATAATTTTCCCTCATAGTTTTTTTTTTTTTTTTTTTAGTGTGATAGAGAAGGCAATATAGCATGATTGGCATCCTTCATTCATCTTTCTGCATCTCACCCTTATTTACTAAAGAGAAGTAAATCCAGAGTTGCAAAGAATCCACCAGGAAGTAATTTGGAACCCAATTTTGCATGTTTTCTGTCTTCACAAGTTCTTCTGTTTAAAGAGAAACCTTGCTTTGAGTACGGTTGCCTAAGGAATTCTGTGCATGGGAGATGCAATACAGGGTGATGAAGAGAGATTTGCAAGAGAAAACACTTTCATTGTGCCTTCTGCCATAGCCACTTCTATAACTATCTCCACCCAACCTCAGGTTTTGTTTTTAATTCCTTAAGATAAAGATTCATGCCATTATCTATCTGGCATGGGGCTAGAAAGCAGTAATCATTTGTTGAATCCAGCAATGTGTGTCTCAAAGGTAACATTTACACTTTGTTCTTTCCCTCCCTTCAAGTTTCAATGCATACACTTATTATCTCCCCACAAGTTTGGAAATAGTTTTTGTGATGGTACCTGTGAGACATGGAGATGAAGATGCAAAAGAGAAAACTGAGCATCAATCAAGGCAAGCACTGAGTGCTTGTTCTTTTGTCTTTTCTACTATGGAGGACAGTATGATAGTTATTTAAAAACATAAGAAGAGGGTGAGAAATGAGAGGCTTTTGTGTTTTTTTAATCCAAATTTGAAAGAAGGAAAGTATGTCAAGAAGAGAGTGGGGATAGGAAACTTCAGATATGACTATCTCAGTGTTCAAAGTCTCCCCTTAAATCCCCAGAGGTAGGTTGGGACCAGAGTTTGATTTTGGGCTCTGTGAGCTGTGCGGCCCTGAGTAAGTAACTTAAACTCTCTATGCCTCCGATTCCTCATCTATAAAGTAGGATTTATCACAGTACCTCCTTTGTGAGTTTATTATCAGGGTTAACTGAGCTAATGAAAGCAAAGTGCCTGGCCAATGACCACTGCTCTATAAAAATAGCAGTCGCTGCTAGTAAATTCCGAAGGCCAAAAGGCCAGCCACCCCAGTTAGCTCCATGGGGCTCCTTTCCTTGGGCGCCAACTGCTCACAAGCCCATACGGCCTTGGAGGGAGCCTCCTTCTCAACATGTATATATTTTACTCCAGGTTGGGGAAAGAATGACCCCATATAAATATGATTTGTGGAGATATACTAAAATCTCAATTAAGCAAAAACTGCTGGGTCACCTTGCAAAAAACAACATCCAATAAATGAATTAAGCAAGGGTTAGAACTCTTTGGAGAAATAGGGCATGACATTAAAGCAACTTCAAGAGTCTACTAACTATGAGAGGAAAATCAGTGGAAAAGAACTGGAAAAGGGAGTAGTTACTGATAGCAATGTGTCCAGGCAGAGACGAAATCCCAGGAGAAACAAATTAGTTCAGGGAGAGTTCTGGGAGAGGGAGAGAAGGGTTAGTTGCATGTGATGTCAGGGGAGCTAATTGAATTGCAGCCCATCCTGACACGCAACAGAGAGAACCTCCCTTCCTAGCAATGAGGGAGCCGAGAAACTTATTTCACTGATCCACAAAGGGAGAAAAGAGATGTCAGAAGGCTGAGCGTTTACTCTTTGGTGGAGAAATCTCCAAATCCACGGGTGATGGGAATAGAAATTTAACCTCAGGGTTCACATCATAAAATGTTCTCTGTAGACTTCTGTTTGGGGGTAATATTGATTCTGATTTTTCTTTTTTGAAAATATAAGTTTTATAATAGGTAAAGGTTGATTTCACTCACTTGCTTAACCTCCATTAAAACCACCAAAGTCACTTGTTAATTTTTATTTTTTGGGGCTGCGTTGGGTCTTCGTTGCTGTTCACCGGCTTTCTCTAGTTTGTGGCGAACGGGGGCTACTCTTTGTTGCGGTGCACAGGCTTCTCATTGCGGTGGCTTCCCTTGTTGCAGAGCACAGGCTCTAGGCATGCAGGCTCAGTTGTTGTGGCTCGCAGGCTCGGTAGTTGCGTTGCTCCGCAGCATGTGGGATCTTCCTGGGCCGGGGCTCCAACCCGTGTTCCCTGCATTGGCAGGCGGAATCTTAACCACTGCACCACCAGGGAAGTCGCAACTTGTTTTTTTTTGTTTTTTTTTTGTGGTACGTGGGGCTCTCACTGTTGTGGCCTCTCCCGTTGCAGAGCACAGGCTCCGGATGCGCAGGCTCAGCGGCCATGGCTCACGGACCCAGCTGCTCTGCAGCATGTGGGATCTTCCCGGACCGGGACACGAACCCGTGTCCCCCACATCGGCAGGTGGACTCTCAACCACTGCGCCACCAGGGAAGCCCCTAACTTGTTTATTTTAAAAAGTAAAAAAATCATTTCACTGCCTAAACAGTCACCGTGTTACATTGTTGATGGGAGCGCTGTTACAAGGCCAAGGGAGGACAATGTATTGATGTCTATCAAAACTATAAATGCATGTGTCCTTTGATGCAGCATTTCCTCTTCTAAGGAATTTATCCTACAGACACTTGCCTACATCAATGTGGCATTTCCATAGATTGCTCATTGCAGTATATGTACAATGGAATACTATCCTGCTATCAAATGAATGATGAATTTATTTGTATATTGAAATGGAAAGATCTCAAATATATATTAAAAGGAAGGATCAAGATACATAAAACATATGTAGTATGCTACCATTTTTAAAAATTAAATCAAGCAGGTAGAAAAAGACATGCATGTGTATGGAGTTGCACTTGCATAAAATTTCTCTAGAAGAATAAATAAACTAATAACTGGTTACCTCATGGGTGATGGGGTAGGGGGATGGAAGGCAGGAGAGGGAAGTTTGAATCATGTGAACATATTAGGTATCAAAAAATCCATTACAAAAATGTCATATTTTATGAGAAACTTAATAATGTTCCATTTAATGCCAAAGAAAAACTTCCAAATCAACAACTTACTATCAAATAACAGCATAAAGGAAAATACCCCTCAAAAAAAGTATATAAAGAAAGATTTTAAAACAACTCACAAAATCAGACCCTTTGAGTTGAAAAGCACTCTAGAAAGCATATTTTCCAATTTCTTAAACCATATTACATACCAAATGAATATAGGCTTCAACTTCAAGTTGGTTTACTTCTCTGTGGCTCAGAGTCTTTGATAATAAACTGTAAATGGCAATGCTAGTTTACAATGTAAATTTCCAGGTGAGATTGTTTGATAGAGATGCCGCTGAAGGGCTTCATAAATATCAAATACCCCATGAATATGTAATGACTAAGCATATATGTTTCCCTTTCTCTTCATTGATGAAATAGAAATATAAACTTTCATAATAATATGGATCATAAGACTATAAGCCCCATGAAGGCAGGGGCCACATTTGTTTTGATCAATACCATACTTCTATCACGAATTATAGTTGATGCTAACCTGAGTTCCCCCAAAAGCAAAGCCTAAGACAAAGGCTATGTGCAAATAGTTATTTGCAGGTGTGATGCCAGCAGGCAAGAATAAAGGACAGGGAGAGTGAACAGGGAAGGAGGGAGAGCTGGTACCGTTTGCATTATCAAGTTGACCATTGCTAGAAGTACCAGGTGGATACTGCACAACCTCTGAGGAGCTTTATGAAGTACATCACAGGCCCTTCCACTCAACGAAAAAAAGGGGGAAGCATTCATTCATTGGTCCCGTCTCCCATTGGTCAAAGGTTATCTCACTGAACTTTAACTCCACCCACCATTCCAAGTTATACAGGCATGAGTTACAAGTGGGTTCTCCTGGCCATCCAATGACGCAGCTGCAGAGAAGCAGAAGAAGGAAGCAAGAGGCCCGTGATGCAGGCCTGCAGTGAAGTCTAGCCAGGCTGCCTCTGCGCAGAGCTGGTTGAAGTCTGTAGAGAACTGGGGGCCACAGCTGTGGCTGGCACAAGAGGTGAGTCTGAGAAGACCTGAAGTGATGTACAAGAGGTGTCCAATACTTGATGCGTGTCACAGTGTAAGTGCTCAATAAATATTTGTTCACTGAAAAGACCCCAGGTGACTGGATCTGGACTGGAAAGTTGGAGGAGGCCTGGAAATCAGCTCATCCCACCTGATATAGATTTTTCTTTCGAAGGAAGATGCTTCAACACTTCCCAAAAGGGGGAGCTCACTCACTGTTTTCAGGGAGTCCTTTTCATGTTTAAGGACTTCTGACTCCTGGGATGTTTTTCTTTCATGAACAGAAATATGTCCTGCTGGGACTTCTGCCATCACTTCCGGTCTGGCCCCCAACAGCATAATACAGCCACTTCCTTTGCCAAATTGCACCTATAAAAATGAGGTTTGCAAGGAAAGGCAGCACTTAAACAGGAAGCTGAGGGGTGTTATTTTAGTGTCCTCCAACTTAAGTCTGGTTTAGCCAGCATGCCCTGAGTTGGGCTTAATCCTACTACCACCCCACCCCACAATCTATCCTGTTAGGGAGGGAGCTGATTTATATCCAGCTGGGTGGAGTGGCCTTGTACTCTCAGAAGAGCAATTTTGATATACGTCAAAATCAACACCTTCTGTCCATCATCCCTTGATGAGCACCCTGTCCCAGGATGGATGATCACCCCTAAGGACCCCTCCTGAGTGGTACATCCTTGAGAAACTGAACCATAGCCAGAAGCCGCTAACCCAGCATACTCAGATGTTTGAAGACAGTGACCAAGTCTCTTCAGAGACATTTCAGTGCCTTCTGTCATTTCCCCGTGAGGAGATGGTACCTTGCCATGCTGGCCACTTTCCTCTCCATACTTCCCAGTTTATCAAGTGTAAACTTATTATTATTTTGGCCACTCTGCACAGCTTGCGGGATCTTAGTTCCCTGACCAGGAATCAAACCCAGGGCCCCAGCAGTGAAAGCGCTGAGTCCTAACCACTGGACCACCAGGGAATTCCCTATCAAGTGCATACTTAAGCTCTCTTAAAATGCTGAGTCCAAGATGAAAGCATTGCTCCCTGTGGGGCCTGACCCAGCTCTGGGCACAATAAGGCTCTGATTCACACCTACACACTTTTGCTCATGTTAAATAAATAGGAGAAATCCTGCATCCAGTTAATTTTGGAAAACTTGACTGAATGAAATAAACTGTACAGAAACATTAAGCACCATTCCTATGTAAATACAAATATGTTCTTTAAAAAAAAGTACAGAGAAAAAATCACCACATTCTAGTTGGATTTGTTAATGTCAATGCATTCTGAAATCTTAAATAAACCGTGTTTTTACTCCTTTATTTAGTATTAGTCGTTTTGTAAATTTAAAACAACCAAAGAAGTTGAACTTAGCAAGTGTATGTTGTTTCTCTAAGATGCATAGTCTAGACCTCAAGGTCTGGGTCAGAGTGAGAAGAGTAAGGCAGGGTCCTAAAAGTGCAGCCTTGGATCCTGTCTTTATTTAAAATGTTGAGATGTTCTTCATTGTGAATTTTATCATTAATTTTGATTTTTAAAAATATTGCATGACTTTGCTGTACACCTAAAAATAACACAACATTGTAAATCAACTATACTCCAATAAAAATAAAAATAAGGGTTTCCCTGGTGGCACAGTGGTTGAGAGTCCACCTGCCGATGCAGGGGACACAGGTTCGTGCCCCGGTCCGGGGGAATCCCACATGCCATGGAGCGACTGGGCCCGTGAGCCATGGCCGCTGAGCCTGCGCGTCCGGAGCCTGTGCTCCGCAACGGGAGAGGCCACAACAGTGAGAGGCCCGTGTACCACAAAAAAAAAAAGATCTCAGCACTAAGATCCCATGTTCCCACTTTGGTTGGCCTCCCAGTGTCACTGATCACTCCCTCTTCCTGAAAAGACTTGCTTTACTTTCTTTCTGAGACACCCCTCTCCTGGTTCTCCTAGTCTTCTGATCACTTCTCAGGTTTCTCTGCTCGTTCTTCCTTATATTCCAGACCCCTAGATGTCAGAGTGCTACAGGGCTCAATCCTTGGATCAGTTTTCTTCCCCATTATGATCCCCTCTGATGACTGCTTGACTCTGTTTTGTCAGGGATCCCTAATTAGTGCAGGCTCAGGATTCTGGGAACACCAATGCCTGCTTTAACCACCTGACAGCACTTTATACTGTGCCTTCACCAGTGAATATCAAAGTAACTCACTAATTTTAAAAAAAATCAGCAAAACCAGTTATTTTGATATACTAAGACCAAAGTTACAAGATGTGGGATTGTTTTTATTACTCTTCAACTGGTTGAGTTGATGTGAGATTGACTACCTTAGACTGGGATTTCGGAAGGTGGGCTGGAGGGACTGCCCTGTGCATTGTGGGGCAGCTAACAGCACGCCTGGCCTCTCTCCACTAGATGCCACACCAGTTGTGATGATCAAAGCGTCTTCAGACATTGCTAAATGTCCTCTCAGCCTCAAAGTCACCGCCAGTTGAGTCCCACTGCCTTAGACATATGCCATGTGATTGGATAGGTAGGTGGATAAGTTGGGAGATTTATTCAGTATTAACTTAGAGAGGAAAAGGCTAACATAAACAAACCTTTCCTAGGTGATGGTGAATTAAGGCTTGTAATTTCCATGTTTTTATTGCGGAGGGGATTCTGCTGCAGACCAATCAATGGGCAGGTATTCTAAAAGGCTGCTGGAAATGGGGGACTAATAAAAGGTGAAGCTAATAAGGCTCCACCCAGCTCAGCAATCCCTTATACACGTCTGTATCATTATACTCCGACACTTGTGAAATGATTTCTTCCCATTTCCCTTAAATGCTGTGAGCAAATTGAGGGCAAGGACCAGCCTCCAGCACGGTTCCCAGTGCCTAGTTGGTGTTGAGTAGTTTTTTTTTGTTTTGTTTTGTTTTTTGCGGTACGCCGGCCTCTCACTGCTGTGGCCTCTCCCGTTGCGGAGCACAGGCTCCGGACACGCGGGCTCAGCGGCCATGGCTCACGGGCCCAGCCGCTCCGCGGCATGTGTGATCTTCCCGGACCGGGGCACGAACCCATGTCCCCTGCATCAGCAGGGGGACTCTCACCCACTGTGCCACCAGGGAAGCCCAAGTAGTTTTTCACTGAAACCAAATGTGGGCACCACTCTCTCCTAGGCCCAAAGCACAGGGTGGGGATTGCCCACCCTTCCTTCCCCTCACAGCTCTCTGACTGCATGTGGCCCACCCTTTAAACCTGCCTCTGGCTTTCAGTTAGCCAGGTTCTTTACAAAGACCTTTCATTTTCTGTGCTCTTCCATGTGAGAAGTAACCCTTCACCTGGCAAGGAGCTAAGGAGTTTAGCTGGACAAGGGGACGTCCGTAGCCCTCCAAGGAACCTGGCTATTAAGACAGTGACATTCTACTGGGGGAGATACTAGCAAACCCCATTCACCCTGCATCAGCACCCATAACCCCCTGGTAAATGACAAAGCAACCTAACTGCTTACCATACCATTTCTAAAGGATAGATGTGTGGGGTGTGGGAGTGCTGTTGCTGGGAGGGAAGGGGGCACCTGACATGTTTCTTCATACAGTTTAACAGAAAGAATTAGAAAACACTAGAGTTAGAAAGAACTGTGGAGAGCAAGTGTCTAGCCCTTCTATCTACAGCCTCCAATGCTCAAGGAGAAACGACTCTGTGAAGGTCAAACGATTTCGGCAGCACAGCTCTGCCTGGGACACTAGCCTCCTGGCTCCCAGTCCTGTGCCGTTTCCACCTCACTGTGCCGTCCTGGTTGGCAAACACAGAAATTTTAAGAGCCACCCCTGTCTCAGAAGGACAAGCCCGACACTGGCAGAGTCCCTGTCCGCCCCCCAGCCTTGACTCACAGCATGGAACCTCCCTGCACCCTTGGACAGTTTCTACTCGCATCCGCATCGATTAAACCTTGATCTCATTTATTATCTCAGGAAATGGTCTCAAGGTCACAGGGCTGGAAATTTAATTATGGTAGCAGTATATTAAGTGGCACATTTAAAGATGCTGAATTGTAGTAATTAATTTTTTGGATGGTGGTCTCAGAGGAATGGGTTTTCTCCATACTGGGTGTTCAGCATCCATCATGGCCATTGAGCTTGGCAGCTGTCTTTTAGCTTTAAACTGCCTCGTTATTCATCTTTTATGACTAGCCTTTAAAAACACTAGGCGCCGATATCCCCTTTTATTGTAATATATGTGTGCGGTGGGAACGAAGCCATACTTCACCTTCGCTATAAAACATGAACCGAGGGTGCCAGCAGCTACCTGAGCTGGCCTCTAAATTGAGACAACAATTACCCTTCGCTGACATCTAGTGTCAAGGCATGAGATATAGCCAGGGCGCTGAGTCCATTGGCCTGGAAAACTTATGCTTCCCTAGTGATAAAGCCCATGTCACCCACGAAGCTCCAGCCCCAGCTGTAAGACGGGAAGCAGAGGGATGAACTTGGCCCTGGCTGTTGACTTTGCCGGGGTGCTAGGTTATCGAATGGGGCGCCCGTCTGCCAAGGCCTGAAAGAGCTTGTAATGTTTAATGAAGGGACAGTCATTAAATGCGTATGGTTCAAATATTAGGCTCGATGAGCCTGGGTGGTACTTAATAGAGAGGTGGGAAAATATGAATTAAATTAGAGAGATTCATTAAAGAAATTGGCCTGGAGCCCAAGAGTGACGGGTTGTCAGGCAGAGCTGCCAGGAGCCAGGAGCTCATCCAGGGAGGAAAACTCAACCTAGTTTTAGGTTTTACATCCCAGAATGACACTGTAAAACACACTTAAATACTGGTCAACCTGTGCTTGTAGAGAAAGGAATATCCATAAAATAAAATCTCTTACAGACTAGAGTATGGATAGAGTGCTTGCAGATAGAATTTTTTTCCCTCTAGGAAATCTGTGGCCTTTGCCTCCAGCAGTAGAGAAGCATGGTATTTGTACAATTTCAAAGCAGAGATCCCAGTTTCCCCCCACTTTGGATAGGGTCTGCCCTCTCCTCTATTCCAGGGTTTTTCAGCTGGGCGCTATTGAGATTTTGAACTGGATAATTCTTTGCTGAGAGTTCGGGGGCTGTCCTGTGCAGTGTAGGATGTTTTGCAGCATCTCTGGCCTCCACCCACTTGATGCCAGTAGTCCTGCTCCCCTTAACTGTGACAATTAAAAATGTCTCCAGGGGGCTTCCCTGGTGGCGCAGTGGTAGAGAGTCCATCTGCCGATGCAGGGGACACGGGTTCGTGCCCCGGTCTGGGAAGATCCCATATGCTGCGGAGTGACTGGGCCCGTGAGCCATGGCTGCTGAGCCTGCGCGTCTGGAGCCTGTGCTCCGCAACGGGAGAGGCCACAACAGTGAGAGGCCCGCGTACCGCAAAAAAAAAAAAAAAAAGTCTCCAGGCATTGCCACCTGTCCGCTAGAAAGCAAAATTGCCCTGGTTGAGAACCCCCGGTGTATTCTAACCTCAGGAAACAGGTTCAGACCCCTAAACTGATGTGCGTAAGTGACCATTCATAGGCTGGAGGTTGCACTGTTGTTGGCCCAGCACATCTGAGTAGCCCTTGTACCTGGCCCGATGACCACTCATGCCTGATGTTGACCATGGCTTTGTTTTCTGGATTGTATGTTGGACCTTGGCCTGGTGAACTCTTAACTCAGCTTTGGCCACAATCCTTAGTCTTTACGATGAGCATTGTTTGATCTCCTAACCTTATTTTGATAAGACTAATCCTATAACAGAGTCCTAATACCAGCTTAAGTATCTCTGCTTCAGTCAGACAGTCAACATATATTTCCTTCTGGGGATTCCATAGGAAACAGGACAATCAAAAGCCCTGCCACTACAGGATTTACATTCTAGTGATGAGAGATAGCCAGTAAGTACATTAATAAATAAGCTATATTCAGATGATGATAAGTGCAGTGAAGAAAATTAACCAGGTAATTGGATAGAGTGTAGAGGGGAGGGTGGGCTACTCTAGCTATGGTCCGCGAAGGCTTCTGTGAAGAAGTGAAGACAGCCAAAATGTGAACAATGAGAAGTCAGTGGCTCTGAATACAGTGTTATTTCCATTACCACAGGCTATATTTTAAGAAGAAGAAATTTAATAAGATTATAGCATACGTAGAGTAAGGTGCATAAATCTTAAGTGAACATCTCAATGAATTGTCACACACACACACACGTATGTATATATACTCACGTAACCACCACCCAGATCAAAATACAAAACCTCTCCATCATCACAGGTTTATTCCTGCCCCTTCCCTGTCATTACATAGCTACGAGAAAACTATTCTGTCTTTGATCACCATCAATTCATTTTGCCAACAGGCTACATTATGTTTTGTTTTGTTTTGCTAAGAGAGCCAGTTAGGTCTTCTATACCAGCAACTTTTCATAAAGTCTTGTAAGCCTCCAGTTACTTATAAAATTGAGGCAGGCCACTATCAATTCCTGTAGGAAACGTTAGGAACCAGTTGTGATGGGACGCACGTCATCAAGCC
This sequence comes from Hyperoodon ampullatus, assembly GCF_949752795.1. NCBI lineage: Eukaryota > Metazoa > Chordata > Mammalia > Artiodactyla > Ziphiidae > Hyperoodon > Hyperoodon ampullatus. The sequence goes on along the minus strand of NC_136916.1, from coordinate 50,213,099 downwards.
CCCGTCAGGTTAATCCAGCCCTGACCGATTCCCTGATGCCCAGAAGGGAAGAGAGGTACAAGGGGAAGCAGAGTCTCTGTGTTTTCAACCCTACCCCCCTCCTTCTTGTTTGCTGAACAAACATTCCTGCCAGAGAGAACAGCAGAAAAACACTGGGCTCTGTCAGCCCCCTGTTAATCAATGAGGCCATAACAAATCACGGGATGAAGCCTATGACACATCAATTACACTAAGAACTAAGGGCATCTACGGGAATTGGCAATCAGGCACAGACCTCCAGGGTTACCTCCACCCAGCCCCTGAGGCCTGGTTGCTCTGCTATTTATTGGTCCAGCAATGGTGTGATGGCTCAAAGGTGAGCAGGTAGTGTAAGAAATGCTTCATGGGGCAGTGGTCTGAGCAGGGATTCTAAGGTCTAAATTGGGCTGTGCCAGGTATATGCTTCTTCAAACCTGTTCTGGATGATAGTTTTTCTCAGAACTTAGTTATGATGAAAATAAATGATCTAGTAATTGGAAACTTGCTTCTACTTCTGCAATCAACTGATTAGAAATGTGGGCAACTGAGTTGACACCTTGATGTGTCAATTTCTCTTGCTACGTGTGCTACACCGTCTCATGAAAGCATTGCCTTTGGAGGTCAGGAAAGGGGTCAAAAAAGGTGTGAATTGATGAGTGGTTATATTTACAGATGAGTTGGTATTTACTCATCATCCACTCAGTAACGTTACGTATGTCCACTCTGTGTGAGTGCTTCATTTCCCTCAAGGAGCTCACAGTGGAGAAGACAGGCTGAGTTGGAAGTGGGAAATCCACATTGAGGCATCCAACAAAAGCTACCAGCTAGCATTAGAGTCCACCAAGCTGCGTGTTCCCCAAAGAGAAAACTGGCATTGCATTGTTCTTGGAATCCGTGAGGCAGCCAGCGCCTGAGAACTGGGATGTGGTCAGATTTCCTAGGCTTGTCTGGGCCAGCCTGTGTGGGGCTTAGTGGAACTCCTCAGCCTTTACCCATCTTCTTCCCATTCCCCTCCCCCATTGCTCCACCACCCCCAGATATGAAAATGGAGCCGAGAAAAAGAAGGACAAAAATGGGAAGAGTCATGGAACACGGTGGGAAGAAGTAAAAGATTGACCAAATTCAGGACAGCACATGGGGACTGGTTCCATCAGCACCACACACAGGACCAGGCACTCCCTCAAAGTGACACACCCCGTTAATCAGCCAATCCAAGCTCTCTGGTCCCCTGATTCCATGCTGTTTCTTACTAATAGGTGGTGGCTTTCTAAGTCAGAGCTCTTGGTTACAAGCAACAGAGACTAATTTGGGCTGATAAATGAGAACAGGAGTTTGTTAAAAAGATATTGCCAGGCAAAAATCACCAGTGGATACTAAAATCATAAGGTAAAACTTTTTGAAGAGCAGGATATTCATAGTAGGTAAAGATTACTTACTACAAGATAACTTGCAAAAGAGAAAAACCATATATTTACAGTGAAGTGAGCTGGCAGTGATCATGCTAACCAAGTGACCAAATCCATTATCACCAATAGTGGTGAAGGCGCTATAAGTGTGTGGCATCCATACCCCTTCCTACGAAGTACACTTGCTGAAAAATGTAAACTTGAACCTATTCAGGACTCTAGCCCTAACTTCAGATTTACAGGGAATATAAAAAGAGGAAGAAATGAAACACCACAAATAGGAAACTGTTAGACTAATCAAGAATGTAGGAGAGCCTCTGAGACAACTGTTTTACCCCTCAAAAAGTTAACGCCATGAATAAATTTTTTAAAGTTAGAAGTATTCTAGACTAAAAGAGACTAAAGAGATATAACCACCAATTACAATATTGAACTTAGATTGGATCCTGTTTTGGGAAAGAAAAATTGTAAAAGCTAACAGTGGAGACTGGAGGAATTTAAATATAGTGTGTATTCTAGACAGTGTTATGAAATTAATGTAAATTTTCTTAAGTTTGATAACAGTATTGTGGTTTTGTAGGAGATTATACTTAATGAGAGGCACTCAAGTATTTAGGAATAAAATGTTAGGAGGTCAGTGACTTTCAAGTGGAAGACTCTCAAGTGGTATAGCAAAAAAATAAGAATAAAATAAACACAGAGAGAGAAAGAGAGAGGGAGAGAGAGAGAGAGAGGCGAAAGCAAATAGAACAAAAGGTGCCCAGTTGTTGAAGCTAGGTGAATTTAATACAGATGTTCATCAGAGAGGGGTGGGGAGGGATACTGGGTAATTAAAAGGGTTGGTGAAAAGGCTAGAGGGCCAGCATTAGGCTAGGTTCCCCAGAGCAAGGCCTAAGGCACCTAAGGCACCTGGCCAGGTGAGAAGTCTCCATCGCTACTGCTGCCTCCCTGACCAGCTGAGGATACCACCTTTCTGCCCCTACAGCCACTTCTGCACCAGGACTTTACCCTTGAAGCCACTTGGGTAAATCCCCTGTTGCCTTTGCTGCACCAAAAAGCTAGGCAACTGTGCCACCCACCCCACCTGTAAAAATGAAAATGCTACACACAGGTGTTTCTCAGGTAGCTCAGGTAAATCGAAGTCTCCTACTGGTGCATCTGATTGGTAGAGCCTAGTTCTCAGGCCTAGGTCTTGGCTGCAGGGAAAGCGGGGAGTTGGAATAGTGATGCTTCTCTTGGTGAGGCTAGCAGAAGGTGATAGGTAGCCTTCATTCTGATAAGTGTTGGCTACACAGAACGATCATGTATGTGAAGTAGCCAAGGGTCCAGGCTCTGTCCTACTACCTAGCCCAATGACTGCAGGATACCTCCAGGTAAGAAGAATAATTTTGACTTTTCTTTTAAATCTTTGCCAGTTTTATATATAGCATTTCTTTAATGTTGAGTCCTGGGTATAGACATTTACTTATGGACCAACTCTGGGATTTATTTATTTGGGCATATTGCCTTGTTTGATTATAAGTTACTCTCTTAGTTGTTTTCTGTTTAAATGCCGAGAGACCTTCAAGGCATGGATTGTCCATAAATTAAAATGGATTATGATTATTGTTCACAATGCTTCAGAAATATACTCTCTCTCATCAGAATGCATAATCAAGACATTGCATAGAGGAAATTTCTAAAAGCCTGTGTGTTTTATCTGTTGAAATTCTAAGAGGATGATAGTGAAGCTTTCCTGGCAGTTGGTGATGGATTCAAAGGCAACTGTATTCATATTTACCATGACCTAATATTAATATCCATTAACACATTTTATATTGATAAATTCAGAAGGGGAATTCACAGTGTTCTCTCGGAGACTGCTGGGAAGTGGCTTCAATCCCTTCATTTGTCATCATTATGGGGAAGAGCTATGGTCCACAACTTATCATTCGTTTATGGCAATAAGTACAGCGATGGAGGCAAATGTGATGGCACCATAAGGCTGCGTCTTTTCTGTTCCTGTCTCAGGGGTTGGCAATGCCATATATCCAGATACTCAAGGCACACACCTGGGAAGCCTCCCTGATACCTTCCTCCAGTGGGGCCCTCACTGGCCCCAACCCCCAATCCATCCCTAGTCCTGTTGATTTCAACTCTCAAATCCATTCACTTCTATTTCCTTCAATGTCAATCCTTTGCGGAGTAACCACTCTCTCCCCTGCATTGCAATCACCCCCAAATTTGCCTCCCTACTCTTCTCTTACTCTGTAGCCTGAGGGATCTTTTTAAATGCCAGTCAGGTTCTGCTGATCTCATCTCCACACCTCCGCGTTCTAAAATTTTTTTTCAGTGGTTTCCAATTGCAATCCAAAATCCTTAACTCTGGCCTATCTGGCTTTGTAGGCCCCTCCCCTCATCGTCAGCTTCCAGCCTCATCTGGCAGTCTCTCTCCCTTGTCCACTGGGCTCCAGCTACACCAGTCTCAATTCAGTATTTTTTTATGCTCCAAGCTTCTTCTCCCCTCCAAGCCTTTACATGTGGTATCCTCTCTGCCTGGTATTGGTTCCTTCCCCACCTGTACCTACTCCTGGGTAAGTGCTCCCCATAAAACTAGATCTGTTCTACATTCTCATAGCACCCTTTATCTTTCCTCTTTCACGTCCATCACAGCTTGAAATTACACATATGTTGGTGCAATTGTTTGATGACTTCTATTAACCCCACTAAACTGGCAGCACCTTGAAGGCAGGGAGAATGCTTCAACCCTTTTGCATCCTCAGCTGATAGTACAAAGCCTAGGCATATAAGGTGCTAGGTATGTATTTCTTGAATAAAAAATTTTTTTGAACAAATGAATGAATGTAAGTGACCACAGAGAGGTGTGACCCATAGAGAGGTCAGAGAAGGGTGAGAAAGCCAAGAACACATTTAGGTGGCGCCGTGAACATTGTCTTTGAACGAGAATTTAGAAACAGGGTCATGAATGCTGTCTGATCTTTTGTCTTCTCCCCAGTTGAGAGACCGGGCTGGTCAGTTCAGATATAAATAAATTGAGAGATTGAAATGTATGCCTGAGGCGTGGCAAAAACTGATTTGCAGAACGTGATGAGATCTCAATCTGGACTTAGATTTCCATGATTGAAATTCCCATAGCCACCTCCCCTGAGTTGCACTCAACTTTCCTAAATGAGATTTTATGGGAACTGATTGTGATTAGATAAATGGGCAACTCCACTAATGTATAATACAATTTTCAATTACTGTGTATGTACAGTAATTTACATTTCTTGTTTGATGGTGCGATATTTATGTGACATATTCTGGATGAGACCCGGAGGCTGTTTACATAATGATCTTGCTTTTCTCTTAGAGAAGATCTGGTTTTCAGTTTTCTTTCTGTGCTGTGAGGTATTGTCATTCCAAGATAAACATAGTATATTATAGGATGTGCAGGTGAGAAACGTCAATAAAGTAATACTCTAGACGGCTTTTAATAATTCTTATTTATGCCACTGGAGTAGGTAATAGAATGGTTCACCTTTCATAAAACGTTGGAATAAAAATGTCCTCAAAATTATGGTAAACTTTTGTGATCACTCCTGTGGCAAAGTGCCACTGAATAACAAAAATGAATGTTTCATCCAATATATTTGACCATTAATAACATAATATTCATCACCAGAAACTGCTCTGAAGTTGGAACAATGTCAAAGGAAAGTGTCTTTTTTTCTGACCTTTAAGACTAAGTCTGCATGAAACAAACACTTTTATGCATTTAATCCCAAATATTAGTCCTCCCCTTCTGGCGAGACACGGTTGATGGACAAGGGAGAAGTAACTCCCAATCAAATTTCCCTTTTGGCTAGAAATCTCTTCTTAACATAGCAAAGGGGAGGGAAGGAGAGCACGAAGGAGACAGGTGAAGTGAACCCAATTTAGGGTTCAAGACCCAGACGACTATCCGGATATAGTGCTGTTGGTCTTGAACTCAGGGGGGCCCCCATCTGGAGACAAGAGAAGGTCAAGTAGGCACTGCAGGCCTCCACCCTGCTTCAGCTGGAACACCTCTCCTTTATCCGCATTATGGACTGGTGCTCCCAGTGAGAGTTCATTCAAAGGGAGAATGGGCTGTTTTTAAAACTTCACAAAAACACTTAATAATGAAAAGAGCGCTGTTCTCAAAGTCAGCTCCCTGAGCTCCATTTCCTCATTTATAAAATGAAGAGTTTGTATTTAACGATCACTAGCCTTCCCCTATTCCACAATATGTACTGTTTTACATTCCAGGCCAAAATGCTACTGTAGATGTGGCTATTATTTGGTATAACAGTCTAATTATGCCATGTTATCAAACAGCATGCTTGCCTCCCTTTTAACATAACAAGGGAAGTAAAACATCCAGGCGTGGAACCAGCGATATATCAACAGCGCTGGTCTCAAATGTAAAATGCTCACTTGAACATGGGTCACTGGAAAAGGCTCAAATAACCCTCATGGATTCTAGAGTACAGGGTGAAATACTGTACATATCTCAAGATTTGTCTGCATTTAGATGAGCCCAATACTAGATTAAATTGCAAATAAACCTATAATTTTACTGTAGTTAAGAAATCTTTATAATTTTGGATAGTATTCTTTGTATCGTAACTTATTCTAGCAGTAAGCAATTTATTGTTTCTCCTTTCTGCAAATAAACAAAAATTCATCAGCCAAATGAATTATAGTGAAATCATAAAAGCAAATATAATGCAGCCATTAAAATGATATGAATGCATATTTGTTGGCATGAAAAAAATGTACAGATATATCAAGCGAAAAATCAAATAACAAAGCATCATATATAATATTTCATTTTTGAAAAAAATCACATGTGCACATGTACATATAGAAAAAGTCTTGAAGAACAGCCATAGCTGTTCTCCAAATAGCAGAATTATAAATGGCCATTATTTTCTTCTTTGTTCCTTTATAGTGTTCTGCAATTTTTAGGGAGAGTTTACACTAATATTGAAATCAGAAAAAAAGGGCAATTTTGGGGGGAAAAACCTCACTAATTCCTTGTTCCCATATATTTATTGTTCAGAAGATGTACACATGAAAGCTCCTTGGGAATAGTGAACTATCAAAAATTAGCAAACTTTCTCTATAAAGGGCTAGTTATCAAATATTTTAGGCTTGTGTGCCATACATTGATTTTGTGACCATTCAGCTTTGCCATTATAGCACAAAGCAATCACAGATGACAGGTAAATGAATGTACTTGACTGTGTCCCAATAAAACTTTCCAAAAACAGAAGTCATACCACTATCTTACACCATACACAAACAGTAACTAAAAATGGATTGAAGACTTGAGCGTAAGACCTGGAACCATAAAACTCCTACAGGAAAACATAGGCAGTATGCTCTTTGACATTGGTCTTGGCAATATCTTTTTGGATCTGTCTCCTTAGGCAAGGGAAACAAAAGCAAAAATAAACAAATTGGACTACATTAAACTAAAAAGTTACTGTATGACAACAAAACGAAAAGACAACCTACCAAACTGGAGAAGATATTTGCAAATTATATATCTGATAGTGGGTTAACATCCAAAATACACAAAGAACTCACACAACTAAACAATGAAAACACAAACAACCCAATTGAAAAATGTGCAGACGAGGTGAATAAACACTTTTCCAAAGAAGACATACAGATGGCTAATAGGCACATGTAAAGATGTTCAACATCACTAATTATTAGGGAAATGCAAGTCAAAACTACAATGAGATATTACCTCATACCTGTCAGAATAGCCATTATCCAAAAGTGAAGAAATCACAAGTGTTGAAGAGGATGTGGAGAAAGGAGAACACTTGTGCAGTGTTGGTGGGAATGTAAATTGGTGCAGCCTCTGTGGAGAACAGTATAGAGATTCTTCAAAAAATTAAGGACAGAACTACCATTTGATCCAGCATTTCTACTTCTGAGTATTTATCTGAAGAATACAAAAATACTAATTCAAAAAGATATGTGCACCCCTATATTTTTTGCAGCATGATTTACAGTAGCCAAAATATGGGCGGTACCTAAGTGAATGTACCTATGCAAAGTGAGATTAGTCAAATGGAGAACGACAAGTATTGTATGATTTCACTCATATGTGGAATTCTTTTTAAAAATATAAATGAACAAATAGAACAAACACACAGATACAGAGAACAGATAGGTGGTTACCAGAGGGGAAGGGGAGGTGGGGGGAGGGTGTGATGAGTGACGTGGGGCAATTGTATGGTGATGGATGGGAACTAGACCTTTGGTGGTGACCACTGTGTAGTGTATACAGAAATCAAATTATAATGCTGTACACATGAAACCTAATGTTACAAACCAATCTTACCTAAATTAAAAAAAGAAAAAACAGGGCTTCCCTGGTGGCGCAGTGGTTAAGAATCCGCCTGCCAATGCAGGGGACACAGGTGCAAGCCCTGAGCCGGGAAGATCCCACATGCCGTGGAGCAATTAAGCCTGTGCGCCACAACTACTGAGCCTGTGCTCTAGAACCCACGAGCCACAACTACTGAGCCCGCATGCCACAACTACTAAGGCCCTTGCTCCTAGAGCCTGTGCTCTGCAACAAGAGAAGCCACCGCAATGAGAAGCCCGCACACCACAACAGAGTAGCCCCCGCTCACCACAACTAGAGAAACCCCGCATGCAGCAACGAAGACCCAACACAGCCAAAAAAAAAAAAAAAACAAACAAACACCAGAGTCATAGCTTGCCAACCCCTGGTGTGACAGAAGAAAGCTGGGCTTTGGGGAAGAGTCAGATGAGAGTTAGAATCCTCGGTCAACTGTATAGAGATGTATACCACTACAAGACTTGGTTTCCTTGGGTGAAAAATGGAAAGAATAACACCTCCCTCGAAGGCTTGTATGAGAAAGTACATCTCACAAAACAGCACGCACCATAAGTGATTGTTTCCTGCCACCTTTCTTTTCAGAGCACAACTGGAAAAAAAATTAAGTGTGTTAAATAAAATAAGATTTAAAAGCAAACTAATTCTAACACCAACATTTATCCACAACAAAACTGTTTTGCAGCTAAAAGGAAATTTGTAGGGCAGGCTAGGAAATAGGGTGAATAGAGGCAGAATGACCCAGTTGGTCATTTCCTTTTCACTGCTCCAGGAATGGTGATGACTATAGAAAGTTTTGAAAGCGCACACTATGTTTAATGTAAAACAAACACAATTTATCTGATAAGGTTCACATTGAATGTACCCTAAGACAAAAAGTCATTCAGAACTGGCAACATTGAGCACTGACCTCAATACTTTCATGTAGGATAGTATTTTACTTTTTTTTTTTTTAAGTATAGTTGGTTTACAATGTTGTGTTAATGTCTGCTGTACAGAAAAGTGATTCAGTTTATATATATAGTATATAATATAGATATACATTGTTTTTTCATATTCATTCCCATTATAGTTTATCACAGGACATTGAATATAGTTCCCTGTGGTATACGGTAAGACCTTGTTGTTTATCCATTCTGTGTATAATAGTTTGCATCTGCTAACCCCAAACTCCCACTCCATCCCTCCTCCACCCCCCAACCCCCCTTGGTAACCACAAGTCTGTTCTCTGTGTCTGTGAGTCTGTTTCTGTTTTGTAGATAGGTTCATTAGTGTCCTATTTTAGATTCCACATATAAGTGATATCATATGATATTTGTCTTTCTCTTTCTGACTTACCTCACTTAGTGTGATAATCTCTAGTTACATCCACATTGCTACAAGTGGCAGTATTTCATTCTTTTTTATGTCTGAGTAGTACTCCATTGTTACATGTACCACATCTTTATCCATTCATCTGTTGATGGACATTTAGATTGTTTCCATGTCTTGACTATTGTAAATAGTGCTGCTCTGAACATAGGGGTGTATGTGTCTCTTTGAATTAGAGTTTTCTCTGGATGTATGCCCAGGAGTGGGATTGCTGGATCATATGGCAACTCTATTTTTAGTTTTTTGAGGAACCTTCATACTGTTTTCCATAGTGGCTGCACCAGTTTGCATTTCCTCCAACAGTGTAGGAGGGTTCCCTTTTCTCCACACCCTCTCCAACATTTGTTATTTGTAGACTTTTTTTAAGATTTTTTTTTTGATGTGGACCATTTTTAAAGTGTTTATTGAATTTGTTTCAGTATTGCTTCTGTTTTTTTTATGTTTTGGGTTTTTTGTTTTTTTTTTTGGCCACGAGGCATATGGGATTTTAGCTCCCTGACCAGGGATCAAACCCTCATCCCCTGAATTGGAAGGCAAAGTCTTAACCACTGGATCGCCAGGGAAGTCCCTATTTGTAGACTTTTTAAATGATGGCCATTCTGATCCGTGTGAGGTGGTACCTCATTGTAGTTTTGATTTGCATTTCTCTAATGATTAGTGACAATGAACATCTTTTCATGTGCCTGTAGGCCATCTATATATCTTCTTTGGGGAAATGTCTATTTAGGTTTTCTGCCCATTTTTCAATTGGGTTGTTTGGGTTTTTATTGTTGAGTTGTATGAGCTGTTTGTATATTTTGGAAATTAAACCCTTGTCAGTTGTATGGTTTGCAAATACTAGGATAGTATCTTGACCCATTTTCTGGGAACAGGCCAAATGGGTTGACTCACAGACCCCCCTTTACTAAAACTAAGTAATGGACATCTTCATGTTTTCATGTTAATGATCATTGAGGCGCCTTAGATTTCTCTCTTCTGTCCTTGCTGTTCATAATGATGTCTGTGGTCCTACACCTCATTCCTAACAACAGAAAGTGAGATCAAAATATGTCAGTCTCTCATTTATTTACCTTCCAAAGAAGTAGTTCTTATTTGTAAGTTCAAAACACATTAATTACCCATGGTACTTCATCAGTTTCTATCTCCATGTCTAAGAAACATATCTTCTAGTAATTTTTCTTTTTTGGCTACTCAGGGTCTCTGCTGACTGGAGATAGTTGATTAGCTTCCAAATGTTACAGAGATTCAAAAAAAAAAAAAAGAAAGAAAACGAAAAGCCCTATTCATTCTGAGTATACTTTACATTCTTATGAGTCTACTGTGCCAGTATCATGTTTCATGAAAGCCAGAGAAATAAGAATATGGAACAGAAAAGAAATCTCTCTTAAGAACTTGGATTCTATTCACAGCAAGGTACTCATGATTAGCAATTTCCCCCTGTAAAAACCTTTAAAACATGAAAAAATATTGATGTTGATACCAAAACACGTATTGCCATACAATGTAACACAATAGTGGCCGGTTAGTGATTTGAAAGGGAAGCCAGCTGCTATGATTCAGGTGCTTGTTTCATGACTAACCTCAGTACTGAGTGTGGAAAAGGAAGAATTTCTACAACATTTGCCTAAGACAGAGAGAAGGAATTAGAGGTAGCGACTAATACACGTGTCTGGGACAGCTCTCATGTTCTGTATTAAATATATTTCTTAAATATAATATTTAAATCCAAAATACAGTACTTTGTGCTTATTCCTTTTGTTTCCAGGGACATAAAGTCTATAATAGGCAGATAGCCTTCTTCAAATGAGAAGTGGTTGCAGGAGCATAAAGTACAGTGGTCTGTACACTGCACATAAGTGCCCAGGCCAGGAGGGATAGGGCTGGAATCCAGCACAAACTCAACAACCTCCCCGATCATCTAGAAGGAGTTATGTGGGCTGGCTCCAGAGGTGGGTGCTTAGGCCAATTCAGGTGATCACAGAGAAGAGACTGAACTAGAAAAACTAGGTTTCTCCGGAAGATCAAAATCCAGGATGGGAAGGGTCAAAGATGGAAGGTGGGGCTGCATTGAAAGGCAATACCGTATAGTAAGGAATTATCATCAACCTTCATATGACAAATAGTTATTTACCAGATGTTTGGGGAAACAGATGACCTCTAGAAATGTATACTTTAGAGTGACAGCTAACGTAATGACATCTAACAGTTTCAGGGGGGAGGATGGATGTAATAGTGAGTAATTCATGTTGGGGGCTGATGCTGGGGGAAGAGGGACAGGCAAAGAGGAGGGGCCCAGGAAGGTTTATTACAGGAAGAAACTGTTGAGCTAAGCCTTACAGTGTTCACCAGGTAGATAAAGAGGAAAGGGATTTCATGTAGAAGGACCAGTATAAGCAAAGTTTGGAAGCATGGAACTTGCCAGATTTGGGGAAGAGCAAATAGTTTGGTGTATCTGGAATATAGGGGATGACTGGAAATAAGGTTCAGAAACTGGAGAGAAGGATTGTATAAGGTCTCTGTACTTCACCAAGGAGTTTGAATGCGATCCAGAAGGCAGTGAGGGTGACTGAAGCTCACTTGTGGTTTTAAAAGATAAGTTCACACATGTAGAGTCATGAGGTGGACTTCACTGCAGGCTTTAAGGGAATTGGAGAAGACAGAGAGAAAGCTTTTTAAAAAAAAAACTATAAATAGAGTGTGCCAAATACTGTTTTAAGTGTCTTTACAAACATCAACCCATTTAATCCTCATAACAACCTTCTGAGGTCAGTACTAATAGTCTCCCTATTTTATAGATGAGGGAACTGAGGCCCAGAGAGGTTAAGTAACCTGTCCTAGGTCACACAGCAAATAAGTGGTAGAGGAAGGTTAAAAGCCCCAAGCAGTATGGCTCCAGCATTTGTGCTTAAAGCTATTCTGTTAAGTTTCCTGTGTTGGGCACTGGGTCCATGAACTCATGGTAAGTGCTCAATAAAAGTTGGCACAGAGCTAACCTCCAGGTGCTCTCTCGTCTCTCAATAACTGAGCTGCCTTTTTAGTGTCATGCCATCATCTATCTCCCTTGTCACACCTGCTGGAGTCAGGGAGGAGAACAAGTAACACCCTCTTTTCATTTTTTCTCTTTAGTGGGTATTCACCTTCCGTTTACAGTGTCTGAAATGGTGCCAACAAGGCAGGTTGTGGGCCTTCAGAGAAGAAATTTAAATATACATATTTTTATATTTATATGTAGTTTTTGGTCAATAATTTTTTTTTTTAATTTTGTGAGCTATCTTTTGAAAGAAACCCTTCCAACTACTATAGAACACTTCTGACATGAGTCTGTAAAACTGATCCAGACAGTTTGCCAAAGCTGCCAGTCTTAATTAATGACTTACCATAACCTCCAGTTTTATTAGGTCTATATTTCTAGTATATTGGTACATATATTAATGACTGGCCTGTGAATAAACTGACAGTTTTAAAATGACACAAGATAACTTGTTTTCTTATGGGGAATTCACGTGTGCCTTGAACTTAGAGTAAAATGATTATTAGTTCAGTAAATTATGACTCCAATGTTCTTATGATCACCTTAGCAATAGAAAAACTGTCTAGATTTTATTTCTTGATGAAATCCTACTTTGGACGAGTCTCTCTGGTTATTCTCATGCTCTAGGAAGTAGGACAGTTGCCGTCATGGTCATAAACTTTTCAAGCAGAAAAATATTCACTGGGAATCTGCTGGTTTCCTGTATTAGTAATATCCAAACATCCACAGTATTTTCCAATATCATAAAGAATGTGTTAAAATATAAATATATATTAAACAAAATTCTATTAAGCAAAATTAATTTGAATTCCCTTTAATTGTTAATAAAATGCATATAGAACATTTTATAGTGAGACAGGATATTAATAAAATAATGTGAATTTCATAACAACAACAAAAAGTAGTTGGATGGTCTACTGTCTAATTTGAAACAATTTGCATCGTTCCCCCAAAGAAGACACCACATGAGCCACGTTTTTTGTGCATGTATTACACAGGAAAAGTCTGGCTAAGATATGGTGGTAGAAACAAAAAGTGGTGAGTTACTGCTGAGTTACAATCTTTTCCAGCCCTTTCTTCCCAAATTCACTGTCTTTCTGAAAGGTGAACTTTGAAATTAATGTGACAACTCAAAGTGACAGTGAAAATAATATACAGAGCTGAAAGTTTTCATTTGAAATTAACCCAGACAGTCTGAACCAGACCTACAGTAAGTCAGTCAAATTTGTGGGAGTTACATTGTGTTTGAGGGTTACTCCCAAAGGCCTAGCATAATTCAAGGCTGATTTTCCCTTAGGGCTGACAAAGGATAGCTTGTATTTCTTGCCAGTTGGAGTGACGCCACCATGTGGCAATAGCATAAGCGCAGTTTACAAGTCCCTCAACCAGGCCACTTCAAAATGAGACACTTGACAGGTTTTTTTTTTCATTTGAGATTACATACATTGTTTAAAATTTTGTACAGAGGAGAGAGTCAACTTATATTTTTATACTATATGATTTCAAATTAGTATATTTCAAATTCACATAAAAGGTGAAAGTGTTGTGTTTTTATATAGTCACATGCAGAGTGAGTGATTAAGAGGATGTACTTTTGGAGCTAGTTAGCCTGTACTCAACTCCCAGCTCTGCTACTTACTCTCTGAATCGTTTTGGGCAAATTACTCAACACTTCCAAGTCTCAGTTTTCTCATCTGTAAAATGGGGACAGTACTGGTACCTATGATAATGGATTGTTGTGAGGATGAAGTGAGTTACTGCAAATAAAATGCTTAGACCAGTGCCTGGCGCAGAGTAAGTCATCTAGAAGTTTTTTGTTATTGCTTTTCTATTAGTATTATTAAGCTTGAAGAGACTTTGATAAGTCATCTGATTCATCTTTCTAAGTCCATTCAGGGTGCACCCTAAACCAACTCATGAGAGATCAACATCAGTGACCAAGCTAAGGGAACAGACCACAGCTACTTTTTTTTTAAATCATTTTATTTTACCTGATGTCTCCAAAACACTATCATTTTGACTTGTTTTTTTGTTTGTTTCATTTTGTTTTTTTTTAATTGAAGTATAGTTGATTTAAAATGTATTAGTTTCAGGTGTGCAGCACAGTGATTCAGTTACACACATATATATACACACATATATATGTGTGTGTGTGTGTGTGTGTACATATTTTACAGATTTTTTTCCCTTTTAGGTTATTACAGAATATTGAGTATAGTTCCCTGTGCTATACAGTAGGTCCTTGTTGGTTGTCTATTTTATATATAGTAGTATGTATATATTAATCCCAACCTCCTAATTTATCCCTCCCCTACCCCTTTCCCCTTTGGTAACTATAAGTTTGTTTTCTATGTCTATGGGTCTGTTTCTGTTTTGTAAATAAGTTCATTTGTACCATTTTTTTTTTAGATTCCACATATAAGCAATATCATACAATATTTGTCTTTGTCTGGCTTACTTCACTTAGTATGATAATCTCTAGGTCCACCCATGTTGCTGCAAATGGCATTATTTCATTCTTTTTTATGGCTGAGTAATATTCCATTGTGTGTGTGTGTGTGTGTGTGTGTGTGTGTGTGTGTGTGTGTGTGTGTGTATACCACCCCTTCTTTATCCATTCATCCAGACGCCACTTTTTACAAGTTAAAAGCCAGCATCATACCTTGAGATGATTGTTTTAAAAGAAATCAAAATAACTTCAATGTCTTTGTGTCAGATTACATCACTTAAATGCTCAGTGACAAAAGACTGAGCTTCAGCATTTTAACTCTTCCTGTGAAATCTATTCTTCTAGAAAGACACCTCTCAAACTTTAATGTGTATGCAAATAACCAGGGACTCTTGTTAAAGTGAAGATTCTGAGTCAGTAGGTCTGGATGGTTCCTGATATTGTTGCATTTCTTACAGGCTCCCAAATGATGCCAATACTGTTGGCCTACAGAGCACACGTTGAGTAGCAGCTCTCTAAATCACTAAAACTCATGTCCATTTCCACTTTATTATTATTTCCTCTGTCACTCAGCAAAACATGGTAAGTTAATCGCAAGGCAGAGCAAAGCCATAGGAATCAAGATAATACACCGTGTAGTCTTCACTTTCTCTAGACAACTTAAACTTCATCTTTTGCCATGGCAATGACTACAAATGTAAGGGAATGATAAGTGCCTAACAGAGCTAGGAAAAGTGTGGAAAGACCAAGTTTTATCACAGTTGAGTTGTACCATGCCAGAATTTCCAGAGAATAGGAAATAGTGTAAGTCACATTATGTAGAAAAGCCTCATATGTGACAAGCAGAAAGGGCAGTGCAAAGCCCACAGAAGTGTAAAATGGGGGTGCTATCATCCTGGAGACCTCACAGGGTGTGAGAATCACATGAAACGTCCATAAAAGTGCTTTCTAAACTACTCAAAAGGAAGTGAAGGGTTTTATTATTTGTAAAGCAATGCCCCAAATATCGTAACTGTAAAAAATTCTTTGAAAATTTGCATAAGCTTATCTAAAATCAAATAGTTATGACTTAGGCAAACAAGATGCACTTTTGTTGTCAGAAATTAGAAAATTACAGATCAAGATATGTGGTATCATAGAAAAGACCCCAGAAGTTGAGAGTTTCTTGGGGAACCTATTGTGAGGTTCTGACAGCATAAACTCTCACCAAATAGTTTAAATAATTTCCAGAAGCTAAAAATATATCCTTAACAACATCTACATGCTTTTGTTAAACCAGATATATAAAACAGCGGTAATATTTTATAGTCAGTAAAATCACATTTTAGTAAAAGAAGAAATTATAAGTATTTATGGAAAAAGCTAGAAAGATACACAATAAAACGTTGAGAAGTTAACTCCAATGGTGATTTTTTCTTTTTGCTTAACTGTACTTTGTCATATTCCATAATCAATGCATATTATTTTTGTAATATGGGGGGTGGGGGAACAGAACCAAATTTTACTTTAAAAAAGCATGTCCTGAATGTGAATAAAGTATTTTAAAAGTTTACTGTTGAGCAACTGAAAACCTTATATAGTAAGACTACAGTTCATGATACACCTTCCTCCACTTACTGCTATTGGCCAAACTTTTGAAAATATAATTTGGTTCCTTTTTAAAAAAACAAATACCAATATCCAGAAAAGGACTTAAGGGTTCTGAGAATTTTCCCTGCTAATAATTAATTCCATGCGTTCTTTGGCTTCTAAATTACTCTGAGGAAAATCTGAAATAGAGAAAAACCCGTTTAATTCATGTCTGCATTCTTGTGGCTCCTGTGTTTCCATTTCAAGTGCATGGGGGCCTTCGATATGGAATTTCTTAACTTTTTTGACTCTAGAAACATTTCCGAGGAGCACTTGCAAGAAAACTGCTTCAAATTGGAATCCTTCCACTCGGGTACAATCATGCAAACAGCCGGTAGAATTTATTTAACCTTCAGCCAACTGCTCAACCAACTTGAAATTATTGATAGCCCATCAGCAATGATCAAGATGGAGAGGCTAAATGAAGAGGTGCTTTTTTTTTTTTTTTTTTTTTTTTAAACAAGAGAACCATTGAGCTGGTAACAGGACTTGAAATGCCGTGTCAGCTCAGCTCGCCTGGTCAGGGAGCTCAGCTGCTGGAGGGAAATAAAACTGTTCAGTTACAGCCGCCCTCCAATCAGTCACAGGGGTAATGGTGTTTGGCTTCAGTCAGGTTGTATGTCAGCAAATATACATCTCTTAGACAGCCCCTAAGAGTGCCTTAAGATCATGCTTATTGTTTTTTATAGATTGGGGTCAGATGCTGATAGATGGTGGTCATAGGCCACTGAAATAAATTTTACCATGTTCAGCAGGTAAAGTTAATCTCGATCCTGGAGAATGAAAGAGCCATTTTGATAGAATATTCATTCCATTGACAGTGATGGGACATTTTTCCCCTGTTAATGTCTGGTGTAGATCATGTGAAAGTAGATATCCTCGCCTCCCCACTCTTCCAGTCCCCACTGTGTGAAGTCTACCTGCAGAAAAAGAGACCTCAGGAACAATCTGAGAAGATTCCCTAAGATTGAACTTGAAAGAGGGAGTTTGGTTGAAGGAGCTCTCCAGGGGACTGAGCATACCATAGCTCTACCCAGCAGTGGTCAGAGTGACACAGGAATCAGAGAAAGAATTAAAGAGCCACTGGCTGTTACATTGAATTATTGATGCCCTATCTTTAGTCCAGAAAAGATTGGAAGCAGCATTAATGGGTCACTAAGTCATGGATGGGAAATACATGGCATGAGGGCAGCCACTCTCTGCCAAGTCTGTCACACGTCAGCAATCAGACACAGTACCCTTTTGCCATGAAGCTCAGATGAAGCTCAGAACCTCAATCTAACATTACAGGCACTCAGATTAAAATGAGTTTGCCACCATCCCACTAAGTCTTTAAAATCTAGAAATCTGCCTTTAAACGTTCAAAGAAATACAACGAGTCCTCTAAAAGTTTCCCAAAGGACAATGAGAAGGTGGTTCCAGTATTAGAGCCCATTAGAAACAGAGAATATGATAGCATCTGCGAGAGATTTTTTGAGGGAATGATAAATGAAGCCCAGCAGAAACAGGACACAGTGCTGTTCATTGGAGAAATGAGAAGACTTTTTCAAAGGATTGGATCTTCTTATCCCTGGTCCAAGAATCAGCGAGATTCATGGATCCGAGTCATGTGCCTACAAGAGCCTCTAAGAGCTATTCTTCATTAGAAACTCTTAGAAGGTATGAAGGAGGGGAAGGGAAAGAAAAGTACTAGAAGAATGTTAACCTCAGAGTGACTGCATGCTTAAGTTGTGGCAGATATAATTAAAGAAACCAACCCTTTGCCAGTGACTTCAGCCCTTGGAAGACCTGCGGTAGAACATGGGACTTTTCTCATCTCCCTGGCCTACTGCCTCATTTATCAGACTGGATTCCTCAGACAGTATGACTGAGAGCCTACTTGAGAATGAAAAAAATAATTTCTCATTTTCTTAATTCAGGGAGAGTAGGTCTTTGTTTTATTAACTTGTTCACCTTCTTGTGTTCCACTTTCTTGAGGGCAGGATGTTGCTCACGTATCTCAGTGTCCCAGGGGTAGCAAGTACCCAGTCCAGTAAAAACAGTGAATATATCATTCAGCATGTCCCTTTCAGAGTCTGCTCTCTGAATTTTTAGTGTAGTGTACCTTATGTAGGCCAATTTCTGCATGTAGGCCAAAGAAAGTATCTATACTAAGTTCATGTTCCCTAAAAAAACCAAGTGACTAGACTGTCCTAGAATTTGAAAAATCCGTTTTTGATATTTTGATTCACAATTCTGTAAGCACAGAAGAATTCACAATTATTCTGTAAACACATGGCTAAAAGAATAGGGATAATGAGTATTAGGATGTTAATTATAAACATTTTGTTAGGGAGAGGATTTGAAACTCTGGTTACAAAGGTTTAAGTTTTATGCAATACCAGACTCTGCCCCTCAAACAAACCTTGCTGGGTAAGATTTTCTATATATTAATTAAGTTAATATTATATCATTAATTGGTTTTAAGGCACTTTTTAAAAATAGGCCTCATTTCTCCTGTCCTTTCATACTGGGAGAAATATATAATAGATAGAAACTAACCTGGATTGCTCTGGTCTGAACTCAGATCATGTAGGACTTTAATCATTGAACAAACGAACCTTTAATAGTGGTTATACCACAGGGACGTGCTGATCAACACCAAGGTCATAAACCCTATTGTCGATATGAACTCTGAAATAGGATTGTGCTGTTATCCCTAGGATAACTTGTTCCATTGATCAATTTTTTGGATCAATAAGTGATAGTATATTTTGACTAGTAAGTCTAGACTTTAATCATTCAGAGGCTTTTTTGTCCTCTGAGGTCACCCCAACCAAAACTGTTAACCCATGTGAAAATTTTATTATCCTTTGGTGGTTTAGTTAGGTTTCTGGGATTAATTAACTAAAGCTCCATAGGGTCTTCTCGTCTTATCTTATTATTCCCACCTCTTCACAGGAAGGTCAGTCTCACTGACTGAAAGTAAGAATTCCCTGGCAGTCCAGTGGTTAGGACTCTATACACTCTCACTGCCGAGGACCTGGGTTCAATCCCTGGCTTGGGGTTCAGTCCCTGGTCAGGGAACTAGGATCCCACATACTGGGCAGTGAAGACCCCCCAAAAAAGTAAGAGACAGTAAAACCCTCATGTGCCCATTCATACAAGTCCTTATTTAGAGAACAAGTGATTATGCTACCTCTGCACAGTCAGGATACAGTGGCTGTTTAACAGTTGTCACTGGGCAGGCAGTCCCTCTAATACTAGTTATGCTAGAGGTGATGTTTTTGGTAAACAGGTGGGGTTTATGTTTGCCAAGTTCCTTTTCCTTTTTTTAATCTTCCCTTGGGTGCATGCCTGTGTTGGGTTAATAGCATACTTAATAATTTAATGTTGAGTTGTGTTTATTTGCTGTTAACTAGCAGTATAATATCAGTTACTGATGTAAGCTTATGCAAGGAGAAATAGTTCTTGTTACTCATACTAACATAATTGCTTCTATTGGTTAATAGATTAGTCCAGTCCAACTAGGAGATGATTTGCTTATTGTTGATATTAAGATAAAGTTATTGCTGAGCTTGAATGCTTTCTTAGTTGGTGGCTACTTTTAAGCCAATATGGTGTTGTTTATTTTTACTCTCTAGATAAGGTTGTATCCATTTCTAAAAAGGTGTACCTTTTTTTAAAAAATAAATTTACTTATTTATTTTTGGCTGCATTGCCTCTTCGTTGCTGCACGCAGGGTTTCTCTAGTTGCGGTGAGTGGGGCTACTCTTCGTTGCGGTGTGGGGGCTCCTCATTGCAGTGGCTTCTCTTGCTGCAGAGCACAGGCTCCAGGCGCGTGGGCCTCAGTAGTTGCAGCACACGGTCTCAGTAGTTGTGACTCGTGGGCTCTAGAGTGCAGGCTCAGTAGTTGTGGTGCGTGGGCTTAGTTGCTCCGCGGCATGTGGGATCCTCCCAGACCAGGGCTTGAACCTGACTCCCCTGCACTGGCAGGCAGATTCTTTTTTTTTTTTTTTCTTTTTTTTTTTTTGCGGTACGCGGGCCTCTCACTGCCGTGGCCCCTCCCGTCACGGAGCACAGGCTCCGGACGCGCAGGCTCAGCAGCCATGGCTCACGGGCCCAGCTGCTCCGCAGCATGTGGGATCTTCCCGGACCGGGGCAGGAACCCGTGTCGCCTGCATCGGTGGGCAGACTCTCAACCACTGCGCCACCAGGGAAGTCCCAAATGGTGCACCTTTTTAAATTAACATTTAAAAATACATTAAATTTTATAATATTTTTTGCTAATTTTTAAAGTTGAACTAAGATTTTTTTCTTGGACAACCAGCTGTCACCAGGCTCGTTAGGCTTGTCACCTCTGCTTATAAACCTTCACACTACTTTACTACATAGATGAGTTTGTTCTACAAACTGTTCATAAATAACTCATCTGGTTTCAGGATATTTAGCATAAGTTCTTTTTGTTAAATGTTTACTAGTTAAATCATTATGCAAAAGGTAAAAGGGGTAAACTTTGCTTTTTATTACTTGTAATGCTTCTTTCATCATTCCCTTATGGTGCTTTCCCTATAGTGCCAAAGGTGGTTTTAAATTTCTATCTCCTATACTTTAAATGTTGAGTGAATGATTAATTTGCTTGTGTTAGTAAAATTTGTGGAGGTTTCGGCTAGATTTGTTCAAAGTATTCATAGATTATGAAATTCCCTAGGTGTAAACGAGGTGCTTTTATTTAAGCTATGCTTTGATTGATCCAAGCACACTTTCCAGTATGCTTACCTTGTTACGACTTGTCTCCTCTCGTATAGTTGGTGTTTGTTAACAGGTTATAGAAAGTTGTTATAATACCTGAGGAGGGTGACGGACAGTGTGTGCATGCTTCATGGCCTTGTTCAACTAAGCACTCTATTCTTAAGTTACTACTAAATCCTCCTTTGGTTTTTAGTTTTCATAGAAACTTTCGTGTGTGAGAAATATATTCTTGAAATAGAATATATTCTTCCCATCCCATAGGTTACCCCTTGACCTAAAGTTTTTATGTGTAATATTTATGCTTACTTTTATTCCTTCTTAGGGTTTGCTGAAGATGGCAGTATATAGACTGAATTAGCAAGGGTTGGTGAGGTTTATCGGGGTTTATCGATTATAGAACAGGCTCCTCTTGAGGAGTGTGAAGCATCGCCAAGTCCTTTAAGTTTTAAGCTACTGCTAGTAAATACTCTGTTGAATAATTTTGTTATTATAATTATTTGGGTTTAGGGCTAAGCGTAGTGGGGTATCTAATCCCAGTATTGGTCTTAGCTGTCATGTAATTAGGAAATACTAAAGTCACTTTTGTAATGTATTTTTATTTTAGCTGTGGCTTTTTACGGCTCAGTTAAAATTTAACTTTATTTTTTATTACTCTTTAACATGCTTTACCCAGGTTTCCTTTTTTTTTTTTTTTTTTTTTTTTTGCCGTACGTGGGCCTCTCACTGCTGTGGCCTCTCCCGTTGCGGAGCACAGGCTCCGGACGCGCAGGCTCAGCAGCCATGGCTCACGGGCCCAGCCGCTCCGCGGCATGTGGGATCTTCCCAGACCGGGGCACGAACCCGTGTCCCCTGCATTGGCAGACGGACTCTCAACCACTGCGCCACCAGGGAAGCCCCAGGTTTCCTATTAATTTGGGTCAATCGTATGACTGCGGTGGCTGGCATGAAATTTACCAACCCTAGATAATATAACTTAGTGAAACTTTCGTTTATGGCTTAATTTTTATCACTGCTGTTTCCCGTCGGGGTGTGGTTAAGCAAGGCATTTTAAGCTACTACTGTTACTGTGCTTGATACCTGATGCTTTTAATCTTAATCATTTAGAGGGCATTCTCACTGGGGTGCACACAGTTGCCTGTGTAATTTTATTACAAACTAATAGAAAGGTTATAGAGTTAATAAACTCATCTAGGCATTTTCAGTGCATTGCTTAAGGTTTTAAGCTCCATTAACAGGTTGTGTTTATATAGAAAAGTAATGTATATATAGTTTTGTGTGATTTATGTTAGATTTAGTGTTAAAATTTTAATAAAAATGGCTAATAGATCTAGGGAGATGTCTGTCTGTATAAGTGGTATATATCTAAGTAATTCATTGGTATAATTAGGGTTTATTTTCTAGGTCTGTCTTACTTTGAGCACTGAAATGTTCATGCTTTGTTGGATAGATTAATTAAATTTTATGTATGTATTTATATGTTTTTGTGTTGTATGGGGGGTTTGGCATGGCCTTATAAGCAAGTAGAGCATAGGATTTCAGTGGGATGTGGGGGTGGGGTTGAAGGATAGGGATAATAAAAATGTACTCTAGGACTTCCCTGGTGGTGCAGTGGTTGAGAGTCCGCCTGCCAATGCAGGGGACATGGGTTCGTGCCTCGGTCCAGGAAGATCCCACATGCCGCGGAACGGCTAGGCCCGTGAGCCATGGCCGCTGAGCCTGCGCGTCCGGAGCCTGTGCTCAGCAGCGGGAGAGGCCACAACAGTGAGAGGCCCACGTACCGCCAAAAAAACAAAAAATGTACTCTATGATGTTCTAATAAGAAAAATGTACTACAGGATATAAAGGAAAATTCTGTTCTGAATTAGTCTCAACTATAGACTTTTTTTAAATGCCCTTTAAAAGTTTTTTTTAAATAATGAAAATTAATCCTTAATGAAGTCCTGCCAAACAGAGGTCCTAGAGGGCCTTCTTTTGATGAATAAATTAAGGATTTTTAATTCACTAATTTAATGGTTTCCTTGCCACTTCTGAAGGAAGGAATTGGCATCTAATGCAACCTTATGTAACCTGTAGTGTTCAGCAAGTGGCTTGAACAAATCTGACATTCGGGAAGTAGCTACTAAATAGATGCTTGTAAGGGGTTTGAGAACCATTTGCTCTCTTGAGTAAATATTTCTTCCATGTTTTTCATTTTATGAGGTAATTGCCACTTGTTTTTAGCCACTGCAGAGTTCAGTTTTAGTCCAACCCATGAAAGAGTGATTATAAATTCCAGATAAGTGGGATCCAACTTCACACAGTTTTACTCAACTTGAAAATGTGGCACTATGGGACTTCCCTGGCGGACCAGTGGTTAAGACTCCACGCTTCCAACACAGGGGACATGGGTTCCATCCCTGGTCGGGGAGCTAGGATCCCACGTGCTGCATGGGGCGGCTAAAAATATATATATTTATATTTAATAAAATAAAAGGTGGGGCTTCCCTGGTGGCGCAGTGGTTGAGAGTCCGCCTGCCGATGCAGGGGATACGGGTTCGTGCCCCGGTCTGGGAAGATCCCACATGCCGCGGAGAGGCTGGGCCCGTGAGCCATGGCCGCTGGGCCTGTGCGTCCGGAGCCTGTGCTCCACAATGGGGGAGGCCACAACAGTGAGAGGCCCGCGTACAGCAAAAAAATAAATAAATAAATAAAAGGTGGCACTGTAAATTGAGAGCCTTAAAAATATGTTTACCTTTCACCCAGTAATTTCTCTTTTAGAAATAGTAAATAATAATGGATTATATAAAGATTCAGATAAAAGAATATTCATTACTGGGAAGCAACCTAAATGGTCAAGTATACCTTTAGTGGAATAACATTTAGCCTTTAAAAATGGCCTTGTAGATAATTATTTAGTGACTTGGAAAGATAATAATATATTAAGATTTTTTTAAAAATAAGGCTCAAGTCGACCCACCAGAGGTTGGCAGATTGAGCGATGGATTAAGAGAACAAGGTTTCTCACTGTCAGAAAAGAGAGTTACAAATATGAAAAGAGGGAAGGTTAGAATTACCTCTGCAGTATTGGACTGGAATTGGTGATATTGTGAATTTATGGCTTTCAGTATGTATAAACATAAAACCAAATATAAATGTAAATGTATATGTATTATACATAATGTATCTTTCCCTGAGTGTCTGGGAAAACAACAACATCCCAGTAGCAATAAGCTCACCACTTCCTAAGTCTTAAAAGACCTCTGCATTAAAAAGAACCTCCACGAAAAAGAAGCAGGGCTTCTTGGAGAAATGGCTGATTTCAGGGCTAGAGCAGGGAAGTACACAATATGCCTGGAACATCTTGTACCAGAAAGTAAGGCAGTGCTCAAAAAACAGTATGGACATGTCACTAGGACGTGGAAGCTAGCTTTCAGGGATTCCCATTGGCTAAATATGGGACAATTTCATGGTCAGAATAATTAATGGAAGTAATAGAAATAGATAGTAATAGGAAGCAATAGAAATCCATGGATCCACACTGATATAAATGAATGAAGAAAAATCTCTTCTTTATAACAGAATGTCAACTAACAAGTGTAGAAGAAATAATGGATTTAGAAAATCACCATTTGGTAGCTATCACAGTAATAATAAATTTAGTTAAGAAACATCAAGAAATGCTAAAACTAGTGGAAGAGATTTGGTTGGAAAATGGGATATATATATCATCTCGGAGTATATCCATGCAAAACATTTACTACTTACAAAGGAAAAACAAGTAATTTTATAGGGAAAAACCTGCCATACATTACCAGTGACAAAAGTTAACATCAAAAGTTAACAAAAGTAGTGGAGAAATCAAATAGTGTGCCATCTTATAAAACGCAGCAAGAGAGCACAACTTTCCTTTGTGATACTCCTGCCAAAGATGCATAAACTGAATCTAATCATGAGGAGACATCAGACAAAACCAAATAGAGGGACAGTTGACAAAACAACTAACCTGTAATCTTCACATATGTCAAGGTCATAAAAGTCAAGTTAGGACTGAGGAACTGTCCCACAATGAAGGATATTAAAAAGACTTGACAGTTAAGAGCAATGTCTATTTCTGGATTAGATCCTTTTGTATAAAGAACATTTATTCACACAGTTGCTAAAACTTGAATAGGATCTTTGGATGGTGGGTTTAGGGAGTTCTTTGTATTGCACTTTCAAAATTTTGTAAGTTTGAAATCATTTCAAACTAAAAAATCAGGATATAATACAATATGTAAGCTATAATATCCCATTTTTTAGAAGCTGTACATCATAATATACATGACACAAAAAGAGGTCAAAGAATATATATCAAAACATTGTAATCTCTGAGTAATGGGACTATGTTTATTTATATGTTTATTTTTATGTTTTTTATCTGTATTTTATAATTGTTAAAAATGAATATAATCCTTGCAATGCAAAAAAAATTATTATCATTATTATTTTTTTTTTGCGGTACGTGGGCCTCTCACTGTTGTGGCCTCTCCCGTTGCGGAGCACAGGCTCTGGACACACAGGCTCCGTGGCCATGGCTCACGGGCCCAGCCGCTCCGCGGCATGTGGGATCTTCCCGGACCGGGGCACGAACCTGCGTCCCCTGCATCGGCAGGCGGACTCTCAACCACTGCGCCACCAGGGAAGCCCAATTTTTGTTTTTTAATGTGTATTTGTGCACTTTGGTAATTTTCAGCCTTAAACTGGTAAGATTATATTATAAAGCATAATTGCTTCATTTATAATTCATTTAGCTTCACAATATATAGTTTTGTACTTCCAAGTCACTGCAAGATTACATTTTACTTCTAAAATGTGGGAAATAGTCATATTTGGGAAATGCTGTTTATCTTTTCTCTTTAATACATTACCTGTTGCTCATTGATCATATTCCTGAAAAATAGTCTACTATAATTGAATCACTTACTTTCTAATTTCTACAATAGAACTTTTAAAATAGATTAGTCTTAGATCAGATTTAGAATAGTCTTCTAAAGACTATTTATCTGGATATAAAAAAATATTAAAATATGGTCTTTTGCTATTGCAAGTTTCAACATCTTTTTATTGCTTTTCTTATTAATCCATTCAAAATCATGTTACAATTATAAACTTCATTGTAAGGAATAATGAGAAAAACTAATAAGACTGAAATAATTAGTAATGTTGCCAGAGTACACAATATCTCTTGTCTAGCAAACTCTTACTAAAAGAATTTGAGATTCATGTTGAATTGTATTCATTGAAATGAAATGTGTTCAACATTCTTATCATTTGCAAAGGCAAAGCCCTTAGTAGCATGGGCCTGAGATCACAGAACAAGAGCCTTGCAAGTATCTAAAAAATGAGATTCTTCATCAGATTTTGAGTAAATTTGCAGTTATGGTCATTGTGCACTTAAAGTATAGAACACAACACTGAAAATGTACACTAAATTTACCTTTTTGCATGAAAGCTTGAAAGAAACATCTCCTGGGTCAGTTTAGGTGAAAAGAAAATAAATAGTGGGGCTCTACAAACCCTGGACATACACACGTATCTCCAATTAACTGAAACAAAATTCGCAACATGCTTTGAGTGGAGAGGATATTCTTTAATCATGTCATTGTATTTTGGCAGGTAATTTTAACTACATAAATCAGAAATTTTAACAGCAGAACCGAATCAGAGACATACAATTCTCTATATCAATTTTAACACCCTCTCTCTGGGCAGGTGTCTACAGCACACTCTACCTTACTTACCAGATCTGTAAAACAGAATCAATATTACCTTGTGCAGTGGGAGAACCAGCTGAACTTGGCTTGTAAAAATTAAGCTGTATAATATACATAATCTCATTACCTGCTAACACCTCTACTACACTGTAGCTATTCCTCAAGCCAAAGTCTCAATCAGAGAAAGATGGTAGGTGAATGAAATTGGTCTTACAAATACCCAGGGCAATAGCAAATTAAGATAGTTAATGTAAAGATTATGTTTAAAAATAGGATTATTTTAGCTGCAAGCATAGAAAACCTAACTGAAAGTGGCTTAAATAAAAGATCAGTTACCATTTCACATAAAACGTGTCTAAAGGTAGAGGCTGCAGGGAGGCTACAGGGAAGGTTAATTCAGTCCCTCAACAGTGACATCCATGACTCAGGCTCTTTCCGTCTTAATGCTCAGTTCTCTTCCATGTGTTGTCTGTCGTCCTCACACTCATTCCCTCGTTGTAGCAAGGTGGCTGCTGCTACTCCAGACATCAAGTTAGTAACCATGTTCAAAGGCAGAAAGGGTAATGTTTCTCTTTTTATCAGGGAGGAAAACTTCACAGAACTTCACCAGCAGACCTCCCCTCAGGTCCCCTGGCCAAGACTTCCTGGGTCCCATGCCAATGCCCTAGCTGCAAGAAAGCTGGGAAACTACCTTTCTGACA
Source organism: Hyperoodon ampullatus (assembly GCF_949752795.1). Classification (NCBI taxonomy): domain Eukaryota; kingdom Metazoa; phylum Chordata; class Mammalia; order Artiodactyla; family Ziphiidae; genus Hyperoodon; species Hyperoodon ampullatus. Next base: position 50,185,646 of record NC_136916.1, on the reverse strand, counting down.
CTTAAGCCTCTGAAATGAGAATCAGGTCTGCCAGCAAGAAATAGGGGAAGATGGAAGGGCCGTTGGGTAGGCAGCCAATAGTGTCTACTATACTATGTGCCTTCTGGTCAGAGTTTTGCTTCTTCTTTTCTTTACTTTAAAAAAAACTTTTTATAAAGCTTCAAGAAAGCTTTAAGTACACCTGTCAGATGTATTCATATGCTTTTGAATATGGTGCATTTATGAGCCCTTGTTTCTATTTAACTTTGCACGTATGAGGAGGATGTTTGTTAGTGGTCTCCTGTGTTTTCATTGGGCTGAATATACATAGCCATATTCCAGCACCTCTGTGCTGATAACGTCCTAAATTTACACCTGGGGTCCTATCCTTTCATGATAAAAATTAGCATTTGTATAACGCTTTGTAATTGGAAAAACTTCCTATTCATATGTTATATCTTTCAAACCTTACTATCCATATAAAGGCTGTGTCCATTTATTTTAAATGAGCCAGGACAATAGGGAAGCTCTAGACCTGGCACTCCAGATCTGGGCTAGGTGAAAGCCAGAGACTGGACACTTGAGTTTCAGCCTCTGGAAACATTGTCAACAAACAGCTGGGCTCCAGCCACTGGCCTAGAGCTCAGAACAGAGCTCCCGTCTCAGGGGAGGAAGACCAAGTACAAGATGAGACTTTAGTCTGAAGGGAAACATCTTTAATAGGAGGTTAGCAGATGAGGATTTGGGAATCAGGACCAAGGTAGAAATCTACAAATAAGACCTAAGACTCAGGAGTATACAGAAAAATGCAGCAAGTTCTCAATAAATTTTGATGAAGGAATGAATAAATGAGATAGCAGACTTGTAGCAGAGGTGATTTAATACTGCTTAAATAGTCACATCCATTATTAGTATTTACTTTAAATTACATATGTATGTATATGTGTGTAAATATATAGATATATATTGGGTTGGCCAAAAGGTTCATTCTGTTTTTTCCATAAGATGGCTCTAGTTGTGCTTAGTTGTCTTTAACTTCATTCGAAACAATTTTGTTAGATTGTACTGTGACAGCTGTCACATCAGCATGCATTTAAAAAAAACTTATCAAAATTGGTGAATTTTTGTGTAGCCATTTTAATATTGAAGATGGAAGAAAAAAGCAACATTTTTGGCATATTATGCTTTATTATTTCAAGAAAGGTAAAAATGCAACTGAAACACACAAAAAAGATTTGTGCAGTGTATGGAGAAGGTGTTGTGACTGATCGAATGTGTCAGAAGTGTTTTGTGGGCGTCCCTGGTGGCGCAGTGGTTGAGAGTCCGCCTGCCGATGCAGGGGATACGGGCTCGTGCCCCGGTCCGGGAAGATCCCACGTGCCGTGGAGCAGCTAGGCCCGTGAACCATGGTCGCTGAGCCTGCGCATCCGGAGCCTGTGCTCCGCAACAGGAGAGGCCACAACAGTGAGAGGCCCGCGTACCGCAAAAAAAAAAGTGGTTTGTGCAGTTTTGTGCTGGAGATTTCTCGCTGGATGATGCTCCATGGTCAGGTACACCTGTTGAAGTTGATAGCGATCAAATCCAGACATTAATTGAGAACAATCAATGTTATTCCACACGGGAGATAGCAGACTCAAAATATCCAAATCAAGCATTGAAAATCATTTGCACCAGCTTGGTTATGTTATTAATGGCTTTGATGTTTGGTTTCCACGTAAGTTAAGCGGGAATAAAAACCTTCTTGACCGTATTTCCACATGTGATCCTCTACTGAAAAGTAACAAAAACCTCCGATTTTAAAACAATGGATACTGTACCATAATGTGGAATGGAAGAGATCGTGGGGCAAGTGAAATGAACCACCACCAACGACACCAAAGGCTGGTCTTCATCCAAAGAAGGTGATGTTGTGTATATGGTGGGATTGGAAGGGAGTCCTCTGTTACGAGCTCTTTCCAATTAATTTCCAATTAATTCCAACAAGTACGGCTCCCAATTAGACCAACTGAAAGCAGCACTCGATGAAAAGCGTCTAGAATTAGCAGAAAACTCATAATCTTCCATCAGGATAACGCAAGACTGCATGTTTCTTTGACGACCAGGCAAAAACTGTTACAGCTTGACTGGGAAGTTCTCATTCATCCGCTGTATTCACCAGACATTGCACCTTCGGATTTCCATTTATTTCGGTCTTTACAAAATTCTCTTAATGGAAAAAATTTCAATTCCCTGGAAGACTGTAAAAGATGCCTGGAACAGTTCTTTGCTCAAAAAGATAAAAAGTTTTGGGAGATAGAATTATGAAGTTGCATGAAGGTAGTGGAACAAAATGGTGAATACATTGTTCAATAAATTTCTTGGTGAAAATGAAAAATGTGTCTTTTATTTTTACTTAAATATCCAAAGGAAATTTTTGGCCAACCCAATACATATACATATACGTGTGTGTGTGTGTGTGTGTAGTATAGGTGTGGGGGGTGTATATATATTCCATAGCTTCATCCACTTACTTCCTTCCAATTTTTTATTAAAACTACCCAATCATAACCTCCTTGAGGACAGTATCCATGTCTTTACTCCTTTGTATCCTACAAAGCACTTACCACACACATTGTACCTATACATACTCAGTTATTATTTATTATTGAGGAAAAATCTTATCAGCCAGTAAAAGAGCAATGTGGAGATATGGAAAAAACACGTTTGAATTCTGGCTCCAGTGTTTAATAACTGTGTGTCCTTGAGTGAGTCGCTTCTCTGAGCCCTGCTGTGTGTGAAATGGTGATGTGGTTGGAAACAGCCTATGGGTGTGTATACTCTTTGCCCCAGTTACTACGGTTCTAAGAATGTATCCTACAGGTTGTCATCTCAGAAAAAGAGGTAGACTGTAAACAAAGAAATGCATTTATTTGGGGTCTTAGAATTGCAATTTGGAAGCACAGATTCTGACAGCAACCAGAATAATGAAATGTCCTGTCTGGGGAGCAAAAAGTAGGGGTCTTAAAAGGAAAATAGAGAAGTACATTTAGTTTACATAAGTTGTTTGCCAAGAACTATGATTGGACGGCATATATATTATATATATATATTATATATATATATATATATATTTTTTTTTTTTTTTTCCTGTAAGAATTTATTGGCTTGTCAAGGATGTTTCAGTAAAGGCACATTTCTACGCAGTTCTCAGGGATTACTGTCTCAGCAAATAGCTTCTTTTTTTTTTTTTTTTTTTAAGTCAGCAGAGTCAGGTCAGCACAGTTCCCAGTTTAACAAGATGGAGTTCTAAGGTACAAAATGAAGCTATTTCTGACAACTCTTTCCAGAAGGTAAACTTGCATTATTAAGAAATAGTATATTTACAGGTTTATTCACTGTAGCATTGTTTGTAATCACAAAAGATTTTAAGTAACCTAAATGCCCATCAATAAAGAACTGATTGGGACTTCCCTAGTGGAGCAGTGGTTAAGAATCTGCTTGCCAATGCAGGGGACATGGGTTTGATCCCTGATCTGGGAAGATCCCACATGCCATGGAGCAACTAAGCCCATGTGCCACAACTACTGAAGCCCACACACCTAGAGCCCGTGCTCCACAACAAGAGAAGCCAATGCAGTGAGAAGTCTGCACACCACAACAAAGAGTAGCCCACACTCAACGCAACTATAGAAAGCCCGTGTGCAGCAACAAAGACCCAACGCAACCAAAAATAAAATAAATAAATAAATTTTAAAAAATAAAAATAAAGAACTGATTGAATAAATTACAGCACATGCATACAATGACATCATAAAAAAAGATTGGGGAAGCTCTTTTTGTATGGATATGGAACAATCTCTAAGATATATCATTAAATGCACATTTGTGTGTATAGCATACTACCATTTGTCTTTAAAAGGGTAGGGAAAGAATGTATTCATTTACATATATATGCATAAGTTAACTCTAAAGAAACAGATAACATTACATACCTGTGAAGTGAAATATCACAAGAAACTGCTAACATTAGTTGCCTGTTGGAAAGGTAGCTGAGAGGCTGAGGGACAAAGGTGGCAGGGGAGAGTTTTCACATTATACTCTCTTGGACTTTAAAATTTTTTTAAACTTGTGAATATATTTTTTATTTAAAAAGAGATAATATAATTTAAACCTAAGACATTAAAAATAAAGAAATAGGGCTTCCCTGGTGGCGCAGTGGTTGAGAGTCCGTCTGCCGATGCAGGGGACACGGGTTCGTGCCCTGGTCCGGGAGGATCCCACATGCCACGGAGCGGCTGGGCCCGTGAGCCATGGCCGCTGGGCCTGCGTGTCCGGAGCCTGTGCTTCACAACGGGAGAGGCCACAACAGTGAGAGGCCCGCGTACCGCAAAAAAAAAAGAAAGAAAGAAAGAAAGAAAGAAAGAAAGAAAGAAAGAAAGAAAGAAAGAAAGAAAGAAAGAAAGAAAGAAAGAAAGAAATAATGTAAAATACCTAGCATGTGGCTGACATTTAGATATCAGCCTCTGATAGGCAAGTTATCTATCACTGCTATGAGTAGTGATGTAAGTCTACTTGCTTTTCTCTCCAAACATTAACCTTGTTCCCTCTGGTGGTGATACCAATGAGTTGCACTAAGCGGGACAATAAAAGTTGGAACATCAAATTCATGAGTAAGTGAGAAATGGATTGGATAGCTACCTTCATTTTCCCTAACCACTCCAGTCCATGCATTTTCAAGGTAGCTCTCAACTTAGGGAGTCTGGCACCTGAGAGCTTCCCCAAGGTACATGAAGAGTTAAGAATATATGTGATGTGCTCGCTTTGGCGGCACAAATACTAAAATTGGAATGATACAGAGAAGATTAGCATGGCCCCTGCACAAGAATGACATGCAAATTCATGAAGCGTTCCATATTTAAAAAAAAAAAAAGAATATATGTGATCACAGTGGCCAGCACATGTATCTCAGTTTACACATACCTGTGGATGCATCTTATAAAACTTTGGGATGTTACCAAAACTCAGGTCCGGCTGTTCACTGCTCAAAAACCAATACTCAAGAGGCAGGTGTTGGTAGAAAGGAAAGTTTGCTTTATTTATGAGGCTGGCAACTGGGAGAGAATGCGGACTTATGTCCAAAGACCAATTCCCCTCTGCCGGCCAGTGGGCAAGAGCTTTTAAAGGAGAGTTTCAGGGGTGTATAGATAGAGAGAGGTGGCTACATGTAGAACATCATAGTCTGTTCTGACAATCGTCTTGAAATTAGTCATGCAGTGGTCTGATCAGCATCATGTTTGATGTTTTAACTACCGTTAATCTTCAGTTCCAGGGTCGGTTTGTTCCCATTTCCGTGAGGCCAGTTCTTGGAATTGTGGCAGCTTATGTCATGGCTACAGTTTGGTCATCATGTAGTTAATGTCTTCCACCTGGTGGGGGTTTCAGTCTCTACAAAACAGCTCAGAGAATATGGCTCAGAACATTATAGCCCTCGAGAAGGAGCTAAAAGTCTTCGACTTTGCTTAATGACTATACTATCATTATTTTGTCCTGTTTGACTGCTTTTTCTTTGTTTCTGCATTTTCTCATTTCTCTGATTAAATTTATTTTTTGACTAAAGATTTTCTACAGACAAAAGGCAGGCAGAGGACATGGAGGGTGTCTGTCCTGGGAAGGCCCCATAGGGTCCTGCTCCATTTCAGGGACAGTATATTTGTAAATAGATAACCCAGAAATAAGCGTCCAAATATTGTCCAATGATTGAGGCAACTCAACTGCTATTATTCAACCACAAGCATGATTTTTAATGAAGATGACTAATTCTTATAACTTCCACAATTCAAGATGTCAGAGACAGATGTACTATTCTGTGTTAGTTGATATTTGTGTTGCTGAAGGAATGATATTCCATCTACATCAGAGTTTCTCCTACTGTGGACCCCAGTGAAACCTCAGGAACATTAAATCCCATTAGCACTACTACCCACACTGGAGGGAGAATTGATTTAATTGGGAGTCAATACACATTTTATACCTCTTTGGGAGCAAAATCTCAGGACTTGGGTATGATTAACAGCAAAGACTCTGTATGGCACTATGAGGAATAATTAAGCTATAAATTTCATCTTTGTTTGCAAAATGAGAAACGCCTTTAAAAAAATATGATCCACTCTTTTCCCTCCAACTTTATCTGTCTAGGTAAATATAATTAGGTAATGGATGATGATTTGTTAGCATTTTATTTCTTGTGTTTGCAAGGGCATTAACACTGATCATAAAGCTCACAACAAATATGGTCGGTTTCTGATTTTCAGAAGCAAGAACGTGACTTTTGAGAATGAGATGGGCCAGAAGCAGGCATCCTTGCAAATTAACTCTTCCTGTATTCTGAACAGGATCGGAGAGACTTTTGTCTTAGCTGATTTGCATGCACTAATTGCTAATTCTGAGTAAATGTGGAGTGATCACCTACACAATTACATTCATAAATTAATATTTTTACTTCACAGTTATTTACACACAGGAAGAAACAGTACAAATAACTTTAAGGCTGTGTCTACACTTACATAATGAAGTGGTTAATTAAGGTAATGAGCTAGTTAATGACAAGCCTAGAAAATTTTCATGAAATATCCATATAAGGGAGGAAGAAATGTCTTTGCCTGAATAATTCTCATAATGCCTCAACATTTGACTTCACTTTCTACACACAGAGACATACCCTAAATGATACTTTGGTAATGAATCTAAATTATCTTTTGATTTCTCATTGGTGGTATGGATGCCAAGGCTAACTGCCAGGGTAACAGGATTAAACCTGAGGTATCACAGAGAAAGAAGATAGCCCCACTCCCACTCCCAAAAATCAGACTGGATGCTGTTTCAGGCTGTTTCAGGCAAGTAGGCACCAGTGAATATACAGAAACAGAAGCTAAGCTGGGTCTAGGGTAAATTAGCCATTAACTGTCAATACCAAAGAGCTCCTTTATCAGGGTGACCCATCCCAATTTTAGAGGGGCTGATCGTTTTGGGATCTCTGATCCTTTGGTCCAATAGATGTCTGACCTTTATGTTGGAGACAAAATTTCCTCTGACTCTGGGCTTCACATCTGGAGTTGAGGGACCTGCAACAAACCCGAATCATCTGGGTTTGGACAACCACCTCACTTATTTGGGAAAAGATCTAGTTTTTTCCCTATTTCAGTGAAGAGCATTGCATCCACCCAGCTGCCCCAAGCAGAACTCTAGCAGTCATCCTTGATTCTTTGCTTTCCCTTGCGTCGGTCTGAGCCACCATCATCTCTGATCATTGCAGCAGCCTCCTCACTAGTCTCCCTGCCTCCACTCTTGCTCCCCTCAGCCACACCACTGATCCCCAAAGCCTATTCTCAATGCAGCAGCTGGTATAATTCTTTAAAATGTGCATGATATTATGTCAGTCCTCTGCTCAAAATCTTGAGCAGATGTCTAGGGCTGAAGCTGTGGAACATGTTCTGGGTCTGGAAACATATAGAGGAGGTCAGCAGATCAGCTTCTGTGGGATAACAGGGAGTAAAGTACTCATGAAGAGTTGGGAATTAAGCCCCTCTCACTGCTTGAAGCCATGACTAGGGGTGGAGCTCCTCTGTCAAGTTCAAGGATGCTTTGGCCCAGGAATATGATTTATGAGAAAATCAGCATCTAGAGAGGTGAAGGGACACAGACACATCCTCTTTACCTGGACCTGATCCAATATTGCCTCATATGTTAATAATATCCTCTAGGATGGGAGCTAGGAACAGCTGCCACTACACTGAGTTCTCACCTGAGGCCTCTAGGGGAGATCCTGTGAAGGCAACTGTAAAATCACTAGACAGCAGGAGGTAAGCACAAAAAAAGAGAGAGAAAAATAAAAACCTCCCACCCCAGAATCTGAAAACCTAAATTCTAAAACATAAGAAGTAAACTAATTCTAAGAAGGGGAGCCAAATAAAACTGTGGTCAAAAAGCAAATTTACTTGAGACAAAAGAAAGTAATTTAAAAAAAATCTAACAAATATAGTTTGTTTCTGCAAAGAAATACAAATTTTTTTTAAAGTATAGAATAGGTAAAAAAATAAATAAAATGCATGGCTAATAAAGCAAACTAATTAGAAAGTGTTCAAATGGAGTATTATACTGACTGGACTTTTAAAAAAAATCAGTAGAAGGGACAAACTCTGGATAAGAGTTGAAGAGAGAATTACTGAACTGGAAGACAACACTGGGGGATTCTCTGAGTATGCAGTACTTAGATACAAAGAAATAAAAATATGAAAGAACAGTTAATGTACATGGAGAATAAATTATTTTGGATATAAGTCTATTAAGAGTTCCTGGAAAAAAAGATGAAAAGAATACAGGAATAACAATATTTGAAAAAAATAAAGAATTTTGCAAAATTTGAGAGACAGGAGTCCTTACACTGAAAATGTACTCTAGAAACCAAGAGGAAAATAAATAAGTACACACTTAGACTTGTCCTAGTGGAACTGGAAAATATCACTGTTAAAAACTTTTAAATGCTATCGAGGAGGAGAAAACATTAGTGACAAAGGAAGTACAATTAAACTAATATCCAACTTCGGTCTTCAGATGCCAGAAGGCAATGGAGAAGTAGCTGTAAATGTCAATTAGAATTCCACACAAGTCTGAACTGTAATTTAAGAGTGGGAATAAAATGAAGACATTTTCTGGCAACTAAAATTGTTTACCTGTTACTGACCCTCAATAAAATAATCACTAAAGAATCTTGTCAAATAATAATATAATCAATGTCAAATCATAAATAATCTTTTCAAAGAGAAAAGTAAACCCAGAGGAAGGAAGTAAGATGCAATAAACAGTGAGCATTGAAAGTAGGTTTGTTTTTAATGTTGCTAAGTTTAAATAGCTATTTACTGTATACAGTAGATAGAATTATAAGATGGCCCCAAGATTCCCTCTCCCTAGTCTAATTCCTATCCTTGAGTGTGAATGGGACATCACAACCATGATTAGGTTATGTTGTATAGAATAGTTGATTCTAAGGAAAGTAGATTATACTGGGTGGACCTGACCTAATCCAATGAGCCCTTAAATGGGATTGATCAGTCCTTAGAGAGAAATACTTGAAGTATGAGAAGGATTTGATGGAAGATTCCTCTTTGAAGATAAAGAGGGTCACCTATCAGAGAATAAGAATGGCCTTAAGGAACTGAAAGCATCTCCCAGTTGTTAGCCAGTAAGAAATGGGAACCTGAGTCCTACAACCACAAGAACTGAACTTTCCACATAAGCTTGGAAGAAGGCCCCAGTTCCAGATGGGAATGCAGCCTAGCCAACAACTTGATTTTAGCTTTGTGAGACCCTAAGCAGAGAACCCAGTCACACTATGTCCAGACTCCTGACCCAAAGAACTGTGAACATTTAAAAGAGTATTGTTTTCAGCCACTAAATTTGTGGTAATTTGTTAGGCAGCAATAGAAAACTGTTTTAGGTACCTTAGTTCAATGGCTAAATTAGGACTGATTGTAGTAGAAAGAATCTCGAGGACACAAAACAGGTTAGAAATTGCTGTAGTAATCTAGGATGAGATGATACCAGAAAGAAAAAACTAGAAACTTGTGAAGGAAGAGTCCTTTAGACTTGGTGTCCTCAAAAACATTCAGGGATAGTTAACTACTATAGCAATGATTAATCAAAGAATTCATTGGAATCAATCGTGAACTTTCTTTTGATGCCTTTCCTGCTGTAAGAAGATAGGGTAGAAGGTCCCCAGAGAAAGAGAACCAGGCGTGGCTTTCTTGACAGAAGAGAGGTTATTTTTGGCCTAAGCCATTATGTGACCTAAGCCTGACTACAGTGCTTGCCCTTGAACATGTCTCAGTAATTAATGATCTCAACGGAACAGAAGAATTCAGGAACAAATTCTGTTATCAAGCAAGAGAAGTAACAATAGAAAAGATAATAAATCAGTTGTGAAGATTCCCTGTTCTGTTTCAATGGTAAAGATTAGCCTGATGCCTCAACCCGCCAGATCAACTGGAACCTAAGGGATGGTGATGTTGACTGACCTTTTCTGACCTTCAGTGACTTCAATCAACTAAAGGTTGGACTCTGTTGACACCCTTCATGAATATGCATATACCCTTAGCTTAAAACTTCCCCAGTTTTGCAGGGATACACTGCTTTGGGAAAGATCCCAGTGTTTTCCTTACTTGCTGCAAGTGATAAATCCTTCCTTCTCCAAATCTTTGGCTTGATTGTGTCTTTTGGCTCAACACCAACCAAGAGGTGAACCCAGTTTTTAGGTAACCATGCTATTGTATTGGACTACTATTCCATTTGATTTTTGTGTGTTTGTATTAGCTTCTCAACTAGAAGACAAGCTCCTTGTGGACAGAATTATTTAAACTTTACTGAATTCCCCCATGGAAACAAATGCCATAGGTATGAAATGGTTTAATTAAATTACAACATATTTTACCACATGTCTATTAGACTGGCTCAGATCAGAAGGAGCTGACAATGTCAAATGCTGACAAGGATGCAGAGCAACTGTAACTGACATGCATTGCAGGGGGAATGAAAAATGGTACAGCTGTTATTGAACCCAAGTTCATGTGCCCAGCATATAGTGAGGCCAAACAAACAAAAGTATTAGAGTTTGGAGCAGAGAAAGGTTTATTGTGGGGGCCAAGCAAGGAGGACAGGCAGCTCAAGCTCAAAAGACCCAAACTCCCTGATGGTTTTCAGGGAAGAGTTTTTAAAGGCCAAATTTAAAAATTTTGGGGTGAGATCTTCTTTCTTAGATCAACTGATTAATTTCTCATTGACATATGTAATATCCTCTTCCTAGCTCCACCCCTCAACCTCAGCAAGAAATATATATGTATTAAATTAAGTAAAATAATTTATTTTTACACAGAGAAATTGACAAAAACAACAATGGATATACTAAGGGGGGAGGGAAGAAAATAAAATATTTCCACAGGTCATGTTCAAAGTGAGGAAGAGGTCTGAAAGCAAGGAAGGCCTGCCAAGCTGGGACAGCATATCAATCAAATGTGTACCTGGACTTTCAATCTATTTTTAGCACCAATTGGTAGCCTCCTCCATCCTCTACTTTCTTTGGCACCATGTAGGAACAGATGCTTAAATCCTGAAAGAGTTTAGAACCACTCCAAGCATAGGACTCTGGGCAATTTTAACCCCTACTTTCCACATCTTAGAGAAGTCTCTGCCTATAGACTTTCACAGGCATCTGTGACAGGTCAAGTCTTAGGAAGGTCTGTGCAGCATTTCAGAGTTCATACTTCTACTGACATAATAGGCAGACACAACTGGTAATTTTCTATTTTTATCTGACCTGACTTGAATGTAATTTCTGTGTAAACAGGGGGAGTGGACTATTATAAGACCACCTCTAATCTTAGGGAAGAGGAGGAGAATTTCTCCTATTTCCCTATTCTCGTCTTGCAATTTCACACACAATCACACAAAACAGGCACCCAAATGACACAGTTTAGGAAAGTGTGTCAAATAAGTAAGTGGTGTACTAGGATTAGTGAAAGCAATAATGCTGGGATGACATTAGAAAAGAAAGGCAAAAGAATTCTGTGTTAGCATGATAGCATCTTATGTGGTCAGAGAGTTGTAGGCATTTCTGTTTTACTACATTGGTTATCTTTCTTGAGTTGTGTCTTTAAATTTAAGATGGGGTATAAATTTTTACAATGGTTAAATACTGTACCCTTTGAGAATAGAGGAATTTGAATTTTATATTAACAGTATTTCCAATATGTTAAAAGTTAACTACAACCCATGTTCAATATTTTCTTAGATAATGATTGTATTTAACAGGCCATTCTGAAGTGTAATAAATGATGTCTTCTAAATTCTAATAATGGCTGGCATTACTTATGACCCTTTCTATAGCAATAGCCAATAAAAATATATCATATTTTCAGTATATACATATCATTTTGAAGACCTAATGTTCAGAAGTGAGTCAGTTTATTTAATTTATAGGAATATGAAAACCATTCTAGGAATAACATTTTATGATTCTACTCTCATCGATATCTGATACTCTAAATTTTCTTTTTAAGCATCTCCATTTTCCATTGTCATGTCTGAATTACTTTTATTATTGTATTTTACCTATTTCAATGTCTACTTCTTTTCTTTTATAAATAAATTCACCAGTTGGAGCCAAAATGAGCCTAGAAACCCTTAAGATTTAAAACACACTTTAATTATCATACATCATGCCATTAAGAAAAATCAGATATAGCTCTCTCTCTAATAAGAATTATGTTTACATTTATCTCATCATTAAATCTGACTTATTAAAAATAATCTTTTAACAGCAATAAAAATGGAAATAACATTAAAAATTTGTATCCTTATTTTATTATTTAAAAATTTTTAAATTATTTGGATGCTGTTGCAACTGTATTTTCATCATTCCCTCTGCTTGTTTTACTTAAGAAAAAAAATGTTACCATTGAAAATGTACATGTGATAGAACCTATACATAAATAAATATACATAGAATGACTGTATATACATATGCATATCAGCAGACAAAACTGTAAAATGACTCCGTAAAAGTTTTGCTATTAAAAATGCTTCAAATACAGTGATAAGAGAATTATCAGAGATTCCTTTAGAGAACAGCATAATTAATTTCAGATAAGCCCTGACTGGCCAGTTAAGTCCATGAAAACTGTCTTCTTGTTTTTCATTCATCACTTGTGTTTCCCCATTAGTCATTTTATAACAAATCAGAAGTCCAGTTTGTTAAGATCCAAGTATTGTGTTTGCAGTGTCTTATTTAACCCCCCAAACTATAAAAGATCCACCCATTTGCCTTCTATTTGAATGGATATTGAGAGAAATGAAAGAGAAAGAGAAATATGGCTTTGTTTCATAAGTGGTAAATATCATCTAAAAAGTTAGTTTATTGGCCATGGTTAAATATTTGATGCTCATGAAGAAATTGCATGATATGCTTTTGAATCACTTTGTATTATTAATTGCATTAAACCTTTAAGTTTTCACTCCCATAATTATTTTTAGTTCTCACCCATTCCTTCAATTACTTTTTCCCTTTGAGTAGTTTAATTATCATGTTCACTTTTCTCAAACTAAATTTTGTACTTTCCATAAACTAGGTAACATTATTCTTGCCCTAATAACCTAAATATGTTACAAGATTAGATATTAAGTGTGTTGCAGAATTTTTAGGATTAGATATCAGAGACAGAAATTGTGACAACAAGGTTGAAGATTTTTAATGGAAAGTTTTTTGACACTATATTTTGGTCACAACTTATGGCTTAGAAACTTAGAGCAAAATAATACATATACAGATCAACAAGTAAATAACCAACACTGACATAAATGCCTTATTTCATATGAACATGTCTCATCTCCCTTATTAGATGGTTAGTTTTTTAAAGACAGAGTCAAAATAATGCCCCAGCATCTAGCATATACCTAGAAAGTATTAGGAAATAAATGTTTGAGTTGATTTTACTTTTTTAAAATTAATTAATTTATTATTATTATTATTATTATTTTGGTTGTGTTGGTTGTATCTTCGTTGCTGCTGTGGACTTTCTCTAGTTGCAGTGAGCGGGGTCTGCTCGTTGTTGTGGTGTGCGGGCTTGTCATTGCAGTGGTTTCTCTTGTTGTGGAGCACTGACTCTTGGCGCGCGGGCTTCAGTAGTTGTGGCACGTGGGCTCGGTAATTGCAGCCTGCGGGCTCTAGAGCGCAGGCTTAGTAGTTGTGGTGCACGGGCTTAGTTGCTCCGCGGCATGTGGGATCCTCCCAAACCAGGGCTTGAACCCTCATCCCCTGCATTGGCAGGCAGACTCCCAACCACTGCGCCACCAGGGAAGCCCAAGTTGGTTTTATAAGACGAATGAATCTTTTGCCGTGTATATTTATTTATCCCAAAATGAAATGTTATGCTATTTAAGATGTACAGCTACTAAGTTATTTGCACATCCTGTGAGTTCTGCACAAGTCTAACAAATCGATTAACTTCATTTTCTATTGTGAGTTTCTGAGTTTACATTTCTTCCATATACCAATCATGAGGGATGGGGTGCTTTTGTTGCCCTTTTCTTAGACTGTGTATCAATCTTCACAATATGGGACAAAGCAGAACATTTCTTTCAGACAGTTTTTGTTCCCAGCTTACCCTTTTTGCTTTTGAGATCGTTTGACATTTCATGTTGGTGGAAAAAAATAAAAGTATTTTAAATGTGCAAGTGAAATAACAGCCAACAAAAAACTGTTCTCTGCATTAGATAATAGAATTTTAATGTATTTCTGCTGTCAGGTTGGTGTATTTGTGTGATAATTTTATGTGACAGTGTAATTAAATTGTAAAACAATTCCCATTTCCTATGTATTTTATCTATTTATCATCATTTATTTCTTTACCTTCTCTTTCTGCAATAAATATAATTGTAAGGAGAGTTAAATAAGTTAAACCAATGCAATTACTTTTACAGATTGAAATTAACTTCATATATCAATTTGTACACATTTATACAAAGTACCTACAACTTGCCCAGTATAAATAAATGTGTTTATTGCAGTATATTTATGATGTCACTGTGGTTTCCATGTTTGCCTTCCTTTTGAGTAATGATGTATATGTTTAAACCTGACATTTTAACAGTATTTTCAAACAATTTCATTCATTATCAAATAACCATTTATTACACTATGGCAATTTCATACCACTTACTCTACCCTTTAGACACTCCTAAACAATGATTTATCAACCAATATACAGATTTTAATGCTTATCACAGCAAATATAGAAAATAACATTAAATAGTGACTTGACAAGAGATAACTAAATTATCTTTTTAAAAGAAATCTTGAAGAGTCATGTTTAGCAATCGCCACTATGCACTTATAGCTGTACGAGTAATTAAAAGAAGTGTATTAAATTGTTATATTCTTCTTCTATTAAGATGGTTAATTATAAAACCTATATGGACATCAACCATATAACCCCAAATGCTAATCTTAAAGAAAAGAAAGAAGAAAGGGTGTTTTAAATGTTTTGGATGCTGACTTACTTGGTAGCTTTTTGTGTCTGGGCTTCTCAATAGGAGGGACAACAGTCCTCAGAAATCATCCCTTGCGACAAGCCTGGAATGAGCCAGATGGATCGTGCCCTGTGAAACCAGTGGCTCTTTACAATGACCCTATCTGCTTGCTGCACACAAGACACAGCCAGATCGTCTTCATGAGGTCATCCTCGCTGGAGCATCCCACAGAAGTTATGTAGCTATGAACTTTATTAGGGGAGAAAATTTAATTTCTCTACCCAAAGGAGCCAAATCAGTGGCAGAATATTATCCTTGTAGGATCACACAGTTGATCCAGTGAAGACTACAGTCCTCAGAGGACACTGAAAAAGAAAGTTTAGTTTAAAAATAAACAATTAACAAGGACAGGAAGGGAGGAGGGAGAAACAAGACAAGCTTCCTTTCAAGTAGTATCATTTACATAAAACATTAAACCTGATAAAGGTTTCTGTCAGTGTGTGGGAGGGTCTGTATTTCTTTAGTTATCCACATCCAGAATGAATTAATTTGACACTAACTGCAGAAGGATTAAATTTATTCAATCTCTATAGACTACTCCTTGACTATTTAAATTAAATGAAGATAAAAATGAATTATTCTTTCCTAGATCAAAAATTAAACACCAAACCAATTTATGAGGATGTGAGGGTAGATGGGCAGTAAAGGCCTCAACCTGTGAGTTTTTTGTTTTTTCTAAAATAGATTGAAATGAGAAGCTTATTTTTGGATAGATTTATTAATTTAACAAAAAGATCCCTTCTTGAGGAGGCCCCTGGGACACCTTTAGAAAATATACCCTAGCTATAAGAACCTAAAAATATATACATTTTTATTAATACTTTTAAAATAGATAGCTATGCCATGATATTGGTTTGCTAGAGAATGGCTTTTTTAGTAGTCAAAACACAGAAAGAATTATTAAGATCAAAAAGAGAAACAAGTTTCAAGTGATTTCATTGCAGCATGTGTTTTCTGTACCTCCAATCAAATAAAGAACTGAAGCAAAAACTATTATAAGAAGAGGCATGCCTATAAACTAAACTTTGAAGCAACTCCTCATTTTCAGAATGGTCCTTAGACAAAAAATATCAATTCAAGGCAATTCCTAAGACTCCCTGAGACTACCATCTATTTCTTCATTTGCTGTTGCCTGTTTCCTAGTCTTAGAGTATGCATATTACATAGAGCGGGGTGGGTAGGGAAGGGGGGAGACTTACAAATTCAATGATCAAGTTGGAATTTTAATGGAAATTTGCTGATTCTGAGTTCAAGCCTCTGTCTACTGTATTGTGCAAACCTGCAAACTGTAAATACCGATACCCTTGGTAAATATTCAGATTCTTTACAGTATCTTTCCTATCACCTGGCATGGATTTTATGTATGTATTTGGATTGTCTTCCTTTTTTATGCCATTTTTAGAAAAGATAGATGATAACATGTAAGGCGTGTAATTTTCAGATGTTTGTACTTAAATATCCATTTAACATTTTAGTGAATTCCTAAAATTTAATGAAATGATAAGCCCAGCTTCAGACAAAATGCTAAACTAGGTAAAAATGAGTCTCTGGTACCTCATAAATTACTGACAAGGAAACTGAAGTTTTAGGGGACATAGGTAACTTGCCCAAGGTCACAGAGACTGTAGTGGAATAAGGACTAAAATGCCTCTCCTAATCTCAATCCAGTCCTAGCCTTCCATTTTAGCATAAGGTTTATGTATTAAGCCATTCTATGAAAAATAATTGCATTCTAACATGAATCAATGCCTTTAGCTAATTAAGGAAAGACTAATAATGCAATTTCAGGCATTAGTCATCTTATTGATTCAAATTCACCCCTACACTCTCTCATATCCCAGACTACACACAAGGCATATTAGATACAGTATTTGTACATAGTGCCTGGGTAAGGTCATTGTCAGATGGAATAGCACCTCATATATATATATATATATATATATATATATATACATATATATATATATATATACACATATATATATATGTATATATATATATGTAAAGTTCCTCATATTAATGGGTAATCTGCTGAAGGGTTAATACTCTAGAATTTTAGAGATTAAGGATCTTTTAAAGATGACAATTCATGCTAAACTTCTGTCATTTCATCTCTCCCCATTCTATAAATACCTGAAACTACAAAGTGTTCTTTTATTTTTTATTTTTTGGGGGGTATAATTGCTTTACAATGGTGTGTTAGTTTCTGCTTTATAACAAAGTGAATCAGCTATACCTATACATATATCCCCATATCTCCTCCCTCTTGTGTCTTCCTCCCATCCTCCCTATCCCACCCCTCTAGGTGGTCACATAGCACCGAGCTGATCTCCCTGTACTATGCAGCTACTTCCCACTAGCTATCTATTTTACATTTGGTAGTGTATATATGTCCATGCCACTCTCTCACTTTGTCCCAGCTTACCCTTCCCCCTCCCCGTGTCCTCAAGTCCATTCCCTACATCTATGTCTTTATTCCTGTCCTGCCCCTAGGTTCTTCAGAACCTTTATTTTTTTTTTTTTTAGATTCCATATATATGTGTTAGCATATGGTATTTGT
Organism: Hyperoodon ampullatus; assembly: GCF_949752795.1. Classification (NCBI taxonomy): domain Eukaryota; kingdom Metazoa; phylum Chordata; class Mammalia; order Artiodactyla; family Ziphiidae; genus Hyperoodon; species Hyperoodon ampullatus. The sequence goes on along the minus strand of NC_136916.1, from coordinate 50,167,993 downwards.
TTTTCTCTTTCTGACTTACTTCACTCTGTGTCACAGACTCTAGGTCCATCTTACAAAGTGTTCTTTCTCTTAGTAAGTATAATTTGGTGCATTAGTAATTATATGAGAAGAAAGGCATTTGTCTTTAAGTATAAGGGAACTGTGTAAGTGAAAAAGAATGTTACAATATTAATATTGTCTCCTCGGTTTTACTGAAATTCATTTAAAAAATTGAGTTAGTACATTTTATTTATATACAGAGTTCCAATGTTTCAGAATATAAATAATCACCTAGATTCTCTCAGTTCAGGTAGTTACTTTTAGGAGGTAAAGTATTTGGGGAAATATGTTTCCAGAACATTTAGCGCATCACAATAGTGAGTTAGATAATACAACCTTTTCATTTTTATATTTGTATGAAATAAAAATGCATTTGCCTAGATAGCCTCATCCACCAGAGAGCAGACAGCAGAAGCAAGAAGAACAACACTCCTGCAGACTGTGGAACAAAAACCATATTCACAGAAAGATAGACAAGATAAAAAGGCAGAGGGCTATGTACCAGATGAAGGAACAAGATAAAACCCCAGAAAAACAACTAAATGAAATGGAGATAGGCAACCTTCCAGAAAAAGAATTCAGAATAATGATAGTGAAGATGATCCAGGACCTCGGAAAAACAATGGAGGCAAAACAAGAAGATGCAAGAAATGTTTAACAAAAACCTAGAAGAGTTAAAGAACAAACAAACAGATGAACAATACAATAACTGAAATGAGAACTACACTAGAAGAAATCAATAGCAGAATAACTGAGGCAGAAGAACAGATGAGTGACCTGGAAGACAGAATGGTGGAATTCACTAATGTGGAACAGAATAAAGAAAAAAGAATGAAAAGAAATGAAGACAGCCTAAGAGACCTCTGGGACAACATTAAATGCAACAACATTCACATTAGAGGGGTCCCAGAAGAAGAAGAGAGAAAGGACCAGAGAAAATATTTGAAGAGATTATAGTCGAAAACTTCCCTAACATGGGAAAGGAAATAGCCACCCAAGTCCAGGAAGTGCAGAGAGTCCCATACAGGGTAAACCCAAGGAGAAACATGCCGAGACACATAGTAATCAAATTGGCAGAAATTAAAGACAGAAAAATTATTGAAAGCAGCAAGGGAAAAATGACAAATAACATACAAGGGAACTCCCATAAGGTTAACAGCTGATTTCTCAACAGAAACTCTACAAGACAGAAGGGAGTGGCATGACCTACTTAAAGTGATGAAAGGGAAGAACCTACAACCAAGATTACTCTACCAGCAAGGATCTCATTCAGATTCAGTGGAGAAATCAAAAGCTTTACAGACAAGCAAAAGCTAAGAGAATTCAGCACCACCAAACCAGCTCTACAACAAATGCTAAAGGAACTTCTCTAAGTGGGAAAGACAAGAGAAGAAAAGGACCTACAAAAACAAACCCAAAACAATTAAGAAAATGGTCATAGGAACATACATATCACAAATTACCTTAAACATGAATGGATTAAATGCTCCAACCAAAAGACACAGGCGTGCTGAATGGATACAAAAACAAGACCCATCTATATGCTGTCTACCGAGACCCATATCAGCCCTAGGGACACATACAGACTGAAAGTGAGGGGATGGAAAAAGATATTCCATGCAAATGGAAATCAAAAGAAAGTGAGAGTAGCAATACTCATATCAGATAAAACAGACTTTAAAATAAAGAATGTACAAGACGCAAGGAAGGGCACTACATAATGATCAAGGGATCAATCAAAGAAGAAGATATAACAATTATAAATATATGTGCACCCAACATAGGCACACCTTAATACATAAGGCAACTGCTAACAGCTATAAAGGAGGAAATTGACAGTAACACAATAATAGTGGGGGACTTTAACACCTCACTTACACAAATGGACAGATCATCCAAAATGAAAATTAATAAGGAAACACAAGCTTTAAATGACACAGTAGACCAGATAGATTTAATTGATATTTATAGGACATTCCATCCAAAAACAGCAGATTACACTTTCTTCTCAACTGCGCATGGAACATTCTCCAGGATAGGTCACATCTTGGGTCACAAATCAAGCCTCAGTAAATTTAAGAAAATTGAAATCATATCAAGCATCTTTTCGGACCACAACGCTGTGAGATTAGAAATGTATTACAGGGGAAAAAACGTAAAAAACACAAACACATGGAGGCTAAACAACATGTTACTAAATAACCAAGAGTTCACTGAAGAAACCGAAGAGGAAATCAGAAAATACCTAGAGACAAATGACAATGAAAACACAATGATCCAGGGCCTCCCTGGTGGCGCAGTGGTTGAGAGTCCGCCTGCCGATGCAGGGGATACGGCGGGTTCGTGCCCCGGTCTGGGAGGATCCCATATGCCGCGGAGCGGCTGGGCCCGTGAGCCATGGCTGCTGAGCCTGCGCATCCGGAGCCTGTGCTCCGCAACGGGAGAGGCCACAACAGTGAGAGGCCCGCATACCACACAAAAAAAAAAAACAACACAATGATCCAAAACCTATGGGATGCAGCAAAAGCAGTTCTAAGAGGGAAGTTTACAGCAATACAAGACTACCTCAAGAAACAAGAAAAATCTCAAATAAAAATCTAACCTTACACCTAAAGGAACTAGAGAAACAAGAACAAACAAAACCCAAAGTTAGCAGAAGGAAAGAAATCATGAAGATCAGAGCAGAAATAAATGAAATAGAAACAAAGAAAACAATAGCAAAGATCAATAAAACTAAAAGCTGGTTCTTTGAGAAGATAAACAAAATTGATAAACCATTAACCAGACTCATCAAGAAAAAGAGGGAGAGAACTCAAACCAATAAAATTAGAAATGAAAAAGGAGAAGTTATAACAGACACCATGGAAATACAAGCATCCTAAGAGACTACTACAAGCAACTCTATGACAATAAAATGGACAACCTGGAAAAAATGGACAAATTCTTAGAAAGGTATAACCTTCCAAGACTGAACCAGGAAGAAATAGAAAATATGAACAGACCAATCACAAGTAATGAAATTGAAACTGTGATTAAAAATCTTCCAACAAACAAAAGTCAAGGACCAGATGTCTTCACAGGTGAGTTCTATCAAACATTGAGAGAAGAGCTAACAGCCATCCTTCTCAAACTCTTCCAAAAAATTGCAGAGGAAGGAACACTCCCAAACTCATTCTATGAGGCCACCATCACCCTGATACCAAAACCAGACAAAGATACACAAAAAAAGAAAATCACAGACCAATATCACTGATGAATATAGATGCAAAAATCCTCAACAAAATACTAGCAAACAGAATCCAACAACACATTAAAAGGATCATACACCATGATCAAGTGGGATTTATCCCAGGGGTGCAAGGATTCTTCAGTATACGCAAAACAATCAATGTGATACACCACATCAACAAATTGAAGAATAAAAACCATATGATCATCTCAATAGATGCAGAAAACGCTTTTGACAAAATTCAACACCCATTTATGATAAAACTCTCCAGAAAGTGGGCATAGAGGGAACCGACCTCAACGTAATAAAGGCCATATAAAACAAACCCACAGCAAACATCATTCTCAATGGTGAAAAACTGAAAGCATTTCCTCTAAGATCACGAATGAGACAAGGATGTCCACTCTCACCACTATTATTCAACATAGTTTTGGAAGTCCTAACCATGGCAATCAGAGAAGAAAAAGAAATAAAAGGAATACAATTGGAAAAGAAGAAGTAAAACTGTCACTGTTTGCAGATGACATGATACTATACATAGAGAATCCTAAAGATGCCACCAGAAAACTACTAGAGCTAATCAATGAATTTGGTAAAGTTGCAGGATACAAAACTAATGCACAGAAATCTCTGGCATTCCTATACACTAATGATGAAAAATCTGAAAGATAAATTAAGGAAACACTCCCATTTACCACTGCAACAAAAAGAATAAAATACCTAGGAATAAACCTACCTAAGGAGACAAGAGACCTGTATGCAGAAAACTATAAGACACTGATGAAAGAAATTAAAGATGATACCAACAGATGGAGAGATATACCATGTTCTTGGAGTGGAAGAATCAATATTGTGAAAATAACTATACTACCCAAAGCAATCTACAGATTCAATGCAATCCCTATCAAACTACCAATGGCATTTTTTACAGAACTAGAACAAAAAATCTTAAAATTTGTATGGAAACACAAAAGACCCCGAATAGCCAAAGCAGTCTTGAGGGAAAAAAACGGAGCTGGAGGAATCAGACCCCATGACTTCAGACTCTTCTACAAAGCTACAGTAATCAAGACAATATGGTACTGGCACAAAAACAGAAACATAGATCAATGGAACAAGATAAAAAGCCCAGAGATAAACCCACGCACCTATGGTCAACTAATCTATGACAAAGGAGTGAAGGATATACAATGGAGAAAAGACAGTCTCTTCAATAAGTGGTGCTGGGAAAACTGGACAGCTACATGTAAAAGAATGAAATTAGAACACTCCCTAACACCATACACAAAAATAAACTCAAAAAGGATTAGAGACCTAAATGTCAGACCGGACACTATAAAACTCTTAGAGGAAAACATAGGAAGAACACTCTTTGACATAAATCACAGCAAGATCTTTTTTGATCCACCTCCTAGAGTAATGGAAATAAAAACAATAATAAACAAATGGGACCTAATGAAACTTCAGAGCTTTTGCACAGCAAAGGAAACCATAAACAAGACCAAAAGACAACCCTCAGAATGGGAGAAAATATTTGCAAACGAATCAACAGACAAAGGATTAATCTCCAAAATATATAAACAGCTCATGCAGCTCAATACTAAAGAAACAAACAACCCAATCCAAAAATGGGCAAAAGACCTAAATAGACATTTCTCTATAGAAGACATACAGATGGCCAAGAAGCACATGAAAAGCTGCTCAACATCACTAATTATTAGAGAAATGCAAATCAAAACTACAATGAGGTATCACCTCACACCAGTTAGAATGGGCATCATCAGAAAACTACAAACAACAAATGCTGGAGAGGGTGAGGAGAAAAGGGAACCCTCTTGCACTGTTGGTGGGAATGTAAATTGATACAGCCACTATGGAGAATACGATGGAGGTTCCTTAAAAAACTAAAAATAGAATTACCATATGACCCAGCAATCCCACTCCTGGGCATATACCCAGAGAAAGCCGTAATTCAAAAAGCCACATGCACCCCAATGTTCATTGCAGCACTATTTACAATAGCCAGGTCATGGAAGCAACCTAAATGCCCATCAACAGACGAATGGATAAAGAAGTTGTGGTACATATATACAATGGAATATTACTCAGCCATAAAAAGGAACGAAATTGAGTCAGTTGTTGAGACGTGGATGGATCTAGAGACTGTCATACAGAGTAAAGTAAGTCAGAAAGAGAAAAACAAATATCGTATATTAATGCATATATGTGGAACCTAGAAAAATAGTACAGATAAAAAAAAAAGAAAGAAAAATGGTACAGATGAACCAGTTTGCAGGGCAGAAATTGAGACACAGATGTAGAGAACAAACGTATGGACACGAAGGGGGGAAAATCGTGGGGGCCTAGGAGTGGTGGTGTGATGAATTGGGCGACTGGGATTGGCATATATACACTGATGTGTATAAAATTGATGACTAATAAGAGCCTGCAGTATAAAAAAATTAAATTTAAAAATTAAAAAAAATGCATTTGCCTTACATAGAGCCATGTTAGCGCTTCATTTTGTTAAACAGAATGAAATTCCCAGTTGACCCAGTAATTGTTTGTGTATTTTAAAATGCACTTACTTGTCTTCTTGAAACAAGTAAAACTGTACTTTGATTCTAAAGGTGCTGAACAAATTGTTAATGCTTTGTTGAATGACAATGCTATATCTAATTTTGTGCTAATCTGGATGCAGGAACTGTAATTGGCTGAGACAGTTCACTTTAGTTATCAATTCTCACTTTTATTTACCCAGCCCAGAAAGAATTAGAAAAGCATTATCATTGGTAAAAATGAACATCATCACCATCATCATCAATCAAACTCTGCTTTTTGTAATTGGAGGCTGTTACTTATTTGTATGTTTCTGATTATAGGTGGTCATACTGCTATTAACATTTCATATCTTTTTTTTTTTTTTAAGAAGATGTTGGGGGTAGGAGTTTATTAATTAATTTATTTATTTTGGCTGTGCTGGGTCTTCGTTTCTGTGTGAGGGCTTTCTCTAGTTGTGGCAAGCGGGGGCCACTCTTCATCGCGGTGCACGGGCCTCTCACTATCGCGGCCTCTCGTGGAGCACAGGCTCCAGGTGCGCAGGCTCAGTAGCTGTGGCTCACGGGCCTAGCCGCTCTGCGGCATGTGGGATCCTCCCAGACCAGGGCTCGAACCTGTGTCCCCTGCATTGGCAGGCAGATTCTCAACCACTGCGCCACCAGGGAAGCCCCAACATTTCATATCTTAAAGGAGAGAAGGAAGAGTAAAATCAACTTCCCTCTTCAAAATTAATGTTTATTTTAGTCATAAACCAAGCATGGTAATACTATGTCTCATACTTTTGCAAGAACATTAATTAATCAGCGGAGTGATTTTTTGGTAACCACCCCTACTCAGGGTAGATGGATCTCTGTCCATCATCTGCTTTCCAAATGTGAATCACGATCTCCAATCTATTTGTTGCCATGATTTTGCCAAATTTTGTGCTTTTATATTATAAAATGTATACTGTCAGATAGTTTTTACCTCATATTTGCCATTTCTTTTATGACACTGTATTAACATCTTCACAAAGGACTTGAATATGGACTTGAAGCTTTGTTCACACTATTAGTTTTGATCAGTAATCTGAGGTAGTACTAGTCTTTCCTAACTTCTGCTGGATGAAATGCACATCTCCTATCCTCCCCAACAAACATGACCATGTCTAGATCTGAACTCTTATTCTCACATGACTTTAACCCATAACCTAGCTACTTCCCTGTATGAGTTGAATCCTTAAAGTCCTGCGGACTAAAATTGTCCAGTAAATAAGCCTAGTTTTCCTCTAAAATGGCCATAACCTAACTCTGTGTGTGAAAATATTTCGTAGGAATGTGTGCTGCTGCGTCTCTGTACCTATCCTGTGGGATGTGGAAGCATCACTCAAGAGTGAGGTGTAATATATGTATGCAGTCCAGTATGAATTTTTCTGAAATAGGGAAGCAGAAATTCTCTTTGGAACAATTTCTTTTACTGGTTCACTGTAGAAAAGAAACTTGTCACCATGCCAAAGACACAACTGCTGCTGGGTTTAGTTTTGAATTTTATAAAGTGAATAAGTGAAAAATATATACACATTCATTTCAGACTCAAGTTATGAATAATTAACTGAATATATAATTGTATCCGGTTTTACCCTCAAGCTCAACCAGCAAAGACATCTTCAGCCCATGTAAAAAGGATACTTCATTTTTTTTCAAAATTATGAGTGAGCTGCCAAACATCATTGAATTTATATGCTCATAAGCAAGAATAACAATCTGTCTATAAAATTATATAGTGGAGAGTACAGCAGCCTTCAAGAATTTTGTTTAATATACATTATGTCTTCTGAAATTTGAATTTACACAAGCATTTTCTTAGCATTGTCTCAGATGTCTTCTTCTTCATCACCCCTCATCTGACCTCTGGTCCAAGGTTGGGGTTGGGGTGGAACAGGGACAGCACCTCTTAAGTCCATCTTGACTGAGTGCTTTTGTTTTGATGTATGAAGTATGACAAAGTAACACACATACTAAAGTATATATTCCAATGAGTGTTATCCCTCTCAGAGTTGTTCTCTTAGGACTTATCCTAACGAGGCTGCCATTGTGTAGGACATGTTTCAATTTCTTCTTTTGGAGGGTAATTATAAAGTGATAATTGATTGCTTTTCTATGTCGTTCATTATATTGGCTTGAATAAATCCTTAGTATTAAAAAATCCCTTTTTACTTTTTAAAAAAAATTTTTATTGAAATATAGTTGATTCACAATGTTGTGTTAGTTTCAGGTGTGCAGCAAAGTGATTCAGTTTTTATACATATATCTTTTTTTACATTATAGGTTATTACAAGATGTTGTGTATAATTTCCTGTGCTATACAGTAGGTCCTTGTTGGTTATCTATTTTACATATAGTAGTGTGTATATTTTAATCCCAAACTCCTAATTTATCCTTCCCTCCCTCCCCTTTGGTAACCATAAGTTCGTTTTCTATGTCTGTGAGTTTGTTTCTGTTTTATAAATAAGTTCATTTGCATCATTTTTTTAGACTCCACATATAAGTGATATCATATGATATTTGTCTTTGTCTGGCTTACTTCACTTAGTATGATAATCCATGTTGCTGCAAATGGCACTATTTCATTCTTTTTAATGGCTGGGTAATATTCCATTGTATATATGTACCACATATTCTTTATCTATTCCTCTGTCGATGGACATTTAGGTTGCTTCCACGTCTTGGCTATTGTAAACAGTGCTGCTATGAACATGGGGGTGCATGTATCTTTTTGAATTATGTTCTTCTTCAGATATACACCCAGATGTAGGATTGCAGGATCATATGGTATTCCTATTTTTAGGAAAAAATCCCTTTTTAAAAAATTTACTTATTTATTTATGGCCACACCCTGCGGCATGCAGAACTTCCCTGACCAGGGATCAAACCCGTGCTCCCTGCATTGGAAGGGTGGAGTCTTAACTTCTGGACCACCAGGGAAGTCCAAAAAGTCCCTTTTTAATCTGGCCTTTAATTACTTATTATTGTTACTAGCCATTCATACCTGCTTATCTCACTGCTTGTGCTCTAGTCATGATGAACAGTGGGCACTTCCTAGAAGACTCCATGCATTTGCATATGCCATTCCCTCTGCTTGGAAGATCCTCCTTTTATTCTTTTTTTTTTTTTTTTTTTTTTTTTTTTTTTTTTCGGTACGCGGGCCTCTCACCGTTGTGGCCTCTCCCATTGTGGAGCACAGGCTCCAGACGCGCAGGCTCAGCGGCCACGGCTCACAGGCCCAGCCGCTCCGCGGCATGTGGGATCCTCCCAGACCGGGGCACGAACCCGTGTCCCCTGCATCGGCAGGCGGACTCTCCACCACTGCGCCACCAGGGAAGCCCCCTCCTTTTATTCTTAAGCTCGATATGATTTCTTTCAGAAAGTCTTCCTTTCCTGACCCTACCTTCCACTCCCCCCACAATCTGTTTAGCTCCCTTCTATTTAGCTGCACCTTGGAAGTACCAACATCACCTCAATCCACCAAATTGTTTACCGTCTTCATTTGCCCCTCTCCCTGACTAGTCTATGAGTTTCTTGAAGACAAACATTGTGTCTTTTTCACCTGTACCCTCAGGGCCCAACCCTCAGGACTCAAAATATTGTCCAATAAAGGTTTGTCCAATGATGGTTTGTGAATGGATACAAAGGTTTGTCAAAATGTTTGTGAATGGATACTTGAACGAAGTGGGTAACCTTAGATCAGGGGTCCCCAACCCCTGGGCTGCAGACCGATACTGGTCCATGGCCTGTTAGGAACCGGGCCACGCAGCAGGAGGTGAATGGCAGACGAGCGAGCGAAGCTTCATCTGCCGCTCTCCATCGCTTGCATTACTGCCTGAACTATCCCTGCCCCACCCCGGTCTGTGGAAAAATTGTCTTTGATGAAACCAGTCCCTGGTGCCAAAAAGGTTGGGGACCATTGCCTTAGATGATAACTTTGAAGGTAAACATTCACTTGATTGAGTCCTAGTCAAGTTAAAAAAATTACTGGATTATTTAATAAATGATGTTAGGTGGAATATTTTGTCAGTACAGTAAAAATCAGATTCCTACCTCATATCATAAGCATATGTACAAAATTCCAATTGGATTTAATGTTCGTATTTTTTAAAAAGATGAGCTCTAAACAACTATGACTACTTGTATAATTTTAGGGTGAGGAGGGCCTATTTAAACATAGCACCCAAACCAAAAACCACAAAGGAAAAGATTGATGGTGGCTCTGAGCTAAAGTATCACTTTCCAAATGTATCACTTTCTGCTTAGGGTCTGGAAGACACACTTTTTTCCTTTGTGGACTTAAAAAAACTCACAATGTAAAAGTTGCTAGTAGAGTTTATTCAGTGTCTTCCTGAAGACTATAGCCTGGGAGACAGCCTTTCAGATAGCTCTGAGAAACTGCTCCAAAGAGGTAAAGGGGGAGGTCAGTATACATGTGACTTTGGCAAAGGGGGTATGTGCAACCAAGCACGCATCTTGGGAGAAGTTTGCTGCTAATCACGAGGAACACACATCTTAAAGGTTTTAGTGCTTTTCTAAGTATAGGCAGATGGAACAATCCAGGTTCATAAAAAATTTCTCCTGAAAATGTCTAATTATCTAAAGGCCTGTTCTGCTAGTTTTGTAGCACAGAGTGCCTCATTCCTGATCTCTGCCCTGAACTCCTTTCAGAGTCTGTTAAAAGTCAGCAACTGCAATGGCTAATGACTCAATCCTGTAGGACCACATGGCTAGCAACATTCTTTAGTTGGCACCTCTGAATTATTTTCCAATTTTTAAGAGTCTAAATATCTGCCTATTCAAGGAGCCACATAGGGAAAACAAGTGATTGTAACAATACACTAAAGGTTGTCCAACATTTTGGAAACACAGGGAAAATAGTGTCTATTATTCATTTTTCAGATTAATAATTGAACCCATTGCTTCAAGGTATTTCACCTAAAAGTTGAAGGAAAATATATTGAGCGTATTATTTGAAAATATAACTAGTATATTGTTTGAAAATAAGTTAGCCCTATGTTTCTGACCTTTTGTTTTTTTTTTTTTTTTTTTTTTTGCGGTACGCGGGCCTCTCACTGTCGTGGCCTCTTCTGTTGTGGAGCACAGGCTCCAGACGCGCAGGCTCAGCGGCCACGGCTCATGGGCCCAGCCGCTCCGTGGCATGCGGGATAGCCCCGGACTGGGGCACGAACCCGTGTCCCCTGCATCGGCAGGCGGACTCTCAACCACTGCGCCACCAGGGAAGCCCTCTGACCTTTTGGATACTCCATGCAGTGTTGTCTTTAACAGTGCATAGGGCCTCCCTGGTGGCGCAGTGGTTGAGAGTCCGCCTGCCGATGCAGGGGATACGGGTTCGTGCCCCGGTCCGGGAGGATCCCATGTGCCGCGGAGCGGCTGGGCCCGTGGGCCGTGGCCGCTGAGCCTGCGCGTCCGGAGCCTGTGCTCCGCGGCGGGAGAGGCCACGGCAGTGAGAGGCCCGCATACCGCAAAAAAAAAAAAAAAAAAAAAAAAAAAACAGTGCATAGAGTATCCAAAATTGAGCAACCTAAATGTTCAGTAAGGAATTGTTAGTACATAAGTTATCCATAATAAAAATTATGGTGTTGAAATATACGTATTGACCTGAAAAGGAATTCAGGACATATTTTTTAAATATTTATTTTCTGGCTGCATTGGGTCTTTGTTGCGGCATGCAGGGTCTTTTGTTGCGGTGCAGGGCTTCTCTCTAGGTGTGGAGCACAGGCTCAGTAGTTGCAGCGTGCGGGCTTAGTTGCCTTGCGGCATGTGGGATCTTAGTTCCCTGAACACGGATCAAACTGGTGTCCCCTGCATTGCAAGCCGGACTCTTTTTTTTTTTTTTTTTGGCTGTGTTGGGTCTTCATTGCTGCACGCGGGCTTTCTCTAGTTGTGGCGAGCGGGGGCTGCTCTTCGTTGTGGCGCACAGGCTTCTCATTGTGGTGGCTTCTCTTTGTTGTAGAGCATGGGCTCTAGGCACGCGAGTTTCAGTAGTTGTGGCACACGGGCTTAGTTGCTCCGTGGCATGTGGTATCTTCCCAGACCATGGCTTGAACCTGTGTCCCCTGCATTGACAGGAGGATTCTTAACCACTGGACCACCAGGGAAGTCCTCAAGATATATTTTTAAATGAAAAGAAAATATGAGATTATAAACTGTTAGGTAAATTATTTTATTTTTATAAAATATATGCTATTTTTATAGTTATATGTATACAAAAATCTGAAAGGATATACATAAATGTGATAATAGTGACTACACTTCTTGCCTTATCTGAGTTTCTAATGTTTCAGCAATAAGAATAGATAATTCATGAGATAGGAATAAAACGTCAAATAGTAGAATGGCTTACTCAAAACCAAAGCAAATACTGACCAAACTTATTTAAACAATAAAGTTAGTGAAATGAAAAAGAAACTAAAGATTGCAAAACCACATAACTGTATACGATTTCAAATGATTTTCTGCCACCCTGTGGAGAATACTACTCATTGCAGGACATGGAACTATGAAAAATCTAACTGAAGATGAAATTGTTGTCTAGGGGCATGGTCCAAGAAGTTGTTTAAAGCTCTGTTTATTAGGGCTTCCCTGGTGGCGCAGTGATTAAGAATCTGCTTGCCAGTGCAGGGGACACAGGTTCAAGCCCTGGTCCAGGAAGATCCTACGTGCCATGGAGCACCTAAGCCCATGCACCACAACTACTAAGCCTGCGCTCTAGAGCCCACAAGCCACAACTACTGAGCCCACATGCTACAGCTACTGAAGCCTGCACGCCTAGAGCCCTGCTCCGAAACAAGAGAAGCCACCGCAATGAGAAGCCCGCACACCTCAGCGAAGAGTAGCCCCCGCTCGCCGCAACTAGAGAAAGCCCGTGCACAACAAAGACCCAATGCATCCAAAAATAAATAAATAAAATAAATAAGTTTATTTTAAAAAAACCCTCTGTTTATTAGTTGATCAGTTTTGTTTGTTCACTCTGCCAGCTACTTAGCAAGATTGATAGGAGGAAAATAATAATACCTAACACATATATAATTCCAATGCCATGCACTGTTCCAATATACATAGGACTTTATCTCACAAAGATCCTATGAAGTAGGTATTACTTTTTCCCCATTTTATAGATGAGACACAGAGAGTTTAACCCCCAGCTAGCAGTAAATGTTGCCAAAGCAATGTAAACCCGGGAGCTGCATTTTGGGTCAATGACTTAAAATTTTGAGCTTTTCAGTTCCCTCAAACCCCACCATTCCATAATGCCTTACCCAAAGAGTTGACTGCTGGGCCTTTGCAGGGATTTAGTGTTTGGGATTTAAGAGGGATCATTACATTCTCCAAACTAATCTTAGTTCCTTGAAGCTGTAGAGCAGTGTTGCTACTCAAAATATGGCCCGTTGACCTGAGCCCTTCAGAGAACTGTTTGTTACTGGTCCACGGCGAGACAGGTAGTACAGAAATTGAGAATAAGTGTTTAGGAAACTTGACGGCGATTTTGCAGGTAATTTTATGGCTGTTGACTCTAATGATGAACTGTTTCTAATATTTTTATCTTACCAAAGCATGGTCCACAACTAATTGGAAATTTTTAAAAATAATAAGTTGATCGTTCTCTACATATACTTTTGTAAGCAGTTAGGGTAGTGGGTCCCTGGAAAAAAAGAACTAGATCCAGCTTTTTTGACGTAAGAGAAGCCATTTTAGGCCTAAGCCATTTTGTGATCCAAGCCTGGCCACAATGCTTGCCACTGAACAGGTGTCAGTAATAAGGATCTTAAAGAAACAAAAGAGCAAATGACTGTTATCTGGCAAGAGAAGAAACAATAGCAAAGATAATACATCAGTTGTGAAGACTCCCAGCTCCGTTTCAATGGTGAAGATTAGCCTGAAGCACTCAACCACCAGATCAACTGGAACCTAAGGGATGATGATGTTGGCCTTTTCTCAGTCTCAAGTGACTTCAATCAACTAAAGCTTGGACTCCATCAACCTTTACCCCAGTTCTATGCCGGAGTCTCCTCTGCTCAAGCCCCTTCATGAATGTGCATGAACCCTTAGCTTAAAACTTCCCCAAGTTCTCTGCTTGGCAGACACTGCTTTGGGAAAGATTCCCCAGCTTCCTCCTTACTTGGTGCCAGTAATAAATCTTTCCTTCTCCTGATCTTTACCTTGGTTGTCTTTTGACTCAACTCCCTCTAAGAGGTGAACCCAATTTTCTGGTAACAATTTGAGAAGCACTGTTATAAAGCTGTTTTTCCGGGACAATTTTACCAAACTCTAAGGATTTCTTCTGAGGTTAACTTCCCCAGTGAGACATCAGATATTTTCCCTCCTCTTTTTGCATCCATTTTATTATATAGCGCTATCATAATGATCAGTAAAGCGAACATAAAGAATATAAAAATGGCTCCTTGAGACTCGAGGGCGGCGGTCCTGCGCCGGGCGAGGAAGCGCCTGTAGCCTCTCAAGGGCCGCAGGGATGTGTAACAGGTCGCCTGCCGGACAGAAACGCTTGACAGCCCCACGGGCCAAGTCGCGGGCGCCTGCGCGCAAGCATTAGCTCCTCCCTCCACACCCCACGGCTGAGGGTGTGGTCGGGAAGAGGGACCCTGAGGCTTCCCGAAGAAGCCACGGCTCCGCCTCGGCTTCCGCCAGCTGCGGCGTCTGGAGAAGATCGGGATGTTGTCACTTCCGCCGGAGCCGCTCTCTGCATCCGGGTCGGCTGCTGCCGCTGCCGCTGCCGCTGCCACTGTGGCTGAGGGACTGGGCCTGGGTCTCACCGTCGGAGGGGAGCGGGCTCCGCTCGGCGCTACCTTCTGCGACCTGGCCGTCAGCCCTGCGTCGCCGGCCTGGAGGGGCGAAGAAGACGAGGAGGCCAAGGGTTCCTCCGGGGTCAGTGCGACTCGGGAAGGCTGGGCACGGCGGGTCTGAGCTGGGAACAGCCCTGGGGTGGATGGGGGGGACGTCCGAGGGGCGCGTATCCTGGACCGCCCGACAGAGAAGCCCAGAGCGGTATCCGCTGTAGGAGGCGCCGCGGAAACTGCCCGGAGGCGCTACCCGGATCCCCGCCCCGCTTAGGCCCCCGCCCTTGGCCAGGCTTCTGTTTGCTTTTTGCCACCCTTGCGTCCCCCCCGCTTCTCCCACCCCTTTTCCGTTTGTAGGGGTGGTGCCCTCTTCTCTGCCCCTCTGCACATTCCCCGCTCTGGGGGCAGTGACTGGGCCACGTTGGTCCCTTATTTGTCACCAGCGTTGGTCTTGGTGCAGAACAAAGAAACTTGGACGTCTAATGTGCTCCACACCCTCGGGGAATATAGACACGGAAGCGGCATTTGTAATCAGGGCTTTAATGGACCTTGATATGTGAAAAGCCCAGTTCCTGTGTGGATTCAGACACTGCCTTTTACTTCCGTACCTGGCAAAAGTGGTTTGAGTTTCTTGATGCTACTGGAGATCTACTAGAGCAACTCCTATTAAATCAGAAATGTATTTGGGTCTGTTACGTTGCTTTGAAACTTTCCCTTGGTCTTCCCTGTTCTGGGCAGCTCTTTGAGGGCACGGCTTTTGTCATCTAGGTAGTCGTAGCTCCTTCCATATAGTTAGTTTAATGAAGTGTGATTGTGTTTTGGTGGGGTTTTTTTTTTTTTCGCACTTTTAAAAAAATCAGGCTATTTCTCCTAATGCTTAATTACTTAATTTTTAAAATTAAACGTATTTTTTCTCTAAAATTATATAAGAATTTCTGCCATTTGTAAATGGGTGTTGTTTCCTCAAAATTATAACTGAAGTTACCGTGTCTAGTTACCCTACAGACTGTTTTCTTAGGATTTTGCATATCTCCTCCTTAGTTCTTATCATTTTACATTTTCTCCATACTCTCTTTTTGATTTTCATGATCTCCTCTATTGCAGCCTAATATTGTTGGGTTTAGACAGGAAGTATGACAGGTCCACTTCTGCAAACATGGGGCTTGAACTAGATCATCATAAGTCCGTGCTATTGTAGTCTTTAGGCATTACAGGACCTTTGAAGCTAAGTGTAGCCAAATCTGGCATTGCAGCCTTATTCTGTAGAAAGTTGCCAGTGAACTGGAGACGGTGTGCTGTATTAAAAACAGTCTAGGTCTAATATGGAAACCAAAATGTAGTGTTATTTGCCTCGTATATAAGATAAAATGGGGATAATAACATCAGTGTTTTATACGACACAAAGTTTTTGGGTGGGATGCATGAGATGATGGATGTACGAGTGGTTAGTAAAGGGGAAAAGCATTCTTTGGGAAAGTAGTTCTCTTCCTTCTTCTGGTGTAATGCTCGTAGAAGGAGCAGTGGTGGAGAAAGGCACCTAAGAAAAGTATATGGATAGATGCGATAATTTAACTTTGGCTGATAGTGGATCAAAAGATGCCATGTGAAGTTTGCATCCTATAAAGCAGAGTGCTAGTATAATGTGATGATAATAATATTCCAAAGTTATAATTTTATGTTACATCCAATATTTGTAACTCCACAGCAAAGTGTTACAGATCAGTTTTTAGATTTTAATCTTCTTAAAGGTCTCAGAGCATTTCCAGTACGTTCTGCATACTGATAATATAATGTACCTTGTATAGTTGGCATAATTATCCTGTGCTTTATCTTCACAATTTTGAGAAACAGCAATATTGTAATTTCTCTTGAATTTTGTGTTAACATTTCTGATAGGGTGTTACATTTAATTGCGATATATAATTGACATGACTTTTTTTTAGTTCCAGGTGTACAACATCATGATTCGATATTTGAATATATTGCAAAATGATCACCACAATAAGTCTACTTAACATCCAAACTTAGTTACAAAATTTTTTTTCTTGTGATGAGGACTTTTAATATTTACTCTCTTAGCAACTTGCATATATCTAATTCAGTTTTATTAACTATAGTCACTATGCTGTACATTACATTTCCAGGACTGACTTATTTTATAGCTGGAAGTGTGTACCTTTTGACCCCCTTCATCCATTTCACCCACCTCCCACCCCACGACCTCTGGCAACCACCAGTGTGTTCTCTGTATCTATGAGCTTGGTTTCGGGGGTTTTGGGTTTTTTTTCTGTTTTTTTGTTTTTTGGGTTTTTTTTTTTAAAGATTCTACACATAAGTGAGATCATATGGTGTTCGTCTTTCTCTGTCTGAATTATGTTACTTAGCATAATGCCCTCAGGGTCCATCCATGTTGTCGCAAATGGCAAAGTTTTTTTTAAATAGCTGAATAATATTCCTTTGCGTGTGTGTGTGTGTGTGTGTGTGTGTTTATTCATCGATGGACACTTAGGTTGCTTGCATTTATTTGTTATTGTAAATAATGCTGTGAATGTGAGGGTACAGATATCTTTTCCAGTTAACGTTTTCATTTTCTTCTGATAAATACCCAAAAGTGGAATTGCTGGATCATATGGGAGTTCTGTTTTTAATTTTTTGAGGAACCTCCTTACTGTTTTCCATAGTGGCTGCACCAGTTTACATTCCCATCGAGGATTCCCTTTTCTCCTCATCCTCGCTAACGTTTGTTATTTCTGGTCTTTTTGATAATAGCCGTTCTAAGGTGTGAGGCGATGTGATATCTTTGTGTCATTTCATTCTTAAAAACCTGCACAACTCTGCTCTCAAGGAAACAATGACAAGCATATAGGATTTTTACAGGTGTTTTGTTGACCTTCTTAAACACATAGGCTGGCCTAAAGCATTTTCTTGTAGTGCTACCAGTATTGCCAGCTTCTTAGGAAAAAGTGAACATAAATATTTAGAATGAAGCCCTTTCCTTTAAATGGGGATGTGAAAGCCTTGCCTAAACATTTCCTTTTGCCACATTGATTTCAGCATACGTGTTGGTTATTAGCACCTATTCCAGCATCTAGGTTAAACTACATAATAGTAAAGTTGTCATGTAAAATTGTAAGTTATAATTCAGGCAGTTCTAAATATGATCTTAATATTTAATTTTTGCTTATATTGTTAGGCTGCATGGGGAAATCCCCGTTTTCATCTTGGTTGAATTTACCACCACACCTCACTTAGGTCATCTACTGTTTTTGAATTTGTCTCTGTGACCTCCACTGCTAACTGGCATAAGTAATGATGTGCCACCACTACAACACATTTGTTGAGAAATCAGGTTATTCCTGTTGCATTTGGTTATTTTAACAGTTGGCATCTTAAAGTATTACTTCCCCATTCTGATTTACCAAATCAATGAAAAAAAAAAGGGGAAACAGCCACGATTAACTTGTGAATCAGCAGTATCCTGATTTCCTTCAGAGTAGTTGTGCTTATATTGCTCCTTTCTTGTTTCCTGTTCTTACAGCTGCTGATAATGTACTTCTAAGA
The DNA here is from genome assembly GCF_949752795.1 of Hyperoodon ampullatus. NCBI lineage: Eukaryota > Metazoa > Chordata > Mammalia > Artiodactyla > Ziphiidae > Hyperoodon > Hyperoodon ampullatus. Next base: position 50,149,763 of record NC_136916.1, on the reverse strand, counting down.
GCAGTCCTCTCTCTGTCATTTAAACTTTACCTAGTGTACTTTTCCCCTAAAATTTGTGATGAAATGGTTAAGAGTGAATCTGTATTTCTCTCTCCTCCTAGGTTTCGTTTAACTAGCTTAATTAATTATCCCCAAACTAAATATCCATGTCCATATGCTGGGGTGTCTTAACATCACATGACTCAATGATATTAAAGTAAAAGTTGAATGAATCAGCTAAATGAGCTGACAGACTCTGGCTGTCTGTGTCTAGAGAAGTATTTTCACGTCGTTGACTTGTTCAAGTGGTAAAGCAGCTAAAAGACATGGTTTATCTTTTAGAATTTCACAAGGTATGTATTTTCTCTTACAAACAAGGAATAATTTTACCAACAGAAATAGACACTGCTTGTATGTAGCTTGCCCCAAGTATTTTCACTACTCTTTTTGAGGGGTAAAACTCAACAGGAAGACTATTTATGTAGTTTAATTAGAAAAAAATGCTTAAGAGGTTGAGCAAAACAAATGCTTACTATTCAGTGTTAAACCTTACAATTAAATGTTTATTTTTAAATTTAACTAATGTTTAAAGACTCATTACGTGCTGGACACTGTGCTAGATGTTGGGACTATAGTGGTAGCAACTTCCAGTCACCGCTTATATTTTTGAAATACTAAATGTTTTTCTGAGTATGTGGGGTATTTGAAAAAAGATACTCAGAACATCCTAATATTTTTCCAACACCCAGTAAAAATGTGAAACTAAATAATGAAAGCTCTGATTATTAAATCTAGGAAAAAACATTAATTCACTTCATAGTGAGTATCAAAGATTTGAAAAAACACTGAGAAGTGTAATGAATATAAAAGTTGAGAGACTTCCCTGGTGGCACAGTGGTTAAGAATCCGCCTGCCAGTGCAGGGGACATGGGTTCGATCCCTGGTCTGGGAAGATCCTACATGCCACGGAGTAACCAAGCCCGTGTGCCACAAATACTGAGCCTGTGCTCTAGAGCCCGTGAGCCACAACTCCTGAAGCCCGTGCTCCGCAACAAGAAAAGCCACTGCAATGAGAAGCCCGTGCACCTCAACGAAGAGTAGCCCCCGCTCGCTGCAACTGGAGAAAGCCCGTGCACAGGAATGAAGACCCAACGCAGCCAAAAAAGAAAAAAAGTTATAAAAGTTGGAATAGACTGTCAGTTTTCAACCTTTAGTAATAGAATGCTGCAGTCTCACTTGAACATGAATTCTAGAGTAATAAGTATTAAGTATTTGGGTTTTATTGATCATAATTTGGGGGTCTTTTCTAATAATTCTGTGTTCTAAATAGAAAATTATTTGTTAAAGTAGGTATCCCTTTTTTGTTTGTTTTCCTCTCTACAGAGAGTAAGAGTTGCTGTCAGAGAACAGTCTATGAAGTGGTCCTTGAAGGTGTGTCAGATTACTTTATAGGTTATGTATCAGAAACAGAGAAACTGCTAAATAAGTCAAGATTATTATATTTTAAGTGTGTTTTCCATTCATTTCTCAAAATTGCCTGGCTCAGTTTTTCCCGGAGAATTAAAAATGCCTTACTCCTATGTATAAATTAACTGAGTTTTCCCAGCAAACATGTTGGTGAAGAAAAGACAGCATTTGCTTTTTTCTATTTGCAAGTGGTTCCTCAAAAATTTAGACCTTTTGAGAATGTTTGAAATCTCTTGAGCATAAGTAAGAATTCAAACTGGGAAAAGAGCCTCCCAGTCTTGGCAGAGATATGAATTTAGTTTATTATGTGAAATCTAACACTTCAGAAAATTTCCAATGTAATTTTGTTGTTGTTGTTCTGGAACATAATGGTTTTTTGGTACAACTTTGTGTATCTCTTGAATGTTGTAATGACACAGCAGATAAGGCAACCATAAAATACGACCACAAGTTATACATACATGGTTTTAAAAGTTAAATAATTTAGAAGGATTTACCATGAATAGCATCTTCTCTCCCTCCCACCGTATTTCTTCTTCCACTGGTGTCAGCCACTTTTAACTTTGTTTTAAAACTGCTAGTGTTAACTAGTAATACTTTCTATCTCTTAAGACATCTATGTTTTACTTCTTTTTTAAAAGATGCCTTTAGACATCTATTGACTTATTCTAATGTAAGTGAACTAAATATTCCGTTTATACCTCTTGCCCCCTAAAGTTGTCATGATTTTTGTTGTACTGTTAACCAGTTGATGTTAATGACTTCTTAAATAATATACTTAAACCTGTATTTCTTATTCCATCAACCATATCAACCTCTAGATCCTTCATTTTGTAAACTGAGGATAGTGACACCCACATCCTTTCTTGGAAAAACTGAAACTAAGTTAAAACATTGGAGTTGTGTGAATAGAAATATTCACCAAATTCAGTGTCTGAAAACTCATGCTAAACTACATGAGAAAAGCTTATTATAGATATGAAGCAAATCAGAACGTAGCATAATTCATTTACTGGACAGGTACTGAATAGCCTTCTTTAAGTGGCTCAGGAATTATGTCATTGGAACTATAGAGAAGTAATATAAGAGCACACCACTTGGACTCTGCTGAATCAAGCGAGTCTAAATGCTATTTACCTAGTGTTCAATTTCTAGAATTAACTTCTCTCCAAAGGACAGAAAATTTAATTATGGGTGTAGAATAGAGCATATATTTATTTACTTTTATTATTTGTGCCCCCCATCCTGCAAATTGCTTTTACATAATTTACAGTACCTAATAAATTTTAAATCGTGTCCTGGGGCACACATGCATATATGCAAATGGAAGCAAGTACTTCACTGCACAATACCCTTATTACAAACAGTAATTACTAGAATATATACACTGTTTTCTGTTCTAATTCTTGGGGGGAAAAAGTTGTAGTTGCAACCAACTAAATTTATTTCATGATCAGGGTGGAAGTATGAACTAAGGTATAAGATTATTGCATCTTTTCAGCAGATAAAGTGAAAAATAAGCCTATAAATTTTTTTTTCTTTTTTACAGGACCTTGGCTCTCTGGATTATCAGGAGCTTGTAGTTGACATTGAGTCCAGGCTGAGGATGGAAGGTGTTGAACTTAAGGAAGAATGGCAAGATGAAGATTTTCCAATGTGAGCAGTGCTTTTAAATGAAAACAAATAAATAAAACTTCACAGTTTCTTTATTGAGATGTCACTTACTACAGGGGTCCCCAACCCCCAGGCCACGGACCACTACCGGTCTGTGGCCTGTTAGGAACCTGGCCGCACAGCAGGAGGTGAGCGGAGGGCGAGTGAGTGAAGCTTCACCTGCCGCTTCAGTGCTGCTCCATCGCTCGCATTCCTGCCTGAACCATCCCCCCACTGCCCCTCTGTCTGTGGAAGAATTGTCTTCCATGAAACCGGTCCCTGGTGCCGAGAACGTTGGGGATTGCTGACTTACTAAATGAATATCGGGCTTCTTAAAGAAACCCAGTGTTGCAAAGTATTCATTTAATACTAGTAATAGAGACTGAGGGGTTTCTAGGGGAAGATGGTCTTTAGAAGTCTATAGGAATTGTTAAGCTGTATGCTTTTATTTTCAGAACAAGCTTATTAAGTAAACAAGGAAGAGCTTTCTAGGTTATCTGGCAAGCTACCTTGACACATTTGCATTTGTGTTTACAATTGTATTGGCACCAGTTGGGTTAAGAGAAAAAGAGCAAAGGCAGACTATATTTAAGTGATGCTTCCATGTCATCTTGGTCAGAAGACCATCCCAGTGCATAAGAAGGTTCCTTAGCAGTTGGAATATGGACAGCTGGTGAGAGTACTGACTCATTGCATAGCATAGCATGATAATAGTAATAAAGAAATGCAGAGCTCAAAATATGTAATCATCATTACCATATTCCCATTGTGAGTGACAGTTCAGCTTCCTTATACATTGTATCATGCATCACATTAAATTCATGCATTTGAAGTATATTTGTTTTGTAGATTAATGATTTTTTAATTTGTAGGTGTATTTAAGAGCAGTTACATAAGGAATATATATCTACTTTTATGTGTTGCTTATGTAAATATGTAAGTCAATTCAGACAGTCTGAAAATTTTCTTTAACAGTGGTTTGTAAATTACTAAACCTTAAGAAACATTGGTTTATTCAGTTTTCCACATAATTGTTTCTATAAGCTATTTTAATAGATCTTTGAACTTCAAAAACATTTTTTTTTAATTTCTGGATTAAAAATTGTGTCTGTGTGTTCTAGACCTTTACCGGAAGATGATAGTATTGAAGCAGATATAGTAGCTGTAACTGGACCAGAGAGTCAGCCTGGTAAGAACTTGACACTTAGTGATAGACTTTAACTGTGCTATTTTTTGAACACATTTCTTTGTCAAGATAAAAAATATACTCAGTTTTTATTCCATCATAGGGTGCCAAAGGGTAATTTGAATGTTTAGGAAAGCGTTTTTGGATTGCTTTGGAATACTTTCCAGAAACATACCTTTGAGTTTTAGAAATTTCAACTATAAAGGGGTGAGAGGAGATAATTTTTAATAGTAAAAGGTGACTATAAGGTCTGCTTCTGTTATTTAAAAAGGTATATCCTTGCTGGGATGTGTCACCTTGCTGTGATACAGAAGCAATAGTGATCAAAATCCAAAGTTCGTAAATAAGTGCTTTGGAATTGTGTTTAATGTTATTTTCTCAGGAATAAAGTGATTAAAGTTTTTCTCTTATTCAGTTTATACATCTAAGCATTTTTTTTTCTAAATATATCTTTCACTTTTTTTTTTTTTTTTTTACCCATTCCAGGCTCACTAGAAGTTAATGGCAATAAAGTGAGAAAGAAACTAATGGCTCCTGACATTAGCCTAACCCTGGATCCTAGTGATGGCTCTGTGTTGTCAGATGATTTGGATGAAAGTGGGGAGATTGACTTAGATGACTTAGATACACCATCGGAGGACAGTAATGAATTTGAGTGGGAAGGTAAGTGTTTCATTATTTTTACCTGATTTTTATTAATGAATGTTTGTGTTTATATACATACATAGTGGCATTTTCATATTAGGATAACTGGAAAAATTTAAAACTTGATCATGAAACCAGCTAAGGGATTTTGTTGAAAAAAATCAATGGCTAAGGGATTTTGTTGAAATGTTATACTTTCTAAAGTTCATATATTTGTTGCAAAGATATGAAATTTGGCTAAACACCGAATATGATGGCTTTCAAAACTGTTTATAGTAGATTACACATGTGGCTCTATTTTTTTCTTAATTGCCCAATGCTGTAAACTTATGTGTTTCCGTGTTGCTCCCAATATTGCTTGATAATTATGGCATGTTCTTTTATTCAGTAGATAACTAAGAAGAAAAGCTTTGAAGAAACTTATGCTTTAGGGAATGTGCTAAAAGTAGTTAAGAATTTGCAGAGAGGGAGTTCTGAAGGGAGTTTTTTTTTTTTTTTAGGGTGTTTTTTTTTTTTTAAATAGGTTTGCCTGATAGTGCCGCACTTTGTAAACAACTACCTTGAATTAATGTATTCTCCTAGCCTCCACCCTTATATTCTTTATCATTAGTTATTTGGAATTGAAAGGAATTGGCATGTGTTTTGCTTTGCATGCTTTCTTTAATTAGATAACTGCTGTCTACAGTATCTTTATAGCTGTTAATAATTTATATATGTTTAGTTCATCTTTAAAGTGATTTTTATTTCAAAGCAGTGTTTATCACTAGTTATGTTATCTGCAGTAAAGAGTAAGGTCCTTAATGTGCTGTTATCTTTTGCTCCTTTTTTCTTCCCTGTTTCACTGGTTCAGTATGCAATCCGGTAATAAGCAATATTTTATATAAAGATACTGAAATAGTTTTCTGCCTATGTGTTTTGTCTCTTCTTTCTTTAATGCTGCTGTAGTCATTTCCTGGAAGGATATTTTCCGTTAACAGCTTTGTCTTGGAAACAAACAACTAACATACAGTAGGTTTCCCCTTCCCCCATCTTTTGGTAAGGACTATGATACTAAAATTTCAAAAATCATTGCTTCATTAAAAATCAGCTAAAGTGCAATCTTAAAATGTAAATTATACCTAATCATTGGTGCTTGTGCTTTGACTAATGTCAATTTAAAATAGACTTTTGCATGTACACTTCAGAATATTATCAATAATTTTGTGCCTTATAAGACTGATCAAATGAGAAATAATCATTGACTCGTTAACCACTTTCTATCTGGTATTATAATGTTTGGGGAATAATTTATGTGCTCAACAACAAAAAACATTGGCTCCCAGAGAGTTGTTTTAAGTAACCTATAGTGGTAACTGTCTGTCAAGGACAATGTTGTAAATAGAATCTGGAAAGGCATTGTAGGGCCAGTGTACTAAGATTTTGATGGCTGTATGAATTATCATTTCTGAATTTGTGGATGTACGTTGTACTGCGATTAGGTCCTTTCTGAATTAAGCAATTCAAAAAAAGTTAAAGAACCATGATTTCCAAAAACAAAATGGCCTTATATCAAGAATAAGCCTTTTCCTCTATTACGGAAGAAATATTTAAAATTCCACACACAGGGAACTCTGCTCAGTATTATGTAACAACCTAAATGGGAAAAGAATCACTTTGCTGTACACCTGAAACTGTCACAACATTGTTAATCAACTATACTCCAATATAAAATAAAATGTTCAAAAATAAATAAATAAAATTCCACAAAAGGTATAATAAAAAAATTCTCTGAACAATCTAATTAGATAGTAAAGTGGTTAACATGTAATTTGATTTTTATTTTATAAATAATAATCTGTGATTCAAAAACCTTTTATTTTGATAGATGATCTTCCGAAACCCAAGACTACTGAAGTTATTAGGAAAGGCTCAATTACTGAATATACAGCAGCAGAGGAAAAAGAAGATGGACGACGCTGGCGTATGTTCAGAATTGGAGAACAGGACCACAGGGTTGATATGAAAGCAATTGAACCCTATAAAAAAGTTATTAGCCATGGAGGTAACAGTTGCCAAAGATTTTTTAGATTTTTTAATACAATATCAGAAATCTGAATGCTTAAGAGAATCTCTCCTTTGAGGTATTACATAATTTTGAAAGCATGATAAACATCATGTCCTTTTAGAAATGTAACAGGTTTGAAGTAAAAGGCTAAAGCCAACATTTAAAAATTGTTAACATGTGCATACAGTAAGTTCAGAAGGTGTAAGAGTGTACAGTGAAAACTGTCTCCTTCCACCCTTATCCCTAGACACCCCTAAATTGGGACTTTCTCCCTTTTTTATCCATTTATAATTTATATACAGTGGATTACTCTAATCCTTTTTTTGTAGCATTTGCATATTCCTTTTTTTTTCCACCTTCATTGAGATAAAACTGACATAGTGTATAAGTTTAAGGTGTAAAATATGTTGATTTGATACATTATATATATATATATATATTTTTTTTTTAATATTTATTTATTTATTTGGCTGCCTCGGGTCTTACTTGCAGCACGTGGGATCTTTTGTTGCAGCACGTGGGCTCTTTCGTTGCAATGTGGGTTTCTCTTTAGTTGTGGCCCTCGGGCTCAGTAGTTGTGGCATGTGGGCTTTAGAGCGCGCAGGCTTAGTTGCCCCACGGCATGTGGGATCTTAATTCCCCAACCACGGATCGAAAATGCGTCCCCTGCGTTGGAAGGTGGATTCTTTTTTTTCTTTTTCTTTCTTTCCTTTTTTTAAAAAAAGTTTTATTATTTATTTTATTTATTTTTGGCTGCATTGGGTCTTAGTTGTGGCACGCGGGATCATTCGTTCCAGTGCGTGGGCTTCTCTCTAGCAGTGGCATGCAGGTTTTCTCTTCTCTAGTTGTGGTGAGCAGGCTCCAGGGCACCTGGGCTCTGTAGTTGTGGCGCGCAGGTTCCAGAGCACATGGGGTCTGTAGTTTGCGGCACGCAGACTCTCTAGGTGAGGCACGCGGGTTGCCCCGCAGCATGTGGGATCCTAGTTCACTGACCAGGGATCAAACCCGAGTCCCCTGAATTGTAAGGCGGATTCTTTACCATTGGACCACCAGGAAAGTCCCTGGAAGGTGGATTCTTAACCAGTGGACCATCAGGAAAGTCCCTGATACATTATATACTGCGAGTGATTGCTACCATAACATTTGCTAACACCTGTATCACATCACATAATTACCATTTCTTTTTTGTGGTGGGAACATTTAAGGTCTAGTCTACTCTTTTAGCAACTTTCAAGTACATAATACAGCATTGTTAACTATAGTCACTATGTGGCACATTAGTCCCCAGAAATTATTCATCTTCTAACTCGAACATCTCCCCTTTACCCCCAGCCCCTGGTAACCACCATTTTAGTCTCGGTTTCTGTGAGTTCAGCTATTTTAGATTTCAGATACAAGTGACATACAGTATTTGTCATTCTTCTGTCTGACTTATTTCACAAGAAATGCTCTAATCTTAAGTGTACAGTTCACTGAATTTTGATGATTGCCCATATAACCATATACACTTATAATCTACACCCCCAGACAGACAGAACATTTTCATTGCCCCAGAAAATTCTCTGGTTCTCCCTCTCAATGAATACCCTTTCTCCAATAACCACTATTCTAATGCCTACCCCATGATTAGTTTTGCTTGTTAAAGAATTTTATGTAACTGGAATCATAGTTTACACTCTCGTCTACTTTCACTCAGCATAATGATTTTGACATTTAACCATGTTGTTGCATGTATCCATAGTTCATTCCTTGTTACTGCCGGTTTGCTTATCCATCGCTATTTTGATGGCCTTGTGAGTTATTTTCCAGTTAGAGCTATTATGATTAAAACTGCTGTGAACACTCTTTTTTTTTTGTCTTTGCCATTCATTTGTTCTTGGCGGCGGGGGAGCTGTGTTGGGCTGCACACAGGCTTTCTCTAGTTGCAGCGAGGGGGAGCTACTCTTCGTTACAGTGCACAGGCTTCTCATTGGGGTGGCTTCTCTGGTTGCAGAGCACAGGCTCTAGGCACAAGGGCTTCAGTAGTTGCGGCTCACGGGCTCTAGAGCGCAGGCTCAGTAGTTGTGGCGCACGGGCTTAGTTGCTCCGCGGCATGTGGGATCTTCCAGGACCAGGGATCAAACCTGTGTCCCCTGCATTGGCAGACGGATTCTTAACCACTGCACCACCAGGGAAGTCCCCTGTGAATGTTCTTATACTCTTTTGTGCTTATAAATACAACCTAGCCCTTTAAAATATGAATCTTAATTTGCCTTAAAACCCTGAACAAATCATTTAGCTTTACCACAAAGTAGAGAATTAGTTCATTCCACATTGTTTTGGAACACCCACTTTGCATATTTATGGAATATATAAAAATAAGGCTTTGTTCCTTAAGAAATTTACAAGTCAAATGGGAAAAGCTATGAAGTGCATTTATAACATCTATCAGTCTGACTGTCTTGTATGTAGAAGTTTACATAGTCACTGTGTAAATAGCACCAGAATGTTAGTGGTAGTCAAAATACAACTCTGTAGAGCATGTCATACTACCTGAAATCCTCCTAATTCAGGACAGGGGGCCACATAGGTCAAGCAGATGGGTTTTTTCACATAGTCATTTCTGCTTAATTTACCCTCTGCCAAATGCATTCTGCTTATTTCTGTAGTCTTCATTCATCTGAAAGCAAATCTCTTGAATATTTGCAGTTACATTATTCTGCCTAATTTAGTCTTACTCAGTGAAGAAAACAGGGTAATATGGATCACGAAGTCCACAGACATGTATTAATTCATCTAGTTCATTGGAAGCAAGTTGTGAGACCTGCCTCATTGTTTAAACCTAATATTTTTGAGAAATAGCACTTTATTTTTTTAGGAGAAAATAATTAGGGCCATTTTATCCTATTGAGTTACCACAAGGTATTTTGTGACTAAGGGATTAAGCAAGGTAGTGAATATTCTAATGTACTTGAAATGTTCCTTTTTAGTGCATGTTTGTAAACAATAGGAATGAAAGTTAAAGCAGAAGTATTTGTTGCTGGTTACAGCTTAATATCTGTATGAGAATTAAAACATTTATATTTTAGAGATTGTAATTAAAACATATATTTTAGTGCTGTTTTTCTTCACTTAGACTTATGTCAGACATAATCTTTTCTTACTTTTTAATACCCTAAAAGCTACAAAATGCTAGACATTGAATGTAAAACTATTTTTTAAAGAGCAACTACTTTAAGCAGAAGTTGCATAAGAATGTTTTATTGCAGATGTTGTATCTGGTTGGATTATTATCTGCCTACTTGCTAAAATAAGGCAGCTTTCTCAGCATGCTAATTTAAGTGGGTTTCTGGTTTTTATGCCCACTCTTTCCTCTTTACATTTTATTCTCTTTTTGAGAAGAGAGGATTTAAAGATCTCTGTAAGACTATACAGGGTCAGAACAAAAAAAACCCATACTTTTTGATTCAGAAATGTGTGGAACATGCACCACTGTAATTTATCAACCATAAATGATATCCCCTGAAAAATCTTCAGAGTATAATCATGCTGGTTTCTTTTTCAGGATATTATGGGGATGGATTAAATGCCATTGTTGTGTTTGCTGTCTGTTTCATGCCTGAAAGTGGTCAACCTAACTATAGATACCTGATGGACAATCTCTTTAAGTAAGTAGATCATCACAAAAATGTTTGGACAGAATTGAGTACATTCGATCTCCAGTTTAAGGAAGGGAACTTTATTTAGCTGGGTAGAAATTATTGGGTTGGCCAAAAAGTTCATTCGGGTTTTTCCATAAGATGTTACAGAAAAACCTGAGGGAACTTTTTGGCCAACCCAATATAAATAACCCTAGTTCTGATTCCTTAAGTCTCTCCCTTGGCATTATAAAAACTATCCATTTTCCAACTCAACAGAAGAATTGTCATTTTAAAACTGGAAGAGATATTACAGATTATGTGTTCCAACTTCATTTTACACTTGAGGACACATTAAGTGCTTTATTGGGGAAAATTTCAAACATATACAAAGGCAGAGAGAAGTATATTAAATCTTTGTGTAACAATCACCCAGTTCCACAATTATCAGTTTATACTTTATTCCCGCAAATACCTCCCCATGACATAATTTTGAAACAAATCCCAGACATCATCTCATTTATAAACATTTTATGATGTATTTCTAAAAGAAAAGAACTTTTTTTCTTTAAATAACCATAATACCAACTAATGCTGTTTAAAATTTTTGCTCTCACTGAAGGGGAGGGAAGGGAATTGCGTTATTTGGATAACCTGGTTTGGTTCTGCATAGCAGTGTTTCTAAGACTTTATTTTTACAGGTATGTTATTGGCACTTTGGAGCTGTTAGTAGCAGAAAACTACATGATCGTTTATTTAAATGGTGCAACAACTCGAAGAAAAATGCCCAGTCTGGGATGGCTCAGGAAATGCTATCAACAAATTGATAGAAGGTATTGTAAATGCAAGTGGAAAGCTAATCTGAATAATGTTTATTATGTCCTATTAGATTAAATTTTATTTTCTGTTGCCACTTAAAGTCACCATGTATTTCTTCAGAAATTACATTTATTAATTTCATAGTAAGTTTCTGTTTTCAAACTTATAAAATAGCTCTTTATTTCTCCTTTGTACCACATCAAACATTTTCCTATAATTTACATTTTGGGAAAGGATGGAGAATTTAGTACATTTCCTATTTTATTACATTCTGGATTTTGCCTCATTTATAGTGCTTAGTATATTTTGTTACTTAAGACGCTTATTTAGGCGTAATCTTTCTTTGGAATGAGATCTAGAAATGTATTCTCCTGGGAGTTAGTCATCCGTGCTAATGGAAGGAATTTTGATCCTCTATTTGGTTTGATTTGACCACAGCTAATTCAAACTAGGTTAATCAACTCAGATCCAGTAACAGGTTTCTCGTCATACCTGAACATGACATTGGCTGGTTCTTGTGATTTTTTTTTTTAAATACTTAGTCATCACTGTAAGTGTGAAATATGATGATAAACACAGCAGTTTTTATTTCATCTTTTTTTTTTTTTTTTTTTTTTTTTTTGCGGTACGCGGGACTCTCACTGTTGTGGCCTCTCCCGTTATGGAGCACAGGCTCCGGACGCGCAGGCTCAGCGTCCATGGCTCACAGGCCCAGCCGCTCCGTGGCATGTGGGATCTTCCCGGACTGGGGCATGAACCCGCGTCCCCTGCAACGGCAGGCGGACTGTCAACCACTGTGCCACCAGGGAAGCCCTATTTCATCATTTTAAGTTGTCTAGGATAATGCTTTTAACTTTTAATCAAAATTTTAGACTCCATAAGAATACATTAGATCTGATTCATGTTGCCTGTTCCTGTGGTGATCTCTCCCCTCACCTTTCTGCCTGCCCAGTGCCTTTCATGGTGTTGAAGAAATTAATAACAGTTTCCCCTCCATCCTGAAAAATGAGAAGAGCTTACTTCTATATTCAGTATTGGCTTCTACCCCTGGTTGACAGTCTTGAAGACAAGTGAATGTATACTAGGAGACATTTAATAACAGGCTACACTGTGGACATAAATTTAGGCAAATGAAGTAGAATTCATTTCGTGGCAGTGGGAAGGACCATTGGAATTCAGGAGTGCATTTTCTTTTGTTTGTTATCTTTTGTTGTCTTTAGGAATATCATATCCAAATGACAACTCTTGAATGAGGATTTTTTCAATTTTTTGTATAGACTTGCACATACTTACTGATGTCTTAGCTTTTCTTCTAGCATTAGAATTTGTAGAACTTTTAAATTTTTCTTTTTTTTTTAAACTCCAGGTTACGGAAAAACCTAAAGTCTCTAATCATTGTACATCCCTCTTGGTTTATCAGAACACTTCTGGCTGTTACAAGACCATTTATTAGGTAATTTTCTGAGAACCATTGACTCTTAAAAACCCCCCCACAGACTCCTTGTATGAATTTCTTGTCAGTTCTCTTGGTCAGAAATATTAAGGTAATTATCTTTATTTCCTTCCATAGCTCAAAATTCAGCCAAAAAATTAGATACGTCTTTAATTTGGCAGAACTAGCGGAACTTGTCCCCATGGAATATGTTGGAATACCAGAATGCATAAAACAGTATGTTTTGTTTCATTTCTTTAATTGTATTGGATCTTTATATTTTGATGTGCTAGAGGTAAATATTTCAGTACCCATTCTTTCTCCCTTCATATATTATAATTATTTTATAACTGCTCTTGTTTTTATAACAAAGAAAAGGGGAAAGAAGACACTTCCCAACACTTTCCCCATAAGTCACCATTTTCTTCAGGCTGTCAGTTGAGAATGAGGAATTGTTTCTGGTTTGGTTCATTTATATTTTTAAAGATAGTTACAGTCTTAAGAGATGGTTTCTTGATTGGTTAGTACTAAGGAACATTCTCCAGACTTGAACATGCTGGTCTCCAGATTTGAGTAAGCTTGTCATGGCATCAAATAATATTATTAGGGAAGTAAAATATTTATATCAGTCTAACCTTAATACTTTGCAGTGGCTGGAGTTTGTTCTGTTTACCAAATTCACTTATCTAACTTCTAAAAGGAATTGGTAGAACACTGTTAACATAAATACTTGAGTATCACAGTGCTATAATATAGAAAAATGTTTATTTGTTCTATTAATGTGAGGTTTTAGTCTGTTGAATGTGTCAAAACCACATTTCTTAAGTCAGTTCTGACTTCCTGTATAGTATGTTAAATATTTTTGGGTTTGCCTGCAAACTTACGAGTTTATTTTTAGTGCCTTTTTTTGAGTTTTTGTTCATCTTCATAACATGTACGTTTACTAAAATAACTCTTCCCTACCAAGGTATGAAGAAGAAAAGTTAAAAAAGAAACAGAAAAGGTATATGCACACCTTGACTGGGTTGCATCTAGACTAGTCCATTTGCATTGCACAGACTAACTCTTCCTTATTGGTTGGTTAGCTCGTAGACAAAGATAATAGCATTTGTAAATATAAATATACCCCAGGATTCAAATATAGAGTGAATCCAAAGTTCCTGATGCTGAGTATGGCTTGGATTCACTCTGTTTTAACACCATAATAATGCCAGTTACAAAATAAAGACCATACCTCCTCCTCCCTGCTTTTGGTATAAATACTGACAGTAAATTCCTAAGAATACTATTTGGAAAACCAATTATTTATAATACCTTACCAGTTTCACCATACTTTAAATCTCTAAGTTGTGCTTTTGAAATATTTATGCACTTTTTTAATGTATCAGTTTTCCCCCCTGGGGTTGATGATTATATTTGCAATGCACATATTCTTTGGCTAACCAACATTGATTTTCTTGTATGCTTAAATGGCCTGCTAACTAGTCAAATTCTACATGTGATAAAATACCTAAAAGTTCAATGTACCATTTAATAGTTAAACACTCTGCTTTCCATCTTTAATTTAATTTTGAATACTTCTGCTTTGAGCATAACAAACTGTCATCTGTTAATATCTTGGCATAGAAGATGAAAGGCAAGTGTATAAAATAGTTACCATTTTATATAGTAACTTAGAAAATTATAGGATTTAGATCTAACTTGTTAATGGATTTTTAAAATATTAACAACTAAATTAGCAAAACAGTTTGATACAGTCTCATAAGAGTTAAGGTGAGAGATTTGTATGTAGTTACCATTTGGACCATTGTAAGGAACTGGAGCTGGAATATTCTTAACTTTGAACAAATTTTGGCTCTGTTGATGAGCAAGAATTCTGTTGACCATGTGATAGAGTCATAGCTTTACATTTCTATGTGACACTTTACAGCTAAACATTTTAAGATAGAGGTAAGGACAGTGATTTTAAATCTTGCTAATTTCTCGTTCCTCTTAAGACATTGGTGTGAATTTGCCAGACAAGTGGCTGAAGTTTAAAATGTAGTCTATAATTGTAGAATATTTTGAAGCCAGCTGCTTCATGGATTTCAAAATGAATTGCCTTTGTTGATGAAATCTGCTATGTTGTGCCTTTTTACAAAATTCTTAGTTAAGTAACTTAGGCATCAGAAAAAAAGTAGAATTGTACTTTTTATTTAAATGTATTTGAAACCTACCAATATTATTTTATCTTGATTTTTTTTTTACTTTTGTTTCATTTAATCTTAAATAGAATCATTACATATATCTTTTAGGCACTTCTAAGTTTTTGTACAAAATTTCTTTAGCCTTGAAAAATAATAAATCCTTGTCAGCTTGGAAAGGGTAACACTCAAGTTTTAAAAATAGAAGGGCATGTTTTTAAAACCAAGTTAACAGAAACTGCATGGGGGAGCTTATTACCCAAGGTGAAATTTCTATGAGTACTGGTGATAAGGATTCAAAAGTGAGTGTGCTGAAATATAGAAGTTTTAAATGTTTTAGATGTTTGTTTCAAATAACTCAGTGCAAGTGTAGCCAGGTAGATGTTGACTGTTAAAATATTTGAACAGAGTTTAAAAATAAAGTGATTATGAAATTAGTTCATACCGATATTTCACATGTTGAAAAGATTGATGTGTTTTGCATGCCTTATCAAGAATATGTACCTTTCAAATTTTTGTTACCAATATAAAAAATATTTTAAAGTGTTGTTAATCTGGCTTTACCACAGGCCAAGGCTTTTAGGTCTGACTCACTAATGTTCAGGTGATTGTAGTAATGGAAACAGTGTGAAAAGTATCTTCGTATATCATACCAAGTTGTTTTAAACTCTCCTCCATCAGTGATTCAAACTACTACAAATATAAATATACAAATATAACAGTAAGAGATTGTTGTACATTATCTGTGAAGGGTTGTCTATAATTTTTGTGTGGTAATTACATAATTCTTCTAATCCCCACTTGCCTAAATTTTGATGTGATCTCTATGCATCCCACTCCTGATCCAGTCATATTTTTAATCTACATCTAGATACTTCTGATTATTAAATTCTGTGGCTTCTTACTATCAAGATAAATAAAAAGTATTCACATTCTAAGTGTACCAATAAATTTTGGAGAATAATTATGGCATCCATAAATATGTACTTTTACCACTGAACTTAAAAGTTGATCAGTTGATGGCATTAGTGGCATTTAAATATTTCAGTTAACATCATTTTGGAGGGAATTATTTTTCCTGCCACTCAGATCACTTAGCTCCCTGCCTCAGCCATGCTACAGTTCAACATTTTAATATGCCTGTTGTAATTTGAACTTTTAATAAAGTTTATATGCATTTGTATATAAAGTATCTTACAATCTTTTAAAAAAAACAAGTCACATTCTTGCCAGTGTCCTCTTGCCTTTAAAAATTATCTTTCCTGGTTGGGAAAATGTTTGGTAACCTTTTTACTATGTCTGCTTCTTTGCAAAGCTTTGTTTTTAACAGAATAATAATCTATGGTAAAATTAGCCATTATTTTTAGAAAGAGAATTGTTCATTTGCTGATATCTTATTATCTATATCGTTTTTCATTAAACAGAGTTGATCAAGAGCTTAATGGAAAACAAGATGAACCGAAAAGTGAACAGTAAGTTTGGCATCTAGTCCAAACACGACTGAAGAATGTGCTGATGAAGCAGTGCTTTTTTGCATTTATAATGCATTTATTGGTCCTGATTTTTATGTAACCTGTTACAAAACTGACTTGACTTTTTCTTAATGGATTTTTGTATAAGGGACTGTTCACTGCTGTACTGGTTTGCAGATCTCTTGAATTTAGCTCTTTGCTAGCTAATTATATTGTAATCATTTTATATTTTATATTGCTAAATAGCAGAGAACCACACTTTATATAAAGCAGTTTTTGCATTTGTTTATTAAATGATGCATTTTCTTCAGTAAAATATTTATATGCCTAAATGGAAAAGGAAAGAGATAATATATATTTTTATGTTTTTGAGCAATATTTTTTAATGTATACCTTTCTTATGGAAGAATATGCAGGTAAATAAGACCATGATTTTGTAAAATGCATGTTAAAATTTTTGTTTTTGTAAATGGTTAAATACACTTCCTGGTCACTTAGAAAATATGCTCATAAAGTGAGGGACAGTTAAACTGGTTCTCATGAATACCCAAAGGTCATATACATAATCTAAGTAGATTAGTACCATTCTGAGTTTTTTTCTCACTTAACATTTGTTTCTTAATTCAGACACAAATACAAGTGTATTGCACACTTTTTTTTTATAAACATAAAGACAAGTCAAAAAGCCATTTTTAGAATTAGAGAATTTAAGAGGTTAAGAATTGGGGTTTGTATATATGTATATATCAGACATTTTATCTTCTGGCCAAAAGTCAGAACTTCATAAAAGTTTTAGGTTTGTTCACTAATGTGAAATAAGCTGTGTGTCCAGGGTATCACTCTCCTGAATTTGTGTGAGTGCAGTGTAATATTCAGAGAATGTGATGAGTTATTCACTGTCACTACTTTTCTTTAGAAAATAGGGGCTGCTTTTTTAACTACTTTCAATGTGGGCACTTTACCAAAATGCTCTCATATCAGGTGTTTGACCCAGTCAGATAAGGTGTGTTTTCCCATTTTCTGTTGAATTATGTTGACAGTACTGTAAATTAAGTTATTTTGTAAGTCTTAGAGCATCATCATATTATGGTGTTTTGCGTTTGGTGTAAGCATATAAACTCCTTAATTTGGTAAGTACCTTGACTCTACATTGAAATTGTATTTATGCCCCAGATAGAACTTAATTACCCACAAAATCATTCAGAAACAACAGGTTGGTCTAATACTGTGTCATATACTTGTGTGACTTACACATTTGGTAAACTTAGTACCTGCCTGATTTAAGGGTCACACCACACTCCAGCCCTTCTTATAAGGTAATTTACAAAAGAGTAGTAAAATTGAGGTGCAGGAGCTAAACCTCTAGGATTTACTCTATCCTAGACTGGCTTTTATCATTGCTGTTTTTAGTGTAAAGTTTTCTATTACAAAAGAGAATTTCCTTTACTTTTTGTCCTCCTCAGTCGTAAACTTGACACAGTAACCCAAGTCCAATTATGGCAGATGCTGGAGGATTCCCAGGATGAGACTTTCCTTAGCAGCCTCCTGACTTCACTTGGATCCAGCTGCTGTAGGCAGATCCTGAACTAATGTCATTATAGTCAGTAAATCTAAAACCATTATTGCTTGCTCAGATCTTAGAAATACTTTGTGTTCAAAAAGCAAACTAACAGTAACAGTTTAGGCATTCCTTCTGAATTTACGAATAAAAGATCATATCGAATTTAATTGTGATTAGAGTCTATATTTGTAGAGTGCTTTAAGTGACCTTCCATCAGTAAAAGTAGTCTTGCATCTATAAATTTGTGTCTCAGTCAAACCTGGCTGAGCTTTTTAAATAGGTGGCTTTCCTCCACATTTAAGTACCCAGTTCTTCAATTTCAACACGTCACTGTTTATTGACTTTTGCATTTGCAAGCATTGTCCCTGATTATAGATACAACTCGTTACAAAAGTGGTGCATTTTCCTACATATTTTTTTAAAGTAGAGGTAGCCTATATTCTATCAGAACATTAAAATTTAGAGGGAACAGTGATAACATTTGGGATATAACCAAAGGGATGTGCTGTGAATCACTAGATTTAAAAGAATACCTGTTCTAACCTATACCTAGATGAAATCTGGTATGGGGACATGCCCCGTAATGTTTCATAGCTATGAGACTTAAGATCATAACAAGTAGGTCAGAGGAAAAGCATTTATTAAACTGGTTATTTGTAATTACTAGCTATGTGACATTTTCCCCATATCATTCAGTTTTGATTTTCCATTACTGATTGAGGTGAAAGTACATATAATTGTGTTATTTTATCTTTCTGCTGGGATCATGGTTCTAACTTGTTTAATTTGATGCTTATGCCACTATTTTTTGTTGTGTTTGGGTTCTGAGTGCCTCTTTTTAGTCAAAAGTTTCTCTTATAAAGTAATCTGATTGTGTTCTGCTTGGTCATATTCCTTATTAGCACCAAGGGAAGACACTATATTGATCCCACAGTTTAAGCTTAATAGTCTTTAACTGGGGGTGGGGGAGTATAAAGAAATATGATTCCAAGTAGGGCCTAGCAGGACCTGGAAAGGAAGATAACAAAACAAGGAAGTAAGAGAAAGAAAACTATAAAGGGATAATGAGTTAGCTAAGATTCCACTGAATGTGTCCTTGTTAAGGGAAGTGCTGTATATGGCAGCGGTTGGTACCATTTTTGTATCAATCGGGAAAACCTGCAGGCTACATACAGAATATGTGAATAAGACTGTGGAGTGAAGGGGGCAAAGGCTGGTAATACTTACAGTGAAAATTCATATTTTCCTCTGCTTTGTCTCTTCATACAAAAGCAGGTTTTAAACAGGGAGGGTCAGCAATTACAATGCTCAGATTAAAGTGTAGGGTTACATTACTTTTGACATTCATAGCTGATAAACATTTAATGTATTGTTCCAAAATGGACATCACTCTTTAGTAACTATACTGAATACTGAAATTTGCTGATTGACAGGTATATATAGGTTGCTAGACTTTCTTCAACTGCAATTCCAGAATTTAAAAAGGTAAGGAATCTGCTTTTTTGATAGTCTTCTTTTAAATGACTGTGTTACTCTGGCTGTTTTTATGTGATTGCTCAGGGAATTTGAAAGTGTTTGAATTAAAGGAGAAGGGGCTTCTTAGATTTCTTCAATTGATAGTTAAAAATTAGCATTAGGATATGTCCAGTTTCCTAATGAGATTGGTAAAGTTGTGTATAAGGTGACAGTAGCTTCATCCTTTTCCCCATGTGATATGTGATATGTGGAAAATTGCTAACATTGCTCCTACAGGAGGAGGAGGAGATAGACTGAAAATAGGTAGATATGGCTGCCACATTCTGTTTTGTTTTCATGCCTTTTTTTTCTCATCCTGTATAGCTATTTGAGAAGTGGATCACAAATGTCAGAAGGGTGGGATAGCTAGAGGAATTAATGTACTTAAAAGTTAGACCAACTATTCTGTTAGAGTTTATCTTGTAGGAACAGGGATTGTGTAATTTGAGTTGCTGGGAGAAAGAGTTAAGGACTTAGACTTGCATGAGAAGGTCAGCTGGTAAGAGAAGTGGGAGATTCTCAATGTTCTAATAGTAAGGAAGAATTACCTGGAGAGCCTTTCATCCCCCTCTTCCCATCCCAAGATCCGGAATGAATTAGAATCAATATCAGTGGTGAGTCCCAGTAATGTAATCCTTTAAAATTCTCAATGGTAATTGAAAATAATGTGTTGACCAGCAAGGAGTGACACTAAAATTTGAACAGAACTGTTACTTTGTTGCAGCTATATATGATAGATCTACTTAATTTCTTATGTTTTGAGAACTACTTTTATGAAAAGTTTACATGAAGCACTTAATATAACACATCAAACACCAGAAGAAAATCAAAGTTTAATGCTTTCATGTTACTAAAGAATTATTATAATATCTCTCTAATTCTATTTTATAAGACATTCTACAAGAGGTTAAAACATTTGCATTTTGAAATTTTTATGCGTTTTCACATTCAGTGTGGCTAAGGAGGAACTTGGAAAATAATGTTAATTAGCTACTCTACTGCACTTTTTGTATTTGAATTTTCTGAAGTTATGCCCCTTAAACAGTTTATTTACATAAACTAGCTAGTAAATATTTGTGGTGTTCAGGGCACTGACTTGCACAGCCCTTGGGGCACATGGAACACAATTCAGAGACACTAATGCACTTTGATATATATTTCAAAGATTAATACATTTTTCTTACCATAAATTCACATGCTGTCATTTAGACACAATTAATGTACTGTGATCATTTACCACTGTTCAGATAATGTTGCATAGCCTAGTGCTCTCCTTTTACAGTGAGAGAAATTCAGTTCTGAAGACTGTGTGTGCAAGATGTTGATGTGGTCCCTGTAAGAAATACTAAGGTTGGTCTTGATTTACTAAGAAGATGTAATATTTTCTTTTTCTCTGACTTGTTAGGAATACAATAACTTGTGTCCTGATTTGTTGCACATCGTATTTTTGCAACGTTAATGAATTTAAATAAATTAATTGTAAAGTTTTGGTTTTGACTCATTTGCCACATTTTTCTGTCTCCCATTTCACTACTGAATTTTTACAAAGTTTATCTTGTAAGCTTTTCAAATAGTTTTAGACCTTTTGTTTCTGTAGTTTGGGTGCTGCTTCCTATTCAAGGGGGTGAAGAGTTCATCCTGCTTCAATTTTAAACATTATCTTAACTATAAGCACACTTTGTATTTCATAGTTTAGAATTATTTTAGTTATGGGGAATCCACCAATGAAATCAGTTCAATAAGTGGCTGAAAACACGGCATAAAAAATAACCTGTTTACTCTGTGGACCTGCGCAGAGGTTCAAGTTGGTTGCAGTTGTTTTGCATTTACTCCTTAATCACTGTTCAACTGCTTAACGGCAAACAGCTGTGCACATTACTGCTGCCTTTAATCCAGTTAGGATACCGTTTGGGATTACGTAAACGCAAATACAAACTGAAGTATTTGTCTTGCATTAAGCATAAATTTTAAATACAGATTCTCCCGAATTGAAATTCTGTGATTCACAAACTAAACGCTTGCAGGGTTAAATGAATTGCCGCCCTGTTTCGTTAAGAAATACTTGGCTATAAACTTAAGAATTTGTCTTCAATTTTGTATTACTGGGCCTTCAACAGTATTACGCTGAACACACTTGAGGCATAAAATGTGACTGCCTTACATTTTCTACTTGTGCGTCTAACATTGAAGAGTCTGTAAAATTGTAATTCTCTTATTAACGATTTAGTGAACCTGGTGAATTACTTGGGAGCTAAACCTGTTTAGCGGTCTGAGGCTTGAAAACTGCGGCCCCACGCTCCTCCTCTCTCCACATCCCTCCCCTCTCACAAGACTTGAGTGGTTGGCGGGAGCAGGAATGGGCGGGGCTCACGGGCCTACGTCATTTCCCGCTTCTGCGAGTGCTTCCGGGTCGTCGACCTAACGCTGCTTTCTCTGCGGCGGCCGGAGAGATACTCCGGCGAAGAAGGTATCTCTTGCTGGGTTTCTGGCCGACCCACTTCTGTCGGCTCCGAGGCGGGAAGCGCCCTTTCCACAGGTACTGGGTGAGCCGGCCCGCGCTCTCTGCCACCATTCAGAGCAGGCATTGCGTCCGTTGGGTCTTCTGCGAGGGCCTTTTCGGCCTGCGTTCGGCCCGTTACCGACTTTGCTGCCGGGATGGCCCCGCGGCGCTTCCCGGGGTGGGAAGGGAAGGAAAGGAAAGGGAGGCGGCTGGGAGGCTTGTTGTACTCGGGGCGCCATGTGAACAGTCCGGAGGGTGGGGGGTTGGGGGGCAGGGGTCCTCAGCCCAGCACCGTATTTTTAGCCAGATAGAAGTCTTAAAGCTTACATGGTGATTTTTCCCCACAGTATCGGGGCGGGCTTGCCGGGGTGGGGGGCGGCGTTTCTTAAGTGTCTCATTCTGTGTGTCTTCGGTGCTTGAAGTCTGCTTTTCAACCTCATGTGAACTCGTACCGGAATGAATTTAAACTGGATGGTTTGCTCAAGAAAGACTAGGACTATCAGGTTACTTCCGAATGTGGAGCCTTCTACTTTAATTTTCTAAACTGCAAAATGGAGTAATACTAAATTTACTTGGTTCATACCACATCTGAAAAAATTAAACATTTCACAAGGAATTTTTAGAAATCTAAGATTATTAAAGCAAGTAACTTAAACTAACATTTAAATAACATAGCTATTTCTAAAATTATTTTTTATTGAGGTATAATTGACATATAACTTAACTACATTACTTTCAGGTGTACAGCATAATGATTTAATATTTGTACACATTGTGAAAAGATGACAATAAGTCTAGTTAACATCCGTCACCAAACGTAGTTGAAAAAAAATTTTTTTTTCATATGATGAGGACTTTTAAGATCTACTGTCTTAGCAACTTTCAAATATGCAATGCAGTATTATTAACTCTGGTCACCATCCTGTACATTATATCCCCATGACTTACTTATTTTATATTTGCAAGTTTGTAGTTTCGCCCATCCTTTTCCCCAACTTTCAATCTTTTATCTATGAGCTTGATTTTCTTCTCTTTTGTTTTTTAGTTTCCACATGTAAGTGAGATCATGTGGTGTTTTTTTCTCTGACTTATTTCACTTGGTGTAATGACCTCAAAGCCCATTCACATTGTGCCAAATGGCAGGATTTCATTTTTCTAAATGTCTGAATAATATTCCATTCTATATACCGCATTGTTTTTATCATTCATCCATGGATGGACACTTTGATTGTTTCTGTATCTTGGCTATTGTAAATAATGCTGCAGTGAAAGAAAAGTGCATGCATCTTCTTGGGTTTTTTTGGGGGGGGGGCGGATATAGTTGATTTACAATGTTATGTTAGTTTTAGGTGTACAGCAAAGTGAATCAGTTATACATATATCCACTTCTTTTTTTTTTTTTTTTTTTTAAGATTCTTTTCCCACATAGGTCATTACAGAGTTTTGAGTAGAGTTCCCTGTACTTTACAGTAGGTCCTTATTAGTTATCTGTTTTATATGTAGTAGTATGTATATGTCAATCCCAATCTCCCAATTTATCCCCCCGCTTTTCCCCCGGTAGCCATAAATTTGTTTTCTACATCTGTGACTCTGTTTCTGTTTTGTAAATAAGTTCATTTGCACCATTTTTGTAGATTCCACATATAAGTGATATCATATGATATTTGTCTTTGTCTGACTTACTTCACTCAGTATGACAATCTCTGGGTCCATCCATGTTGCTGCAAATGGCATTATTTCATTCTATTTTTTTTTAACATCTTTATTGGAGTATAATTGTTTTACAGTGGTGTGTTAGTTTCTGCTTTATAACAAAGTGAATCAGTTATACATAAGGTCCCATATCTCTTCCCTCTTGCATCTCCCTCCCTCCCACCCTCCCTATCCCACCCCTCTACGTGGTCACAAAGCACCGAGCTCATCTCCCTGTGCTATGCGGCTGCTTCCCACTAGCTATCTATTTTACGTTTGGTAGTGTATATATGTCCATACCACACTCTCACTTTGTCACAGTTTCCTTCCCCCTCCCCATATCCTCAAGTCCATTCTCTAGTAGCTCTATGTCTTTATTCCTGTCTTACCCCTAGGTTCTTCATGACATTTTTTTTTCTTAAATTCCATATATATGTGTCAGCATACAGTCTTTGTTTTTCTCTTTCTGACTTATTTCACTCTGTGTGACAGACTCTAGGTCCATCCACCTCATTACAAATAACTTAATTTCATTTCTTTTTATGGCTGAGTAGTATTCTGTTGTATATATGTGCCACATCTTCTTTATCCATTCATCCGATGATGGACACTTAGGTTGTTTCCATCTTCTGGCTATTGTAAATAGAGCTACAATGAATATTTTCGTACATGACTCTTTTTGAATTATGGTTTTCTCAGGGTATATGCCCAGTAGTGGGGTTGCTGGGTCATATGGTAGTTCTATTTGTAGTTTTTTAAGGAACCTCCATACTGTTCTCCGTAGTGGCTGTACCAATTCACATTCCCACCAGCAGTGCAAGAGTGTTCCCTTTTCTCCACACCCTCTCCAGCATTTATTGTTTCTAGATTTTTTGATGATGGCCATTCTGACTGGTGTGAGATGATATCTCATTGTAGTTTTGATTTGCATTTCTCTAATGATTAATGATGTTGAGCATTCTTTCATGTGTTTGTTGGCAGTCTGTATATCTTCTTTGGAGAAATGTCTGTTTAGGTCTTCTGCCCATTTTTGGATTGGGTTGTTTGTTTTTTTGTTATTGAGCTGCATGAGCTGCTTGTAAATTTTGGAGATTAATCCTTTGTCAGTTGCTTCATTTGCAAATATTTTCTCCCATTCTGAGGGTTGTCTTTTGGTCTTGTTTATGGTTTCCTTTGCTGTGCAAAAGCTTTGAAGTTTCATTAGGTCCCATTTGTTTATTTTTGTTTTTATTTCCATTTCTCTAGGAGGTGGGTCAAAAAGGATCCTGCTGTGATTTATGTCATAGAGTGTTCTGCCTATGTTTTCCTCTAAGAGTTTGATAGTTTCTGGCCTTACATTTAGGTCTTTAATCCATTTTGAACTTATTTTTGTGTATGGTGTTAATCTCATACTTTTACATGTCCCTGTCCAGTTTTCCCAGCACCACTTATTGAAGAGGCTGTCCTTTCTCCACTGTACATTCCTGCCTCCTTTATCAAAGATAAGGTGACCATATGTGCGTGGGTTTATCTCTGGGCTTTCTAACCTGTTCCATTGATCTATCTTTCTGTTTTTGTGCCGGTACCATACTGTCTTGATTACTGTAGCTTTGTAGTATAGTCTGAAGTCAGGGAGCCTGATTCCTCCAGCTCCATTTTTCGTTCTCAAGATTGCTTTGGCTATTCGGGGTCTTTTGTGTTTCCATACAAATTGTGAAATGTTTTGTTCTAGTTTTGTGAAAAATGCCATTGGTAGTTTGATGGGGATTGCATTGAATCTGTAGATTGCTGTGGGTAGTAGAGTCATTTTCACAATGTTGATTCTTCCAATCCAAGAACATGGTATATCTCTCCATCTGTTTGTATCATCTTTAATTTCTTTCATCAGTGTCTTATAATTTTCTGCATACAGGTCTTTTGTCTCCTTAGGTAGGTTTATTCCTAGATATTTTATTCTTTTTGTTGCATTGGTAAATGGGAGTGTTTTCTTGATTTCACTTTCACATTTTTCATCATTAGTGTATAGGAATGCCAGAGATTTCTGTGCATTAGTTTTGTATCCTGCTACTTTACCAAATTCATTGATTAGCTTTAGTAGTTTTCTGGTAGCATCTTTAGGATTCTCTATGTATAGTATCATGTCATCTGCAAACAGTGACAGCTTTACTTCTTCTTTTCCGATTTGGATTCCTTTTATTTCCTTTTCTTCTCTGATTGCTGTGGCTAAAACTTCCAAAACTATGTTGAATAAGAGTGGTGAGAGTGGGCAACCTTGTCTTGTTCCTGACCTTAGTGGAAATGCATTCAGTTTTTCACCATTGAGGATGATGTTGGCTGTGGGTTTGTCATATATGGCCTTTATTATGTTGAGGAAAGTTCCCTCTATGCCTGCTTTCTGGAGGGTTTTTATCATAAATGGGTGTTGAATTTTGTCGAAAGCTTTCTCTGCATCTATTGAGATGATCCTATGGTTTTTCTCCTTCAATTTGTTAATATGATGTATCACATTGATTGATTTGCATACATTGAAGAATCCTTGCATTCCTGGAATAAACCCCACTTGATCATGGTGTATGATCCTTTTAATGTGCTGTTGGATTCTGTTTGCTAGTATTTTGTTGAGGATTTTTGCATCTATGTTCATCAGTGATATTGGCCTGTAGTTTTCTTTGTGACATCCTTGTCTGGTTTTGGTATCAGGGTGATGTGGCCTCGTAGAATGAGTTTGGGAGTGTTCCTCCCTCTGCTATATTTTGGAAGAGTTTGAGAAGGATAGGTATTAGCGCTTCTCTAAATGTTTGATAGAATTTGCCTGTGAAGCCACCTGGTCTTGGACTTTTGATTGTTGGAAGATTTTTAATCACAGTTTCAATTTCAGTGCTTGTGATTGGTCTCTTCATATTTTCTCTTTCTTCCTGATTCAGTCTTGGCAGGTTGTGCATTTCTAAGAATTTGTCCATTTCTTCCAGGTTGTCCATTTTATTGGCATAGAGTTGCTTGTAGTAATCTCTCATGATCTTTTGTATTTCTGCAGTGTCAGTTGTTACTTCTCCTTTTTCATTTCTAATTCTATTGATTTGAGTCTTCTCCCTTTTTTTCTTGATGAGTCTGGCTAATGGTTTATCAATTTTGTTTAGCTTCTCAAAGAACCAGCTTTTAGTTTTATTGATCTTTGCTATCATTTTCTTCATTTCTTTTTCATTTATTTCTGCTCTGATCTTTATGATTTCTTTCCTTCTGCTAACTTTGGGGTTTTTTTGTTCTTCTTTAATTGCTTTCAGTGCAAGGTTAGGTTGTTTATTTGAGATGTTTCCTGTTTCTTAAGGTAGGATTGTATTGCTATAAACTTCCCTCTTAGAACTGCTTTTGCTGCATCCCATAGGTTTTGGGTCATCGTGTCTCCATGGTCATTTGTTTCTAGGTATTTTTTGATTTCCTCTTTGATTTCTTCAGTGATCACTTCGTTATTAAGTAGTGTATTGTGTAGCCTCCATGTGTTTTTTTTTTGTTGTTTTTTTTTGCGGTATGTGGGCCTCTCACTGTTGTGGCCTCTCCCATTGCGGAGCACAGACTCCAGACGCACAGGCTCAGTGGCCATGGCTCATGGGCCCAGCCGCTGCATGACATGTGGGATCCTCCTGGACTGGGGTACGAACCCGTGTCCTCTGCATCGGCAGGCGGACTCTCTACCACTGCGCCACCAGGGAAGCCCCATGTGTTTGTATTTTTTACAGATCTTTTCCTGTAATTGATATCTAGTCTTATAGTGTTGTGGTCAGAAAAGGTACTTGATATAATTTCAATTTTCTTAAATTTACCAAGGCTTGATTTGTGACCCAAGATATGATCTATCCTGGAGAATGTTCCATGACCACTTGAGAAAAATGTGTATTCTGTTGGTTTTGGATGGAATGTCCTATAAATATCAATTAAGTCCATCTTGTTTAATATATTATTTAAAGCTGTGTTTCCTTATTTATTTTCATTTTGATCTGTCCATTGGTGAAAATGGGGTGTTAAAGTCCCCTACTATGAATGTGTTACTGTCGATTTCTCCTTTTCTGGCTGTTAGTATTTGCCTTATGTATTGAGGTGCTCCTATGTTGGGTGCATAAATATTTACAATTGTTATATCTTCTTCTTGGATCGATCCCTTGATCATTATGTAGTGTCCTTCTTTGTCTCTTGTAACAGTCTTTATTTTAAAGTCTGTTTTGTCTGATATGAGAATTGCTACTCCAGCTTTCTTTTGGTTTCCATTTGCATGGAATATCTTTTTCCATCCCCTCACTTTAAGTCTGTATGTTTCTCTAGGTCTGAAGTGGGTCTCTTGTAGACAGCATATATATGGGTCTTGTTTTTGTTTCCATTCAGCCAGTCTGTGTCTTTTGGTGGGAGCATTTAGTCCATTTACATTTAAGGTAATTATCGATATGTATGTTCCTATTCCCATTTTCTTAATTGTTTTGGGTTTGTTATTATAGGTCTTTTCCTTCTCTTGTGTTTCTTGCCTAGAGAAGATCCTTTAGCATTTGTTGTAAAGCTGGTTTGGTGGTGCTGAACTCTCTCAGCTTTTGCTTGTCTGTAAAGGTTTTAATTTCTCCATCAAATCTGAATGAGATCCTTGCTGGGTAGAGTAATCTTGGTTGTAGGTTATTCTCTTTCATCACTTTAAATATGTCCTGCTACTCCCTTCTGGCTTGCAGAGTTTCTGCTGAAAGATCAGCTGTTAACCTTATGGGGATTCCCTTGTGTGTTATTTGTTGTTTTTCCCTTGCTGCTTTTAATATGTTTTCTTTGTGTTTAATTTTTGACAGTTTGATTAATATGTGTCTTGGCGTGTTTCTCCTTGGATTTATCCTGAATGAGACTCTCTGTGCTTCCTGGACTTGATTAACTATTTCCTTTCTCATATTAGGGAAATTTTCAACTATAATCTCTTCAAATATTTTCTCAGTCCCTTTTTCTCTTCTTCTTCTGGAACCCCTATATTTCTAATGTTGGTGCGTTTAATGTTGTCCCAGAGGTCTCTGAGACTGTCCTCAGTTCTTTTCATTCTTTTTTCTTTCTTCTGCTCTGCAGTAGTTATTTCCACTATTTTATCTTCCACGTCACTTATCCGTTCTTCTGCCTCAGTTATTCTGCTATTGATCCCATGTAGCGTATTTTTAATTTCATTTATTGTGTTGTTCATCGTTGCTTGTTTCATCTTTAGTTCTTCTAGGTCCTTGTTAAATGTTTCTTGCATTTTGTGTATTCTATTTCCAAGATTTTGGATCATCTTTACTATCATTATTCTGAATTCTTTTTCAGGTAGACTGCCTACTTCCTCTTCATTTGTTAGGTCTGGTGGGTTTTTATCTTGCTTCTTCATCTGCTGTGTGTTTTTCTGTCTTCTCATTTTGCTTATCTTACTGTGTTTGGGGTCTCCTTTTTGCAGGCTGCAGGTTTCTAGTTCCCGTTGTTTTTGGTGTCTGTCCCCAGTGGCTAAGGTTGGTTCAGTGGGTTGTGTAGGCTTCCTGGTGGAGGGGACTAGTGCCTGTGTTCTGGTGGATGAGGCTGGATCTTGTCTTTCTGGTGGGCAGGTCCACGTCTAGTGGTGTGTTTTGAGGTGTCTGTGGACTTATTATGATTTTAGGCAGCCTCTCTGCTAAGGGGTGGGGTTATGTTCCTGTCTTGCTAGTTGTTTGGCATAGGGTGTCCAGCACTGTAGCTTGCTGGTCGTTGAGTGAAGCTGGGTGCTGCTGTTGAGATGGGGATCTCTGGGAGATTTTCGCCGTTTAATATTACATGGAGCTGGGAGGTCTCTTGTGGACCAGTGTCCTGAAGTTGGCTGTCCCACCTCAGAGGCACAGCACTGACTCCTGGCTGCAGCACCAAGAGCCTTTCATCCACACGGTTCAGAATAAAAGGGAGAAAAAGTAGAAGGAAAGAGGGGTGGGGAGAGGGAGGGAGGGAGGGAGAAAGAAAGGGAGGGAGGAAGGAAGGAGATAAAAGAAAATAAAGTAAGGTAAAATAAAGTTACTAAAATAAAAAAATTATTATTAAGAAAAAAAAATTTTTTTAAGTAAAAAAAAAAAAAGAACAGATAGAACCCTAGGACAAATGGTGGAAGCAAAGCTATACAGACAAAATCTCACACAGAAGCATACACACTCACAAAAAGAGGAAAAGGGGAAAAAATAATAAATCTTGCTCTCAAACTCCACCTCCTCAATTTGGGATGATTCGTTGTCTATTCAGGTATTCCACAGATGCAGGGTACATCAAGTTGATTGTGGAGATTTAATCCACTGCTCCTGAGGCTGCTGGGAGAGATTTTCCTTTCTCTTCTTTGTTCGCACAGCTCCCGGGGTTCAGCTGTGGATTTGGCCCCGCCTCTGCGTGTAGGTCGCCGGAGGGCGTCTGTTCTTTGCTCAGACAGGACGGGGTTAAAGGAGCCGCTGATTCGGGGGCTCTGGCTCACTCAGGCCGGGGGGAGGGAGGGGTACGGAGTGCGGGGCGAGCCTGTGGCGGCAGAGGCTGGCATGACGTTGCACCAGCCGGAGGCGCGCAGCACGTTCTCCTGGGGAAGTTGTCCCTGGATCCTGGGACCCTGCCAGTGGCGGGCTGCACAGGCTCCCCGGAAGGGAGGTGTGGAGAGTGACCTGTGCTTGCACACAGGCTTCTTGGTGGCGGCAGCAGCAGCCTTAGCGCCTCATGCCCG
The DNA here is from genome assembly GCF_949752795.1 of Hyperoodon ampullatus. Lineage (NCBI taxonomy): Eukaryota > Metazoa > Chordata > Mammalia > Artiodactyla > Ziphiidae > Hyperoodon > Hyperoodon ampullatus. The sequence goes on along the minus strand of NC_136916.1, from coordinate 50,119,313 downwards.
TCTCTGGGGTCCGCGCTGTTAGCCGAGGCTCGCGCCCATCTCTGGAGCTCCTTTAAGCAGCGCGCTTAATCCCCTCTCCTTGCGCACCAGGAAACAAAGAGGGAAGAAAAAGTCTCTTGCCTGTTCGGCACGTCCAGGCTGTGTCCCGGACTCGCTCCCGCTCCCGGCTAGCTATGGTGCACTAACCCCTTCAGGCTGTGTTCACGCCGCCAGTCCTCTCCCTTCACTCCAACCGAAGCCCGGCCCGCCCCGGCGGGTGAGCAGACAAGCCTCTCGGGGCTGGTGAGTGCTGGTCGGCACCGATCCTCTTTGCGGAAATCTCTCCGCTTTGCCCTCTGCACCCCTGTTGCTGCGCTCTCCGCGGCCCTGAAGCTCCCCCACTCCGCCACCCACAGTCTCCACCCGCGAAGGGGCTTCTAGTATGTGGAAACCTTTCTTCCTTCACGGCTCCCTCCCACTGGTGCAGGTCCCGTCCCTATTCTTTTGTCTCTGTTTATTCTTTTTTCTTTTGCCCTACACAGGTACGTGGGGAGTTTTTTGCCTTTTGGGAGGTCTGAGGTCTTCTGCCAGCGTTCAGTAGGTGTTCTGTAGGAGTTGTTCCACGTGTAGATGTATTTCTGATGTATCTGTGGGGAGGAAGGTGATCTCCGCGTCTTACTCTTCCGTCATCTTCCCCCTCTCTCCCCATTTCATTCTATTTTTATGGCTGAGTAATATTCCATTGTATATATGCCACATCTTTTTTATCCACTCCTCTGTCAGTGGACATTTAGGTTGCTTTTGTGTCTTGGTTATTGTAAATAATGCTGTAATGAACACTGGGGTGCGTGTATCTTTTCGAATTACAGTTTTCTCCAATTATATGACCAGGAGTGGGACTGCTGGATCATGTGATAGCTCTATATTCAGGGATTTTTGTGTGTTCTTTTGTGTGTGTGTTTTTTTTTTTTTTTTTTTTTTGCAGTACGCGGGCCTCTCACTGTTGTGGTGTCTCCCGTTGCGGAGCACAGGCTCCGGACGCGCAGGCTCAGCGGCCATGGCTCACGGGCCTAGCTGCTCCACGGCATGTGGGATCTTCCCGGACCGGGGCACGAACCCGTGTCCCCTGCATCGGCAGGCGGACTCTCAACCACTGCGCCACCAGGGAAGCCCCTCGTTGCAGCTTTGATCTGCATTTCTCCAATAACCAGTGATCTTGAGCATCTTTTCATGTGCTTCTTGGCAATCTGTATGTCCTCTTTGGAGAAACATCTATTTTGATCTTCTGCCCATTGTTTGATTGTTTTCTTTGTTCTGTATATTGAGCTGCATGAGGTGTTTGTATATTTTGGAGATTAATCCTTTGTAGGTCGCCTCGTTTGCAAATATTTTCTCCCATTCTCTGGGTTATTTTCGTTTTGTTTATGGTTTCCTTTGCTGTGCAAAAGCTTTTAAGTTTAATTAGGTCCCACCTGTTCATTTTTGTCTTTATTTTCGTTACTCTAAAATGTGGGTCAAAAAAGATATTGCTGTGATTTATGTCAGGGAGTGTTTTACCTTTGTTTTCCTTTAAGAGTTTTATAATATCCAGTCTTATATTCAGGTCTTTAATCCATGTCAAGTTTATTTTTGTGTATGGTGTTAGAGAGTGTTCTAATTTCATTCTTTTACATGTAGCTGTCCAGTTTTCCCAGCACCACTTACTGAAGAGACAGTCTTTTCTCCATTGTATATTCTTGCCTCCTTTGTCATAGACTAGTTGACCATAGGTGCATGGGTTTATCTCTGGACTTTCTATCCTGTTTCATTGATGTATATTTCAGTACTATACTGTTTTGATTACTACAGCTTTGCAGCACACTTTGAAGTCAGAGAGCCCGATTCCCGCAGCTCCATTTTTCTTTCTCAAGATTGCTTTGGCTGTTCGGGGTCTTTTGTGTTTCCATACAAATTGTGAAATTTTTTGTTCTAATTCTGTGAAAAATGCCATTGATAATTTGATAGGGATTGCATTGAATATGTAGATTGCCCTAGTTAGTATAGTCATTTTGACAGTGTTGATTCTTCCAATCCAAGAACATGTTATATCTCTCCATATGTTTGTGTCATCTTCAAGTTCTTTCATCAGCGTTTTATAGTTTTTAGAGTATAGGTCTTTTGCCTCCTTAGGTAGATTTATTCCTAGATATTTTATTCTTTTTGATGCGATGGTAAATGGGATTGTTTCTTTAATTTCTCCTTCTGATCTTTTGTTGTTAGTGTACAGAAATGCATCAGATTTCTGTGTATTAATTTTGTGTGCTACAACTTTACCAGATTCATTGATGAGCTCTAGCAGTTTTCTGGTAGCATCTTCAGGATTCTCTATGTATAGTATCATGTCATCTGCCATCAGTGACAGTTTTACTTCCTCTTTTCCAATTTGTATTCATTTTATTTCTTTTTCTTCTCTGATTGCCGTGACTAGGACTTCAAAACTATGTTGAATAATAGTGTTGAGAGTGGACATCCTTGTCTTGTTCCTGATCTTAGAGGAAAGGCTTTCAGTTTTTCACCATTGAGAATGATGTTTGCTTTGGGTTTGTCATATTTGGCCTTTATTATGTTGAGGTAGGTTCCCTCTATGCCCACTTTCTGGAGAGTTCTTAAAATAAATGGGTGTTGAATTCTGTTAAAAGCGTTTTCTGCCTGTGTTGAGATGATCATATGATTTTTATTCTTCAATTTATTGGTGTGGTGTATCACACTGATTGATTTGTGGATATTGAAGAATCCTTGCATCCCTGGCATAAATCCCACTTGATCATGATGTATGATCCTTTTAATGTGTTGTTGGATTTGGTTTGCAAGTGTTTTCTTGAGGAATTTTGCATCTATGTTCATCTGTCATATTGGCCTGTAATTTTCTTTTTTTGTGGTATCTTTATCTGGTTTTGGTATCAGGATGATGGTGGCCTCATAGAATGTGTTTGGGAGTGTTCCTCTGCAATGTTGGGGAATAGTTTCAGAAGGATGGGTGTTAACTCTTCTCTAAGTGGTTGATACAATTTGCCTCTGAAGCCATCTGGTCTTGGACTTTTGTTTGTTAGAAGTTTTTAATTACAGTTTCAATTTCACTACTTGTGATTGGTCTGTTTATATTTTCTAATTCTTCCTGGTTCAGTCTTGGAAAGTTGTACTTTTCCAAGAATTTGTCCATTTCTTCCAGGTTGTCCAGTTTATTGCCATATAGTTGCTTGTAGTAGTCTCTTAAAATCCTTTGTATTTCTGTGGTGTCCATTGTAACTTCTCATTTTTCATTTCTTTTTTTTTTAACATCTTTATTTATAATGGTGAGTTAGTTTCTGCTTTATAACAAAGTGAATCAGTTACACATATACATATGTTCCCATATCTCTTCCCTCTTGCATCTCCCTCCCTCCCACCCTCCCTATCCCATCCCTCTAGGCGGTCACAAAGCACCAAGCTGATATCCCTGAGCTGACCTCCCTGTGCTGTGCGGCTGCTTCCCACTAGCTATCTGTTTTACGTTTGGTAGTGTATATATGTCCATGCCACTCTCTCACTATGTCCATTTCTAATTTTATTGATTTGAGCCCTCTCCCTTTTTTTCTTGATGAGTCTGGCTAAAGATTTATCAGGTTCATCTTTTCAAAGAACGAGCTTTTAATTTCATTGATCTTTTCTGTCGTTTTCTTCATCTGTATTTCATTTACTTATGCTCTCATCTTTATGATTTCTTTCCTTATACTGACTTGCAGTTTTGTTTGTTCTTCTTTCTCTAGTTGCTTTAGGTGTAAGGTTAGGTTGTTTGAGATGTTTCTTATTTCCTGAGGTAAAATTGTAGTGCTATAAACTCCCCTCTTAGAACTGCTTTTGCTATGTGTCATAGGTTTTGGATCGTCGTGCTTTCATTTTCAGTTGTCTCTAGGTATTTTTTGATTTCCTCTTTGATTTCTTCAGTGATCCATTGGTTGTTTAGTAGCATATTGTTTAGCCTCCATGTGTTTGTGTTTTTTACAGTTTTTTTCTTATAGTTGATTTCTAATCTCATAGCACTGTAGTCAGAAGAGATGCTTGATATGATTTCAGTTTTCCTAAATTTACCGAGGTTCACTTTGTGGCCCAAGATGTGATCAATCCTGGACAGTGTACCATGTGCACTTGAAAAGAATGTGTATTCTTCTGCTTTTGGATTCAATGCTCTATAAATATCAATTAAGTCCACCTGGTCTAATGTGTCATTTAAGGCCTGTGTTTCCTCGTTGACTTTCTGTCTGGATGATCTGTTCATTGATGAAACTGGGGTGTTAAAGTCCCCCACTATTATTATTGTGTTACTGTTGATATCCCCTTTTATGGCTGTTAGCATTTGTCTCATATATTGAGGAGCTCCTGTGTTGGGTGCATATATATTTACAATTGTCATATCTTGGATTGATCCCTTGATCATTAGGTAGTGTCCTTCCTTGTCTCTTGTAACATTCTTTATTTTAAAGTCTGTTTTATCTGATATGAGTATTGCTACTCCAGATTTCTTTTAATTTCCATTTGCATGGAGTACCTTTTTCCACCCCTTCACTTTCTGTCTGTATGTGTCCCTAGGTCTGAAGTGGATCTCTTGTAGACAGTGTGTATACGGGGTCTTGTTTTTGTATTCATTCATCCAGTCTTTGTCTTTTGGTTGGAGCATTTATTCCATTTACATTTAAGGTAATTATCTTTATGTATGTTCTTATTGCCCTTTTCTTAATTGTTTTGGATTTTTTTTTAGGTCTTTTTTCTCCCATTCCTCTTTTGTTCTCTTCTCTTGTGATTTGCTGACTAACTTTAGTGTTGTGTTTGGATCCTTTTTTCTTTTTTGTGTGTGTATCTATTGTAGATTTTCAGTTTGTGATTACCATGAGGTTTTGATATAGCAGTCTGTACATAAACAAGATTGTTTTCTGTTGCTGGTCTTAATTTCAAATGTATTTCCCATATCCTGTATTTGTGCTCTCCTCACAATTGCTGATTTCGATATCATATTTGTGTGTGGATGATTTCCTACCTTTACTGTATGTTTGCCTTTAACAGTGAGCTTTTCCATTTGTAATTTTCCTGTTTCTCATTGTGGCCTTTTCTTGTCTACCTAGAGAACTTTCTTTAGCATATGTTGCAAAGCTGGTCTGGTGGTGCTGAATTCTCTTAGCTTTTGCCTGTGTGAAGCTTTTGATTTTGTCGTTGAATCTGAACAAGAGCCTTGCTGGGTAGAGTATTCTTGGTTGTAGGTTCTTACCTTTCATCACTTTAAATATATTTTGCCACTCCCTTCTAGTCTGCAGTTTCTGCTGAAAAATTAGCTGATAACCTTATGGGAATTCTTTTGTATGTTATTTGTTGCTTTTCCCTTGTTGCTTTTAATATTTTTTGTGTGTGTTTAATTTTTGTCAGTTTCATTACTATGTGTCTTGGCGTGTTCCTCCTTGGGTTTAATCCTTTATGGGACTCTGTGCTTCCTGGACTTGGGTGACTTTTTCCTTTCCCATGTTAGGGAAGTTTTCAGCTATTAATCTCTTCAAATATTTTCTCAGGTGCTTTCTGTCTCTTGTCCTTCTGGGACTCATATATGTGAATGTTGGTGCATCTAACAAAGTCCTGAGGTCTCTTAAACTGTCCTATTTTTTTTTTCATTCTTTTTTCTTTTCTCTGTTCTGTGGCAGTCATTTCCACCGTTCAGTCTTCCAGCTCCCTTATCCGTTCTTCTGCCTCATTTATTCTGCTATTTATTCCTTCTAGTGTATTTTCATTTCAGTTATTTTACTGTTCATTTCTGTTTGTTTCTTCTTAAATCTTCTAGCTTGCTCTTAAACATTTCTTGCATCTTTTAGGTCTGTGCTTCCATTCTTTTTCCGAGATCTTGGATCGTCTTTACCATCATTACTCTGAAATCTTTTTTGGGTAGATTGCCCTTCTCCGCTTCATTTAGTTGTTCTTCTGGGGCTTTATTTTGTTTTTTTATCTGGGACATATTTCTCCAATATCTCATTTTGTCTATCTTTCTGTATTGTGGTCCTGTTCCACAGGCTGCAGAGTTGTAGTTCTTCTTGTTTCTGCTTCTGCCCCCTTGTGGATGAGGCTGGTCTAAGAGGCTTTTGCAGGTTTCCTGGTGGGTGGGACTGGTTCCTGCCCACTGATGGGTGCAGCTGGGTCTTGTCCCTCTGGTGGGCAGGGCTGTGTCAAGAGGTGTGTTTAGGGCTTCCCTGGTGGGGCAGTGATTGAGAGTCTGCCTGCCGATGCAGGGGATGCGGGTTCGTGCCCCGGTCCGGGAAGATCCCACATGCCACGGAGCGGCTGGGCCCGTGAGCCATGGCCGCTGAGCCTGCACGTCCGGAGCCTGTGCTCCACAACGGGAGAGGCCACAACAGTGAGAGGCCCACGTACCGCAAAAAAAAAAAAAAAAAAGCAAAAAGAGGTGTGTTTAGCAGGCAGCTGTGGGCTCAGGAAGACTTTTGGCAGCCTGTCTGCTGATGGGTGGGGCTGTGTTCCCACCCTGTCAGTTCTTTGGCCTGAGGTGTCCCTGCACTGGAGCCTAGAGGGTGTTGGGTGGGGCCAGGTGTTGGTGAGAAAATGGCGGCCTCCAGGAGGGCCCACACCAATGAGTACTCCCCAGAACTACCTCCACCTGTGTTTTTGTCCCTGCAGTGAGCCACAGCTGCTCCCCGCCTCTACAGAAGGCCCTCCAATACTAGCAGGTAGGTCTGGCCCAGGATCCTGTGAGTTCACTGCTTTTTCTCCTGGGTCCTGGTGTGCACAAGACCTTGTGTGTGCTAAGAGTGGAGTTTCTGTCTCCCCCAGTCCTGTGGAATTCCTGCAGTCAAAAGCCACAGACGCTCAGAGCCAGATGCTCTGAGGGCTCCTCCTCCCATTGCCAAACCCGGCCCCAGGCTGGGGAGCCTGATGTGGGGCTCAGAACTTTCACTCCTATGAGATAACCTCTGTGGTAATCATTATTTTACAGTTTGTGGATCGCCTACCCAGTGGGTATGGGATTTGATTTTACTGCGATTGTGCCCCTCCTGCCGTCTCAATGTGGTTTCTTCTTTGTCTTTGGATATGGGATATCTTTTTCAGTAGGTTCCAGTCTTTTTTTGTCAATAGTTGTTCAGCAGTTAGTTGTGATTGCAGTGTTTTTGTGAGAGGAGATGAACCCATGTCCTTCTACTCTGCCATCTTGTCTCCCATCCCACAATTTCTTTATCCATTCATCCTTTGATGGACACTTAAGTTGTTTTCATATCTTGGCTATTGTGAATAGTGCTATAGTGAACATGTGGGTGCATATATCTTTTCCAGTTAGTGTTTTCTTTTTCTTCCGATAAGTACTCCAAAGTGGAGTTGTTGGATCATATGGGAGTTCTCTTTTACTTTTTTGAGAAACGTCCATACTTTTCCATAGTGGCTGCACCACAGTTTGCATGCCTACCAACAATGCACAAGGGTTCCCTTTAATGCACATCTTCACCAACACTTGCTATTAACTGTCATTTTGATAATAGTTATTTTACCAGGTGTGAGGTGATATTTCACTGTGGTTTTGATTTGCATTTCCCTGATAATTAGTGATGTTGAGCAGCTTTTCATGTACCTGTTGGCCATCTGTATATGTTCTTTGGAAAAGTGTTCACATCTTTTGCCCAATTTTTTTTATAGAAGTATAGTTAATTTACAACATTGTGTTAGTTTCAAGTGTACAACAAAGTGATTCAGTTATACATATATATAAATATATGTTTTTTCAAGTTCTTTTCCCTTATAGGTTATAACAAGATATTGAGTATAGTTCCCTGTGCTATACAGTAGGTCCTTGTTGCTTACCTATGTTATATGTAGTACTGTGTATATGTTAATCCCAAACTCCTAATTCATCCCCTGCCCCCTCCCCTCCCCAATTCCTTTGGTAACCATAAGTTTGTTTTCTGTCTGTGAGTTGATTTCTGTTTTGTAAATAAGTTTATTTATATCATTTTTTTAGATTCCACATGTAAGTGATATCGTATGATATTTTGTCTTTCTCTGTCTGACTTCACTTAATATGATCATCTCTAGGTCCATCCATGTTGCTACAAATGTTCTGTCCAATTTTTAATTGGATTGTTTTTTTGCTATTGAGTTTTATGTATTCTTTATACATTTTGGATATCAGGCCCATATGAGATACATGATTTGCAAATATTTTCCCCCATTCAGTAGGTAGCCTATTTTTTTTATGGTTTCCTTTGCTGTGCATAAGCTTTTTAGTATGATCCTGTCCCACTTATTTATTTTTGCTTTTATTGCTTTTGCTTTTGGTGTCAGATTCAAAAAATCATCACCAAGACCTGTGTCAAGGAGCTTATTACCACCTATGTTTTCTTCTAGGAGTTTTAGGGGGTTTATGGTATTAGGTCTTACATTTCAAGCCTTTAATCCATTTTGAGTTCAGTTTTGTGTATGGTGTATGATAATGGTCTAGTGTCTTTTTTCTTGCATGTGGATACCCAGTTTTCCCAGCACCCTTTATTGAAGAGACTGTCCTTTCCCCATTGTTCTTCCTTCCTTCCTTCCTTCCTTCCTTCCTTCCTTCCTTCCTTCCTTCCTTCCTTCCTTTGCTGTGTTGGGTCTTCGTTGCTGCACGCGGTCTTTCTCTAGTTGCAGTGAGCAGGGGCTACTTTTCATTGTGGTGCGTGGGCTTCTCATTGCAGTGGCTTCTCTTGTTACGGAGTACAGGCTCTAGGCGCACAGGCTTCAGTAGTTGTGGCGTGGGGGCTCTAGAGCGCAGGCTCAGTAGCTGTGGCGCACGGGCTTAGTTGCTCTGCGGTATGTGGGATCTTCCCAGACCAGGGCTCGAACCCATTCCCCTGCATTGGCAGGCAGATTCTTAACCACTGCACCATCAGGTAAGCCCTCCCAATTGTACATTCTCGCCTCCTTTGTTGTTAATTACTTGACTGTACATGTGTAAGTTTATTTCTGGGCTCTTTATTGTATTCCATTCATCTATACGTCTGTTTTTATGGCAGTAATGTACTGTTTTGATTACTATAGCTTTGCAATAGAATTAGATATCAGCAAACATGATGCCTCGAGCTTTGTCCTTCTTTCTCAAGATTGCTTTGGCATTTTGGTGCCTTTGTGGTTTCATATATGTTTTAGAACTGTTTGTTCTATTTGTTTGAAAAATGCCATTGGAATTTTGATAGGAATTGTGTTGAATCTGTAGATTGCTTTAGGTAGTATGGATATTTTAATAATATTGATTCTTCCAGTCCACGTGCATGGAATTTCTTTCTGTTTATTTGTGTCATACTCAGTTTCTTTCATCATTGTCTTATAGTTTTCAATGTCCAGGTCTTTCCTCTCTTTGGCTAAATTTATTTCTCTTTGGCTAAATTTATTTCTAAGTATCTTGTTCTTTTTGATGCAATCGTAAATGGGATTATTTCTCTTTCTGATAATTCATTATTAACTTATAGTTATTTTCCGGTAACTCTTAGGCTTTCGTTAAATGGGCAGGACACAAGATTCTGTACTCTGACTTTATCAAGTTTATATCTTCTTACTGGGACCCCTTCTTGCCCTTTTTATCCCCCCTCAGCTACCCACATACATTTTACTAACTGATTTTTTTGTGTTCATTTATTTATTGAACAAATATTCCATTGTCTCCTATTACGTCTCAGGTAGTGTTTGTTCTAGGTGCCTGGTTTACTTCAGTGAACAAAAACAGACAAAAGTCCCTGCCCTGGTAGGTTGTACAGTCTATTGAAGGATGCAGAAAATAAACATAAACTAAGGAAACTATATAACATGTTAGAAGGTGATGGTGCCATCAAAGAAACATAGCAGGGTGCGGGGGATTGGGCAGTTCCAGAGTGGAGGTGGGAGTTGGGCTTTTAAATATGGTGGTCTGTTTAGGCCTCATTAAGTACGTGCTATACTTGAAGGAATTAAGAAAAACAAGGGGATATCTGGGAGAAGAGCATTCCAGGTAAAAAGGAGAGCCTTTACAAAGGCTTACATAGGCAGGAACATGTCTGTCATGTTCTAAGAAAAACAAGGAGAAGCCAGTTTGTCTGGAGAAGGGCAAGAACAAGGGGGAGATGGCAAATGAGGTCAGTGAGATAATGGGTAGCCAGATTATTATAAGGACTGAATGAAATGGAAACCATGGGAGGTTTGCACAGAGAAGAGATATGTTCTAACCTTTGTTTTAAAAGATCACCTGACTGCTGAATTGGGATTAGAATCTAGGGGGCAAGCATGGAAGTAGGGAAAACAGTTAGGAAGCTGTTTCAGGAATCCCAATGACAGGTGATGGTGGCACATACCAGGGTGATAACAATGGACATGGTGAGAAATGGTTGGATTCTGAATCCATATTGAAGGTAGAGTTTACAGGTTATGCTAGGGATTGGATGTGGAGGTAAGATGGCCAGACTGGGGGTAGGGAGGGGTGGTCGGGAATAACTTCAAAGGTTTTTGCCTAAGCCCATAGAGGTATGGAGTTAATCAACTGAGATGGGAAGGACAACACATAGAGATGTTGAGTAGGCAGTTGGATCCAGGAGTGAGAGTTCAGGGCAAGGTCTGTTCTAGTATATGAATTTGGGAATCATCAGCAATGGTATGTAAAACCATGACACAAAGCAGTATCACCAAGGAACAAGTGTAGACAGAAAGCAGCGAACCACAGAGGTGTCTTGTGACATTAAGAGTTAAGGGAGAAGAGCCTCAACCAACAAACAATATTGAGAAGGATGAACCAGTGAGTTTAAGAGAACAACCCAAAAAGTGTACTGTCCCAGAAGCTAAACCAAGATCCTTTATCAAAGAGGAGGGAGTAATCAGCCATGTCAAATGATTAAGTCTGGTGAGAACTAAGAATTGAGGATTATTAGTTTTAGCATTGCCAGTGGTGATTTTCACCATCTGTTACATTGGAGTGCTTGAGGCAAAACTGTATAAGGAGTGAGTTTAAGAGAAAGTGTGAGAAAAGGAATGAGAGACAGTGAGTACAGACAACTCAGGAGTTTTTGCTGCAAAGAGGAATAGAGAAATAGAGTGAGCTGGCCAGAGAAGCGAGTTGAGACTTTTTTTTAAGATGGGAGAAGTAGCTGCCTGTTTGTTTGCTAATGGGAAGGATCCATAGAGATGGGAAATTTGATAGGGATAGAAGGAATAATTGAATTGTTGGAAAAATATCCTGTCCGTAATAGGGGGGATAGGACCTGATCCACAGGTAGAAGGATTGTATTTAGGTAACAGCATGGCTAGTTTGACTATAGTGACAGGCAGAGTATATGGGTGTAGATATTGGTAGGTAGTTAGATGTAGTTTTGAGAGTTGAAGTTTTCATTGCTTCACTTTCCTCAGTAAAGTAGAAAACCTATTATAAATGCATGTAAGTGCAGTACAGTTTGATATTAGCATTTTGACATATCAGCAGGTTATTTATTCACTAACAAATACTTACTGAATTCATACTAGGCATTGTTCTAGATAGTAAATATATAACTGAGCATAAGTCCTATCTTGAGGGAACGTCTGTTTTAGTGGATGGAAATAGAATAAGCATATATATGTCAGCTTCGATTAGTGATATAAATGAAAATAAAGCAGTGTAAAGGGGAAGGGAGGTAGTTCTTTCTTATACGTTGGTCACAAAATGATGAAGTGACATCTGAGCAGAGATCTGAATCAGATGAGAGGTAAACCCTGCAGGTGTCTGTGCATTACATTTGAAACAGAAAGAACAGCCAGTGCAAAGGCCCTAAAGCAAGAACATCTTGCCGTATTGGAGCAAGGGACTAGTATGGCTGAAGCAGAGTGGATGACGGAGTAGGTGGAAGAAGTCAAGTTCAGAGAGGTGGTGGGGGGCAGATCATGCAGGCCTTGTAAACCATTAGGAGGACCTTGGTTTCTACTCTGAGATAGGATGCTGCCTTGGGAGGTTTTGAACAGATGAGTGATGAGATTTTATTTGTGTTTTAAAAGGCTCAGCGTGGCTGCTGTGGGGGCAGGGGTGGGATAGACAAGGGTAGAAAGAAGGAGACGCCTTACTTGGCTATCACCATAAATCTTAGTGACAGATTAATGGTGACTTAGTGCTAGCAGTGGAGATGGTCAACGTTGTTGGATTCTGGTTATATTCAGAAGGAAGAACTGAAAGGATTGGCTGACAGATTGCACGCAGGGTGAGAGAGAATTTGACTATAAGGTTTTGGGGCCGTCTTACTGGAAGACTAGATTTACTGTTAATTGAGGTGGACAAACCGAGGGCAGAAAAGGTTTGGAGGAGTATCCAGAATTTGGTTTGTAACTAATTTGATCTACCACTTTATATTTCCATCCAGTGTCAAGTAGGCAGTTTTATATATGGCAACATGGGAATATAAAAGGTCAGGACTGGCAATGTAAGTTTGCACGTCATCAGCAGATAAATAGAACGTATTTAAAGCCATAAGCCTAGATGAGGTAACTAAGGGAGTAAACCATATAGAGAAGACATGAGAAGCCTTGGGGCACTCAAGTAGTTAGTTAGAAGTTAAGATTGCTGAGGAGCAACCAACAGAAGGAAACAAGAAACAGTACTATCCAGTGAGGTGGGAGGAGAAAACTGAGTGTGGGGTCCCAGAAGCCAAAGAAAAGACTTCAAGAAGGCAGAAATGATCAAGTGTATCAAGTGCTCACAAGGTGTGTAATGTGAAGACTGATAACTATTATTTTTGCTGAGTTTTACCTGATGTTTACTCCTGAATACAGCTGTCTCCTTCTGTCTATCTCTAAACTGAAAGTGCCATGAGGTCAGGTATCTAATACATGACATGTAGTAAAAGCTCAGTATTTGCTGAATATGTGTTACTGGCACCCTCTTCGAGCCCTCATCCCTCATCTCTTTCTAATCTTGCACTTGAGTACATTGTTTACATTGCTGCCCATTTGTCTGACCTTTCCTGTCTAGAAAGCTTCAGGGGCTCCCCATTACCTGCATTATAAAATCCTGGCACCTCTCCTGACAAATCCATCCATGTCATCTTTTTCAGCCTCATCTCCTACCACTTCCTATTCATACCTATACCTTAATATGGAACAATTTATAGTTCTGTCTATGGACTGTATTATTTCATCCTTCTATGGCTTTACTCATTCTATTTATTTTTTCAGCCTAAGATGACTTTCTTCCTTTGCTTGGCCTAAAGTCTAGCTTGAAGAATCAGGAAGCTTTTGTGATGAGCCAACTCATTCAGTCCACAGGCAGCCTCCATAATAACTGTATATAATCTCTATCACAGTTCTTATTCTCTATTTAACTTTTTTATGTGTCTGTTACCTTTTCTAAAGTATAAATTTTTTTTTTTTTTTTTTTTTTTTTTTTTTTTTTTTTTTTTTTTTTTTTTTTTTTTTTGTGGTACGCGGGCCTCTCACTGTTGTGGCCTCTCCCGTTGCGGAGCACAGGCTCCGGATGCGCAGGCTCAGCAGCCATGGCTCACGGGCCCAGCCGCTCCGCGGCATATGGGATCCTCCCAGACCGGGGCACGAACCCGTATCCCCTGCATCGGCAGGCGGACTCTCAACCACTGCGCCACCAGGGAGGCCCTAAAGTATAAATTTTTTAGGGTCAGAAGTGTATCTTTATTTATCTTCCTCTCCATGGTACCTATCACAGTGCTATCTTCTGGGTAGGCACTCTATAAATACTGAATTTTAAGAGAACAGGAAAATGAAGGGGAAGGCATTCAAAGGTGAGCTGAAGATTGGATCAGTGACTTGACAGTAAGTAGAAAAGAATGGTACATGGTAAATTCTAGACTAGGTCAAAAGGTAGATACTTGAAAGAAATGGTAAAGATGTACATTTTAATATATATATCTATACTTTGTACAAAGGAGTATAAATGCCTACGTCAAAATAATAGAAAAAATAAATAGAAAAACTATTTTTAACTATTCCTTGCAATTCCTCAGTTATTATGTAGTATGCTAATAGTATATATTAGAAAATATGAAGTAGACTATGTTACATATGTAATTTATAATTTTTTTAATAGTTTCATATTAAATTTTTAGGATATCAATGCAAGCCTGAATAAGAAGAAGAATTTCTCCCTCCTAAGCCATGGCATATCAGTTGTACAGAAATACCACTTTGGGAAACAGTCTTCAGGAGAGCCTCGATGAGCTTATACAGGTGAGGGACTCAAAATCAACATTTTTATTTAGATGGATCTATAATAATTCGTGTTCTCATACTTATGAGAATGGCATAGTCTACGTAGCTTTAAGATAACTTTGGATAAGTTAATACAAGTCGTGAGATTTAAATTAGAATTTTGAATTTATATTTTAATTTTAGGAAAATTAACCTTTTTATGTAAACCTCTCATCCAAGAACATATTATATATTTCCATTTATTTTCATATATAAGATTAGACTTTTTTTTAATGTATTATTGGTCCCAGGTTTTTTATTTAAAAGAAACTTGGTTCCTTCAATTTATCGAACACTTCTTTCCAGATACTGTGAAGGAGTGATAGACAAAGTTTTGTCCTGGTGTTGTAACATCACTGCATGTTTTCTTTTTAAAATTATGTTTGTGTCAAGATAATGCAAGAAAATATTGTCAGGCTTTGCTTCTTAGTTGTCAGTTATGGCAAAAAAGAATAAGGAATTCTAGTTTAGAGACTCTGGTTAACCTCAACTAAATTTTAGATGATAATTCATGATTTTTTGTTTTTGTAGCTTTTTAAAAAAAATTTGTTTTATTTTTGGCTGTGTTGGGTCTTCATTTCTGTGCGAGGGCTTTCTCTAGTTGTGGTGAGTGGGGGCCACGCCTCATCACGGTGCGCGGGCCTCTCACTGTCGCGGCCTCTCTTGTTGTGGAGCACAAGCTCCAGACGCGCAGGCTCAGTAGTTGTGGCTCACGGGCTTAGTTGCTCTGCGGCATGTGGGATCTTCCCAGACCAGGGCCCAAACCCGTGTCCCTGCATTGGCAGGCAGATTCTCAAGCACTGTGCCACCAGGGAAGCCCTGTAATTCATGTATTTTTGTTTTATTTTTTCTTTAATGTTCTTCTCTAAGAAGATTCATGACCTTTATTTTTTCTCAGTCTCAACAGATTACCCCCCAACTTGCCCTTCAAGTTCTACTTCAGTTTGATAAGGCTATAAATTCAGCGTTGGCACAGAGGGTCAGGAACAGAGTCAATTTCAGGGTAAGGATATTTTCTTAAATCTACAAGCTGCACCATGATTGTTAGCAGTAGTGCTTTTTAGGACACCTACATATTTATTAATCATAAAAAGAGATGTCTTAATCAAACTTTGGAACTTGTTTGATAACTGAATTCTGCTTGATGTTTAAATCTGTATACTCAGTTCATCCACTTAATGTGAGATATAGAGTTGTTTTTAGATTCTTGTTCTGTTGTTTCACAAATCAGCCTATGTATGTTTGGCTACCTTCCCTGAAGAGTTACTGAGATTTCAAATGTCTGAAACATTATCTGCAAGATTGAAGGTAAGTGAGAGTAATCTCTAAGGATCAGTTATGTTTTTTAAACTCTTGACCAGGGAAGCTCAGAGTTATTTCTAGAAACTTCACGTTGCCTCCCACCTACTCTTAGATAACATGGCTTATAAAGACCTGACCTGTTGGCAGATAATGGTCTCTTCTGGTAGCTTGGTCTCATTTGAATCATTTGTACTTTGAACAGTAATCCCAAACTGAACAAAACTGTCTTTCTCAATTCGATGGCAAATTCAGATTAAAAGATATGAAAATCAACAAATGAAAAGAATATAGATGTTAATTTGCATTTAAGAGAACATCAGTGTTTGGGGTTTTTGGTTTTAGTTTGTGATGAAAAGCACAAAAGAAAATTATCATTTATTCAACGAACATTTCAATGCCTATTAAATACGAGGCATTGTTCTGGCTATTGGGTATACACGGCAAAAGAAGACAGGCCCCATTCGACTTATTTTAGTGAAGGGGTAAAATCTGCATGTATTTTATATTCATATAAATAAGTCACATCAGTTTCACATGCCTAACAATGATCTGGAGTAAAACATGTCTTTGTAAAATTTTATCAGTGGATTCTTGAATTTTTAACAGTAATAATGCCGGCAAAGTTTCCTTTTTGTACAACCATACATACAAATGTGCCTGGTTTGTCATTCAGAATCTGATCCTTTAATTCTAAATTGATCCATGTTGATACATACTTGCCCATGTAGAAAATTTGTTTGACTACTTATCAGAGTTGTAGGGTTCACAAGACCTGAGTGGTCTTCTAGTTGTATTATTGTAGGTTTCTAGTTTGGATCTCTTTAGCTAAAGGTAAATTAACTTTAAAAATGTTATTCAGTAGATATATGTAAAAAATATATGTATTTATTAGAGGTGCATTAAAGATAGTTTAGCCACATGTTATCTATCATATAGAAGGAAATTTTTAATATAAAGAACAGAATTTCAGCATATTTGAATGTTCACATGCTAATCATAAATAGCAGTGACTTGCCTGGTTCAAATTATTGACACATCTGCCACCAACTGGATATGACAGTAACCTACACACTTATAGGATCATTGATTACACACAAGCCAGAAATGAACATTGAGGTTGGCATTTGGTTGTTCAGCCTTCCAATGGTTCAAGCTGTAGTCAAAGGAACAGATCTAATTAAACAAATTTTTTTTTTACATTTACAACTCTGCATCTTTTTACTTAATATGTCCTGAGTGATTTTCTATGCATTACTCCCACCTCTCCACTGAAACTTCTCTTGGCAAGTTATTTATTGCTAAATCTAATGCATAATTAGTGATAACTATTGATTAGTCTCTTGAAACCCATACTTCCCTTGAAATCACACTATTTTGGCTTTTTTTTTTCCTATTCTCTGGCTCCTCTCTCAGGCTACTTTGTATCACTTAATTGCTGGTTTTCCTTAAGGGCTATCTAGGGCTCCACATATTCTCCTTGAATGATCTCATCCAGTCCTTGGCTTTAAAATTGATATGCTCCCATGCTTGCTTTTACACTCCAGCTGCTTACTGGATATGGTAAGATGTAGCTAAAACTCAAATTTAACTTTCCTCCCAAACCAATTTTTTCTATGAATGTGTTGTTACACAAGCCAGAAACTTGGGAATAACAAAGATTTCTCTGTTCCCCACCCGACCGTATCCAGTTGGTTATCAAGCGTTGACAGATCTACCTTTTAAAATCTCTCCACTTCCCTGGACCCCCTTGCCTCTGCTATTGCCCAGCCACTTTCACCTGTCTGATTCAGCCAGCTAAAAGCTATCGGCTTCTCAGCTTCTCTCCTTCCTCCAGTCAGACTCCCCTCTAGTCTGTTCATGTTATCACCAAAAATGCAAAATGCAGATCTCATCATGTTACTCCTCTGCTTGAAATCCTTCATTGACGTCCTAATGCCCTCACAATAGGGAAAAGCTTTCCCAAGGTTCTCCATGATCTCTTTCACCTTAGGACCTCCTGTCATATTCTCCTTTCAGGAACTTACTATCCCATTCCAAGTGTTTGTCTTCCTTTCTGCTGTCCCACCTTTCCCTTGACTCTTTTTCATTCTTTGGGACTCAAGCTTTCTCTGTCCTATCTCCTGTACCCTTGGATGCCTCTACTGTACTCCCATTGTACCCAGTAACAATCTTTCATAGCACTGTTACACTATGTATTTACTTGTTTTAGTGATCTCCCCTGCTAACCTAAGCTTCTTGGATGGCAGGGATCATATGTGTATTGCTTACCATTGTATCCTCAGTGCCTAGTATAGTCTAACAAATAGTATTTATTCATATTTATGAAATTTATTCATTCATAGCCATTATAATATCCCTAATCATTATAACTTAAGCCATTAATGAGAACTCAATTTTTGATATTACAAGTAACACTGCAGGGAACAGTTTTGTGCTGAATTTTTTTTCTGAAGGCATATAAATGTCTCATTGAATACTAAATTTCATATGTAAATACTTGTGCATGTATATATCTCTCAGGTTTTGATTATATTCTGTTGGTGTCCACCCTTTCACCTTCATCACACATCACACTTTTCAAAAAGTTCCTTTTAATGTTCAGATAAAATTTTTTTTAGGAGAAATATGTATTAATTAGAAGAATGTCAGTTGCACAGGACAATAATGTTGTAATTTTAGTGGCTAATACAGTAACTCATCTGAGCTAAGTCACAGGATGAAAATTAATGTTTCTAGGAATTCCCTGCTTTTGTACAAATTCAGAGAACCAACATACACAATAAAATCTGTTGCTTTTAAAAAGTAGTCATATAAAAAATTCAAATGAATTTTTCATAATTTAGCCACATGAGGGCAGTAGAAATACAGATTCAAATTTCCATTCAGTTTTTCTTCAGATTTCAGGTAAGTAATTTCAGGCTTTTCCAGTGCTGAAAATAGTCTGCTAACTAAAATATTTTTTAACTCTTCCCTTAGCAAATTTATCTAGAATTTTTTCTTTAAGTGATAGTATGATTAACACTTAAGATTGCTTGCCTAAGATTTTCCTTAATTTTCATCCTATTTTGAGAATTATGTACTTGTAGCTAGGTTTTCTTAAATTGTCTGGAGAAAAATGTGAGGGGGGAATAATGACTTTTCATGGTTTGTCTAAATGTTTTGTTTTAAAGGGCTCTCTAAATACATACAGATTCTGCGATAATGTGTGGACTTTTGTATTGAATGATGTTGAATTCAGAGAGGTGACAGAACTTATTAAAGTGGATAAAGTGAAAATTGTAGCCTGTGATGGTAAAAGTAAGTGTTTGCCCTAATTACTGTGAAAGCAAAGCTACTTGAAATCTTGTTTTCATGAGTCTTTAAAAAATTTTCATCTGAAATTAAGGGAGAAAATGCCCAGTGATCCACTCCCAGATAGAGACCAGGCTTCTTTCTCAGCTAGATTCTGGATTCCAGATCTCACATAGTCCTCTTACTAACTTCAGGTATAAACATTTCATATGACACATAGACTACTTCCACAGGTTGACTTTGTGTGCGGGGGCAGGGGGGGAAGCATACTGATAAGCTTTTCTTCCCTATTTCAGTTGCAGATTTGAAGTGTTTCCAAAGCTTTTCTTTTTCTTTAAGGAAGTGTTTAATTTCAGCAATTTATCCAATGGTTTCTGTTTTGTTGGATACCTATACATTTTATATTTTAAAAATGATTATTTAAAAGACTTTAAATAACCATAAGAGCCTTATCAGTCATAATGGTAAATATCTAGTCCTCTGGTCTGTTACATGCAGATATTTTTACAGCAGACCTAGGAACTTGTTCAGGTCCTTAAATGTTTCAAAACCTATACATCTCTGCTTTCTGTTCCATGAATATTTTCTTTTTGCTAATTGAATTTTAAATATATAAATTGTATTTGAAATATACTTACTTTTATTTTGTAATCTGAACAGTTTGTGTTTAAAGCAGCTATTCCTGAAATTAAATAGAGAATGCTGTCACTTTCCAAGAAGGGGAATTTTGAAAAACAAGAGAAATGTAGAAAGCAGTACCCTACGTTTCTCAGGTTGTAGGTTAGGTTTTTATGTTTTGGGTTTCAAAGAAATGCCCTATCACTGAAAAGATATAAAGACAGAAAACCACACAGAAGAAAAACGTCATTTGTAACATCATCTGGAGATAACATATCACTTAATATTTTAATGTATAACCTTCTAGTCTTTATTTCTACATATCTTTACAGTAATATATGTATGCATGTACTCATTTGCAAATATATCATTTTCCACACACAAGTCATTAACTGTTCTCTTAAACCTGATTTTTGATAGCTGCCTAAAATTATATACCTTTATCCCTTTTTAAAGAAATCATCTCCAGATGTCAGAGTGTCTGAAACTAGTAATGTTGCAGTGGTTCATACATTTCGGAAGGTTAACTAGGGATAACCATTCTAAGAACTTTAAGATGACTTTTTTATATAATTACCAAATAACTTTGTTCTTTGCTGTAACAACAAAAAAAAAAATCTATGTTTATAATTTTATAGTTCCTGGATCACAGATAACATTTCTGTATGTCAGATAATGTATACTTTTTTTCATGTCTTTCTTATAATTCAGGCTAATAGTACCCTTATAACCCTTAGGTTTTCATATTTTTACTAGACTATAGAATTTGAGCATTAATGTATAATTTCTAGACCACTATCAAAATGAGTTAATGCTATGGATCAGTACTGTTCATAAAACTTGCATGCTGATGGAAATGTTTCCTGTCTGTACTCTCCAATAGCCACATCTGACTGTTAAGCACTTGAAATGGATTAGGGCAACTGAGAAGTTTAATGTTTTAATTTTTATTTAATTTTCTTAACTTTAAATAGCCACATGTGGTTGGCCAGTAGCTACCACATTGGACAGCACAGATGTAGACTAGTAGAGTGTCAATCAATCATTTGAAACATAGCTAAGAACCAAAAAGTCAGTGAAGGCCCCTGAGCAAACTTAATAAAATCGAAGAGTCCATGTAAACATATGTATTTTCCTTATAGGTAGTCCTTAGAGTGTATTTCTCTTGCTTCTTAAAGATATAAGATTATCTGTTTTTTTTCAAACTTCAGTGTATATAAAATACAAATCAGCCTTACCTACTGCAGTGGCTTCTGAGGAACTTGCCCCACTTACAGCACAGTACAGTAATTGTTCTTCAAAGAAAAGACTGTTGCGTATTCAAGGAAAGCTAAGATTGTGTTCCATGCACTCGTGTCAGCAGAAAATAATACAATCGATCATTAAAATATAAATAGTCGTGGCATTTAGAGGTAGAAGCTTAAGTAATAATTAATACCATTCCTTAGTAACCAGATAAATGCAGTACTACTGTGAAATAAGCCCATTTCTTCTAAAAGCCAGCTTTCTGAAATAAAGTTCAATTCCAAATAGAGAAGCAGAGGAAGTGATTGATAGTGGCTAGAATTTGGGTCTTTTTCTTGCCAGGAATTAAAACAATTCTATGTTATAGTCCTTTGCAGTTTTAAATTTTTGGACAGTAGAGAACTTGAAAAAAAGTATAGCAGCTATATGAACCAAATATAGTATAACTTGATTTTTCTTAACATAAATATGGAGACTAAGCGTTAACTTTCCTTTTAAGGCAGAGGTAAAAAGACATTTACATGCACAAGATATTACTGTGGTCAGCTTTTCCTTTCCACCCTTGTCTCCCCTTCTTCACCACTGTTAGTTCCTGTTTTACTTTTGAAAGAAAGATTTTCTCAACATATTTAAGTTGCTGCTTGAATTTACTGTTTCTCTCCTCTGTTTCCTAGATACTGGCTCGAATACTACAGAATGAATAGGAAAAAAATGGCTTTTTAATGCCTTCCTGTTATTGTTCATCACTTTTTGAAGAGAAGCATAGAAGAGACTTTTTTTTTAATTTATTCTAGCATTGCAGAAATGACTACACTGTGCCGTACTATCAGAGAATTCCAGTAGAAAGAAGCTTATAATTCTGTACCTTGTTACATTACCTTGTTATACAGCATGAAGAAACAGAACTTTTTTTTAATGACAAATCAAACATTGTGGCCTTCCTAAGACCATTCTTTAATAAATTCATTTTAAAACTCAACGTGAGTAATAACTGCTAGAGCTACTAAGCAATATGGAGATATTAGATAAGCATTTTGAAAGAGCACCGTGTTCCTTGCAAAGGAAATTAGAAAATGCATTCATTTCAGTAAAGTTAGTTTTTATCAATTGTTTGTTAGTTTAGCTGATGAAAGCATTAGCAGGGGCAAGACCAAAATTCCAGACTGGAACTTTCCTTACAAAAAAAATTTTTTAAGTACAAAACCAAGGGTAATTATTGGTGTGAAAAATCTAAGTAGAACTCAACTAGGAAAAATTAAACAACAAAATGTAGTCTTTACATGTAAATTATTTCTTAAATTGTCCATATCAGTCAGGTTTCATTTTTAGAATATTCTACATCTTACCAGTTATTAGACTTTCAATAAAAAGTCCTATTAAATGTATCCCATATCTTTGTGTACTTGAAGGAAAAAGTTTTCTTTGTCAATCTAGGAATATATGATGAAGAAAGTGGCATTTCTAAAATGTCACAGAGGGAGAATGTTTATCATTTAGTAGAAGTAGGCTTTTACAGCCCCATCCTGTGGTCATTCCCAGTTCCACCCTTTTCAATGTGAAGCCGTCCTTTCACTCTCACTCTGCTGAGAGATAATAGAGTTGGCAGTAATTGTCAGCAAAATAGCTTTTCATAAACCTATTAAAGTACTAAAAAAGATCTTTATATTGCACACTGTCCCCCTATTTTTTAGTTGTTAGAAGCATGTTATATAATAGGTTTCATCATTTCTAAGTAATCAGTGCTCAGGTCTGATCTATGTAAGATAATGGCCAACATCACTAACTTCATTATCAGTACTGTGTTACATATATTCTTCTAGATAATCCTCACAACAGCCCTGGAAAAACTTTGTTCCCCTTTCACAGATTTAGAAGCTTAATTACCAAAGGTTACATAATTAGGATTTTTCTTAATTGCAGTGAGTCAAGATCAATACCTTTTTATTTTGGAGGTTCAACATAATGGTTAGGAGACAGGTTATGTTGATAGTAAACTTACAATGGTTGTAGAAATTTCTGTTTCTTAAAGAGTAAATTATGGTTTAAACTTTTTTCATGTTATTAACTGTCTCTGAGATATTAAGAAAAGTATAGGGCTGGAGGTGTATACTTTGGGGGATTTTAAATCCTATAAATTATGTCACTAGATTGTGCTTTCAAACATACAAAAGTAACGTTGACCTAGATGATGAGTTTCTTACAGGAAATGGTTGACTGCCATGACCTATTAATTGGAGTAATGCCTTCGTGCTCCTAGTATTACCTCAGCACGTCAGTGTAGTCCTTGATTCTTAAATTAAAACTAACTTTCATCCTTGTAGCCCATTCTGCACAATCTTTTCCAGTGTTCTTTTCCTGACCTTCCCTACCAATGAGCACATAGTCTGCTCCAGTTCAATTTGAGAAAGAAACAAGTCAGATCTCAGATTTCTCTTTTGTCTTGGTTATGCTGTTTCCTTCATTTCTCATGACTTACTTACCTTTCAGAATCAAGATCCTATCCATCATTCAAAACTTAAACCCGCTTGTATCTGAGTACAACCCATATTGAGCTCTTCCCTTGTGAGCTCTTAACAAAGGAGTCATGAGAAAACACAGCAAAGGACAGGAAGAACTTACATCACTCTCAGTACTCACTCGTACTCATCCAGGTAACTGGTGTGGAATACCTAGGGTTTATAGTGTACCTAGGTGTAAATCCTAGGGATTATACCACATTCCACCAGTTGAAACCAATTCTTGTACTTAGGACAGCCACCACATACACCTCTCTTTTCGCCTGGGCAGGAGTACAGAAGTCATAGCCTGACATTTCCGCCTCTCAGTTCTAATTAGTTGTATACACATGGCTAACATTTGCATAGTGATATAGGTGTTCTAATCTTTCCCACAGCAGTACTCAGACTTCACTGGAAATTACAGAAGAGACACGGCCAGAGCTTACACCACTTCAGTGTAAGCTCTCCCACCTGGCCACAGACTCAGTGATAATAAGCTTACTTGCCTGTTAATGTGGAAGAAGAAAAAAAGTCCATTAATTCATCTATTAGTAGAACTAAATGTAAAATCTGGGCTTTGTGTGGTAACTTACAGTTGGTCCTGTCTCGATGTATTACTGAGTACTACTTTAACACCCAAATAGTGGACAAAGAATAGCTTCTTTGGGTCTAATGCCTGACTGGTCATTGTTTGGTTTGTTTATAGTGATCTGTCTTCAGCTGATGTTAAGGGGAAAAAAAGTATTTTCTCTCTTGGTAGACATCAATCCTAGTGTCAAGGTACGTTATCGTCAGTTTTGAGTGGGTCATAGTTGAATCACTAATAGTAAAATATGTAAAATATGTACATATATTGGAATGTATGTGTGTGTTTTCACTCAACTGGAGAAGCAATTATTTGTAGCATAGTTATAAAATTTGGAATCAACAAACAAAACAATGCATGGTAAGGGAAAGTGCAAATTCTCCATAAGAATTTGCAACATTTGTTTTGTCAATCCATTCTAAAAATGCCCCCTAATTTGGTGAAAATTCATCTAGCAATTTTTTATATGCTGTAGTAATAATAGAATCTTAGTTTTCTAGTACATAGGTAGATAGAATGTGCTTGGGGTTTGGGGCAAGGCATTCTACCTTGTAAGAGGTATAAGAACTTTGCAACATACAGCAAAGGATTTAGCAGCGTTAGTTTAAGAGAGCATTTGTGCAAGAAAACTGTCAACAGTATTCTCTCGTGAATGTCCCAACTCTTATTCTCTGATACTTTCTTCCTCTGCTTTTACGCATTCTGTTTACCAAAGTGAGCCACAAAACACCTTGAATAGCCAAAGCAAGAACAAAGCTGAAGGCATCACGCTTCCTGCTTTCTGACTATTACAAATCTGTAGTAATCAAAACAGCATGATAATATTGGCATAAAAACAGACACATAGATCATTGGAACAGAACAGAGAGCCCAGAAATAAACCCACACATATATGGTCAATTAATTTATGACAAAGGAGGCAAGAATGTACAATGGGGAAAGGACAGTCTTGTGCATAAATGGTGTTGGGAAAACTGGACCACTCTCTTACACTACACACAAAAAATTAACCAAAATGGACTAAAGACTTGAACCTAAGACCTGAAGCCATAAAACTGGAAGAAAACATGTGTAAAGCTCCCTGACATCAGTCTTTCTTGGCCGTGATTTTTTTGTATTTGATACCAAAAGCGAAGGTAACAAAAGTAAAATTAAGTGGAACTACATCAAACTAAAAAGCTGCTCTGCACAGCAAAGGAAACCATCAATAAAATGAGCAGGCAGCCTACAGAATAGGAGAAAATATTTGCAAATTATATACCTGATAGATTTATATCCAAAATATAAAGAATTCAGACAATAGCTAAAAGACAATTCTGAATAGACATTTTCCCAAAGAAGACATAAGTACAGCCAACAGGTACATGAAACTATGCTCATCATTAACCAGGGAAATGCAAATCAAAACCACAGTAAGACATCACCTTACACCTGTTAGAATGGCTACTGTCAAAAAACAACAAACATTGGTGAAGATGTGGAGAAAAGGGAACCCTCGTGCACTGTTGGGAAGAATGTAAATTAGTGCAACCAGTATGGAAAAGTATGGAGATTCCTCAGAAAATTAAAAATAAAACTTACCTTATGATCCAGCAATTCCACTTCTGGGTATTTATGTGAAGGGAATGAAATCACTATCTTGAAAAGGTCTGCATCTATGTTCAAAGCAGCATTATTTACAATAGCCAAGACAGGAAAATACGTGTCCATTGATGGATGAATGCATAAAGAAAATGTGTCATCTATGGCCCACAAGAACCAGATTATTCAGCCATTAAAAAAAGGAAATCCTGTCATTTGCAACAAAACAGATGGCTCCTGAGGGCATTATGCCAAGTGAAATAAGTTAGACAGATATTGTATGACCTCATATGTGGAATCTAAAATAAATTGCACTCATGGATACAGAGAACAGATTGGTTGTTGCCAGAGGCAGATGGTGACGGGGTGAGCAAAATGAGTGAAAGTGGTCATAAGATACAAACTTGCAGTTATAAATAAGTCCAGGGAATGTAATGTACAGCACAGTGACTATAGTTAACAATACTGTATTGTACACCACCAGTTTGAACTGTGCGAGTCCACTTACTTATACAGGGATTTTTTTTTTAATAGTAAATACTACAATGCTACACGATCCACAGTAGGTTGAATCCACAAATGTGGAACCACAGATACAAAAGAACCACATATACAGAAGGCCAACTATAAGTTATACATGGATTCTCGACTGCAGAGGATCAGCAACCCTAACCCCCTCATTGTTCAAGGGTCAACTGTGTATATTTAAAAGTTGCTGAGAGTAGATCTTAAAAGTTCTCATCATAAGAAAAAAGATTTCTAACTGTATGGTGATGGATATTAACATTATGGTAATCATTTTGCAGTATACATGTATATAAAATCACCATTTTGTACACCTAAAACTAATGTTATATGTCAATTTTAATCTCAATTTTTTTTTAAGTTCCCATCTTCAGAGACTTCTAGTCATTCCAGAATAACAAGGACAGGACGTGACTTCCTTCCATAAACAACTAGAAAAGTAGACAAAATATATGAAAGTGTTTTTCAGACATTGGAAAACAGGCAGCACAAGGCTGTAATCTCTGAGAAAGGGGGCAAAGAAATAGTTGAGGTCTACAACCTTCCATCTCACTGCATGGAGGCAATACCCAGACTATAGGAACTTCCCTGGTGGTTCAGTGGCTAAGACTGGGTCCCAGTACGGGGGGGGGCCAGGTTCAATCCCTGGTCAGGGAACTAGGTCCCACATGCCGCAACTTAAGAGTTTGCATGCCACAGCTAAAGATCCCGCATGCTGCAACGAAGATCCTGCATGCCACAACTAAGACCTGAAGCAGCCAAATAAATATATATATTTTTTTAAATACCCAGACTATAGACACAGGGAGAGGGGAACCTAAACAGAGCCTGACAACCTTGCTGAGTTGAGAAGACACTGAGATCAGAGAGGAAAACTGAGGTGATTGAAAGATGCAGCATTCTAGAAAGGAATCAAAACAGGGGTCCCCTAGAGTGTTTGCTGTGTACTTGGTTGCACATAAGTAGAATGACGCATTACAAAACCAAGCAAAGAGTAGCTAGGGAGTTATAAACAGCAATTCCCAAAGCTCACATAGGGTGGGGAACCAGAGTAAACAGTTCTCAGTAGTCACCTAAGGCATCAAATAGAGTGAGACACCAGAGGGTCATGCCTCAATAGTAGGCTAAAATGGAGTAAAAGCTACTCTAGCTTAGAACCACCCTAGCAAAGGTGAAAAACAGGATTTGAGGGAATCAAACTGATTAATAAATAATTGTCAAAACAATTATTTATATTTATATATATGGCATTTTTCACAGAATTAGAACAGAAAATTTCACAATTTGTGCGGAAACACAAAAGACCCCGAATAGCCAAAGCAATCTTGAGAAAAAAATGGAGCTGGGGGAATCAGGCTCCCCAACTTCAAACCATACTACAAAACTACAGTAAACCAAGGCAGTATGGTACTGGCACAAAAACAGAAATATAGATCAATGCTACAGGACAATGCCCAGAGATAAACCCATGCACATATGGTCACCTAAATCTATGACAAAGGAGGCAAGAACATACAATGTAGAAAAGACAGCCTCTTCGATAAGTGGTGCTGGGAAAACTGGACAGCTACATGTAAAAATGAAATTAGAACACTACCTAACACCATACACAAAAATAAACTCCAGATGGATTAAAGACCTAAATGTAAGACTAGACACTCTAAAACTCTTAGAGGAAAACAGGAAAAATACTCTTTGACATAAACCACAGCAAGCTCTTTTTTTGACCCACCTCCTAGAATAATGAAAATAAAAACAAAAATAAACAAATGGGACCTAATTAAACTTAAAAGCTTTTGCACACGAGGCTTCCCTGGCAGTGCAGTGGTTGAGAGTCTGCCTGCCGATGCAGGGGACACGGGTTTGTGCCCCGATCCGGGAGAATCCCACATGACGCGGAGCGGCTGGGCCGGTGAGCCATGGCCGCTGAGCCTGCGTGTCCAGAGCCTGTGCTCCGCAACGGGAGAGGCCACAATGCTGAGAGGCCCGCGTACAGCAAAAAAAAAAAAAAAAAAAAGCTTTTGCACAGCAAAGGAAACCCTAAACAAGACGAAAAGACAACCTTCAGAATGGGAGAAAATATTTGCAAATGAAGCAACAGACAAAAGACTAATCTCCAAAATACGCAAACAGCTCATGGAACTCAATATCACAAAAGCAAACAACCCAAGCCAAAAATGGGCAGAAGACCTAAATAGACATTTCTCCAAAGAAGACATACAGATGGCCAAGAGGCACATGAAAAGATGCTCAACATCACTAATTATTAGAGAAATGCAAATCAAAACTACAATGAGGCGGAGGAGAAGCGGCGCGAGGGCCGCCCGGGCGGCGTCAGTTTGGCTGGTCTCCGCGCTGCTGGGCTCGCAGCCGGCGGTCCGGCCCCTCCGCCGCAGCCGCCATGTCCATGAAGGGCCGCTTCCCTATACGCCGCACCCTGCAGTACCTGGGCCAGGGGGACGTAGTGTTCAAGGACTCGGTGAAGGTCATGACGGTGAACTACAATACGCACGGGGAGCTGGGCGAGGGCGCCAGGAAATTCGTGTTTTTCAACATACCTCAGATCCAGTACAAGAACCCCTGGGTACAGATCATGATGTTTAAGAACATGACGCCAACACCCTTTCTGCGGTTCTATTTAGATTCTGGGGAGCAAGTCCTTGTGGACGTGGAGACCAAGAGCAATAAGGAGATCATGGAGCACATCAAAAAGATTCTGGGGAAGAATGAGGAAACCCTCGAGAGAGAGGCGCAGGAGAAAAAACAGCTTTCTCACCCAGCCCACTTCGGTCCCCGAAAGTACTGCCTGCGGGAGTGCATCTGTGAGGTGGAGGGGCAGGTGCCCTGCCCGGGCCTGGTGCCATTGCCCAGGGAAATGACAGGGAAGTACAAAGCCGCTCTGAAAGCCAGTGCCCAAGACTGAGGCCCCAGGAAAGCCCCTGGTCCTGTTCCCCGAGAGACTGAAAATCTCTTTGCAATAAAAGGGTGTCCTTTAAAAAAAAAAAAAAAAAAAAAAAACTACAATGAGATATCAACTCACATGAGTCAAAATGACCATCATCAAAAAATCTACAAACAATAAATGCCAGAGAGGGTGTGGAGAAAAGGGAACCGTTTTGTACTGTTGGTGGGAATGTAAATTGATAGAGCTGCTATGGAGAACCTAAATGTCCAATGATAGACGAATGGATAAAGATGTGGTATGTATATGCAATGAAATATTACTCAGCCATAAAAAGGAATGAAA
This sequence comes from Hyperoodon ampullatus, assembly GCF_949752795.1. Classification (NCBI taxonomy): domain Eukaryota; kingdom Metazoa; phylum Chordata; class Mammalia; order Artiodactyla; family Ziphiidae; genus Hyperoodon; species Hyperoodon ampullatus. Next base: position 50,090,212 of record NC_136916.1, on the reverse strand, counting down.
TTGGGTCATTTGTAGAGATGTGGATGCACCTAGAGTCTGTCATACAGAGTGAAGTGGGCCAGAAAGAAAAATGAATATCATATATTAATGCATATATGTGGAACTGAGAAAAAATGGTACAAATGAACAGGGCAGGAATAGAGACATAGATGTAGAGAATGGACATGTGAACACGAGGGGAAGAGCAGGGTGGGATGAATTGGGAGATTAGGATGGACATATATACACTACCATGAGTAAAACAGATAGCTAGTGGGAACAAGCTATAAAGCACAGGAAGCTCAGCTCGGTGCTCTGTGACGACCTAGATGGGTGGGATGCGGGGGTGGGGGGGTAGGAGGGAGGTCCAAGAGGGAGGGAATATAGGTATACATATAGCTGATTCACTGCATTGTACAGCAGAAACTAACACGACATTGTAAAGCAATTATACTCCAATTTAAAAATAATACAGCACAGAGACAAAAAGATGAGAAAATGAAGAGCCTCAGTGATGTGCGGGATTATATCAAGTGGAGATTTCTACATATTGTGTGCCAACCTCCCTCCCCCACCAAGAAGGAAAGGAACAATTTTTAGGAAATAGTCAAATGTTTCCAAATTTGATGAAAACGATAGATCAACAGAGAAAAGAAGCCTTAATAAACTCTAAACAGGATAACCACATACCTCATAATATCATTGCTAAAAACCAGTGATAAAGAGAAAATTTTTTTAAGTAATCAGAGGTAAGTCACTTAGTAACCACAGAGACAAAGATAACAAACTCATGGGTTTCTTGTTAAAAACTATGTACTTAGAAAACAATACAACAAAATCTTAGAAGTGCTTAAAAAGGGCCACCGCACGTCCATTAAAATGGCCACTATCAAAAACAGAAACACAAAATATGTGTTGGTGAGGATGTAGAGAACTTGGAACTTTTGTACACCGTTGGTGTGAATGTAAAATGTTGCAGCTGCTATGGAAAACAGTATGGCAGTTCCCAAACAAGTTAAAAATAGAATTTTGATATAATCCAGCAACTCTACTTCTGCATTTATACCCCAAAGAATTGAAAGCAGAGACTCAAATATTTGTTGTACACCCATGTTCATAGCAGCATTATTCACAATAGCCAAAAGGTGGAAGCAACCCAAGTGTCTATCAACAATTGAATGGATAAACAAAATTGTATATACGTATACAATGAAATATCATTCAGCCTTAAAAAGAAATCCTGACACATGCTAAAATGGATGGACCTTGAGGACATTATGCTAAGTGAAATAAGCCAGTCAAAAAAAGATAAATATTATATAATTCCACTTATATAGAGAGCAGTCATTTTTAGAGAAAGAAAGAATGGTGGTTGTCAGGCTGTGAGGGCTGGAGGATTGAGTTGTTTAATGGGTGTAAAGTTTTTGGTTTTGCAAAATGAAAAAGTTCTGGAGGTTGGTTGCTCAACATCATGAATGAACTGTACACGTAAAAATGATTAAGATGGTAAATTTTATGTCTATTTTACAACTGTTATTAAACTTATAAAAAATGCTGAGGGACAAATCTGTCTCCTCCCTGCCTATCACAGATCTGTTTGCTCTACTCAAGCCTCACCACTTCTAAGATTTCCTCACCATTCTGCTTCACAGGTCTTCTTAACCTCCCCTGAAATCCCAGACCACCATACACAGTGTTATGTAATCTACCTGTGTTGAAACTTAACCTGTAGGAGCCTTGAAAACGACTAAGTCTTCAGCTTGTTTGGGGGCCTCTCTAGTGCCTACTTTATTTTTTTTTAATAAATTTATTTATTATTTTTGGCTGTATTGAGTCTTTCGTTGCTGCGTGCGGGTTTTCTCTAGTTGCAACGAGCGGGGGCTACTCTTCGTTGCGGCTCTAGATGTGTGGGCTTCAGTAGTTGTGGCTCATGGGCTCTAGAGCCCAGGCTCAGTAGTTGTGATGCACAGGCTCAGCTGATCCGCGGCATGTGGGATCTTCCTGGACCAGGGCTCGAACCCATGTCCCCTGCATTGGCAGGCGGATTCTCAACCACTGCACCACCAGGGAAGCCTGTGCCTACTTTAGAGGAAATGTATCAGTCATTGTCCACTCGGAAAAAGAAACCACATTAAGTATTTCAAACGGAAGGAATTTAATACAAGGAGTTTGTTACAAAGGTGTTCAAACAGCTTGAGCAACAGATGAAACGTAAGTGTGTCTAAAGAATAGGAACTGAGGAAGCAGCTAACATCCCTAGTGCTGGAGGAAGCAAAAAGGAAAACAGTATGACTCGGAGCTCCCAGTCACTATGCCACTGAGGCTACTACTGTTGAACCATGTGCCTGATCAGAAACTAATTGTCCTACACTAACCAGCCACAGCTGCCACTGCATCTACTGTCACTTCTGCTATCACTGCCGTTGCTTGTGACACTACCAGAATGTCTAAGAAACATAGTTTCTCCCTTCTGCTCACCTTCCAGTATCCCAGTAGTGCCTCTCAAAGGCAGAACTAAGCAGAAATCCAGCTGCAGGGAGTCTGGGAAATGTAGCTTGTGGATCTCCTCCTGCCACAGCAGTTCAAAGGGAAATACAGAAGAGTTGATGCGGAGCTGAAAGAAAAGAGAATATCCAGCACCCTCCTTTGACTATTCAGCATATATTCCCATCCTTTTGCCTGTTTTGAGACTTACATACAACAACAAACTACCTCTTCTACAAAATATGCTTAATCTATCCCCCACAAGAAAGACACAAATTCCTACCACTATGAACATCTGCTAGAGATGTTAATTCATTTCCTAGTTAATTCAACACACATACCCACTCCCCAGATATTTTGTACTGTTAAGACTAAATTATAAAAATGAGTCACCACCGAAACTTTTATATGTAACAACAGAAGAGAGAGGGAAATGATTAACATGTAATGTTTATACACACACACACACACACACACACACACACACGGAACAGACAGCATAGTCCTCATTTTTATAAATTAAATAGCCATCAGACTGATCTTTCTTTTCATAGCCCATATCATTTTCCAGTTGCCTTCAGTCAGCACCTTAGCTGACTGGGGTTCTTTACCTGGTGGGGAGACCCTAAACTTCATTCCTGAAGTATTTAAGTTCTTAGTGAATTTTCCTTTAGTGAATTGCTATAGCCTTCCTTAACTTTTACAACTGAATATGGGGGCACTAAGGAGGCACTCCAGAGTCACATTTTTTAGCAGCAGCCATATGTTCCTTGATAATTGGGATCAAGCACCCCAGTCAGTATAATAACCCCCTTCTTTTCCCATTGGTCCAGTGGCACAAGAACCCTAAATGCTCAAATGGGAGTCTCAATTTCCAGTTCAGTGGGAGCATTGTTGGTTTCCTAGTGGATGTATTCTTCCTTTGGGACCCAGTCAGCAGAACCCAAAATTGCAGGTACAGGAAGCAAAAATTCTTTGAGTGGGTTATTAGATGTAACATTGCCAAGTGTCATTCTCACTTACCCCCTTGATTCCTGGACCTTTTGATTCAATGACAACCCATTAGCAAAGAGCATCCCTAATGCCCAAATTGTGGTTTATAAATACCATTCACACTTAAAAAAAACTATGAGAATGGCTGATTAAAGGTAAGGGATAGGAAATACAATAAGCTTCAAAAGTCTTCTTGTAACAGAAAATAAGGAAGTTAACCAAAATTACTGGAGTCATGTCACAAGGAAACAGGAACCATCTTTAAAGAGTTCTCACTAGTTTTCATATGCTGAATAATGGTCCCCAAAGGTATCAGGTCCTAATCCCTAGAATGTGTAAATGTTTCCTTATATAGTAAAAATTTTGCAAATGTTACTAAGGATCTTGAGATGGGGAAAGTATAGGATAATCAGGATAGGTCCTAAGTGTAATCACATGTATTTTTATAAGAGAGATGCAGAAGGACATTAGACATACAGGAGAAAAGAAAGCAATATGACCATGGAGGTAGAGATTAGAGTGATGTGGCTACAAGCCAAGGAATGCTGGCAACCACCAGAAGCTGGAAGAGACAAGGAACAGATTCTCCCCTAAAGCCTCCAAAGGGAGTGTGGCCACGCCAACACCTTGACTTTGCCCAGTGAAACCGATTTTGAACTTCTGGCATCCAGAACTGTGAAACAATAAGTTTCTATTGTTTTAAGCCACTATGTTTGTGATAATTTGGTACTGTAGCCATTGGAAAATACACTAGCCAAAGATGGAGCATTTTGAGCATCATCAAATAATTGCAGTGAATCACAGCATATAAAGAATGTGGTTGTTTTTTTTTTTTTTACAATTCTTGAGTTCTAAATGAATACACATAAATGTTTGTCATTAGGTAACCAATTCATTGTTCTGAAAACTGGTAACGGGAAATAATTGTTCAGTAGCAATAACAGTAGCAATACTGTTGATAAGGAAAAGTTCTGCTTTATAGAAAATTTTAAATAAAAAAGGATTTGTAGAATTAGGATACCACCATTTTGCAATTTGTTATGAAATATAAAGAACTAAACAATGATCATCAATGGCTACTAAAACGATTAGTGAAAAGGTTATGGGAAATGTATAATTGGGCTGACAACTTCCAAACCCCACAGTTCAATCCCAACATTAAAAAAAGAAGAAAAAACAGACCAAACAGACATATGTACCTCCTGATGTGATGGAATAGCAAATACAAAATACCAAAAGAAAATTTTCTTGACAAAAATTCGAACCTGAATCCCTTCAAGCTTCTAACTCTAAATACCAGTTTACAAGAAATATTGGGGACAAGAATATATTAAATAATATTGCTGAGATCCTATCAGCAGAATCTAAAATATGGGGAACTGTTGAGGAAAAAGACCGAGTTTATTCAACAAATAAACTGCCAATACAATAAAGGTAGAGGGTGGAATCTACAATTAAAAGAGATTTAAGAGATACATCAACCCAACGTGTCTTAATTCAAATAGCCCACTGTAAAACATAATTATGACACAGTGGGGGAAATTTAAAAACATTTGGTATCATTAAATTAAGGAATTACTATTACTACTTTAGGTATGATATAGTTGGTTTTTTAAAATGTTTATTACTTATCTCAATTGTGATATACATACTAAAGAATAAATGAATGGAAGAATGTATTTGGGCTTTACTTCAAAAGAGCCCAGTTGGGGTTGGAAAGTTAGGCCAAGGGTAGATAAAACAAGGTTGGTCAGGAGTTGATAATTTTTGAAACTGTATGATGGGTACTTGGGAGTTTCATTATGCTATTCTCTCTATTTATGTATATGCTTGAAGATTTCCATATTAAAGATTTCTTTTAAAAGTATCTTCTACAGGTCCTCATTGCTTACAGATAAAGTCCAAACTACTTGATAGAAGCAGAACACTAGGTTTTCTGTAATCTGGCCACCTTCTAGGCTCATCTTCACCTGCCCTCATTCCCAGCTACCTCCTCTTTACCTGTAAGGAACTACATTTATTTCCCTGAACATACCCTGTATTTTCATGCATTTGGTAATCCCATTTGCTTACCTGGAAAACCCTTCATTACTTTCATCATTTGGTGAACTCCAAGACCTAGTTCAAGTGTCACTGTTTCTAAAAATCTTCAATAGACTCCTTGAAGTAGGATTAATCCCTCACTTCAAAGCAATCCCAACACATCATGGACATGACACTCCATTACACCCCTTATATCATCCCATCATCATCCCCTCCCCTCCCCATGTTACTCAGATAAAATTCTATGGTCCATCATTATGATCACTCCCTTTAACATAACCTCAACTCCTTTGCCTCTCTCTCATACTTGCTAGGATAAATCACAAACCTGAGTAAATGCTACCCTCTGCCTAATGTATGTCTGTACTCTTGCAGCTGAATGTGAATGAATGGCTGATATCTTTTCAAACTCACTTTCCCTAATGTCAGTGGGCTCTTAATACTGCCAGGCATCTTTTTTCCCCCTTAATCTGGCTTCTTTTCCAGTTTCCAATCTGAAACCATCATTTAATACATTTTCCTCTTTCTAAACCTCCAATATCTCTTCCCCCATACACATCTCATAAAATCATCTTTATTTCACTGAAAAAAATAAAGGTAATCAAAAGAGAATTTCCAGGATAACCAAATGGCAATAAGCATATGAAAAGCTACTGGATTGGCCAAAATTTTCGTTCAGGTTTTTCTGTGCCATCATACGGAAAAAACCCGAAAGAACTTTTTGGCCAAACTGATACTTAACATCATCAGTCATTAGGGAAATGCAAATTAAAACCACCATCTGATACCACCAACACCCACCAGAATGATTAAAATGACAAAGACAGATTAATAATATTAGCAAGGAAGTGAAGCAAATACAACTCTCACACCTTGCTGGTGAGAGTTAAATTGGTAGATCATGTTGTAAAAACTATATGACAGTATTTACTAAAGGTAAACATATGTATACCTTATGGCCCAGCAATTTCACTCCTACATGCCTACTCAATTGAAATGTATGCATATGTTCCCTATAAAACATTTCAAGAGGTTCATAGAGCACAATTCATAATATATAGATAAAAGCTGAAAACAGCCCAAATGTTCATCAGCAATAGAATAAAGTATGGTATATTCATATAGGGAATATTACACAGCAGTAAAAATCATTGAGCTATGGCTACACACAACAACATAGGTGAATCTCAATGTTGAGTTTAAGGAGCCATAAACAAAAGAGAACATAGTATTTATAAAAAATTCAAAAACAGGCCAAAGAACCTATGGTGTTGTTACTGAACGCAACTTGGGTCCACTCACCTGACACGCAGCAAAGCCAATCTAACACCAGGCTGTGATAAAGGAAAGTACTGCATTTATTTGCAGGGTGCCAAGCAAGGAGAATTAGCAGCTAATGCTCAAAAGACCCAAACTTTCCAATGGCTTTTGGTTTTTAAAGGCAACTTTAGGGGTGAGGGTTGCAGGATGCGTGATCAGCTTGTGGACATTCTGATTGGTTGGTGGTGAGGTAACAGGGTGAAGTTTCAGGAATATTAATAATTAATCTTCTGGTTCCTACCAATCTGGGGTCTATGATCTTGTGATCCACATGTAGTCAACACCCTCCACCAGATGGGAGTCTTAGTTTCTGCAGAACAACTCAAAGGTATGCATCAGACTGTTATCTATATCCCTTCAGGAGGAACTAGGAGTCCTCTGACTCTATTGTTCAAGCCCTTTGTTTCGCATTTTCTACTTCTCTAATCATTAATTTGAGTCTACTCTTTGAAACTTCAGGAAGGCCTAGGAAAGGAAAGCTTTTTCTACAAACCAGAACTGGAGACACAGAAGGGCTTGCACCCAGGAGGGCCCTGCAGGGTCCTGCTCAGTTTCAGTGGTGTATCACATTGATTGTTTTGCATATATTGAAGAATCCTTGCACCCCTGGGATAAATCCCACTTGATCATGGTGTATGATCCTTTTAATGTGTTGTTGGATTCTGTTTGCTAGTATTTTGTTGAGGATTTTTGTGTCTATGTTCATCAGTGATATTGGACTATAATTTTCTTTTTTTGTGTTATCTTTCTCTGGTTTTGCTACCAGGGTGATGGTGGCCTTGTAGAATGAGTTTGGGGGTGTTCCTCCCTCTGCAATTTTTTGGAAGAGTTTGAGGATAGGTGTTAACTCTTCTCTAAATGTTTGATAGAATTAGCCTGTGAAGCCATCTGGGCCTGGACTTTTGTTTGTTGGAAGATTTTTAATTACAGTTTCAATTTCATTACCTGTGATTTGTCTGTTTATATTTTCGAATTCTTCCTGGTTCAATCTTGGAAGGTTGTACTTTTCCAAGAATTTGTCCATTTCTTCCAGGTTGTCCATTTTATTGGCATATAGTGGCTTGTAGTAGTCTCTTATGATCCTTTGTATTTCTGTGGTATCCATTGTAACTTCTCATTTTTCATTTCTAATTTTATTGATTTGATCCCTCTCCTTTTTTCTTGATGAGTCTGGCTAAAGGTTTATCAATTTTGTTTATCTTCTCAAAGAATCAACTTTTAGTTTTATTGATCTTTGCTACTGTTTTCTTCGTTTCTATTTCATTTATCTCTGCTCTGATCCTTATGCTTTCTTTCCTTCTATTAACTTTGGATTTTCTTTGTTCTTCTTTTTCTAGTTGCTTTAAGTGTAAGGTTAGATTGTTTATTTGAGATTTTTCTCAAATAAAAGGTGAGAAAATTGAGGTGAGTTTGAATTGCTATGAACTTCCCTCTTGGAACTGCTTTTGCTGTGTCCCATAGGTTTTGGATCAGCGTGATCATGGTGTGTTTGTTGTCATTTGTTTCTAGGTTTTTTAAATTTCTTCTTTGGTTTCTTCAGTGATCTCTTGGTTATTTAGCAGCGCACTGTTTATCCTCCATGTATTTGTGGGTTTTTTCCTGTAATTGATTTCTAATCTCATAGCATTTGTGGCTGGAAAAGATTCTTGATACGATTTCAGCTTTCTTAAATTTCCCAAGGCTTGATTTGTGACCCAAGATGTGATCTATTCTGGAGAACGTTCCATGTGCACTTGAGAAGAAAGTGTATTCTTCCTCTTTCCAGCAGAATATCCTAAAAATATCAATTAAGTCTATCTGCTCTATTGTGTAATTTAAAGCTTGTGTTTCCTTATTTTCTGTCTAGATGATCTGTCTATTGGTGTAAGTGGGGTGTTAAAGTTCCCCACTACTATTGTGTTACTGTTGATTTCTCCTTTTATGGCTGTTAGCATTTGCCTTATGTATTGAGGTGCTCCTATGTTGGGTGCATAAATATTTATAATTGTTGTTTTCTTCTTGGACTGGTCCCTTAATCATTATGTAATGTCTTTCCTTATCTCTTGTAACAGTCATTATTTTAAAGTCTATTTCATCTGATACGAGTATTGCTACTCCAGCTTTCTTTTGATTTCCATTTGATGGAATATCTTCTTCCATCCCTTCACTTTCAGTCTGTATGTGTCACTAGGTCTGAAGTGGGTTTCTTATAGACAGCATATAAGGGTCTTATTTTTGTATCCGCTCAGCCAGTCTGTGTCTTTTGGTTGGAGCATTTAATCCATTTACATTTAAGGTGATTATCAATATGTATGTTCCTATTACCATTTTCTTAATTGATTTGGGTTTGTTTTTGTGGGTCTTTTTCTTCTTGTGTTTCCCACTTAGAGAAGTTCCTTTAGCATTTGTTGTAAAGCTGGTTTGTTGGTGCTGAATTCTTGTAGCTTTTGCTTGTCTGTAAAGCTTTTGATTTCTCCGACGAGTCTGAATGAGATCCTTGCTGGGTAGGTTTTTCCCTTTCATCATTTTAAATATGTCCTGCCACTCACTTCTGGCTTGCAGAGTTTCTGCTGAAAGATCAGCTGTTAACCTTATGGGGATTCCCTTGTATGTTATTTGTTGCTTTTCCCTTGCTGCTTTTAATATATTTTCTTGGTATTTAATTTTTGATAGTTTGATTAATATGTGTCTCGGTGTGTTTCTCTTTGGGTTTATCCTGTATGGGACTCTCTGCACTTCCTGGACTTGATTATTTCCTTTCCCATGTTACGGAAGTTTTCGACTATAATCTCTTCAAATATTTTCTCAGACCCCTGCTCTTTCTGTTCTTCTTCTGGGACCCCTATAATTCGAATGTTGCTGCGTTTAATGTTGTCCCAGACATCTCTGAGACTGTCCTCAATTCTTTTCATTCTTTTTTATATATTCTGCTCCCTGGCAGTTATTTCCACCATTTTATCTTCCAGCTCACTTATCCATTCTTCTGCCTCGGTTATTCTGCTATTGATTCCTTCTAGAGTATTTTTAATTTCAGTTACTGTGTTGTTCATCACTGTTTGCTCTTTCATTCTTCTAGATCCTTGTTGAACGTTTCTTGTGTTTTCTCCATTCTGTTTCCGAGATTTTGGATTATCTTTACTATCATTACTCTGAATTCTTTTTCAGGTAGGTTGCCCATTTCGTCTTCATTTATTTGGTCCTGTAGGTTTTTACCTTGGTCCTTCATCTGCGACTATTTTTTTTTTGTCATTTCTTTTTGGGGTTGTTTTTTTTTTTTTTTTTTTTTTGATAGGTGGGGTTGTATTCCTGTCTTACTGGTTTTTGGCCTGAGGCATCCAACACTGGAGTTTGCAGGCAGTTGGGTAGAGCCGGGTCTTGGTGCCAAGATGAAGACCTCTGGGAGGCCTCACTACAATCAATATTCCCTGGCGTCTGAGGTCTCTGTTAGTCCATAAGTTTGGACTCGGTGCTCCCAAAACAGGAGCTCGGGCCCAAACTCCGGCCTGGGAACAAAGATCCTGCAAGCCGCATGGTACAGCAAAAAAAAAAAAAAAAAAAAGGAAAAGGAAAATAAGGAGTACAATAACAAAGAATAAAAAATAAAATAAAATTAGAAAGATAAAAAATATATTAGGAAAAATAAAAATATAATTGAAACAATGGCAACAAGGTAAAACAAAACCACAACAAAACAATGAAAAGGGAAAACAAGCCAAAAGGAGAATAACAAAGTATAAAGCATAAAATAAAATTAGAAAAATAAAAGATTTATTAGAAAAAAATATATATAAATGAAGCAACAACAACAAGGTAAAACAGAACCCCAACCTAAAGGAAGAAAGAAAAAAAGGCCTTGGCTACGGGAGTGGAGTTTAGGCGGGGGTGGAACTTAGGCAGGGGTGGAGTTTAGGGTGGGGCAGGACCTAGGCAGGCGGCAGGGTGATGTTTGAGCATGTGGCGGGGCCTCTGCTTAGGTCCTGCGCAGAAGGGGAGAGGCAGTATGCCCGAAGGGGGGCCTCTGGAGTGTGGACTTCCAGAGTTTGGCAGTAGGGCCCTTGAGCGAGGGTGTGTGGGTGGAGTTTAGGCCCAGCACGCTGGAGGGAGGGGGTCTCCAAGTGTAGAGGTGGGGCCCTGGGTTGGGGTGTAGGGGCGGGGCTTGGGGTCTGCATAGCAGGAGGGAGGCTCCGAGGGCAGAGGATTAGGCCCGGGAGCCCAATAGGCTCCCTGGTGCCTAAGTGGACAGGGCAAGAGCTGGCTGCATTCCCTTCCGTTTCTCTGCCCCCCCCCCCAGCCAAGGGTCTCCCCCAAGGGCCTCCCCCAGGGTCTCCCCCATTGCCACCACTAGACCCCTAACTGTGGGTGGGTCCCACTGGGTGTAGGAACTCCTCCCCTCCCCCAGCTGCCCCTCAGGGGTGCTGGTCCCAGAGGTCCAGCCTTTACTTTTGCTCCCCCTTCCCTCCCTCCCACTCCCTCAGGACCTGCGGCTGGAGAGGGCCTCGGTGGGCAGAGGATCAGGCCCAGGATATCAGCAGGCTCCTGGGGGTCCAAGTGGGCAGGGGAAACCTGTCCACACTCCCTTTTGATCCTCTGTCCTCCCAATGGTCCCCCAATTTCCCCCTTCGGGCATGGGATCCCTTCCCCTCCCCCAGCCGCCCCTCAGGGGCACCAGTCCCATCCCACCTCCACTTCTCCTCCCCCCTCACTCCCCCCCATGCCCCATGTCCTACCTGGTCACTGTGGATTCCTCCTGACCCCTTAGGTGTCCGTGGTCCCCCACTGGTGCCTGGCAGGTGCCCTAGTTGTGCAGAGATGCGAATTCTGCATCCTCCTAGTCCGCCATCTTGACTCCACCATCCTCTGCATTTTGGAGAGCCCTCAGAACTCATTTGGGAGGCTCTTTTCTATTTCTGCCACTCTTTTGGGACTCTCATCCAGTTTCATGGGTTTACATATAAGCTGATGAATACCATATAAGTGTCTCCAGTCTAGACCTCTCTCCTGAACCCAGATTCCTGTCACATTCATCTCCTCAACATCTCTACTCAGATATCTAATAGGCATCTCCAATTTAACATGTTCAAAATCAACCCCCTGATCTTCCCCTAAGAAACCACTCTTTCACAGTGTTCCTCTCTTGGTTGATGGTAACTCTGTCCTTCTAACTTATCATCAGAACAAAAGCCCTGGAGTCATTCTTGACTCCTCCATTGCTCTCATAAACAAATTCAATCTGTCAGCAAACTCTCAAACTGAACCTTCAAAACATTTCCAGAATCTGACCACTTTCACCATTTCTACTGCTGCAACCCTGGTCTAAGCCACTACTGCTAGTGCTGAGATTAGTACCATAGCCTCCTAAAGAGCCTCCCTGCTCCCACCCCTACCTCCCAACCAGTTTGTCCTCAATGCAGCATTAAAGTGTTAGTCAGATCATGTCAGCCCGCTGCTCAAAACCTTCCAGGGGACTATAATATCTCTCAAAGACAAAGTCCATGTAATGGGGCACAAGGGCCTTTACAATATATCCTCCTCCCCTGTATTTTTTTGTCGGGGGGTGGTTCGCGGGCCTCTCACTGTTGTGGCCTCTCCTGTTGCAGGGCACAGGCTCCGGACGCGCAGGCTCAGTGGCCATGGCTCACGGGCCCAGCTGCTCCGCAGCATGTGGGATCTTCCCGAACTGGGGCATGAACCCGTGTCCCCTGCATCGGCAGGCGGACTCTCAACCACTGCGCCACCAGGGAAGCCCTCCTCCCCTGTATTCTTAACTCTTTTCCCCCTCCTTTACTCTGCTCCGTTTACACCAGCTTTCTTGCTCTTCCTCAAACGTGGCAGGTGTGGTCGTGCTTCAGTGCTGTGCAAGTCTTTCCTCTAGGCCTAGAATGCTCTTCCCGCATTTATTCTCACGGATCATTCCTTCATCTCCTTCAAATGTTTACTCAAATGTCACCTTTTAATTAAGGGCCTCCCTGACCACACTATTTAACATTTTCCTCCCCACTCCACTCTCCTAAGGTCTCGTTTACTTCCTTCAATTTCTCTCCAGCACTCGTCTCCTTCTAATATACATATACATTACTTACCCATGTATAGTTGTTTTCCCACTGGTATGTGAACAACATGAACATGGGGATTCCTGTTTTGTTGACTGCACTATCCCCAGTGTCAAAAACAATACCTGGTAAATAGTTAGAGCTTACTTAATATTTGTGGAATGAATGAATGAGTTATTTCATCGCTCATCATACACTCAAGCGTCACAGAGATGGGAACCATATCTTTGTAATGACTGACCAACTAAGAGGAAGAAGTAAGAATAGGTATTCAGTTCAATGGAAGGACTTAAGGCAGGCAATGGATTTAATTATTCTTTCCATTTTTAAATTGAAATACTTTTTCTCCTCAAATAAATTATATCTTCTGTTGCCAGACAGGGTTAACTGTCTTTTCTTCCTTTCTTAAATTTTTGCTCAGTCAAGAAAAGAGCAAAGATTACAATAGGCAGAGTGTGCAACAAAAAATATAGTTATTAAAACAACGCTTATCGGGACTTCCCTGGTGGTCCAGTGGTAAAGAATCCACCTTGCAATGCAGGGGATGTGGGTTCAATCCCTGGTCCGGGAACTAGGATCCCACATGCCATGAGGCAGCTAGGCCGGTGTGCCAAAACTACTGAGCTCACGCGCCTCAACAAGAGAGCCTGCATGCAGCAAACTACAGAGCCCACGCACTCTGGAACCCACACGCCACAACTACAGAGCCCATGCGCCCTGGAGCCTGTGTGCCACAACTAGAGAAGAGAAAACCCGCATGCCACAACTAGAAAAAAGCCCGCACACTGCAACAAAGAGCCTGCACACCACAATGAATGATCCTGCATGCCGCAACTAAGACCCAACACAGTCAAAATTTTTTTTTAAAAAATCACTTACCAACAGGCCACAAATCAAAAGTAAAGAGGAAATTCAAACCTTGAGAATATAAACATAGTTGCTCAATTCATTAATGAGATTTTTCCTTTCCAGAGAAAGGGTATAGAAACAGATATGACTCAGAGGGAAGGAAAAATCAACAGATGTGTTGGTTTAATGGTACGGTTTCTAAAATACACTCACCAAATGAGGGAGAAATTTGACCCTTCTGATAAGAAGACCTTAGGTTTTTTATTATATAAAGAGCACTTCCTATTCACCTTTGAATGTATTTCTAGAGGAAATTTCAATGCTTGGAGAATTCCAGCAACTTGTTCCCCCAAAATGACAAGTTCACATTTTAATCTTTTTAACGTATTTATATAAAAACTTATTTATTTCACATGAAAATTTAAAGAGAAAGTTGACTATGAAGCCAAAAACCCACATTCTTTTCTCAGAACACATGCACTCGGAAACTTTTCTGCCCCCTTGCAGCCCTCTCAGAGGAGGACCAAGGACAGTCACAAAGGCTAACAGGTGGAGAGGTCCACAACCACCACTGCTAGGGACAGACCTTACAGGGACCATCTGTGGAGCATCCGGCTATTCATTAGTCATCCCCATGATGGGGCTGAGAGCAAAGTGAAGAGGACTCAGTGTGACAGTGCAGGTAAGTTGGTGGTGGCAATGCCCATTACCAAAGGAGTACAACCTTACAAAAAGCAATCACTAACTTATTAAATTCACTGTATCAGACACAGTGATATCTATGTCAGAGTACATGGGTTGCAGGGAAAGTTGGTTGTGAGAGAACACTTGATTAACTGAATCAAGATCAGAAAAGAAGAAACACACTAATGACATCACGACATATTAATGGGAACATCATTCAAATTACACAAATTAACTGGTATATAGATCACTTTTGCAGAGCGGATTGTATGCAGAAGACCAGCTCTACCATATACAAGATATGCTTATCTGTTTATGAGGTATCCTTTTTCCATCACAGAAGAATATAACTAACAGCTAATTGCCTTCTGATTACCTGACAATTATCTCTGGAGCTTTAGAAAGGAAGCTGTTTCGCCAGGTAACATTTGTTAGGCAGGCGGATGGAAGTGTGGGGCAGAGAACACATGCATGCACACACACATACACACACACACACACACACACACAAACTGTCTCCCCACAAGGAAATGTATAAGCCACAGAACTATGAACAGTGACCATTCCATTCACATACTTAAATAAGAGTTTTGACTCAAGAGGCATAAAGATAGAATAACCAGACCTAGTTTATTCTTGTTATCTAACATAATTATTAATACTATAGCACCCACCCACCCCCAAGTAAAATGTGTTCCAGTTTTGACAATAAATTATACGGTGACCTTACCTAATGGCAACTACCATCTTTCTCATGGAATGTTAAGCTTTGGTTGTGAAGCTTGCAAAATTAGTGCTGTAATTTTCCCATAAGGATATGGATGGTCATATTGGTTAAATCACCCTGCCTTTTCCCTTACAGAAAAGTCATGAATCTGGCAATGTTAACAAAATGAGGAGGGCTTTCAATAATGAAAGAATCAGCTGTGTTCCTCTATATTCTTTTGCATCTGCCATTTATACAGCTTGCCATGATCATTCCGAACAATGGGGATTCTCTTGCTGGCCACCAGGGACTTTAAATGTCACCAATAGTTATGAGAAAACGTCTCAGAGTTTTACCTTATCTCTGGCTTACTAGACAAAAAGTAGAGTCAGGGATTTGAATCAGAAGCTATTTATCTTTAAGTTAATAGTACAAAATACAAGGCCTTTTTTCCCTCAAAGTCCCCTCCCTACTACCAAGCCTAGAATTATTAGGAATGGCATCTCCAAAGAGTGAAAAAGCCAATACCAAGAATTCAACTGAAATCCAGGGTTCTCCTGCCACACTTCCCCCTCCCTTATTCACCCAAAGAGCTGGTTCTTATTCCCAACTCGGTGGGAAAGTCAGTGGAGGAGCTATTGGAAGTGAGGTGAGTGAACAGTCAGTGTTCAGCCAGGGCAGCAATTTGCAAGGCAACAGATCTACTCACCACACTCCAAGAGCAGCCCCCTGACCCAGGGAGATGCCATGGATTCCAGAGCCCTGGTCTCCCACCCCACACTGTCCCAGCATGTCCTGGGCACGTTTGTACATGTTCCTGCCCCTCAGGTAGCAATCCTCACACGGTGTATCTCAGAGTTCAGTCCCATAGATGGCCTTATAACGTAAATACTCTTCTAAGCACTGAAGAGCATTATCATCCACCTTTGGGTCAAACTTGTTCGCCAAGAGGTGATGATTCTGAAGAATCCAGTGCAGGTCCCCAGCCCCATAAATGCAGATAGCCCGCTGGTGGATTCCAGAGCAAGGTGCATAAGGTGCCCCCATACTGATGTCTCCCTCATGGAGCTGCCATTTGACCAGCCTGGCAATGGCGGTCATGTCTGAGATGTGAAACTTGGGGTGGTAGGGGACAGAGCCAGGCATCCACGGTGCACGCTGAAGGGTGGCCCAGAGGTGTTCATCGGGGCTATAGGTGTCTTTTGCCCATTCAATCAGTCGTTGGGATTTGGGGTTCTCTAAGACATGTTGGACAAAGGCTCGAGAAGCCACAAAATAGGCATTCCCTGTGAACACAGGTAAGTTATCAGGGGGAGGGTCCTTCATCTTGCTGGTTAGGTGCAATGTGTCTGTCACCTCATAGTGGTATTTCCAGCGAGACTTTTTGTACTCAGTAGGTATCTCGGACTCCATACTGTTCTTCCCATTCAACATCTTGAGGGCCAGGACCATCTCAGCATTGGTCTTTATAGGAAAATCTGTCCCACATGTATTCAGTAAGTATTTCCATGGCACCGAGCTCTGGAGCAAGTCTTCCATACAGTTCAGGTCAGCCTGCACCCTGGACCAGGAAGCGTAAACCACCCGGACCAACTTACTGGCCATGAAGACATTTGGGAAGCAGGAAATAATGGCCTTGACTGCCTCTTTGAAAGTTTCTGGGGACTTCTCATCCACATGGACGCAGTATATGTTCTGAGGGGCATACACAGCTCGCAGCAGCCGTTCAAAGTTTTCAATCTTCTCATGGACCACCACAGAGTATGCGATGGGGAAGTCTAACTCTCCTTTGCTCAGTGGGAACTGTATGAACTTCCTTTGGGACTTAAACTGCTCACAATCTCTGGTCATGTTGAGGTAATCGGTGTCTGTGAAAGGCTCCCGCTTCTTCTTGACCTCCAGATTGTCCAGGAGAGCCTCGACCACTGCTTCCTGGTCCCCTCGGGTGACCCCAGAACAGTTGATGGATCTCTTTGCTGGCAGCTTCAGGGACTTGTACAAGATGTCCTTACAGCGCTGGCTTCGAAAGTCGCTGGATTCCAGATCCAGGGAGTCTATGTCACATTTTAACCTGAGAGAAAGTCTCAGAGCAACAACGGCCAGCAGCATATAGCAGCCCAGGGCCCACAGGTGATGCACCCTGCAGAGTTTCTTCTTCCACCCAATCATCTTCATGAAATGGGAGATCGGTAGAGTTTGGGCACAGGGAAGGAGGAGGAGGATGAAATCCTTGGACAGAACAAAATGCCTTCAGTTACAAACTAACGTGGAACGTGCTCAAGGAACATCAAGTTCAACTCCAAAGTGATGGCAAAAATAGGTTTCTTCTCTAGACAAATATCCTCAGTCAAGTCCTGCCTAGGAACTTCATACACCCAGCTCACTGATGGAGGTCTATAGCCTGACACTACAAACCAGCTGATCGTGCTGGGATTGGAATCAGGATCTGGGTCCACCTCCACCTCAGGAGAGAGAAAGGGAAGCAGAGCTGAGTACCTGTTGCTGTAGAGGTGTAATTAATAAGAGGAACTCCCCAGGCTTCATTTTTCCTTCTTCCCCCCAAACCTTACCACCCTGTTTCCAACATAGCTCTTAACTGGGGGATAGAATTTCTGATCGGTCTAAAGAGAAAATCCATGAAATTCAAACTCTTAGCTTCAGTTCTAAAAATGTCCTTTTAAAAGATAAAGTACACTTCTTGTTCTTATTTGACAGTTCATATTTTAGGATGCTTTCACCACATATAATTCATTGGTTAGATGTGGCATCTAGCCACGCTTTAAAGAAAATGTTCTTAAACAAGTACAAAAAATTGGATGTAATTCCAAAAGTACATTGTAATCATTCATACAGATAACTCTCAGTCTATCCAAATTTAAAATATATCCACACAGAGACACACAAAGCTATGCATATGCAATATTTAATGAGAACTTTCTTTGAGCCAGAAATTTCTTTACATTTTCCCATTGAATCTTCACAACATGCCTAAAACAGAGTAATATTAGGCCTCTTTTATAGAGAGGAAAACGGAAGCTAAATAACTTGCTAAATGTCATATACATTATAAGAGGCAAATCTGGGACTCTTCCATACTCCCTGTTCCCCCCCAATTTTTTTTTTTGTGGCGTGTGTCTGTAAGCCTAATACTTGCTCCTCCAAACCACAGCTACCTTTTAAATACAATACAGGGTACTTAAAAACTACTATGTAAAAAACAGATAAACAACAAAGTCTACTATATAGCACAGGGAACTATATTCAATATCCTGTGATAAACTATAATGGAAAAGAATATGAAAAAGTATGTACATCTGAATCACTAAGGGTACTTAGTACCAACAAAGAAAACCAGATAGTATAGGGGGGAAAAAATCCCTAAAAGGAGAAAAAGAGGAAAAAATGTGACATATCCTGCCAGCAATAATTCTTTTCCCTTATCGCAATCTTGTTCAAAGCATAAGACTGTATCCTCTTTAGTAATAACTTATGGGAATCTAAGAGGAAGAAAAAATGAAAAGTAAAAAAACTCTCACCTTTAATAGCTTCTTTCCTATTTAGGGAAGATCTTTTTCCCAAGGGAAGAGCTGTTGGGTTCCATGGAAGCAAATGTGAACACCATGTCCCTTCTTCTTTCAGCCTCTCCAAAATATATTTTCTAACATTCATAGGATGTCCAAGAAACTGCGTCAGGCTCCTTAATCTCTGCAAAGTAAAGAGCAGCAGGTGGCTCCGTCACTCACCTTCTGGCTTCCTGCTCTCAGATAAGAGAGCCACTCAGATATATCATTCAGGAGCATAGTCTCAAGGACAAGTCATTCAGGGAGGTGAGCAAGCAGGAAAAACATACTGGCAATGCGTGAGAAGGCAAGCAGCTATTTCATCCAGAATAGCCCAGTTTGTACTCATGCTCTCCTGCCACAAAACCATTCATAAGGCTTGTCAATACTCATACAAGAACTTGAAAGCTTTTTTCCCCCTTAACAAGGAACCGTGGAAACCACACAGGTATGCCCCTATATTCTTTTGGCCTGGAGTTCAAATATCACTCCTCTTATGTTCCCTGAATACTCCCTGAATTTCACTGAAGAGTGAAGCAATAAAAATTACCTTCAAGGATTATTTCTTTTGTTCTTTTACTTTAAAGGAAAAGTCAGTGAAAAACAGACTTTGCTCTTCCATGGCAACTGCTCAAAAAAAATTCATTTGCCTGTCTTTCCATGACTGTTAATAATTTGTAGGCTGGAGAAATATCCTCGGGGCTCCAGACTGTAGATCTCCGTCACTAATGTCTGTGAGTCTAGGGTTCCTGGCAGTCTGAACAAGGCTAACACTAAGGGTGGTTGGACTTAAGTGAGAGCCCCATGGGTGGTTTTGGCAATACAGTGTGAAAAGTTACTTCTTCAAAACTGCTAACATTGTTTGCCACTGTTTGCCTCTCCCCATCACCCCCAAAGCACCCCTCCAAATATGCAGCATTCCTGGCCAAATATTTGAAATAACAAATTTAATAATTTCACATAAAGAACTTAACCAGGTATCAAGTTAAGTAGATAACGGAAAGCAGGGGGAGGGGTAGATGATGCTAAATTATTAAGGAAGTAACAATTGCTGGAAGTAGCTACCACCCCTAGGCTGGAGGAAGGAGGAAAATATTGGGGGATTATTGAGAATTTGGTAAGGGGATGCCAACAAGCGGAAACTCAGACCTCTGGTTGGTGCTGGGGTCTCTGAGCTCAGAGGAGGGGCTCCTAGGCTGAGATCCAGACCTCTCCTGAGGAGCCTGGTGTCTCTGTGCTCCGTTACTGTAAACTAGATTCGGTGCAGCTACATAAAGGAACCACAACTGAGAAGGAAAAGGGTGTTGACATAGTGACGCTCACAGAAGCAGGAAATACCTACGAAGCCAACAGGAAGTCCCGCCTCCAGTCTGTCTTCCTCCAACGCCCCCTATTGGCAGAGCCTAATAAGGGGCAGTTGGCAAAGCACAAACGTGATTTGCAGACTTCCCTCATCCAGCATCACAAAGCTGAGTCCAGGAGGGCGGGCTTCATCTGAAGACAACAGCTTAATAACGAAGATGAGTTAGTGTTGCCTTCCTCCTGCAAGAATTGTTTATGCAGCCCCCAATAAAGCACCGGGAATTTAGGTCTTTTCTTTTTTTGGACCTCCTCTGCCTGTTTCTGACTGTAGATGAAGACAGACCAATGGCACGGAGCCATATGGAGTCATGTGCGCCTGCTCTTTTATTGGCCCCGCTCTGTCTTCTGTCAGCTTTGGTCACTCCGAGGCAAAAACGATTAAAGGATAAACACTTGCTCCAGTATCGGAATCTAGCAAAATCTTTCCAATTTGTTTATATCTTACTTCTCTTTGATGGCCACCTCAAAGTCCCACCTTCTTTCCCATAAAAAAAAAAATCAAAGAATCTCTCAATAGAGAGAAAATATTTTAAATATTTGATTTTTAAGGTAACCAAAACAGGTATCCACTTTTATTTGCTAAATATATGCTAATGTAACATTAACAAATTGTGGATATATTTTGTTAAGATAATCTACATATGAGTAACACCAAGTGGCTAGTAGTTATGGGCACACCTGGGCTTTGGCAGGAGAGAGCTAGGTCTGAATCCTGGCCCTGCTACTTTCTAGCTGTGTGACCATGGGCAAATTGTGTAATCCCTCTGTGCTTCAGTGATTTCCTTGGTATAACTGGGGCTAATACTAATAGCTATTTTATAGGATTGCTGTGAAGATTAAACAAGATAACACATATGGGAGACTTGACTTAAAACCTGGCATATGCAGGCCCTGGGTGAAGGTTACTGTTAAGTAGTCTCCAGTACCAGCCCACAGAGGCCATTTTGCTCACAGAATAGCTCAAGGAGGGTACAAATAGTGTTCTTTAACTCTGGATCAAGGAAAAGTATTGATGCTGGTGATGTGGGTAGATCAGGGAAGAGACCTGGAATTGTCCCCTTCTCTGTGCTCTGGAAAGAGGCTCAGTTTAAGTGGTCAGTGTTAGCAGTGCAGAGGGGAGAGGTGAGCTGCATCTGACCCTAGGGAAGTGCAAGAGAGGAAACAGAATAGCTGGAGAGAGGCACAGGAAGATCAGGAGCCAGGCAACCTGCAGAGATCACAAAGCAGCAGATTCCACACCTTAACTCAATGCTGGCCTTAAAGAGAAGGTGGGGACCAGGCAAGTTTCAAGGTCTAGGAGCCCAGACCTAAGGAATGAATCCCTTCATGAGGGTTTCTTTTTGCCCTGCTGAGGCCCAACAGAGCCAGGTGAGCCTGGGGCAAATGTGTCCAAGGGTCCAGGATTACATGAAGATACTTACAAGTCCCAAGCACTGAAAATGATGAGGGCACTCAGCTCCCTCAAGTACTGAGAATAAAAGCAACATTAAACCCGATAATAAGTATAAGCCTAACACAGTCCAGAGTTCCCACAACGACTACTGCTATGGTGTCGCTTCTGAAATAGCAGACTTTTCCCACTCAGACCCCTCCATCCTTTTCTCCTAATCATGAGTCTAGTCTGATTATTGGGAAGATAGTTTTGCCTCCTTCTGCTATTTTGAACTGTAAATCCCTGTATGTCTGTGAAATGGTCTAAGAGTTCCAATAATGGGGAGACTAAGCCAGGCTCATCAGGGTGGATCTGAAAGAATCCAGTGGAGTTTGGTGTTAACTTCGATGGAGGTACAGGGGACCCTGCAGTCCCAACAAGAGGGTCAGAGGAAGGCCCAGGCAGCAGGGATGTGACTTTTTTTTTTTTTTTTTTTTTTTTGCGGTACACAGGCCTCTCACTGCTGTGGCCTCTCCCGTTGCGGAGCACAGGCTCCGGGTGCGCAGGCTCAGCGGCCATGGCTCACGGGCCCAGCCGCTCCACGGCATGTGGGATCCTCCCAGACTGGGGCACGAACCCGCATCCCCTGCATTGGCAGGCGGACTCCCAACCACTGCGCCACCAGGGAAGCCCAGGATCCGGGCATTTTAAGCTGAGTTTACAAACTGGTAAATGCACCCTTTTACTTATTTCAACATGGTGGTGTTTATCTCTAGTATGTGTCAGTTTTGTCCTCTCATTAGACTACAAGCTCCTAGAAATCATATTCGTTCTCTCTCAGCACCCAGCACAGTAGGTGTTGGCAGAATTCTAAGGCTGCGCAGAAGAGAAAGGTTGCACGTGGTCACGGAGAGCAAGGAAAGCCCCACTGACTGGCTAAAGAGAAGAGGCCATGACTCAGAGAGGCAGGAAATAGAAAGACATAAGCAAGCCAAGTTAATGTGTTACCAGATGGGTGGAGCTGGAGTCTGAAAGAGACAAAATGTACTGAAGAAGATGGGGTGTGGGTACTTTGAGCCCTAACCTTATTCAATGTTCTGTATCAGTAGGCTCTTGGAGAAGATGGGCTATGATCTCTAGCCACAGAGAAGTGGTTCAAAGACTCAGTACGACCATCTTTGTCTCCAATCAGGGATGTAGGACACAGCTCAGGGTCAGCCGAGATTTGCTGGCTGGCTGGGGGCACTCTCCAGTCCCACCCAGACCTCCACTCCCTCTACGCACCCAAAGCTCTCCCTCCCCCTGGACACACTCCACCTAGAGTGAAGGAAAAAAGAGATTAAAGAAAGAAAAGAAAAGAAAAAAAAAAACAGCCCACAGAACTCAGTAAGTACTTATTTGCTGAATGCAGAGGAAACTTCTGAGAGCAGAGAAGAAACCAATCTCCTTGGGTGAAATAATCCAACTTGTTCCTCCCTGCTCCTCTTGTTTCCAAGGTGAATCATTTGCTAAATTATAAAGGAGGCCACCTTTCCTTACTCCCCACGCCCCACCTTTGGGTGATGCTCTGATTTCTACCAAGGCCAGGGTTCATGCTTCTCAGCATCGCAGACTGAGGGGCAGCCACAGCTAGGCTGTTTCTATGCCACCCCCGCCCCATGAACTCATCAAAACTCACCCATCTCTGGGCTTCCCTGGTGGCGCAGTGGTTGAGAGTCCGCCTGCCGATGCAGGGGACACGGGTTCGTGCCCCGGTCCAGGAAGATCCCACATGCCGCGGAACGGCTGGGCCCGTGAGCCATGGCCGCTGAGCCTGTGCGTCCGGAGCCTGTGCTCCGCAACGGGAGAGGCCGCAACGGTGAGAGGCCCGCGTACCGCAAAAAAAAAAGGAACCTCACTCATCCTCATTGTGGTGTCCTGATCCCAAGGGCAGAGACCATTTCTAACTCAGCTCTGCCTCCTTTGAGTATCTAGCATGAGAACTTCCACGTGACAGATGCACCAGGAATGTTTCCTGAATGAACAGTTTCCCCAGGGTCCCTGAGAGGTCCTCTAATTACTGGAGTCTTGAAACCCTGGTTTACTAATAGTTACTGGAATTGATGTATGGAGGTGCCCTCCAATTGTCCACAAAAATACAATGCCACAGAGTTGAAACCAACTGAAATCCAAACAGCATTAATGGGATTAATTTTGTTTAGGAAACTTCCTCAGAAGTAACCTCCCAAAAATGAGATTTAACTCGGAGATTAAGGTACCTCCTACTGAGTCATTAGAAAGTAACCTTTTAAAGGGAACTAGTAACAAATGGCATGTAACATGACACTCTTTCATTTGTTCAGTCAGTTTAACATTGATTGAGGAAGCTGCTAAATTTTCAATGTTAGAGATACCAAGTGGATTAAGACAGTCCCTACTCTCAAGGTGCTCACGGTCCTGTGTGGGAGAAATGTTTCAAAATGGATTATAATGCCATGTATGAGTGCAAAAAAGACGTGTTGGATACAGTGGAGGTCCAGAGGTTAAAACTAAAAAGGGAATGGTTAGCAATACAAGTGCAAACAAATTAGTGTAGGTTTGAATAAAATCTAGAAAAAAAATATTAAGAATTTGTCTGGGTGCCTCTTGCACTGTCTAGGGAAGGATCTTGGCTAATGGCTACAAGAGGAATAGATATTGTGGGTTAAAGAAAATGTCCCTTTACGGCAGCCATTTGGAAAAAGAATGTTAGATCTCTACCCCACGCTATAAACATAAATAAATTTCAGATTAAAACTAAAAAGAAAAAACAGTTCTAAAATTCCAGAAAATATACAGAATACTTTAATGATACTAGGTTGGGAAGATATTTTTACTATTACACCAAAACCTGAAAATTATAAACAAAAAAGAAATAGATTTGACTATGAAGAAATCATAAATAAAATTACAATTGAAAGTATAAAAGGGGACTTCTGGGAAAGCTCCTTAAAAGGGAGAGGCTAAGCCCTTCTTCCCTTCCTTCTTTTATTATCGTGAATGCAGATGTAATGGTTGGAGCTCCAGCAGCTATCTAGGACCTGGAGGCAACAATGAAAAAGGAAGTCATGAGCTGAAAGATAGTCATACCATAGAGCCACTTCACCAGTTCTAGACTGCCTACTTCTGGGTTTCATTTATATGAGAAAGAAACAAATTTCTGCCTTATACAGCCACTACTTTTTCAGGTCTCTTATATGAGTCACAAATTCTTAACCCATACAGAAGCTGTTTCCTAATTCAGGGACATTTAGAAACATAGGTATGAAGAAGGCATAGGTTTCAGGGAAGTAAAAAGAAGTTAGTCTGAAGCCTGCAGAGTACAGAACAGGAGCTCTAATTCCCATTCTCTCTACCACCATTTCTCCCATCCCCATACCACCACCACCATTGTTTGTGTCTTATTTAAAAACACATTTCAGGAAAAAGTCTGGAAAGGAATGCACTAAAATATTAAGCATGGTATTCTGGGTTGTGTGATTGCTACTGGTTTTCCATTTCCTTTTTTTTGCCTCATCAGTTTTCTAATTTATCTAGAATGCACAGGTATTATATATTTTTTAATTTAATTTAAAAAAGCGATTTTAGAATCATCTTAGGAAGCAAAACAAAATAATGCCTTCCACTATTTACAATAGCCAAGACATGGAAGCAACCTAAATGTCCATTGACAGAGAAATGGATTAAAAAAATGTAGTATATATTTATACAATGGAATACTACTCAGCCATAAAGAAAGGATGAAATAGTGCCATTGCAGCAACATGGATGGACCTAGAGATTATCATACCAAGTGAAGTCAGTCAGAAAGAGAAAGACAAATACTATATGATATCACTTATATGTGGAATCTACAATATGGTACAGTGAACTTATTTACAAAACAGAAACAGACTCACAGACATAGAAAACAAACTTATGGTTACCAAAGGGCAAACGGGGTGGGGGAGAGATAAATTAGGAGTTTGGGATTAGCAGATACAAACAACTATATACAAAATAGATAAACAACAAGGTCTTACTGCATAGCAAAGCGAACTATATTCTGTATCCTATAATAAACCATAATTTTAAAAATGAAAAAATACATATATACATATATATGAATCATATTATATATATATATGTGATATATCACATATATATATATATACACTGAATCACTGCTGTATACCAGAAACTAACATAACGTTGTAAATCAACTATTCTTCAATTAAAAAAAAAAATCATGCTGTCCTTGATTGCAGAAGTCAACCATGACTTTACCTCTATGCAGGTCTATGTGAACAGATCTAGTCTTTATTTTGGGGGGGGAAAGTAGGATCGTGTGCATGTGTATATGTATGTATGTGCATGTATTTATGTCTAACTGGATACTAATAGAAGTACCTTTTTAATGAATGTAAAATTGGAAGTTTTTATAATGAGAGCAACTTAAACAAGATAATTGAAATACTTGCACCACCTAACACTCACAAAATGCCACTTCACTTACTCATATGATCTTTTAAAGGAAAATGACCACCAGGCCAACTAATATGAAAATATAAAAATGTATTAAATGACAAAACAACACACAGTGCATCTTAGTTCTATTTTCTTGGTCTTAAAAAACAAAATAGAAATAAGAACACTACCGGCTCTTCCTGCCATCCTTTTGGATAGCACATGAAGAAAGTATTTCTAGGGCAGGGCCCTCTCTAGGCTGTCCTAGCCCATAAGGTCCTATCAGCTGTGTACACTCTAGACCCCTAGAAGGTTTCATGTGTGTGGTTATGGTCATTGCCACCTTTCAGGCATAGACCATTGAGACAACATGCTGGGCCCCAGGCAGAGAGAGTCTACCTTCTTGGGTGGGGAGCAGATGGAAAGGTGAGGAGGGGGAGTGCAGGCCTGTAGGAACCAGTGGCGTCTATGACTTCTCTCCAACCCACACCTACCAGTCAGGAATGCAGAGTGGATTCCTGATCAACTGAGAGGCCAGACAGACTGAACCTGGTCCTCGGTACCTCTCAAGCCCTCAAATACCATAGTTCCACCTCATCAGAGATGGGTTTTGTCTTTTTTTCTTTTAACTTTTTTTTAAATTGAAGTCTAGTTAATTTACAATGTTGTGTTAATTTCAGGTGCACAGCACAGTGATTCGGTTTTATATATAGATGCATGTATGTGTACCTATATGAATATTCCTTTTCAGATTCTTTTCCCTTATAGGTTATTACAAAATATTGTGTAATGAGCTTTGTCTTTGCCCTGACCAGCAAAGCTCGGCTGCAGCCCACATCTGGCCTGGGTATGTACCTGCTTCCCGTAGTTGGTAGTGGACGTGAGTCCATGGTGTAACAGTTGTGGAATTTAAGAACTCGAGTGAAAATTCTATCTCCCTTTATCCTTGGGAAGCTCCTGGACCCTCTCCTGGCCTCTGTTAGCTCATCCATACTAACAGGTATGCATTTGTAAACAAGTGCCATGCATATATCACCATGGAGGAGCTCCTAGTTTGGTAGGAAGAACAATCAACAAGCAGGGACAATAAAGTTTGGAAAGTACCAAGGGTACTCGTACCAAGTAGACATAAAGCTCTATGGGAAAGTGGGATCCCTGGAAGACATCCTGGAGGAGGTGGCATTTAGGCTAATACTTGATGGGTAAAGAGATCAGTCAGGCAAACAGTAGGGGTAGAGGAAACAGTCAGGCTGAAGGTCCACCTTAGTCGCCTTATCCTCAAAATCATGATACCTGTGCTCAGGGATTTCTCCTGCTTTACTTTCAGTTCCTGGAAATAACAAGGCTCAATCTCAGCTCTGGACTTTGACCCCAGCTGTTCTGTCCACCCAGAGGGAATGACCACCTCCGCCTCCTCTAGGTCTCAGCTTGGCTGTGGCTTTCCCTGGGCAGCCTCTCCTGACCCTCCAAGCCTGGGTTGGAGGCCCCCCTTCCTTGCTCTCTTAACATCCTGAAACATTACCTCATCATAGTATTTCCCACACTCTATTCTCCACTGTGTCATAAATTCCTTCAGTTACAAGGACTGTGCTTTCTGGTCCACCTTTTAATCCCTAGTACCTTGCAAATAATAATCATCAGCATAGACTGAGACATATTGTGTGCCGGGCACCGTCTTAAGCACTTTACATTTAATTCTCACAACAAATCCTGTAAGGCACAGAGACACTGAGTAATTTACCCAAGACTACACAACTAGTAGGTGGCAGGGCCAGAATTTGTACCCTGATGTCTGGCCCGGCTCCCACCCCCTTATCCCCTCTGCACGCCAGCTGCCCACACTAGGAATACAATTCCTAGCCAGGCTGCCTCTCCTGGGACAGTTCTAGCTCAGCCTCAGCCTCTCCCTAACTGGGAAGCCACCTAGGATGCAGCCTGTACCTTCACTGGGCCTCAGTTTCTCCACCCATGATGGAAGGTAGAGTGGATCATGTGTAAGGGAAGAAGTTAACTTGCCCAAGAAGAGCACCATGTGATGGGTTCACACTTAGGCAATCCCATTTCAGAGTCAGTTTACTTAACCTCACTCACTGCCTCAGATGCACAACGAAAGTTTGTGCAATTAGTGAGTGAGCAGGTGATTGAGTGGCTGAACCCTGACCCTCTCTGAAGAGATGGAGGATCACTGAACCTATTAAGAGCTATTAATCCAGCAACCTAATTATTGACTCATGGTATCTTTGTAGGAATCTTCTAGAAGAATGCATATCAACAGCAGTCAAAAAATATTATTCGGGCTTCCCTGGTGGCGCAGTGGTTGAGAGTCCGCCTGCCGATGCAGGGGACATGGGTTCATGCCCCGGCCCGGGAGGATCCCACATGCCGCGGAGCGGCTGGGCCCGTGAGCCATGGCCGCTGAGCCTGCGCGTCCGGAGCCTGTGCTCCGCAATGGGAGAGGCCGCAACAGTGAGAGGCCCGCGTACCGCAAAAAAAAAAAAAATATATATATATATATATATATTTATATATATATATATATATATATATAATTCTAATGATGATGCAAAATATTGGATTCTGTTTTACCTGCCCTTTTGAATCTTGCTTTTTCTCTTTACAATACACATTGAAAGTCATTCAGTGTCAGTACATTTTTATCTATGTAAATGAAGTTATTTCCAATACATTTTCAATTATAAAAATTGCTGCATTAAAAATTATAGTTTTGTACATTTGTTATTTTTATAGAATAATTTATTCTATAAAAATAACTTCTAATAATTTATTAGAAGAATAATTTCTAGGTCAAAGATTATGCAGATTTAAAATTGTTTAATTGGCACTACCCAAAAGGTTTTACCCACTTTAACCATAAAAGTACCTGTTTCCCCTCATCATCACCTGGTATTATCCTTCATTTTTTGTCTTTTCCACAATCAGTAGATGACAAATGATAGCCTACTATGATTTTCATCTACTTTTCTTTGATTATTAGTAAGCTTGGGCTTCTTTTCATGTTTTTGGCCATTTGCAATTTTTTTTTTTTTTTTTTGGCCATGCCTTGTGGCTTGCAGGGTCTTAGTTCCCCAACCAGGGATTGAACCCAGGCCCCAGCAGTGAAAGCGTCAAGTCCTAACCACTGGACCACCAGGGAATTCCCTATATTTCTTTTTAAATTTCTTTCCTGTTGATTTTTTCTACCCATTTTTCTATTGGATTGTTAGTTTTTCTTATTCATTTGTGAGAGCTCTTTGAATTTATCAGTTAATTATCCTTTGTTCTGGTTTTGGAGGTATTTCATCCCAGTGTGTTGTTTGACTTTGACTATGTTTTATGGGGTTCTTTCCAAGGCGCAACATTTGATACGTAGAAGTTTGCGGTTATTTTCTGTAGTTAAATTTATCTATCTTCTCCCTTTGGCTTCCAAAATTCATATAATCCTTAGAAAGCCCAATTCCACTCCAGGGTCATACAAATATTCACCCACACTTTCTTTTAAAAAACGTTCTGTGATTTGTTACATTTAAACTTTGGATCCATCTGGAATATATTTTGATGTATGGAATGAAATAGTCAAGGTAATGATTCTGCTAGGACCAAACAGCTATGCTTTGAAAAAAAGCTATGAACCTTTTGGCTTGGCACGTCAGGAAAAAGCCAAACACCAATGAATGGAAGGAGGAGCGGGCATGGGGACCTAAGGACACAGTGCTGGCTTGAAGGGGAGGTGTCACTAAGTTCCAAAAATGCATTCAATTTTGATTATGTAAACACCAGTCAGTGATATTGAGAAACCACACAATGCTGGCGATTTTGGAGGGGAAATCAGAACCTGGCTAAAGAAAGAGAAAGCAAACAAACTAAATCTTAGTTGGTATTACACATGGGACTTTATTACCTCTATTAGGGACCATCTAATCTTGGCTACATCCTGAGTGGCAGAGTCCAGATAACTCAGGTGTTATTTAAATAAATATTTTTATGGGCTCTAATGATGACCCCAATTGCAAGAAAGTGGATATGATGTGTACTGTGATCTAGGCAATCGTGCAAAGATAAACAGCATCTAACACAAAGCTGACTCAATTATAGTTGTAGGGGAAAAGTAAGGGACTAACTCACTTACTGGTTCCCTGTGGGAGAACCACAAAAAGGAGAGGTTAGAAGGTAGTATTCGTGAAGGAAGAGAGAAGTAGCATTGGGAGGCCAGAGGGCTGGAAGAAAGCAGAAACAGACAGTGGGGGGAAAAAAACAGAATTAATTATGGGAGTATCAGGAAAAAACAGCCACATGATCCAATGAGTGGCAGAAGAAGGAAGCCAGCCCTTTCTGGGGTAGAAGTGGGCAAGATACTAAAGCCAAAGGAAACGGGTCAGGACGGCTCTGGGAGGTGCTGATTGAAGCCAGAAAAGCTTGGATTAATTGGCACTCCCTTCTCCATGCCCATTAATGGAAATATTTTCTGCCCTGTACTTTGCAATGGAAGTGACGGGGGAACAGGCAATAGCTGGGATTTATGCACAAAGCCAGTTTCCAGAGACTGTCCCAGCACATTCAACCTGATTGCTAACCTCTTCAAAATGATTCCCCTCCCTCCCTGCGTGACTTTAACTGGGTCTCTGATTCCTCACTGTGTGGGAACCCTAACCCTAAACCTTAACCCTAACCCCTAACCCTGAATCGGAAGGACCACCTTTTTCATAGCAGCACTATCTACAATATCCAAGACATGGAAACACAACCTAAATGTCCAAGGACAGGTGAATTGATAAAGAAGATGTAGTACATATACACAATGGAATATTACTCAGCAATCAAAAAGAATGAAATAGTCCTATTTGCAGCAACATGGATGGACTTGGAGATTATCATACTAAGTGAAATCAGTCAGAAAGAGAAAGACAAATACCATATGACGTCACATATATGTGGAATCTAAAATACAATATAAATCAACATATCTGTGAAAAAAAATAGACTCACGGACATAAAGAACAGACTGTGGTTGCCAAGGGGGAAGGGGAAGGGGGTGGGGGAGGGAAGGAGTGGGAGTTTGGGATTAGCAGATGCAAACTATTGTATATAGGATGGATAAACAAGGTCCACTGCATAGCACAGGAAACTATATTCAACATCCTATGACAAACCATAATGGAAAAGAATACGAAAAAGAATATATATGTATAACTGAGTCACTTTTCTGTGCACCAGAAATTGACACAATATTGTAAATCAAGTGTACTTCAATAAAATTTAAAAAAAAGAAAAAAAGAAATTCTGTGTTCCTGCTGCCTGGTGTCTTTGTCCTACAAACATCATGTCAGAGCCACAGTTCAAAAATCCTTATTTGGAGGTGGATCTTACCAGGGATGGAAGGAAGGGGCAAAAGACTGGCAGTGAGGAAGCCTGTGGGGCAGATATTACAGTGGTCAAGTGGATATGATGAGGGTCCAACCAGGTGGGTGGCTGGTGGATGTGGATAGCAAGAGGAGAGGGCTGTGAGGGACAGGAAGAATGTAAAAGCACCAGAGAGAGACATCTGAGAAGGCTTGGGAACCAAATCTGAAAGCTAGGAGCCTTCTGACCCAAAGTTCACAGTGGCAACCCCAGATCATAGGACTGCCAGGAAAATTAACCATGCTAAAGCATAACTTTCCCTAAAGTTAAAAAACCACTTTCCCCAAATATGCATTGAACGTGCATCAAATGCTCAGCTCACTACTTAATGGACGCAATAAGATGGTAAATCTGGTTCCAAGAGGATTTTGAGAAACTGGCTATTTGTACGCACTTATAAAGGAAGGTTAGAGTCAAGTTTCTAGTGTACATGTACTACTGGTTAACGCCCTACAAGATAATACAAAACCATAACATTTGGAATCTCCCTTCTCCTGGGGAAAAATTATTTGCTTCTCAACAGAGTAAGGTCTGCAAATTGAGAAGTAACTTGACTGAGTCTGAGCCCTTAACAGCAAACAGCAAATGTTCAATAGCAAATAACAAATGTTCATTCTTCTAAATCTGTGGTTCTCAAACGGGGGCAATTTTACCTCCCAGGGGACACTCGGCATTATCTGGAGACACTTTTGGCCACAACTCAGCCAGGAGTAGGGAGTGGGGAGAGGGATGGCATCTAGTAAGAAGAGGCCAGTGATGCTGCTGGACACCCCACAGCACACAGGACAAGCCCCATGCAAAGAAGTATCCTGCCCAAAAGGTCAGTAGTGTGAAGGTGAGAAGTCCTGCCCCAGAGAATTAACGAGCCCGCAGGTAAGCTTGTTAAAGAATGCCCTTGTGTGGGGCTTCCCTGGTGGTCCAGTGGTTAGGACTCTGTGCTTCCACCGCAGGGGGCACGGGTTCGATCCCTGGTCAGGGAACTAAGATCCCGCATGCCGTGCAGCATGGCCAAAAAAAAAAAGAATACCTTTGTGCAAAGATATGCTGCCCCCCTCTTTTCCTTATTTCCAAGTTCTAAATAATCTTTCTTAATGGTAATAGTCAACCATCTGCCTTAAAAGGAAAGTAGACTTCTTTTTACGAATATTTCACCTGAGTATGTTAGAAAGGTTTCTAATTTACCTGAAGGACATCAGAAAAATTCAGTTAAACAGCACACCCTTTCCCAGTTACTGAGCCTTTTGTCTTATTAAGATCTTACTACAGTTGCTGTCCAAAGACTACGGGATTTTTCCAGGGATCATGCAAACGCCTGGAAGTTTCTTAAAAACAAGAATATCCAACCCCCCCAAAAAGCAACAACCAAAAAGATGTGCTGACATCACTGGGAGAAGTTGGCAGCAGGGCAGAAGCATAGTCACAGGGAGTAGAGCTGGGAAAAGACCGAGGCTGATGACCCCTCCGCTGACCCAGCTGGGACACATCTCCTTCCTCCCTGTTCCTGCTCCAGCCCCATTGTTCCAATCTTGGCCAACTCTACCGTCTACCCAGGTACCCAGGCCAGACTTTGCAATGACGCCTTAGCTTCCTCTTCTTTCCCTCCCATCTACAGGAATTTGCTCATTCAGTAAGACATTTATGGATGGAGCAATGACTCCCAGGCACCACGTATATAAAGAGCAGTGAGCACAATCGTCTTGCAGCAGATTGCCAAGGCCCTCGGATTCTTCCTTGATTAGCTCTCCATTCTCACCACCCTCCTTTCTTGCCTTTAAGCTCTGTAGCTGCAGCCTCTTAAATTATTCCCGTGCCCGAGTCTAGCCTCTCCTGTTTTCAGATTATCACCCTGAAACACAGCTCTGCCTGTACAGCTCCCCTGCCAAAAACAACTTTGAACTTCCCTTTGCTCAGGGAATGGGCTCAAAGAATAAAATCCAGACACCTTTGCACAGCAACCAGGTTCCTTCATACTTAACCCACCTTGCTCAAAGACACTACTGACAAAAGCAGCATTCACGGCTCCCAGGACAGATGGCAGGCTTTCCCACACCAAAGCCTTTCTTTCTGCATCCTCATTTTTGTCAATTCCCTGATCCGCAGGTATCAAAATGTACCAATTAACATATCTGTCATGCTAGATAAATATTTGCGAGCCCCCGAATAAATATTCCTAGTGTGAGAAGACAATTTATGATAATCTACACCATGTCTGTAGGTTAATAACACATTTTAAAGGGTTTTTCATTAAAAAAATAAATTTTGCTACTTTAAAACGTTCAGAGGTAGAGTTTTAAAAACCTAAATATGAGGAGTAAATTCTCTGGAAAAAAGACATTCATCAAGGGAAGCAAGTGCTACATTCTCTTTAGGAAATTTTCACAAAGAATATTTATCATTTCAATATTGCATACAAGGGTGTTCTTGGTGGCCCAAATGTGGGCTTATCTCAAGACATAACAGACTTCTAGAGAATACAGGCAGGTATGAGACCGTGAGTTAGGTGATCGGATAATGTCCTTTGGAAACAAGTATGTGGGTCAGAGAGGACTTGCAAAAGAGGTCACTTCTAGGCTGAGACCTAATGTTTGTTTCTTTTAAGTTTTTTCATTTTGTTTTATAAGCAGAAAGCTAATTAAGACTGGATTGTCTCCCACCTTAAGAAACAGAAAACATCTCGAATAAACAACCTAAACTTGCACTGAAAGCAATTAGAGAAAGAAGAACAAAAACATCCCAAAGTTAGCAGAAGGAAAGAAATCATAAAAATCAGAGCAGAAATAAATGAAAAAGAAATGAAGGAAATGATAGCAAAGATCAATAAAACTAAAAGCTGGTTCTTTGAGAAGATAAACAAAATTGATAAGCCATTAGCCAGACTCATCAAGAAAAAAAGGGAGAAGACTCAAATCAATAGAATTAGAAATGAAAAAGGAGAAATAACAACTGACACTGCAGAAATACAAAAGATCATGAGAGATTACTACAAGTAACTATATGCCAATAAAATGGACAACCTGGAAGAAATGGACAAATTCTTAGAAATGCACAACCTGCCAAGACTGAATCAGGAAGAAACAGAAAATATGAACAAACCAATCACAAGCACTGAAATTGAAACTGTGATTAAAAATCTTCCAACAAACAAAAGCCCAGGACCAGATGGCTTCACAGGCAAATTCTATCAAACATTTAGAGAAGAGCTAACACCTATCCTTCTCAAACTCTTCCAAAATATAGCAGAGGGAGGAACACTCCCAAACTCATTCTACGAGGCCACCATCACCTTGATACCAAAACCAGACAAGGATGTCACAAAGAAAGAAAACTACAGGCCAATATCACTGATGAACATAGATGCAAAAATCCTCAACAAAATACTAGCAAACAGAATCCAATAGCACATTAAAAGGATCATACACCATGATCAAGTGGGGTTTATTCCAGGAATGCAAGGATTCTTCAATATACGCAAATCAATCAACATGATACACCATATTAACAAATTGAAGGAGAAAAACCATAGGATCATCTCAATAGATGCAGAGAAAGCTTTCAACAAAATTCAACACCCATTTATGATAAAAACCCTGTAGAAAGTAGGCATAGAGGGAACTTTCCTCAACATAATAAAGGCCATATATGACAAACCCACAGCCAACATCGTCCTCAATGGTGAAAAACTGAAACCATTTCTACTAAGATCAGGAATGAGACAAGGCTGCCCACTCTCACCACTCTTATTCAACATAGTTTTGGAAGTTTTAGCCACAGCAATCAGAAGAAAAGGAAATAAAAGGAATCCAAATCGGAAAAGAAGAAGTAAAGCTGTCACTGTTTGCAGATGACATGATACTATACATAAAGAATCCTAAAGATGTTACCAGAAAACTACTAGAGCTAATCAATGAATTTGGTAAAGTAGCAGGATACAAAATTAATGCACAGAAATCTCTGGCATTTCTATATACTAATGATGAAAAATCTGAAAGTGAAATTAAGGAAACACTCCCATTTACCATTGCAACAAAAAGAATAAAATATCTAGGAATATACCTACCTAAGGAGACAAAAGACCTGTATGCTGAAAATTATAAGACACTGATGAAAGAAATTAAAGATGATACAAATAGATGGAGAGATGTACCATGTTCTTGGATTGGAAGAATCAACATTGTGAAAATGACTCTACTACCCAAAGCAATCTAGAGATTCAATGCAATCCCTGTCAAACTACCACTGGCATTTTTCACAGAACTAGAACAAAAAATTTCACAATTTGTATGGAAATACAAAAGACCCCGAATAGCCAAAGCAATCTTGAGAACGAAAAATGGAGCTGGAGGAATCAGGCTCCCTGACTTCAGACTATACTACAAAGCTACAGTAATC
The DNA here is from genome assembly GCF_949752795.1 of Hyperoodon ampullatus. Lineage (NCBI taxonomy): Eukaryota > Metazoa > Chordata > Mammalia > Artiodactyla > Ziphiidae > Hyperoodon > Hyperoodon ampullatus. The sequence goes on along the minus strand of NC_136916.1, from coordinate 50,054,581 downwards.
AAGACAGTATGGTACTGGCACAAAAACAGAAAGATAGATCAATGGAACAGGATAGAAAGCCCAGAGATAAACCCACGCACATATGGCCAACTTATCTTTGATAAAGGAGGCAGGAATGTACAGTGGAGAAAGGACAGTCTCTTCAATAAGTGGTGCTGGGAAAACTGGACAGGGACATGTAAAAGTATGAGATTAGATCACTCCCTAACACCATACACAAAAATAAGCTCAAATGGATTAAAGACCTAAATGTAAGGCCAGAAACTATCAAACTCTTAGAGGAAAACATAGGCAGAACACTCTATGACATAAATCACAGCAAGATCCTTTTTGACCCACCTCCTAGAGAAATGGAAATAAAGACAAAAATAAACACATGGGACCTAATGAAACTCAAAAGCTTTTGCACAGCAAAGGAAACCATAAACAAGACCAAAAGACAACCCTCAGAATGGGAGAAAATATTTGCAAATGAAGCAACTGACAAAGGATTAATCTCCAAAATTTATAAGTAGCTCATGTAGCTCAATAACAAAAAAACAAACAACCCAATCCAAAAATGGGCAGAAGACCTAAATAGACATTTCTCCAAAGAAGATATACAGACTGCCAACAAACACATGAAAGGATGCTCAACATCTTTAATCATTAGAGAAATGCAAATCAAAACTACAATGAGATATCATCTCACACCAGTCAGAATGGCCATCATCAAAAAATCTAGAAACAATAAATGCTGGAGAGGGTGTGGAAAAAAGGGAACACTCTTGCACTGCTGGTGGGAATGTGAATTGGTACAGCCACTATGGAGAACAGTATGGAGGTTCCTTAAAAAACTAAAAATAGAACTACCATATGACCCAGCAATCCCACTACTGGCCATATACCCTGAGAAAACCATAATTCAAAAAGAGTCATGTACCAAAATGTTCATAGCAGCCCTATTTACAATAGCCCAGAGATGGAAACAACCTGAGTGTCTATCATCTGATGAATGGATAAAGAAGATGTGGCACATATATACAATGGAATATTACTCAGCCATAAAAAGAAACGAAATTGAGCTATTTGTAATGAGGTGGATGGACCTAGAGTCTGTCATACAGAGTGAAGTAAGTCAGAAAGAGAAAGACAAATACTGTATGCTGACACATATATATGGAATTTAAGAAAAAAAATGTCCTGAGGAACACAGGGTAAGACAGGAATAAAGACACAGACCTACTAGAGAATGGACTTGAGGATATGGGGAGGGGGAAGAGTAAGCTGTGACAAAGCGAAAGAGAGGCATGGACATATATACACTACCAAACGTAAGGTAGATAGCTAGTGGGAAGCAGCTGCATAGCACAGGGAGATCAGCTTGGTGCTTTGTGACCGCCTGGAGGGGTGGGATGGGGGGGTGGGAGGGAGATGCAAGAGGGAGGGGATATGGGAACATATGTATATGTATAACTGATTCATTTTGTTATAAAGCAGAAACTAACACACCATTGTTAAGCAATTATACTCCAATAAAGATGTAAAAAAAAAAAAAAAAAAGACTGGATTGTCCCATTCAAAACCTGAACCTCTTTTAGCACTTGTCAGAATGCAGCATAGAGAGTCGTTTAATCTCTGGCCTTGCACCCCACTACCTCACTCCTTTGGCCTGCTACCTTGTTGCAGATAAAGACTGTATCTTACTCATTATGTATCCCCAGGACCTAGGATTGTGGCTAGTATCTGTGCCAAACAACTGTTGTTGGAACAGACTGGAAAGAAATGGAAAATAAAATCATGTGGTTATATTGGTGAACAAATTCAATTAATAAGTGATTGATTCACCTATAATGGAAAAGAATCTGAAAAGGAATGCGTGTGTGTGTGTGTATATATATATAACTGAGTCACTTTGCTGTACACCAGAAACATCGTAAATCTGCTATACTTCAATTAAAAAGAATGTGAGCCATCCAGTCCAATCATTGCCTTGACTTCCCTTTTCTCCACTGAAGTGAACTTACCAAGCCAACCCTTCCACAGGCAATTGCCACTTAAAACGCTCTAGAGCACAGCTGGCCCAGAATGGAGAGTGGTTAAATAAATCTACATATCTACCTTCTCTCTTTCTCAAGTGCTATGTGTGAATCCCAGAAATGAACAAGGAGGCAGTAAATATTTATTGGTGTGTGAGAGACTGAACTCACTTACACAGCAGTTGAAAGGTATGAAGGGCTGGGCATTTAACCATACTTCTCTTATTTCAGGGAAAACTCGCTGAGTTTGAAGTTATCCGGCTGACCTATGAATAACACAGGTTTGAACTGCACAGGTCCGCTCCTGTGTGGACTTTTTTTTTCAGTAAATACATACTACAGTACTCCACGATCTGTGGTTGGTTGAATCCATGGACGTGGAACTGCAGATAGGGAGGGCTGACTGTAAAGTTATATGTACTTGGATTTTTGACTGCACGGGGGTCGGCGCCTCTAACCCCTGTGTTGTCCAAGGGTCAACTCTAGTTTGAATGCATGTGAAATATTTCAGATTGGACTAGTAATAATACATAAAAAGGACTGTCTAGGTCTGGTCGACCAGGTGAATCTTCAGACCAGGTGGGATCCCATCCTGTGTTGCTTGTACCCAAGCTGCCCCTAAGACCTAGGGTGGAGGACACAAAGGCATCTCAAGAAGGAAGTGACAACCAGAAACGTCTCACTTGGAAGCTTGAAACTCCCTTTCATATCTTTTCCTAATTACTGCCTTTCTTCAAATAAGATACCGTTGATTAAAAGATGCATCGCTTTTTTATGAGCCACTGAGGAAGAACAAATGCCACAACAAATAAAGCTGGACACGAAGCTTTCTGGTCATTTATTTATTTATTTATTTTCATATCACATTTTAGTGATGTGAAAATAAATAAAGGTAATTTTTAAATTTTAATTCATAACGCAATCACAGAGCACTTAGCTCTCTTAATGAACATACTTCTCATACTCCAGGGAATTTTAAAAATCTCTCAGTTCAATTACAAAATGCTCAGTGAGATTCAATCATACTGAGTGCTTGTTCTATATTCCAAGGGTAAATAATACATTAGTGCTAACATATACATATGGAATCTAAAGAAAAAAAATGGTTCTGAAGAACCTAGGGGCAAGACAGGAATAAAGACGCAGACACAGAGAATGGACTTGAGGACATGGGGAGGGGGAAGGGTAAGCTGGGACAGAGTGAGAGAGTGGCATGGACATATATACACTACCAAATGTAAAATAGCTAGTGGGAAGCAGCCGCATAGCACAGGGAGATCAGCTCAGTGCTCTGTGACCACCTAGAGGGGTGGGATAGGGAGGGTGGGAGGGAGGGAGACGCAAGAGGGAAGAGATATGGGGATATATGTATATGTATAGCTGATTTACTTTGTTATAAAGCAGAAACTAACACACCATTTTAAAGCAACTGTACTCCAATAAAGATGTTAAAAAATAAAATAAAATAATCAGGATAAAGAATAATAGAAAAAATAATAATATATTAGGACAAGCAAGAGGTACAAGATGGGGAGTAGTTAATTAACATCCAATTCAAAATGCTTATATGTACATCAAAACAATGAACTAGCTGTTTTTTGTTTTGTTGTTTTCATAAAGCAAAATATTCCAAGAATCAAGCAAATTTGTACAAAATACAATAAATGTGACTGAAGAAGACTGAGTAGTTGTACAGCCAATTAAATGAATAAATTATTTCAGTATTTCAGGCAAGCTCTCCTTTTTTAATCAAAAAGGCTGTGCCTTGGTCAGTGATAGTTAAGAATGAAAATTGTCTCCATAATTTCACATAAATGTTTGAATTTCATATCAGGAAAACAAGACAACATTATTTCTGTAGGGAGACACTGGTGAGTAATGCTTACCATATATCACTAAAAAATAATTTCACTGTTGGAATTTGAGTATAAACTGAAAAATAAAAAGTGAGTTTGTTGGGTTTCTAGACTATTACTAGTTCAAAAACCTTAGAATCTTTTCAGCTATAGCCAGATATTTTAATAAGTAACATATTTTAATTCAGCAGAAAACAATTCTTTTGAGTTATGCTCAGAAATAATAAACACAACACATTTTATTCAATGGGATAAGAAACAAAGCAGCAGCAATGTTGTACAAATTCACATTAATGTAACTCTTACATGACAAGGATTTTTATATTAAATAGAAACAGATTGCTTTGCCTTAGCTGGAATGCCCATCCTGATTGGACTACTTTACATGGTAAAGTAAATTTGGTCAATAGAAGGTTTGTTTGAATTTTAGAACCTGGAAGAGTTTAGGGACAATCTACATATACCCTCTATTATGTTTTCTGTTTTGCTGTTCCCTCAATTTCTCTTTTCCTATCCAAACCCATTCTTTGATTGTTGTACACCTGAAACTGACACAACATTGTAAATCAACTATACTCCAATAAAAATTAAAACAAACAGAACAACAAAAAAACCCACTGTTTGAATAGAGTAATAGCCTTTGGTAAGTGCACCTAGCACAGCAACACCAAAGTACCTTCCTCAATAATCTTCCTGATTCATTTCAACCTCTTTGGGGTCATATTGTTATTATTATTACCTATAAAGGTTTGGTAGAAATTCCTTGAATTAATTTTCCTCCTCTTTTCCTGCTTGTGATTTCTTGACAATCAGTGTGGCCCTTAGACAAGCTTGTTTTCCACTCAGATTTGTTCATGCTGTTGAAAGAAACGTCTTGTAAACATGACTAGGGCTGTTGCTAGTAGAATCTTCCTATAAACACCTTATTTTTATTTTTAAAATAAATTTATTTTATTTTTATTTATTTTTGGCTGCATTGGGTCTTCGTTGCTGCACGCGGGCTTTCTCTAGGTGCGGCGAGCAGGGGCTACTCTTCATTGCGGTGCGCGGGCTTCTCATTGCGGTGCGCGGGCTTCTCATTGCGGTGGCTTCTCTTGTTGCGGAGCATGGGCTCTAGGCGCGCGGGCTTCAGTAGTTGTGGCACATGGGCTCTAGAGCTCAGGCTCAGTAGTTGTGGCACTTTCTGGTCATGTAGAATGTTTACCTTATGCTTACAGAAAGAGCTCCTTCCTGTTTGAACGTATTTGAACACAAATGACCTGTAACCTGTGCTCTAACATTTAGCATTTACATTGTAATTTTAAGGATGAAGAGCCCTGGGGTTTAGTCAGCATTTTATATTTGGCTACATTTGTAGTTTGGGTTTTGGCTCCACTGAATCACTTGTCTCTGGATTTTGAGCAGCTTCTGTTCAAACTCAGCAGGAAGCTCCCAACGATTAACGATCAACTCCTTAATCATAGTTCAATGTGATGCACTTCACGTTGACGTGTCATGGCTTTGAAATTTGTTTCAAGGAATTTGTCAATTCTTCCTAACTTCAGGTACAGTGCTTGGCCTAGTATCAGTAATAAAATACAAGTTTTTATGACCTTATAGCTAGCCTTCTTTGTTATCTCTCATAACATACTTTGCTGATGCTTGCAAGAAAATATTGGGTTGTGATTATTCCTCTAACAATGAACATGTGCTTCTCTAATATATAATCTATGCCCCTTTTGTACTTTGACTTTTTGTTTTAATGCTGTATCATAAAGTGATTTTTTTATTGAGATGATGATTTTATGGAGATCGATCTATCTATCTATCTATCTATCTATCTATCTATATATATATATCCCTACAGGTGTGCCTTGGAGATATTGCAGGTTTGGTTCCAGACCACAACAATAAAGCAAATATCACAGTAAAGCAAGTCATGCAAAATTTTTGGTTTCCCAGTGCATGTAAAAGTTGTGTTTACACTATACCGTGGTCTAATAAGTGTGCAATAGCATTCTGTCTGAAAAAAATGTACATACCATAATTATTACTTTATCACTAAAAAATGCTAACTATCATCTGAGCCTTCAGCATGTTGTCTTTTGGCTGGTGGAGGGTTTGAAATATCACAAGAATTAACAAAATGTGCCACAGAGACACGAAGTGAGCAAATACTGTTGGAAAAATGACGCCAACAGACTTACTTGATGTAGAGTTGCCACAAACCTTCAATTTGTTTTTTTTAACATCCTTATTGGAGTATAATTGCTTTACAATGGTATCTTAGTTTCTGCTTTATAACAAAGTGAATCAGTTATACATATACATATGTCACCATATCTCTTCCCTCTTGCGTCTCCCTCCCTCCCACCCTCCCTATGCCACCCCTCTAGGTGGTCACAAAGCACAGAGCTGATCTCCCTGTGCTATGTGGCTGCTTCCCACTAGCTATCTATTTTACGTCTGGTAGTGTATATATGTCCATGCCACTCTCTCACTTTGTCCCAGCTTACCCTTCCCCCTCCCCGTATCCTCAAGTCCATTCTCTAGTAGGTCTGTGTCTTTATTCCTGTCTTGCCCCTAGGTTCTTCATGACATTTTTTTTTTTAGATTCCATATATATGTGTTAGCCTGCAGTATTTGTTTTTCTCCTTCTGACTTATTTCACTCTGTATGACAGACTCTAGGTCCATCCACCTCACTACAAATAACTCAATTTCATTTCTTTTTATGGCTGAGTAATATTCCATTGTATATATGTGCCACATCTTCTTTATCCATTCATCTGTTGATGGACACTTAGGTTCAAACCTTCAGTTTGTTAAAAAAAAAAAAGAAGAAAAAGAAAATGCAGTATCTGCTGAGCACAATAAAGAAGAGCACAGTAAAATGAGGTCTGCCTGTATGACAGAGAGAGAGTAGACTTGAAATATGTGCAGTTTACTGTATGTCGATTATACCTCAGTCAAGCTGTTTTTAAAAAGCATTGTAAACATCAATAGGTGAATGGATAAAACAATACATGGTATATATATACATATATATATATATATATATATATATATATATATATACACATATATATATATATATATATATATATATATATTCAGCCTAAAAAAGGAAGGAAATTCTGATACATCTACAGCACATAGTCAGCTCTTATACTCATCTGGTGCTGGGGTTTTACGTCTGCTGCCCAGGGGATGATTCTGGATCCCCTGGCTCTGGTGGCCAGGGAGGCTTGCATTCCTGGGTCCCTGGAAACTAACAATTCTGGAGACAGTCCTTGACAAGTTAACACCCCTAGGGCATGGCACAGAGCAGACTGAAACACACCCCTGTTTTTCCATGAAAGAGGCCTATTTACTTGTCCTGGAGCTTTGGCCTAAGGGGCAGTTTCAGGTTTGGCTCACAACTAGAGGCGGGTGGAAGTGCACTCAGAGAACACAGGCTGGTGGACACCATCTCTACATCCTTCCTTTGCCTCACTACAGCATTTTGGTATCTCCCAGAAAGTAACTTATACACTTGTCTGGAGCCCTGATTTTTCAACTGCTTCCCACAGGACACCTCCAAATTGCCAGGCTCTGGTGGACAGGGAGGCTTACCCTTACAGTCCCACAGGACTCCATTTATTTGCGTACTTTATAAAAACTGCTGCCTGAGGGTCTGCCTTCTAATCATCCTGAATCTAGGTGCTGACTGAGATCCTCCCCTTTGGGACACTGACAGGTCTTGGCATAGCCTCAACTACTGGCAGCGATTAAAAAATAAAATAAGAGCTTCCCTAGTGACGCAGTGGTTGAGGGTCCGCCTGACGATGCAGGGTACGCGGGTTCGTGCCCCAGTCTGGGAGGATCCCGTGTGTCGCGGAGTGGCTGGGCCCGTGAGCCATGGCTGCTGGGCCTGCGCATCTGGAGCCTGTGCTCCGCAGCGGGAGAAGCCGCAGCAGTGAGAGGCCCGCGTACCACAACAATAAATAAATAAATTAATTAATTAAATAAAATAAGCTGCTTGGACAATCACAAAGGTTTGAGAGACAACCAAGAGCTAGGGCAGGGTTAAATAATAAGGCTTAATCTGCTACATGAGGCCTCTTATTTAAGAATGGGACAGATGGCTGTTTTATCTACTGCATAGAAACCAACACAGAGAGTCAAGCAAAATGAAGAAACAGAGAACTATGTTCCAAATGAAAGAAAAAGATAAACCTCAGGAGAAAAAACCCTTAATGTAACAGAGAAAAGTAATTTACTTGATAAAGGGTCCAAACTAATGGTCATAAATATGCTCCCTGAACTTGGGAGAAAAATGGATGACACAGTGAGAACTTCAACAAAGAGATAAGAAATATAATAAAGTACCAAATAGAAGTCAGAGAGCTGAAGAATACAATAACTGTATCAAAAAATACACTAGAGGGATTCAACAGCAGACTAGATGAAACAGAAGTAAGGATCAGTGAACTCAAAACAAGGCAATGGAACTCAACCAATGAGAGCAGCAAAAAGAGAAAAGAATGAAAATAAAAATGAAGATAGCTTAAGAGACTTATGTGACACATCAAGTGGACTGACATTTGCATTACAGGGCTCCCAGGAGGAAGAGAGGGGAAAAAAATAGCAGAGAACTTATTTGAAGAAATAATGGCTGAAAACTTCTCTAACCTGAAGAAGGAAACAGGCATTTAAATCCAGGAAGCCAGAAAATTCCAAATAATAGGAACCCAAAGAAACCCACACTGAGGCACATTATAATCAAAATGTTTAAAGTTAAAGACAAGGAATGAATCTTAAATGTGGCAAGAAAAAAAAACTTATTACATACAAAGGATTCCCTGTGAGAATATTATCAGGAATTTTGCAACTGGAAAGGAATGGCACTATATATTTAAAGTGCTGAAAAGACATAAAACAAGAATACACTACCTGGCAAAGTTATCATTCAGAATTGAAGGAGAAATAAAGAGCTTTCCAAACAAGCAAAAGCTAAAGATGTTCATAACCACTAAATTAGCTTTCCAAGAAATATTAAAGGAAGTTCTTTAAGCAGAAAAGCAAAGGTGCTAATTAAGAACAAGGAAACATCTGAAAGTGTAAAGGCAAATAAATAGTAAAGATAGGGGATTAATCACTTTTAAAGTTAGCATGAAGATTAAAAACAACTAGCTACAATAATTAGTTAAGGGAGAAACAAGATAAAAATATGTAAAACTGTGACATCAAAAATATAAAACATTGTGGGGGGAATAAAGGTGTGGGGTTTTTAAATGCGTTCAAACTTAATTTGCTATCAACCTAAAATAGACTGTTATAAGTTGTTATATGTAAGCCTTATGGTAATCATAAAGCAAAAACCTATACTAGATAATCAAAAGGTAAAGAAAAAGGAATCTAAGGATATCACTACAGAAGGTCATCAAAACACAAAGGAAGAGGGCAAGAGAAGAAGAAAGAAACAGAAACTAAAACAGCAAGAAAATAATTAACAAGATGGAATAAGTAAATACCTAAAAATAATTACTTTAAATGTAAATGGACTAAATTATCTAATCAAGAAAAAACAGAGTGGTTTAATGGATAAAAAACAAGATCCATCTATATGCTGCCTACAAGAGACTTGCTTCAGAAGTCACACACAGACTAAAAGGGAAGGGATTGGAAAAAGATATTCAAAAGATATGCAAATGGAAAACAAAAGAAAGCTAGAGTAACTATGCTTATATCACACAAAATAGACTTTAAAGCAAAGACAAATAAGGGTATTACATAATGATAAAGAGGTCAATCCAACAAGAGTATATAACATTTGTAAATATTGATGCACCCAACATATGGGTACCTAAGAATGTGGAGCAAATATTAACAGACTTAAAGGAAGAAAAAGACAGCAATCTGCTGATGATAGTCCTGATGAACAATTCAGTGTAACAGATCAAATCACAAGAAGAGCAGGACTAAAGGAACTGCAAGCTGCTAACCCTTCCCAGAATTGGAATTCTGTTGAAATTAATGCTCCTCTAAAGGAACTGCAAAAATTAAGAAGAATTTGAATATTCCACTTAGTTCAGTCCCTGGATGCAGTGTTGGATGATGGCATTAGCTGTGCTGTCTGGCTTGTTCTACAGAAATTGGGTGGTTAGTGACCCAGGATGAAGCGAAATCATATCAGAGAAATGCAAAGGTAGTTCTTACTGGAACTGGTGTAGATGAGCGACTTGCAGCTTATCATCATCATCAGGTCCATTTTGAGACATGTGGGCTGGACAGATTGAATAAAGAAATTGAGATGGAACTGGGTCAAATTTCTGCTAGAAATCTTGGTTGTGAAGACAGAATTATTACTTAACATGGTAAAGCAGCAAGATCTCCTTTCCTGGATGAAAATGTTGTCTCCATTCTAAATTCCGCACAAGTTTGGGAAAGGGCAAACCTGATTTTACCTGGTGAAATTGGTAAAAAACTATTTCTGTGTCTTGCAGCAGTGGAACTTGACCTAACAATCTCTGTTCTTCTTCTGAAACAGGCCATGAAATTTGGATCCAAAAGTGCAAAAATGGAAAAAAAATAATGAAAAGCCATCTGATAAATGTGGAAGGCTCCAAGTCATTTCCTCAGAAAATCTTTCTATTGAAAATGAGATTAGAAGATGGTGCAGTGGGAGGACGTGGAGGTCATGTCTCCCCACAAGTAGGGCACCTACCGGATGCTGGTGGGAGAACTTGAAGCCCAAGGAGATGGGAGGAACCCCTGAGCGATAGGGTTGGACATTGGGGAGGAGTGAGGGGGGAGGAGAAGTGGAGGTCGGAAGGGACGAGCACCCCTGAGAGGTGGTTGGGAGAGGGGAGGGGCATGCCTGGAGGGACCCTCAGGGGCTTTGAGAATCAGGGGGGAGCACAGCTAGCGTTTCCCCTGCACAATTGGGCCCCAGGAAGCCTGCTGGGGTCCCGGGCTGGGTCCCCTGCCTTTCAGGGTCCCCTCTGGCTACGTTGGTCCTAGGAGCAAGGTGGGGGGGGGGAGGAGAGAAGAGGAGAGGAGAGGAGAGGTGGATGGAGAGGGACCATCCAGGATCAGAGGATCAGGGGGAAAGCACCTAGCATTTCCCCTGCCCACTTGGCCCCAGGGAGTCTGCTGGGCTCCCAGGCTTGGTACTCTGAGCTACAAGGCCCCTCAGGCCACGTGGGTACTAGGGGTGTGAGAGGGAGAGAGGCGGGGGAAGAGGAGGAGAGGCAGACAGTGGTGGGGGGACTCTCAGGGATCGGAGGATCAGGGGAGACGTGGCTAGTTTCCCCTGACCACTCGGGCCCCAGGAAGCCTGTTGGGTTTCCAGGCTTGGTCCCCAGCAAGGCTGTTGGGCTTCCAAGCCTGTTCCCCAGCCTTCCAAGGCCCCCTCTGGCCAAGTGGGTCCTAGGGGCATAGGAAGGAGGGAGCAGGGAAGAAGAGGAGAGGTGAATGGGGAGGGACCCTCTGGGATCAGAGGATTGCAGGAACGCATGTAGCATTTCCCCCACCCACTTGCGCCCAGGGAGCCTGCTGGGCTCCCAGACCTGGTCCTCCAGCCTGAGGCCAGAGGCACTGCTGGGTCCCTCCAGTCTGCTCTGAGCCTAAGCCCCGCCCCCCAGGGCCTTTTTGACCCCACCCACTGTCTAAATCTCCCCCTTGCCTAAGCCCAGCTCCCCACAGCCAAGGCCTTTCTCTGGGGTTTTTTTTTTTCCCCTCCTTTTTGCTATTGTGGTTCTGTCTTAACTTTCAGTTGTTGTTTCATCTATATTTTTATTTTTTCTAACATATCTGTTAGTTTTCTAATCTTATTTTATTTTTTACTCTTTGTTATTGTTCTGCTCCTTTCTCTCTCTCTTTTTTTTTTTTTTTTTTTTTGCGCCACCCTGCATGGCTTGTGGGATCTTGGTTCGCAAGCCAGTGGTCGGGCCTGAGCTCCTGTGGTGAGAGCTCTGAATTTGAACCACTGGACTAACAGAGAAACTGAGATCTGAGGGAATATTCATCGGAGTGAGGTCTCCCGAAGGTCCTCATCTCAGCACCAAGACCCAGCTCTACTCAACAGCCTACAAACTCTAGTGCTGGAAGCCTCAGGCCAAGCAACTAGTAAGACAGGAACACAATCCCATCTGTCAAAAAAAAAAAAATGAGATGACGAAAATATATGTTACAGATAGAGGAGCAAGGTAAAAACCTACAAGACCAAATAAATGAAGAGGAACTAGGCAACCTACCAGAAAAAGAATTCAGAGTAATGATAGTAAAGATGATCCAGAATCTCAGAAATAGAATGCAGGCGCAGATTGAGAAAATACAAGAAATGTTTAACAAAGATCTAGAAGAACTAAAGAACAAACAAACAGACATGAACAACACAATAACTGAAATGAAAAATACACTAGAAGGATTCAATAACAGAATAACGGAGGCAGAAGAACAAACAAGTGAGCTGGAAGACAGAATGGTGGAAATAACTGCCAAGGTGCAGAATAAAGAAGAATGAAAAGAATTGAAGATAACCTCAGAGACCTCTGGGACAACACTAAATGCACCAACATTCGAATTATAGGGGTGCCAGAAGAAGAAGAGAAAAAGAAAGGGTCTTAGAAAATATTTGAAGAGATTATAGTCAAAGATTTCCCTAACACAGGAAAGGAAATCGCCACCCAAGACCAGGAAGCACAGAGAGTCCCATACAGGATAAACCCTAGGAGAAACACACGAAGACACATATTAATCAAACTAACAAAAATTAAATTCAAACAAAAATATTAAAACCAGCAAGAGAAAAGAAAACAATAACATATAAGGGAATCCCCATAAAGCTATCAGCTGATTTTTCAGCAGAAACTCTGCAAGCCAGAAGGGAGTGGCAGGATATAGTTAAAGTGATGAAAGAGAAAAACGTACAACCAAGATTGCCCAGCAAGGATCTCATTCGGATTAGACAGAGAAATCAAAAGCCTTACAGACAAGCAAAAGCTAAGAGAATTCAGCACCATGAAACCAACTCTACAACAAACGCTAAAGGAACTTCTCTAAGCAGGAAACACAAGAGAAGAAAAAGACTCAGAAAAACAAACCCAAAACAACTAAGAAAATGGTAATAGGAACATACATAAAGACAATTACCTTGAATGTAAATGGATTAAATGCTCCAACCAAAAGACAAAGACTGGCTGAATGGATACAATAACAAGACCCATATATATGCTGTCTACAGGAGACTCACTTCAGACCTAGGGACACATACAGACTGAAAGTGAAGGGTTGGAAAAAGATATTCCATGCAAATGGAAATCAAAAGAAACCTGGAGTAGCAGTACTCGTATCAGATAAAATAGACTTTACAATAAAGACTGTTACAAGAGATAAGGAAGGACACTACATAATGATCAAGATATCAATCCAAGAAGAAAACATAACAATTATAAATATTTATGCACCCAACATAGGAGCACCTCAAAACATAAGGCAAATGCTAACAACCAGAGAAGGGGAAATCGTCAGTAACACAATAACAGTAGGGGACCTTAACACCCCACTTACACCAATGGACAGATCATCCAAACAGAAAATAAATAAGGAAACACAAGCTTTAAATGACACAATAGACCAGATAGATTTAATTGATATTTATAGGACATTCCACCTGAAAGTGGCAGAACACACTTTCTTCTCAAGTGCACATGGAACATTCTCCAGGATAGATCACATCTTGGGTCACAAATCAAGACTCAGAAAACTGAAGAAAACTGAAATCATATCAAGCATCTTTTCTGACCACAATGCTATGAGATTAGAGATCAATTACAGGAAAAAAACTGTAAAAAACACAAATACATGGAGGCTAAATAGTGTACTACTAAATAACCAAAAGATCACTGAAGAAATCACAGAGGAAATAAAAAAATACATAGAGACAACTGAAAATGAAAGCATGATGATCCAAAACCTATAGCATGCAGCAAAAGCAGTTCTAAGAGGGAAGTTTACAGCAATAAAATCTTACCTCAGGAAACAAGAAAAATTTCAAATAAACAACCTAACCTTACACCTAAAGCAACTAGAGAAAGAAGAACAAACAAAGCTCAACGTCAGTAGAAGGAAAGAAATCATAAAGATCAGAGCATAAGTAAATGAAATAGAGGTGAAGAAAATGACAGAAAAGATCAATGAAATTAAAGCTGGTTCTTTGAAAAGATACAGCTGATAAACCTTTAGCCGGACTCATCAAGAAAAAGAGGGAGAGGGCTCAAATCAATAAAATTAGAAATGATAAAGGAGAAGTTACAACAGACACCACAGAAATACAAAGCATCCTAAGAGACTACTACAAGCAACTATATGCCAAAAAATGGACAACCTAGAAGAAATGGACAAATTCTTAGAGAGGTAAAATCTCCCAGGACTGAACCAGGAAGAAACAAAATATGAACAGACCAATCACAAGTATTGAAGTTGACACTGTGATTAAAAAACTCCGAACAAACAAAAGTTCAGGACCAGATGGCTTCACAGGTAAATTCTCAAACATTTAGAGAAGAGTTAACACCTATCCTTCTGAAACTATTCCAAAAAATTGCACAGGAATGAACACTCCCAAACTCATTCTATGAGGCTACCATCATGTGGATACCAAAACCAGATAAAGATACCACAAAAGAAAATTACAGACCAATATCATTGATGAATATCGCTGCAAAAATCCTCAACAAAATACTAGCAAAGAGAATCCAACAATAAAGTAAAAAGATCATACACCACAATCAAGTGGGATTTATCCCAGGAATGCAAGGATTTTTCAGTATCCACAAATAAATCAGTGTGATACATCACATCAACAAATTAAACAATAAAAACCATATGATCATCTCAATAGATGCAGAAAAAGCTTCTGACAAAATTCAACACTGATTTATGATAAAAACTCTCCAGAAAATGGGCATAGAAGGAACCTAGCTCAACAAAGGCCATACATGACAAACCCATAGCTAACATCATACTCAATGGGGAAAAGCTGAAAGCATTTCCTCTAAGATCAGGAACAAGAAAAGGATGTCCACTCTCACCAATTTTATTCAACGTAGTTTTGGGAGTCGTAGCCACAGCAATGAGAGAAGAAAAAGAAATAAAAGGAATCCAAATTGGAAAAGAAAAAGTAAAACTGTCACTGTTTGTAGATGACATGATACTATACATAGAAAGTACTAAAGATACTACCAGAAAACTATTAGGGCTCATCAATGAATTTGGTAAGGTTGCAGGATACAAAATTAATACACAGAACTCTGTTTGCATTTCTATACACTAACAACGAAAGATCAGAAAGAAAAATTAAGGAAAAAACTCCATTTACCCTCGACTCAAAAAGAATAAAATACCTAGGAATAAACCTACCTAAAGGAGGCAAAAGACCTGTACTCTGAAAGCTATAAGACGCTAATGAAAGAATTCAAAAATGACACAAACAAGGGCTTCCCTGGTGGCACAGTGGTTAAGAATCCACCTGCCAATGGAGGGGACATGGGTTCAAACCCTGGTCCACAAAGATCCCACATGCTGCAGAGCAATGAATCCCATGTGCCACAAATACTGAGCCTGTGCGCCACAGCTACTGAACCCACACACCTAGAGCCCATGCTCCGCAACAAGAGAAGCCACCGCAATGAGAAGCCCTCTCACTGCAATGAAGAGTAGCCCCCGCTCTGCACAACTAGAGAAAGCCTGCACACAGCAATGAAGACCCAATGCAGCCAAAAATAAAATAAAATAAAAATATATATATATATATGAAAATGATACAAACAGATGGAAAGATATACCATGTTCCTGGATTGGAAGAATCAATATCATCAAAATGACTATACTATCCAAAGAAATCAACAGGTTCAATGCAATACCTACCAAATTACCAATGGCATTTTTCACGGGAACTAGAACAAAAAATCTTAACATTTGCATGGAAACAGAAAAGACTCCGAATAGCCAAAGCAATCCTGATAAAGAAAAACGAATCTGAAGGAAAAAGTCTCCTTCAAACTATTCTACAAAGCTACAGTAATCAAAACAGTATGGTACTGGCACAGAAACAGAAATATAGATCAATGGCACAGGACAACAAGCCCAGAAGTAAACCCACACACCTAAGGTCAATTAATCTATGACAAAGGAAGCAAGAATATACAATGGAGAAAAGACAGTCTCTTCAATAAGTGGTGCAGGGAAAACTGGACAGCTACATGTAAAATAATGAAATTAGAACATTCTCTAATACCACACACAAAAATAAACTCAAAATGGATTAAAGACCTAAATGTAAGACCAGATACTATAAAACTCTTAGAGGAAAACATAGACAGGACACTCTGACATAAATCACAGTGATATCTTTTTGGATCCACCTCCTAGAGTAATGAAAAGGAAAACAAAACTAAATAAATGGGACCTAATTAAACTCAAAACTTTTGCACAGCAAAGAAAACCATAAACAAAATGAAAAGTCAACCATCAGAATGGGAGAAAACATTTGCAAACCATGCGACTGATAAGGGATTAATCTCCAAAATATACAAAGAGGTCATGCAGCTCGATATCAAAAAACCAAACAACCAGGACTTCCCTGGTGGTGCAGTGGTTAAGAATCTGCCTGCCAATGCAGGGGACATGGGTTCAATCCCTGGTCTGGGAAGATCTCACATGCCACAGGGCAACTAAGCCCATGTGCCACAACTACTAAGCCTGCGCTCTAGAGCCTGCACAACTACTGAAGCCCACACACCTAGAGGCCATGCTTCACAACAAGAGAAACCACCACAATGAGAAGCCTGTGCAACGCAATGAAGAGTAGCCCCTGCTCGCTAGAGAAAGCCCATGTGCAGCAACAAAGACCCAATGCAGCCATAAATAAATAAATAAATAATAGATATAGATATAGATATAGATATATATAGATATATATATATTTAAAAAAACAACCCTATCAGATACTGGGCAGAAGACCTAAATAGACATTTCTCCAAAGAAGACATACAGATGGCCAAGAGGTACATGAAAAGATGTTCAACATGGCTAATTATTAGAGAAATGCAAATCAAAACTACAATGAGAAATCACCTCACACCAGTCAGAACGACCATCAGCAAAAAGTCTACAAACAATAAATACTGGAGAGGGTGTGGAGAAAAGGGAACCCTCCTACACTGTTGGTGGGAATGTAAATTGGTACAGACACTATGGAGAACAGTATGGAGGTTCCTTAAAAAACTGAAAACAGAACTACCATTTTATCCAGCAATCCCATTCCTGGGCATATATCCAGAGAAAACCACGGTTCGAAAGGATACATGCATCACAATGTTCATTGCAGTGCTGTTTACAGTAGCCAAGTCATGGAAGCAACCTAAATGTCCATCAACAGATGAATAGATAAAGAAGATGTGGTACATATATACAATGGAATATTACTCAGTCATAATAAAAGAATGAAATAATGCCATTTGCAGCAACATGGATGGATCCAGAGATTATCATACTGAGTGAAGTAAGTCAGACAAAGAAAGACAAATATCATATGATATCACTTATATTTCAAATCTAAAAAGATGATACAAATGAACTTATATACAAAACAGAATCAGACTCACAGACTTCGTAAACAAACTTATGGTTACCAAAGGGGAAAGGTTGGGGGGAGGGATAAATTAGGAATTTGGGATTAACATACACCCACTACTATATAGAAAATAGATAATCAACAAGGACTTACTGTATAGCACAGGGAACTCTACTCAATATTCTGTAATAACCTATATGGAAAAAGAATCTGAAAAAGAATGGATATATGTATATGTATAAATGAACCCACTCTGCTATATACCTGAAACTAACACAGCATTGTAAATCAACTATACCCCAATATAAAATAAAAAATAACAATCATACACCATGATCAAGTGGGATTAATTCCAGGAATGCAAGAATTGTGCAACATGCACAGAGTAATCAGAGTGATAAACCATATTAACAAATGAAGGATAAAAATCATATGATCATCTCAATAGATGCAGAAAAGGCATCTGAAAAATTCAACATCCATTTATGATAAAAACTCTGAGAAGATGGCGGAGTAGAAGGACATGCTCTCACTCCCTCTTGTGGGAACACCAGAATCACAACTAGCTGCTGGACAATCATCGACAGGAAGACACTGGAACTCACCAAAAAAGATACCCCACATCCAAAGACAAAGGAGAAGCCACAATAAGACAGTAGGAGGGGCGCAATCACAGTGAAATCAAATCCCATAACTGTTGGGTGGGTGACTCACAGACTGGAGACCACTTATACCACAGAAGTCCATCCACTGGAGTGAAGGTGCTGAGCCCCACGTCAGGCTGCCCAACCTGGGGGTCCAGAAACAGGAGGAGGAATTCCCAGAGAATCAGACTTTGAAGGCTAGTGGGATTTGATTGCAGGACTTTGACAGGACTGGGGGAAACAGACACTCCACACTTGGAGGGCACACACAAAGTATTGTGTGCATTGGGACCTAGGGGAAGGAGCAGTGACCCCAGGGGAGACTGAACCAGACCTACCTGCTAGTGTTGGAGGGTATCCTGTAGAGGCGGGGGGTGGCTGTGGCTCGCCAGGGGGACAAGGACACTGGCAGCAGAAGTTCTGGGAAGTACTCCTTGGCTTCAGCCCTCCCAGAGTCTGCAACTAACCTCACCAAAGAGCCCAGGTAGGCTCCAGTGTTGGGTTGCCTAAGGCCTAACAACTAACAGAGAGGGAACCTAGCTCCACCCATCAGCAGTCAAGCCTATTAAAGTTTACTGAGCTCTGCCCAGCAGAGCAACACCCAGCTCTACCCACCACCAGTCCCTCCCATCAGGAAACTTGCACAAGTCTCTTAGATAGCCTCATCCGTCAGAGGGCAGACAGCAGAAGCAAGAAGAACTACAATCCTGCAGCCTGTGGAACAAAAACCACATTCACAGAAAGATAGACAAGATGAAAAAGGCAGAGGGCTATGTACCAGATGAAGGAACAAGATAAAACCCCAGAAAAACAACTACATGAAGTGGAGATAGGCAACCTTCCACAAAAAGAATTCAGAATAATGATAGTGAAGATGATCCAGGACCTCGGAAAAACAATGGAGGCAAAGATCGAGAAGATGCAAAAAATGTTTAACAAAGACCTAGAAGAATTAAAGAACAAACAAACAGAGATGAACAATACAATAACTGAAATGAAAACTACACTAGAAGAAATCAATAGCAGAAAAACTGAGGCAAAAGAACAGATAAGTGACCTGGAAGACAGAATGGTGGAATTCACTGCTGTGGAACAGAATAAAGAAAAAAGAATGAAAAGAAATGAAGACAGCCTAAGAGACCTCTGGGACAACATTAAATGCAACAACATTCTCATTAGAGGGGTCCCAGAAGGAGAAGAGAGAGAGAAAGGACCCAAGAAAATATTTGAAGAGATTATAGTCGAAAACTTCCCTAACACGGGAAAGGAAATAGCCACCCAAGTCCAGGAAGTCCCATGCAGGATAAATTCAAGGAGAAACATGCCAAGACACAAAACAATCAAATTGGCAAAAATTAAAAACAAAGAAAAATTATTGAAACCAGCAGGGGAAAAACGACAAATAACATAAAAGGGAACTCTCATAAGGTTAACAGCTGATTTCTCAGCAGAAACTCTACAAGCCAGATGTGAGTGGCATAATCTACTTAAAATGATGAAAGGGAAGAGCCTACAATCAAGATTACTCTACCCAGCAAGGATCTCATTCAGATTCGATGGAGAAATCAAAAGCTCTACAGATAAGCAAAAGCTAAGAGAATTCAGCACCACCAAATCAGCTCTACAACAAATGCTAAAAGAACTTCTCTAAGTGGGAAAGACAAGAGAAGAAAAGAACCTACAAAAACAAACCCAAAACAATTTAAAAAATGGTCATAAGAACATACATATCGATAATTACCTTAAACGTGAATGGATTAAATGCTACAACCAAAAGACACAGGCTTGCTCAATCGACACAAAAACAAGACCCATAAATACACTGTCTACGAGAGGACCCACTTCAGACCTAGGGACACATACAGACTGAAAGTGAGGGGATAGAAAAAGATATTCCATGCAAATGTAAATCAAAACAAAGCTGAGTAGCAATACTCATATCAGATAAAATAGACTTTAAAATAAAGAATGTTACAGGAGACAAAGAAGGACACTACACAGTGATCAAGGGATCAATCCAAGAAGAAGATATAACAATTATAAATATATATGCACCCAACATAGGCGCACCTCAATATATAAGGCAACTGCTAACAGCTATAAAAGAGGAAATCGACAGTAACACAATTATAGTAGGGGACTTTGATACCTCACTAACACCAATGGACAGATCATCCAACATGAAAATAAATAAGGAAACAGAAGCTTTAAATGACACAATAGACCAGATAAATTTAACTGATATTTATAGGACATTCCATCCAAAAACAGCAGATTACACTTTCTACTCAAGTGCACATGGAACATTCTCCAGGATAGACCACATCTTGGGTCACAAATCAATTCTCAGTAAATTTAAGAAAATTGAAATCATATCAAGCATTTTTTTGGACCACAATACTATGAGTAGAAATGAATTACAGAGAAAAAAACGTAAAAAACAGAAACACTTGGAGGCTAAACAATACATTACTAAAATAACCAAGAGATCACTGAAGAAATCAAAGAGGAAATCAAAAAATACCTAGAGACAAATGACAATGAAAACACAAGATCCAAAACCTATGGGATGCAGCAAAAGCAGTTCTAAGAGGGTAGTTTATAGCTATACAAGCCTACCTCAAGAAACAAGAAAAATCTCAAATAAACAATCTAACCTTACACCTAAAGGAACTAGAGAAAGAAGAACAAACAAAACCCAAAGTTAGCAGAAGGAAAGAAATCATAAAGATCAGAGCAGAAATAAATGAAATAGAAACAAAGAAAACAATAGCAAAGATCAATAAAACTAAAAGCTGGTTCTTTGAGAAGATAAACAAAATTGATAAACCTTTAGTC
Organism: Hyperoodon ampullatus; assembly: GCF_949752795.1. Classification (NCBI taxonomy): domain Eukaryota; kingdom Metazoa; phylum Chordata; class Mammalia; order Artiodactyla; family Ziphiidae; genus Hyperoodon; species Hyperoodon ampullatus. The sequence goes on along the minus strand of NC_136916.1, from coordinate 50,033,626 downwards.
AGACTCATCAAGAAAAAGAGGGAGAGGACTCAAACCAATAAAATTAGAAATGAAAAAGGAGAAGACACCATGGAAATACAAAGCATCCTAAGAGACTACTACAAGCAACTCTATGCCAATAAAATGGACAACCTGGAAGAAATGGACAAATTTTTAGAAAGGTATAACCTTCCAAGACTGAACCAGGAAGAAATAGAAAATATGAACAGACCAATCACAAGTAATGAAATTGAAACTGTGATTAAAAATCTTCCAACAGGGCTTCCCTGGTGGCGCAGTGGTTGAGAGTCCGCCTGCCGATGCAGGGGAAACGGGTTCGTACCCCGGTCCGGGAAGATCCCACATGCCGCGGAGCGGCTGGGCCCGTGAGCCATGGCCGCTGAGCCTGCGTGTCTGGAGGCTGTGCTCCGCAACGGGAGAGGCCACAACAGTGAGAGGCCCGCGTACCACAAAAAAAAAACAAAACAAAACAAAAAAAAAACTTCCAACAAACAAAAGTCCAGGACCAGATGGCTTCACAGGTGAATTCTATCAAACATTTAGGGAAGAGCTAACACCCATCCTTCTCGAACTCCCAAAAAATTGCAGAGGAAGGAACACTCCCAAACTCATTCTACAAGGCCACCATCATCCTGATACCAAAACCAGACAGATACTACAAAAAAAAAAAAGAAAATTACAGACCTGTATCACTGATGAATATAGATGCAAAAATCCTCAACAAAATTCTAGCAAACAGAATCCAACAACACATTAAAATGATCATACACCATGATCAAGTGGGATTTATCCCAGGGATGCAAGGATTCTTCAATATATGCAAGTCAATCAATGTGATACACCATATTAACAAATTGAAGAATAAAAACCATATGATCATCTCAATAGATGCAGAAAAAGCTTTTGAAAAAATTCAACACCCATTTATGATAAAAACTCTGCAGAAAGTGGGCATAGAGGGAACCTACCTCAACATAAAAAAGGCCCTATACAACAAAGCCACAGCAAACATCATTCTCAATGGTGAAAAACTCAAAGCATTTCCTCTAAGATCAGGAATGAGACAAGAATGTCCACTCTCACCACTATTATTCAACATAGTTTTCGAAGTCCTAGCCCCAGCAATCAGAGAAGAAAAAGAAATAAAAGGAACACAAATCAGAAAAGAAGAAGTGAACTGTCACTGTTTACAGATGACCTGATACTATACATAGAGAATCCTAAAGATGCCACCAGAAAACTAGTAGAGCTAATCAATGAATTTGGTAAAGTAGCAGGATACAAAATTAATGCACAGAAATCTCTTGTATTCCTATATACTAATGATGAAAAATCTGAAAGATAAATTAAAGAAACACTCCCATTTACCATTGCAACAAAAAGAATAAAATACCTAGGAATAAACCTACCTAGGGAGACAAAAGACCTGTATGCAGAAAACTATAAGACACTGCTGAAAGAAATTAAAGATGATACCAACAGATGGAGAGATATACCATGTTCTTGGATTGGAAGAATCAATATTGTGAAAATGACTATACTACCCAAAGCAATCTACAGATTCAATGCAATCCCTATCAAACTACCAATGGCATTTTTTACAGAACTAGAACAAAAAGTCTTAAAATTTGTATGGAGACAAAAAAGACCCCGAATAGCCAAAGCAGTCTTGAGGGAACAAAACAGAGCTGGAGGAATCAGACCCCCTGACTTCAGACTATATGACAAAGCTACTGTAATCAAGACAATATGGTACTGGCACAAAAGCAGAAACATTGATCAATGGAACAGGATAGAAAGCCCAGAGATAAACCCCACGTACCTATGGCCATGTAATCTATGACAAAGGAGGCAAGGATATACAATGGAGAAAAGACAGTCTCTTCAGTAAGTGGTGCTGGGAAAACTGGACAGCTACATGTAAAAGAATGAAATTAGAACACTCCCTAACACCATACACAAAGATAAACTCACAATGGATTAGAGTCCTAAATGTAAGACTGGACACTATAAAACTCTTAGAGGAAAACATAGGAAGTACACTCTTTGACATAAATCACAGCAAGATCTTTTTTGATCCACCTCCTAGAGTAATGGAAATAAAAACAAAAATAAACAAATGGGACCTAAAGAAACTTCAAAGCTTTTGCACAGCAAAGGAAACCATAAACAAGACGAAAAGACAACCCTCAGAATGGGAGAAAATATTTGCAAATGAATCAATGTACAAAGAATTTATCTCCAAAATATATAAACCGCTCACGCAGCTCAATATTAAAAAAACAAACAACCTAATCCAAAAATGGGCAGAATGCCTAAATAGACATTTCTCCAAAGAAGACATACAGATGGCCAAGAAGCACATGAAAAGCTGCTCAACATCACTAATTATTAGAGAAATGCAAATCAAAACTACAATGAGGTATCACCTCACACCAGTTAGAATGGGCATCATCAGAAAATGTACAAACAACAAATGCTGGAGAGGGTGTGGAGAAAAGCCCTCTTGCACTGTTGGTGGGAATGTAAATTGATACAGCCACTATGGTGAACAATATGGAGGTTCCTTAAAAAACTAAAAATAGAATTACCATATGACCCAGCAATCCCACTAGTGGGCATATACCCAGAGAAAACTGTAATTCAAAAAGACACATGCACCCCAATGTTCAGTGCAGCATGATTTACAATAGCCAGGTCATGGAAGCAACCTAAATGCCCATCAACAGATGAATGGATAAAGAAGTTGTGGTACATATATACAATGGAATATTACTCAGCCATAAAAGGGAACGAAATTGGGTCATTTGTTGAGACGTGGATGGATCTAGAGACTGTCATACAGAGTGTAGTAAGTCAGAAAGTAAAACAAATATCGTATATTAACGCATATATGTGGAATCTAGAAAAATGGTACAGATGAACTGGTTTGCAGGGCAGGAATTGAGACACAGATGCAGAGAACAAACATATGGACACCAAGGGGGGAAAGCTGCAGGGGGGTGGTGGGGGTGGTGTGCTGAATTGGGCGATTGGGATTGATGTGTATACACTGATGTGTATAAAACTGATGACTAATAAGAACCTGCTGTATAAAAATAAAATAAAATAAAATTCAAAAATTAAGAAAAAAAGATTACTGAAACACAAAACCACCAAAAAAAAAAAAACTCTCAACAAGGTGGGTATAGAGGGAACATAACTCATATCATAACTCATGATAAAAGCCATATATGACAAGCCCACAGCTATCATCATACCTAAGGGTGAAAAGCTGAAAGCGTTTCCTCTAAGATCAGAAACAAGGCAAGTATGACCACTTTGACTACCTATATTCAACACAGCATTGATTTTCTAGACAGAGCAATTAGGCAAGAAAAAGAAATAAAATGCATTCAAATTGAAAAGGAAAAAGTAAAATGATCAATATTTGCAGATGACACATTATAGCTGATTCACTTTGCTGTACAGCAGAAACTAACACAACATTGTAAAGCAACTATACTCCAATTTTAAAAAAAAGCAGAGGATCTGAACAGAAATTTTCCCATACATATGAAAAGACATACAGATGGCCAACAGGTACATGAAGAGATGTTCAACATCACTAATCATCAGGGAAGTGCAAATCAAAACCACACCTGTTAGAATAGCTATATCAAGAGGACAAGAAATAACAACTGTTGGCGACGATGTGGAAAAAAAGGGAACACTTGTGCACTGTTGGTGGGAATGTAAACTGCTACAGCCACAATGGAAAAACAGTTTTTGAGGTTACTCAAAAAACTTGAAAATAGAACTACCATATGATCTAGCAATTCCACTTCTGGGTATTTATCCAAAGGAAACAAAAACACTCAAAAAATACCTACACCCTCATGTTTTTTGCAGCATTATTTAAAAATAGTGAAGACATGGAAACCACCTCAGTGCTCATCGATGGACAAATGGATAAAGAAAATCTGGAATATTATTCAGCCATAAAAAGGAATGAAATCCTTCCATTTACAACAACATGGATAGATCTTGAAAGCATTATGCTAAATGAAATGTCAGACAGAGAAAGACAAATACCATATGAAAATATCATATGATCTCACTTTTATGTAGAATCTAAAAAACACCCTCCAGAAAACAAAAAACTGACCTCATAGATACAGAGAAGAGATTGGTGTTTGCCAGAGGCTGGGGATGGAGAGTGGGCAAAATGGATAAAGAAGGTTAAAAGGTACAAACTTCCAGATATGAACTAAATAAGTCATGTAATGTACAGCATGATGACTACAGTTAATAACATTGTATTGCATATTTGAAAGTTGCCGAAAGAGTAAACCTTACAAGTTTTCATCACACATAAAATTTTTTTTAAACTATGTATGGTGACAGACGTTAACTAGACTTATCATGGTGATCGCATATACAAATATGGAATCATTACGTTGTATACCTGAAAGTAACATAATGTGTCAATTATACTTCAATAAAAATAAAAATAAAAACAAAATGTGGTATACTTATGATGTAATATTATTCAATCTTAAAAAGAAGGAAATGATGACACATGCTACAACAAGGATGAACCTTAAAGAACTATGGTAAGTGAAATAAGCTAGTCAAAAAAGAACAAATACTATATGATTCCATTTACATGAAGTCCCTAGAATAGTCAAATTCACAGAGATGGACAGTAGAACAGTGTCTACCAGAGGCTGGAGGGAGTAGAGCATGGGAGTATATTGTTTAATGGATAAAGTTTCAGTTTGGGATGATGAAAAGTTCTGAGATAGATGGTGATCATTTTTACACAATTTGAATGTACCTAATGCCACTGAACTGTACACTTAAAAATGGTTAAAATGGCAAATTTTTTCAACTCATTTCATTCCAACAATGTACCTAACTCAGTTGAAGGGACCATTGGAATAGAGATGCCCATATTTGCAGGCATATGTAAGCAATGACAAATATATCAGGACTGCAGCCAGGCCAACAGGGATCAACAGACTCTGTTGATGGTAAGAGATCTCCAACTGGGAATGAATATGCATCTTAGAATTAATGAAATATGATTTTTTAAAGTTCACTGGTTAATATGTCTTGTGTGAAAGACCTGTTAACCTCCAACTATTTCACATATTCCTGCAAGACCTGGCTCAGCCTCTTTCTTCCAGTGTGCATTTAATTCACATCAGTCAAATGAAAAAACTGAGAATTTGTTAACATTGCAAGGACAAAATCTTATACTACCAGCTTCACTTTACCTAAAATTTTGATCAGTTTTCCAATTCAGTACCACAAAGAGTTATTGACAGCTTCAGGATATGTGTTTCTGCCTTTAATTTCTGATGCTTAATACTAGATAAATACAGTATACATTCTGTTATTTTTTGAAGAAATCAGCCTCTCTACAATAACAAAGAGTGGTAAGTGGCTAGAGAAAGCAAGATAAACTTTTAGAAATGTAATTGATTCTTAATGACGTATTTGGCTAACACTGGAATCTTTTTCAAATACACGTTAACTGCTTTTTCAAAGAGCCCTTATGAAGTTTACAAAGTTAGAGTTACAGGATCCACTTTTCCCTTCCTTAACGTGTATCACAAAGTCCCTTTGTCTTGCCTTGATTTCATGTGATCTTCTCTGCAGACACAAGACAACACTCAGAAGGGATCTTAGGTCATAATCATCAATAAAATAAGTTCTGTCACTGTGATGTGGTAAGAAACCAGTCTGTGGTGGTTGCCCAAGTATATGATCACTCCTCTCCATTTGTCCCACCATGCAGTTCTTAGAAATAATCTCAGAGTGTTGTGACATTCTGAGTCTGTAGTCTTTTTGTCCCACGGCAAACCATGGAACAGGCTGACCTACTTTTTGTCACCCAAAGTCGTGCAGAGTACTACGGTCAATAGTGCCGTTCTTTTGCTCACACAGGCTCATGTGACTGATATGGGTGTTTCTGACCCTGTGGAGACCATTAATGATGACCTCCAGATTGGGTTCTCGTTTCCTGGTATAAATATCAGGGAGTCAGAGTTTCTACCTGGTATCTCTCATGAGCAGCGCCCCAACTGTGAGTGGTTCTTCAGCCCTGCTCCTGGCTCTGCTGTGGACAGTCCCCACAGCCACTGCCTAGAGCTTTACTTTCCATGAGAAGATGGCACTCCCTGTCCTTAGGCACCGGGAAGAAGGTTGACTTCATTGTCCTCCAAGAAACAACCACCACACAATATTGTCCTAGTGTATTAGGCTTTCCTGAAAGATTTGGAAGAAACTCAAAGGAATTCAATCTGTAAGTGGTGTGATTCTAACTTTGCACCCAGGAAGTTAAAATTCTCTCAAAGCACTCCCCAAGTCCTAATTTGGATCTCTTGCCCACCTCATATTGCCTCTGCCTTCTGTCCAAAATAACCAGGCCCCCTCTCTGTAGGGATTGATTTTACTTCAGTATCCCCTGTCCTCCACTTGCTATACATTTTCCAGAGTCTCAATCCGGAATCACAAGTCAGAGTGTGTGTGATTCACAGGGTTCGTGGCTCAGCAGGACATTCAGTGAAGGCAATTATCACCCCCAACCCTTCAGAATAGACTCCCCAGTTTTAATTTTCAGACAGTCCACTCTCCTCTCTCAGCAGTCCAGCACAGAACAACATGGAGAAATAATAGTTCTGAGACAATATAGTATAAATCCCAAAGGAGGAAGAGAATCCATCTCCCAACTGACTCATTCTTTGCAAGGTAACTTCCTCTCAAGATATAGCCAATAGCTCACATTATTACACAAAGCAGCTTTAGTTTTTTTCCTTTGATCTCTGCTTTCCAAAATGGGCATAATTCAATTAGGATAATGTCCTCCACCTGAAAATCTTAAAGTCCAAACTTTCAGATTTTGACCATAAAAATGGGATTACATTTTTAGTCCAATATCGTCTTTATGTTTTCTGAGGATGTGTTTGTGGGCAGAGATAAAGGAAGATTATTTTATTATTCTAGTTATACATGATTTTGAACAGACCATATTACTGTACTTCGAAGTTTTTGATACTGTCCTGTTAGGATACAAAGAGAGAAAAGAGAAAAGGGATGTTTGTGAAACTTCTATAAAGATGTAATTCTATACTGTATACGGGGTGTGTATTTTCTATGCAATTATGTAAATTACACATAAGTACATATATAACCATTATATATATTTGTGTGTAAGTATTTATTTGTGTATATATATAATATTGTAGAGCTGTTCAAGAATGTAGGCCCTTTGTAAATCAAAGTATACAGACTTGGGATAGATAGACTCTGAAGTCTATATAATTCAATGATTCCTGAAAGAATAATGTAGAAACCCTAATTTCTAGGAAACACCAGCTCTCCTGAGTTTATGTTTCAAACTGTGTATGAGTGTGAGCCTTCCCCTCAGTAGCTGAGCCCTCCAAGGTGGTTTCCATGACTGGTGTAAGGTGACTGCTTCGTGTGCGGTCTCTGTGTGAGCTCTGGGCTGCTGCCCTGTTTGGGCTTGTCTAGAGGACAGGTGAGAAGGATGGGCCAGGATTCTGTCTGACTCATAGAAGAGACCACAGAAGGAAGATAATTACCCTCTTGGAGATTGGAGAGAGGGACAACTATGCTTTGGAAAGAAATTACATGAGAAATGGCATCGCCTCCAGGCCCTAGGGAGGGGAAATTTTTTTAAACATTTTTATTGGAGTATAATTGCTTTACAATGTTGTGCTAGTTTCTGCTGTATAACAGAGTGAATCAGCTATATGTATACATATATCCCCACATTCCCTTAGGGAGGGGAAATTTTAAATACAGAAGAGAATCAACTGCTCAGTTTCAGCAACCTCAAAGTGTTGGTTCAGGTCCTTTGAGCTGCTGACACTAAAATGGAATTGAACATGCAAGACAATCATTATTGGGGAAGTTGCCTGTGAAGAATAAAGGGGACGGGGGCGCTTTCAAACAGCAGTCTAGGTCCTATTGTCAAAGAGAGAGAGAAGGAAGGATTATGTAGGAAGAGCGTCAGCCCACAGTGCGGTTCTGAGAAACTTTTGGCAAGGATGATGGGGAGTCAAAGTTGCCTGATAGAGGAGTCCCATGCTTGGCAGGAATTTGTGGGCACACATACCCCCACTGTGTGCAGCCCATAGGTTGGAAGCAGCCTTGGAGAAGTGCAGCTTCAACATTCACGGGGCAGCATCTGGGGCTGCCGGCAACCATCCTCCCCAGCAGCTTCTCTTAACAGGTGATCTGAGTGGGGTGCCCCTTGGCCAATACATAGCCACTTCTTAAACTTGTTCAGGAAGCAAGCTTCCAAGGTTCCTGTGGGCCTCTCTTCCTGAGAGGAAACTTAAATGAGAAGATTGGCGGGATGAATTAGACCCCCTTTGGTCCATCTCAGCAATGGACCTCGTACTCACTCAGTCCTTTATCCACAGTCTACTCTAAATTTCCTTCACCTTCACCTATCACCTCATAGTCCTTGGTGTCTTATTGATGATGTGACACAAACCTTCACTTTCTAGGGTCTGCACTTTTGGTAATCAGACCCTTTTTATGTTGGTTCATGTTACAATGAGGGGAGGGAAGCACCCAGAGTCTCTATACATATTTCTACCTGCCCCTATTGTGTGAAAGTAGCCTTGACTCTTTCTAATGATCAGGGTCAATACTCCTGCTAAGATGATGACTCCTCTTCTCACCAACTGTCCTTGAACTCAAGTAGTTCAGAGGGTCTTGGTGACTGGTATAGATTATAGGCTTTTTCTCCCAACAAGAGTCCATCCCTAATAGGAACCAGAACCTCCAGCCCCGCAGGACCCAGAGCTGTGAGGATGGAAGCACAAAGTCCCCCTTTGGGACTGGTCATTTCTGTCAGTGCAAGTCCTCCAAGAAACAGAAACAATACAAGATTAGATTATCTATAAGCTTTATTGGGGGAAATGCCTGTGATGGATAAAGGGGAAGGAGGCAGACTAGGTAGGGAGAGCCTTTGGGCCACAAAGCAGGTCTGACATCTTTGAAAAGAGAGGGCAACGGAAGTGTTCTGTGCCTTGATATCCATTCATCAAACCTGACAGAATGATACATGTAAGAATGAGCAGTTTACTATATATCAATTATACCTCAATAAAATATTTTAAAATATGAGATCTAATCGTAAAGAAACTTTTCAAATAAAGATAGAAGGTAGAAGATAAATAAATTCCTATATAATCTGGGTATAGGGAAAGACTTTCTATTAATGACTCAAAACCCATGTGCCGTAAAAGAAAAGACTGATACATTTAACTACATAAATATAAAAAGCTTTGCACAGGAAAAGTAGACCAAAAGCAAGGTAAAAAGATAAATAGGTAGGAAATAGTTGCAACATATATCACAATTAAAGGACTAATATCCATAATACATAAATTTTTAAATAGAAGGAAAAGAGACCAAACATTTTATAGAAAAATAAAAGACACAAACAGAAAAATCAAATGCTATAAAAATGGCCCTTAAATATGTGAAAAGATATTTGACTTCACTCATAAGAAGTATACCAGTTAACAACTCCAGACCTTGATAAAACATATGTTGATGAGTCTATGGGGAAACAGACCCTCTCAAATATTTCTGGTGGGAATGCAAAATGGTGTAATCTGTTTGAGAGAGGAATTTGACAGTATCTAACAAAATTACATATACATTTATCTTTTGATGTAACAATTTTCACTACTAGGAATTTGCCCTGAAGTTATATACTCAGTAATTTGAAAATACAAATGTACAAAGCTATTTAGTACAGTATTATTTATAATTGCAAATTACTATGTAAGTGGCCAAATATAGGAGATGTTTGTACTGTGATACATCAACACAAGGAATATTCTGCAGCTGTAAAAAGGAATGAGGAAGACCTTCTTAAACTAATATAGAATGATTTCCAGGATATACAGTCAAGTGAAAAAAGCTATGTACAAAAAGTATATATTGAATACTACCTTTTCTTTGTAAGAAAAGAAGGGAAAAAAGAAAAAATATATGTATCTACTTTTTAAAATATAATATAGAAAAAGAAGTAAGGAAATTGGCTAGCCTGAAAGGAAAGGTGGAAGAGGGAAAAGACGGAAAGTATATGGGAGAAAGGGACACTTCTCTCTGAGTGTGTATTTTTGAATAGTTTTGACTGTTGGAAGTATGATAATGTTCCATATGTTCAAAAAATAAAATTAAATAGATGAGGGTGGGGGGAATAAGACTAAAGACAAATAGAAATAAATAAACCCCATTGTATTTCAAATGAGTAACATAACCAATGAAGATGGTGAGGAGAAATAATCCAAATGACTTTGAATGCAGTACTTTGACTATGTACCTTTAGGCTAAAGACAAAGGAACTGCAAACAAATCTTGAATTATTTCTAGGAAGTTTGTTTTACACAGTGGTTGAGTGTGAAAATCTAAAATTATTTTATGCACACTGTAGGACTGAGCAAATAAGCAACATGAAAAATATGTTGACATTGTTGGCAGCCAGTGTTCCCACGGTGGAAGAAGGGAAATATAAATGTGGAATGAAAAAAGGAAAAGAAGGACCTTTGTGGGGTAAAATTCAAAGTACCAAAGTGAATTCATGGTTTCTAGAATCTGGGTATGTAATTTTAGAAATCATGAATCAAACATTATGTATATACATATTTTCCTTAGCTCAATCCATTGACAGAGCCTGCGAACAATGATACCCCCCAAACCATGAGCCCAGCTAGTGCCCAGATCTTGGCTTCTAAACATTACTCTCCCCTAAAAGGAATCAGGGCTCCTTGGAGAAGTGGATGATTCTAGGGCTGGGTTAAGGAAGGCACAACATAAGACTGGAATATCTTATTGTGCCAGAAAGTAAGAGAGTGCGCAAAGCATAATGGAAGTGTGTTAAAAGGATACAGGAATCAACTTGAAGGGAGTTATCTCAAACAATTGAGCATTAAAATATATTAGAACAGGGACTTCCCTGGTGATCCAGTGGTTAAGAATTCGCCTTCCAATGCAGGGGAGGCAGGTTCGATCCCTGGTCAGGGAACTAAGATCCCACATGCCACAGGGCAACTAAGCCTACGTGCCACAACTACTGAGCCTGTGTGCTGCATCTAGAGAGCCTGCACACTCTGGAGCCCGTGCCCCACAACAAGAGAAAAGCCCACGTGCCACAACGAAAGATCCCACATGCTGCAACTAAAACCTGTCGCAGCCAAATAATATTATATATATATATATATATTAGAACAGTGATGGAGTATAACAAATTGAATAAAATAGGAATCCATAGGTTCATATTCATAAAAGAGATCAATAGATGATGGGTAGATGGATGGGTGGATGGACAGACACACAGGCAAGCAGGCAAATGAGAGAGGAGGGAGTACGCTTCCCTACAGTAGAATACCAGCTGATAAATGTGCAGGGAGTGGTAGAGTGGGAAAATCATCATTTTGCAACTATTACATTAAAGGTTGGTCTATGCAGGGATCATCAATGGTTTCTAAATATAGGGCAGATTCGAAATACAGGGTAGAAAATTTGAAGAGGAACTGGATATCTGCATGATCTTAAAGTGCCCACACAGATTATTTATCGATTGCAAGGGGTAAAATAATTAACACAGTGGAGAAACCAGACAACACCTTGACACCCAGACCTGGTGATAATTATCACAACCAGTGAGGAGCAAATAGACATAACTTGCTTCCAGATGCAACATCCTGGGAAGGACACACACTCTCTTACATAATGTTCCAGTCAGACCTGACTATAGTGAGGAGGAAACATCAGGTATTCTCAAATTGAGAAACATTCTGTAACATAAATAGCCTGCATTAAAAAAAAAAAAAAAGTCAATGTTTTGAAAGCTAAAGAAAGGCTGAGCAAGCATTCCAGATTAAAGGAGCCTAAAGAGATTGGACAGCAAAATGTAACACATGATCCTGCACTGGGACAGGAAAAATACTGGATAGAAAAATGCACTATAAATAAAAATGTGCTGTAAAGAACACTAATGGAAAAACTGACAAAATTAGAATATGGACTATAGGTTAGATAAACATGCAGTATGGAGGTCAGATTTCCTGAACTTGCTATCTGTGCTGTGGTCATGGAAGAGGATATTCTTATTACAAAATACACAGTGGGGCTTCCCTGGTGGCGCAGTGGTTGAGAGTCCGCCTGCCGATGCAGGGGACACGGGTTCGTGCCCCGGTCCGGGAAGATCCCACATGCCACGGAGCGGCTGGGCCCGTGAGCCATGGCCACTGAGCCTGCGCATCCGGAGCCTGTGCTCCGCAACAGGAGAGACCACAGCAGTGAGAGGCCCACATACTGCAAAAAAAAAAAAAAAAAAACAACACAGTGAAGTAAGTCTTAAGGGATAGGGATCAGGGGTATGAGTATGTAAACTACTCTCAAATTATGCACAGAAAAAAAAGAACACCAAAAAACAGTATTTTCGTGTGTCCAGGGAGTTGGGGAAAGGGAGGGAGACAGAGAGAAAAAACAATAAAGCAAAAGTAGTGAAATGTTAACATTTAGAGAAACTGAGTGAAACATATGGGATTTTTTGGTACTATTTTTACAACTTTTCTGTTAGTCTGAACATATTTTTTTTATTAAAAAAGAAAAGCAGTTTGAATGTATTTTCATTACAATCTAAAAAGTTTTTAAAACCCAGTAAGGAGTCTACCAAGAGGAGAGAAAAGCGGAGGAGGAGGAGGGAGAGAAGCAGAAGCGGGGAAATGGCTCGGGACCCTCCCCCTCCCTCCCCCAGGTCTCCTTCCTGTGTGTGGTAGCAGGCCAGGGCAAAGGTGAAGCCTCACATTAGTTTGATTCGATGGTATCAAGATTATTTTCTATAGAAAAAGAAAAGTGAGTCACTTATGGAGTTATATGAACTATGCATGAATTTTTACAAAACCCTTCACTACTTGAAAAAAAATGTGATACTCAGTGAGGGCTTCTTTTGTCCAGGCTGGGAACCCCCAGGGTTGACCAACCTCAATTCCCTGATTCGAGAACACGCAGAGTGTGGCAAGGCCAGTGCATACAGCGAAGGACTAGAACCAAAGTTTTCGGAGCAGGGATTTGCCATTTCTAGAATTTATGCCAAAGGTAGTTTCGTAGACAGAGCTGGTCCTGGCCAGCCTCAGGTAAAGCCATGGCGCGGGGCCTCTCTGGGTCAGGGGTCAGAGGAGCTGGCCGTGGGCCTCCCTGCTTCAGTTCTCTATTACTCCATGGGTGGCACAATCCCTGTCTCTCTCCTGTCACCCCACTGCTCCCGGGAGCAGTGAAATGGTTCCTGAAGTCATTTAACGACCCCATCTAGATGGCAGGTTCAATGGTCAGAACAATCCCTTCCACATGTTCAGTGTTCTGGCTGCTCTCCAGGTTCCCATAATCCTGTGGGGCAGGTTGGGATCCCTGGGCTGAGGTGAGACCACCAGGATGCAGAGGGGCTGAGTACTACACTGTTGGTGGGCTGGGGTCCCAGCACTCAGACGGATCTTCTGGTTCCAGGTTCAGTGGATGTGGCCTCTAAGGCCCCTGTTAGCCAGATCGACCTCTGTTACTATTTTTGGAGCACCTAACTTTTTCTATTTTTACATAGGTGAGGATGGGGGTGCTTAGGAGCACTTTTCCCACCTTCCCCCCATCAACAACCTTTTCCTCCTTTTTGGTTTCCCCTACCCATTCCTGGAACTCCTCATTTTTCCCTGTCACTCCCACACAAAGATCTAACCTTTGTATAATGGCAAGACACTGGAAATAACCTAAATACCTATACTACAGGAAGAGGTTAATAAAGCAGGCCACATCATTATGAAATATTAAACTACTTAACATTATTATTGTGAGAGTTCATTAGACACATAGGGTAGTGCATATGATAGTAATTAGAAAATAAAGACAGAGTATAGATAGAAAAAAATACAGATTACAAAACTGTACACACACTATAATCATGAGAATGTAAATTGCATGTCTGGGTGAGGTCTGGAAGAGAAACTGAAAAAATGAGCATCATTCTCTTTTGTTATTAATATTTAATTGGTGCTTGCCACATGCTAGGCCCTGGGCTAAGAGCTTTAGAAATATAACTTAATCCTCGTAACAACCTCCTAACAAGGTAGGTACTACCATTTCCCCATTTTGTGGCTGAGGACACAGAGAGGTTAAATTGTTAAAGGTTACACAGCTGCTTAGTGGTAGGACCAGGACTTGACCCCATGCCATCTGGTTCTGTATCTCCCTGATACTCCTTTACTACTCTTACACTGTTGACCCTTGAACAATATGGGGTTTAGGAGTGCTACTACCCTCGTGGTTTAAAATTTGCGTATAACTTTTGACTCCCCCAAAAGTTAACTACTAATAGCGCACTGTTGACCAGAAGCTTTACCGATAATGTAAACAGTCAATTAACATATATTTTGTATATTCTTAAAAGAAAGTAAACTAGTGAAAAGAAAACATTAAGAAAATCATAAGGAAGAGAAAATACAGTATCAAAAATTACAGTACTATAATGTAAGTTTACATTGTCTGTTTACAAGATGAATCATCTGTTTGTCAGTACCTACATCAATATTGCCTCATATGATACAAAATACTGTAGATGTTATATGTATTACTAACATGAGACATCAAAAATGAAAAGCTAATGTGAAAAAGAAATTCATATTTATTTACAGGTGTAATGATTCATGCACTGATAACAAAGCAGCAGCAGTATGATTGCTTTATGGTAGCCTAGTATAATCAATATACTTGTTTCACGATAGGCTAGCCTATACCCTAATAAACAAATCATTAGACAATTTTTCTTTTTTTTTTTTTTTTGCGGTGCGCGGGCCTCTCACTGCCGTGGCCCCTCCCGTCACGGAGCACAGGCTCCGTGGCCATGGCTCACGGGCCCAGCCGCTCTGGGATCCTCCCGGATCGGGGCACAAACCCACGTCCCCTGCATCGGCAGGCGGACTCCCAACCACTGCGCCACCAGAGAAGCCCCATTATACAATTTTTATGGCACACTGCATTACAGTGATATTCATAAAACAGTATTGGAAAGAGTGTTACTTTTTTTAAAAAAAACCACTTACCTTTGATGACAGGCTGATACACTGTTTCTCCAAGGGAAAGAGAAAGCTACACTATTCACCTGCTAGCTTTTTCAAATTGTTGCTCATCTCCAAAAAATTTTCCAATATACTTAGTGAAAAAATATAAGTGCAACCCCACAGTTCAAACCCATGTTTTTCAAAGGTCAACTGTATTACTAGAGTAGTTCCATTATACTACTCTAGTCTATCTCGTAAGTTAAGAAACTACAGATAAGTTCCTCTTTTTGTTTTGTTTTTTTCCTATTACCCTTATTCTTTATTACTTAAAAATTTAAAACAAACAAAAATATTTAAGTCAACATGACCATGTTTGATAATGTTACATATATATATAATGTGTATAGTTTCAAAATCAGATCCATTTATTAGTGAATTTTTCCTAGGCAATGTTTTCTAATGACAGTGAGAGAAATATTTTCATGTTATGTCAACTGAAAGACATTTAGCTTTATCTGAGCAAACCTAGTATGTGATTATTTGAGATTTGATCTATTGACAAGCAATTTCAATAGAGGTAGCCCAAAACAATGACTCAAATAAGTGAACTGTGTCTTGCTTTTATGTCCTAATTTAAGAATATATTTACAAATAAGATGGTGTCATATCTGGGAATGATTCAAATTAATAGTGAATTGAGGTATGAACAGGACAAGACTGGCCAATGGGTTAACAAATACTGAAGCTGCATGATGGGTTCATGGAGGTTCATTTCACTATTCTGTCCACATTTTGTGTCCTCAAAATCCTTCAAAATGAAGGTTTTTTAGAGTACATTTACTATCAAAAAATGATGAAATCCAATGTTATTGATGCAATGCTGATGTGATTACAATTCTCAACAACTATTTCTTGGAAATTTATATGTACCAAAGAATAGAATAGTAATGGACAAATCTGATATTTTTAAGGTAGTTGCATTTAAAAAAATCCAAAATATAAAAAAAATTCAAAATATAAGTTAGTCCAAGTGAAATTTTAGTAATATGGGTTTGAACTATCAAAGTATAAATTTCAAGAAGTTTAAGACATGACATAAATTAATAGTGAGTATAGGTCAAAGACATACTTAACTCATTAATAAGGGAATCAGCAGGATATTAGAGCTGGTTCCAAGGAGGATAGGATTGGTAAATATATAATTAAGGGAAAAAAGAATGCCAAAATAAACCTTCTGGTTAATGTCGTACAAGATATATCAACTGTAAGTTTTCAGGTTATCTTTTCCAACAGACAAAATCATTTGCATCTATTCAAGACAAAAATCCACAAGTTAACATTAATTTCATGGACTCTGGGCCCTAATCAGTCATAAGTAACAGGCTAAACTCTCACCTCTTAGAATCAGATGACTTAGCAAGTGTGTTAGACAATGCTTTAGTGACTAATATGATTTTGAAAGGGCATGCAGCACTCTTTGCCTCATTTCTCAGTTTTACATAGTTTTTCTTAATAAGACCTCACTCCCCAACAACCATGAAGCATTACAGTTCTTTGTATCATCAAGTCTCAACCAGAAAATCAGGGACTAGATTCCACACGTTATCATTTCACTTCAAGTTCAGTGAAATTGGCAAGGATTTACTCAATGTCTTCTTTGTACCCCAGTTTCTATTCCAGGTTCCAGGTTGCCTGAATAAAGGAAGCACTTCCCTAGCCAGTCTGGAGAGGCGAGAACACAGACTCACCCACATTCTACCTGCAGGGTCAGAGTGTGCACATCAGGTGTTTTCAGCCTCAGTGGCCATAATCTCTACCTGGCCTGCTTGTTCTCTTGCTCATTTATGTCAAAGTTTATGAAAACACTTTGAAACAATAATGGCACGTGAGCATAAACTGATATTACCATCATTACTCCTTCGTTTTGGCCTAGAGTCTGGAACTATGTTTATCCCCACTACAAATATAGCAATGGGTTGGAGGTTTCCTCTTTTCTAGGGTCTGGTAAGGATCAGTTGCAGAATTTGGTGAACAGATCTATATTGGAATCTACACTTTTCATGTATCACACCAGTTTCCCCAGGCTGCACCAGTTTTGAGGTAAAAATGAAATTTTTAGAAGTCTGTCTCTGGCTCCAAATCCCACAAGCTTTGGGGACCAGGACCACCACCCTTTGCCCTTTAAAGTCATCCCTGAGAGTGTGTCCTGTGCTCACTGGGATGCCATATTCTCCTTTCTTCAACCGCTCTTTTGAACCCTGGCTGAAGAGCTACCTGCAAGAACCTCATGGCTTCCACTGTAGCTGGTGTCACCTGTTAATGGCATTGTTGCCCATGCCAAGTCCCTGTCGCTCACTGCCCCTAAAGCTACTTGTGCCTTCAAAGTCGCAGATGTCTTTTTTTTTTAAATTAGTTTCTGCTTTATAACAAAGTGAATCAGTCATACATATACATCTGTTCCCACATCCCTTCCCTCATGCATCTCCCTCCCTCCCACCCTCCCCATCCCACCCCTCCAGGCAGTCACAAAGCACCCAGCTGATCTCCCTGTGCTCTGTGGCTGCTTCCCACTATCTATCTACCTTACGTTTGGTAGTGTATATATATCCATGCCTCTCTTTCGCTTTGTCACAGCTTACCCTTCCCCCTCCCCATATCCTCAAGTCCATTCTCAAGTAGGTCTGTGTCTTTATTTCTGTCTTACCCCTATGTTCTTCATGACATTTTTTTCTTAAATTCCATATATATGTGTCAGCATACAGTATTTGTCTTTCTCTTTCTGACTTACTTCACTCTGTATGACAGACTCTAGGTCCATCCACCTCATTACAAATAGCTCAATTTCATTTCTTTTTATGGCTGAGTAATATTCCATTGTATATATGTGCCACATCTTCTTTACCCATTCATCCGATGATGGACACTTAGGTTGTTTCCATCTCCGGGCTATAAGCTCAAAATGGATTAAAGACCTAAATGTAAGGCCAGAAACTATCAAACTCTTAGAGGAAAACATAGGCAGAACACTCTATGACATAAATCACAGCAAGATCCTTTTTGACCCACCTCCTAGAGAAATGGAAATAAAGACAAAAATAAACGCAGATGTCTTTAAGATAGTGCTGAGCTGACAAAATGCTGAGCCAGGACTGCCAGGGGACCCTGTGGTGATGTCTGAGGCCAGAGCCTCCAATGTTCCACAAAGACAGCTCATTTTAGCTAATTCTGGCAAATGGAGTGTAACGGTGCTGGCACCATCTCTCATCTCTTATTGACACCCAGGACTGGCTACATAATTTGCATGGCCTAGATAAGACAGGGCCCCTTGCCAAGAAAACAAAAGTATTAAGAATTTCAAAATAGTGACAGAGAGCATTAAACCAAAAGCACAGGGCCCTTCTCAGTGCAGGGCCTTGGGCGATGGCACAGGTCACAGGCCCACAGAGGTTATCCTGCTGACACTCTGAGACTGTCTTGAAGATATACCCGAAGAATTCATTGCTTCCTTCACCTATGTGCCCCACAGCATTAAACTGGGCTTAATACAAGCTCAGCTTCTTCGAGACTGTGTGCCTAACCAAAAGAATAAGCTCTTCTGGTTTGGTTGTTACTGTTGCTGTTGTTGTAGTTGCTGTTTCTTTCCCTCATCCTCTGCACTGGACCCGGGCACAGAGTACCGGTGCTGTACTCTCAACTGCCACACTCCTCCTCTTACCCCACGCCCAGCCACAGCCCTGTACTTGAACTTCTCTTTCCTTGGGTGAACTCCTGTCAGCCCATCTCCTCAGCCTCAAGCAAGTGAACTTACGGTGGCCACCTGCACCTTCCACCAGAGGAATCAAGCTCCCAAGGCACCCACACAGTGACGGATGCACCCAACAATTCTGGCAGTCTGATAGCTAGAAGCCAGGGAGACCACTGTGCCGAAACTGCCAGGAGTCTTATGTTTAAAGGAGAGGCAGCATTCAACTTTGGTGCTAAAGTTAATCATTTATTCTGCAATACTTCATGGCTATTTCGGAGTTGCAAAGGAAACAGCCAGATCCTGCCCAAGAATAGGAGGCTTGAATCTGAAGGGGTGTCATCCTTGAAGATAGAGCCATATATCCAAAGGGGTGCTGAGGACAGAAGGGGAGGATTTCCTCCTACCTGGGTGTGATACTGTGATTTATAATAAGAAATATATATTTGGTCTTTATCCCCTTTTCTGGCACTGGGCTCCTAAAACCCTTAGAATTTTCTAAGTTTTGAGAGCAGCAAAGGTGTCTTTTGTTATGTTAATGGAGTTACTTTTGGAAGGTTGAGGGCTGGGTGCCAGGAACACCAACCATAAGATTAGAGAGTTGGAACTTTCAGTCCCACAGACATGACCCCTGGGGGAGGGGAGAGGAGGTGGAGGCTGAATTGATTGTCAATGGCCAATGAGTTAATCAAATCATGCCTATGTAGTAAAGCCTTCATAAAATCCCAGAAGGACAGGGTTCGGAGAGCTTCTGGGTTGGTGAACACATGGAGATTTGGGGAAAATGGCACACCAGAAGAGGGCATGGAGGCTCTGAACCCTTTCCCCATATCTTGCCCTATGCATCTCTTCCATCTCGCTCTTTCTGAGTTCCATCCTTATATAATAAACCAGTAATATAGTAAGTAAGATGTATGAATTCTATGAGCTACTATAGAGAATTAATTAAACTCAAGAAGTGGGTCATTGGAACCTCTCATCTAAAGCCAGTTGGTCAGAAGCACAGGTGATAACCTAGACTTGCAATTGGTGTCTGAAGTGGAAAGGCGATGTAGGGGAGAAAATCTTGTAAGACTGAGTCCTTAACCTGTGGGATATGACTGTATCTCCAGGTAGATCGTGTCAAATTGAGTTAAATTGTAGGACACCCAGCTAGTGTTTGAAAATTTCTTGGTGGTGTGAGGGAAAACGCACACATTGGAAATTGATATCAGAGCCATTACCGGGCAAAGGAAAGATAAGGGGCTGGATCAAAGGAAGCAAGTCGGCTCCTGCAGCAAGACAGCCAGTAGGAGTCAAGGGAGAGCATGAGCCTTCAAATGGCCCTTCCTGTTATCCCCAAGGCTTTGTTTATTAGGGGAAAAGCCTATGTCCTTGCTTGGGGGCAGGGATAGCAACTGCTTGGAAAGGCTATTTAGTGATGGCTAGAGTATCCCAGGGAGTGTCTGAAGCAAGAATCATGGCTGACACAAGCACGACCTCAGGACAGAGAGGGAGACAAGCTCATAGCATCTGGGCAGTCTCTGAAATACTCATGGAGGAGAACCCAGGGGAAATTCTATCTCCGTTATGGAGGTGAGAATTGTGTTATCTGGGTAAAAAGGGAAGGTGACCCCTACCAGCTGGAGAAGTTTGAGACATCTGGGTTACTTGTGTTTTACCCAACTCAGATATGCTGTTTCAAGGTTGGCGCCTGTAATCTGTCTTGGGGTTTCTGGCCCTACTGCCCTTGTTTTTCCCATGACATAAAATTTGCCAAACAAATTTAGGAGAGACCTCCAGAGCAATGGCAAGTAAGTCAAAGTTTCACAAGATTCTTTTTCTAGATATTCTGTTAAATGTTTCATGTCCATTTCCAAGATGAAATACTTCTGCCCACAGCATTGAAAGTAATAAAAAGATTACTGTAAGAGGAGACATTACAACTGACACCAGAGAATACAAAGGATCATAAAAGACTACTATATTATACACCAACAAATCAGACAACCTAGAACAAATGGATAAATTTCTAAAAACATACAAACTACCAAGACTAAATCATGAAGAAATAGAAAATCTGAACAGACCAATTACCACTAAGGAGAGTGAATCAGTAATCCAAAACCTCCCAACAGTCATGTGATCCAGGACCACATGACTTCACTGGTGAATTCTACCAAACAGTCAAAGAAGAATTAACACCAGTCCTTCCCAAACTCTTCCAAAAATAGACGAGGAAGGAACACTCCCAAACTCATTTTACACGGCCAGCATTACCCGTATACCAAAATCTGATAAGGTCACTATAAGAAAAGAAAATTACAAGCCAATATCCCTGATTAACACAGATGCAAAATCGTCAACAAAATATTAACGAACCAAATTTCACAATACTTTAAAAGGATCATACACTGTAATCAAGTGGGATTTATTCCAGGGATGCAAGTATGGTTCAACAACCACAAAACAATCAATGTGATACACCACACTAACAAAATGAAGGATAAAAATCACATGATCATCTCAATAGATGAAGGAAAGGCATTTGACAAAATTCAACATTTATGATTTTAAAAAACTCAATAAATTGGTATAGAAGGAGTGTACTGCAACATAATAAAGGCCACATATGACAAGTCAATGGCTAACATCATACTCAACAGGGAAAAGCTCAAAGCTTTTCCTCTAAGATCAGGAACAAGACAAAGATGCCAACTCTCACCACTTACTTGATACAGTATTGGTAGTCCTAGCAAGAGCAATTAGCCAAGAAAAAGAAATAAAAGGTACCAAATCAAAAAGAAAGTAGGGCTTACCTGGTGGCCCAGTGGTTGAGAGTCCACTTGCCGATGCAGGGGACGTGGGTTCGTGCCCCGGTCCGGGAAGATCCCACATGCTGTGGAGCGGCTAGGCCTGTGAGCCATGGCCGCTGAGCCTGTGCGTCTGGAGCCTGTGCTCCGCAACGGGAGAGGCCACAACAGTGAGAGGCCTGCGTACCGCAAAAAAACAAAACAACAAAACAAACAAACAAAAAGAAAATAAAACTATCTCTATTTGCAGATGACATTATAATATATGAGAAAACTCTAAAGACTCCACCAAAAAACTGTTAGAATAAACAAATTCAGTAAAGTTGCAGGATACAAAATCACTATACAAAAATCAGCTGCATTTCTATACATTAATAACGAACTATCGGAAAAAGAAAAATTTTTAAATCCCATTTACAATTGCATCAAAAGGAATAAAATACCTAAGAATAAATTTAACCAAGGAGGTGAAAAACTTGCACGCTGAAAATTATAAGGTTGATGAAAGAAATTGAAGAAGACGTGACAACCAGCAGTAGAGTCAGCAGGACACGAAGAAAACTTGTGTAACTATGCAACTTGTGTAACTAAGAATCCGCCTGCCAGTGCAGGGGACACAGGTTCGAGCCCTGGTCCGGGAAGATCCCACATGCTGCAGAGCAACTAAGCCCGTGCGCCACAACTACTGAGCCTGCGCTCTAGAGCCTGCGAGCCACAACTACTGAGCCTGAGTGTCACAACTACTGAAGCCTGCACGCCTAGAGCCCGTGCTCTGAAACAAGAGAAGCCACCACAATGAGAAACCTGTGAACCACAACAAAGAATAGCCCACGTGCAGCAACAAAGACCCAAGGCAGCCAAAAATATAAATAAATAAATAAATAAATAAATAAATAAATAAATAAATAAATAAATTTTAAAAATCTACAAATAACAAATACTGGGGAGGATGTGGAGAAAAGAGAACCCTTGTGCCTTTGTTGGTGGGAATACAAATTGGTGCAGCCACTATGGAAAACAGTATGGAAGTTCCTCAAAATTTAAAAATAGATCTACTATAGGATCCAGCAATTCCACTTCTGGGTGTTCATCCAAAGGAAATTAAAACACTAACTTTAAAAGACAACCTCAATCCCATGTTATTGCAGTATTATTTACAATAGACAAGACATGCAAACAACCTAAACGTCCATTGATGGATGAATGGATATATACACACAATGGAATATTATTTAGCCATAAAAAGAAAATCTTGCATTTATGACAACACGGATGGACCTTGAAGGCATTTATGCTAACTGAAACTGACAAACTGAGAAAGACAAATACTGTATGATCTCACTTACATGTGGAATCTAAAAACAAACAAAAACTAAACCCAAAGATACAGAGAACAGATTGGTGGTTATGAGAAATATGCAGTGGGGGGTGTGCAAAAAATGGATAAAGGGGCGCCAATTATAAAATAAATAAGGCCTGGGGATGCCATGTACAGCATGGTGACTATAGTTAATAATACTGAATTGTGTATTTGAAAGTTGCTAGGAGAATAAATCTTGTAAATTCTCATCACAAGAAGAAAAATTGTGTAACTATGTGTGGTAAGAGATGCCACCTAGATGATTGTGATGATCATTTTTCAATATTACATATATTGAATCAATGTTGTACACCTGAAACTAATATAATGTTATATGTCAATGATCTCTCGATTAAAAAATTTTCTACATGTCACTAGATCTGACAAGAACTTATATAAGTGTTCAGCTCCACAAAGCAGGATTAAGTAGCACCAATAGCTTTTCTAAGATTGGGGGTGGGAAAAAGCAACAATAAAGCTGTTTGCCCTCTCTCTTCCTATTAAAAGAAGGGCATACCCAGCAACATTACCAGTAACTGAATAGTTAATCTTTTGATAAACCAAATAGCTTGTAGCCATACCTTGAAAGTTAAACTCTTAAGCACTACGTGGCAATATAATAAATGGGGACACTTTTCTGCAAAGCAGTTAAATTTTTAATTTTTACCTAATTTAGCTACTTGATTGAGGAGGGGGATGGCAGTGAGATGGGCAGAGAGCATGGCTGGGCCCTGACTCCGGCTGCTTCTCCTTCCTTGGAAACATCTCTGAGACCTGTCCATAGTGTTTGCAGCTGCCAGCCCAAACCCCAGTGGGTACTGGCCCAACCCTCAGAAGGAATGGACCAGGCCAGGAGACGCCTACTTGCCCACTCTCTCTCTCTCTCTTTTTTTTTTTATAAATTTATTTATTTTTGGCTGCGTTGGGTCTTCGTTGCTGCACACGGGCTTTCTCTAGTTGCAGCGAGCAGGGGCTACTCTTCGTTGCGGTGCGCAGGCTTCTCATTGCAGTGGCTTCTCTTGTTGCGGAGCATGGGCTCTAGGCATGAGGGCTTCAGTAGTTGCGGCACGTGGCCTCAGTAGTTGTGGCTTGTGAGCTCTAGAGCTCAGGTTCAGTAGTTGTGGCACACGGGCTTAGTTGCTCCGCGGCATGTGGGATCTTCCCAGACCAGGGCTTGAACCCGTGTCCCCTGCATCGGTAGGCGGATTCTTTTTATTTTTTTAGTTTATTTACTTTTTTTTTTTGCGGTACGCGGGCCTCTCACTGCTGTGGCCTCTCCCGTTGCGGAGCACAGGCTCCGGATGCGCAGGCTCAGCGGCCATGGCTCACGGGCCCAGCCGCTCTGCGGCATGTGGGATCTTCCCGGACCAGGGCATGGACCCGTGTCCCCTGCATCGGCAGGCGGACTCTCAACCACTGCGCCACCAGGGAAGCCCGGTAGGCGGATTCTTAACCACTGTGCCACCAGGGAAGTCCCAGCCCACTCTCTTTTCACATCAGCAGATCCATGCTCTTGTCCTGTTTTCCACAGTGACTATCATAAATGTGCCTGCTCTGAGCTGGGAGTGCTGCCCTCAGAGCAAGCAGAGACTCAGGGACATTGCCAATGCTGCTTCCAGTGCCCAATGTTGCCTCCCAACCAAGTCAGAGGCTGAGCACCTGCTTCAGGCCCTGTGGTTCTAGGGTACCCTGAAATAGAGTGGCATGGACCCCATTACAGCTCTTGGACTTGAAATCTACATTTGGCTGCCCTGAGTTTCCCCCTGCCTGGCCTCCATCAACTGAGCCAATGCACACAAACTCTAACTCAGGGATGGAAAAGGGAATCTACCTCAGGTGAGTAGATCTGCCCCAATACCTGGAAGGGCTAGACTAGGACAACCCCAAGGGCAAGCTGAGATTTGGGCTGAAGAAACTGACAGAAGAAAGAGACAACCCCAGGCTGTCTGAGCTTCAGCCCCAGACTTGACCACCAAGCCAGCTGGTGAATGGACCCTCTGCAGCAGCACAAGACCAAGAAATGGGCTGGGCTGCTGCATGTCTGCCTGGGAGGGAATCCCAAACAGCCTCTCCTAAAAGAGTGGGTCCCCAAGCAGTATCCAGTTAATTGCAAAGAAATAATCTGGCCCTGTTGAGAAGTCCTACAAAAAATGAAAAGAGAACAAAAACAGAGCTAGAAGGTCAAAATCATCCCTAAAGTAGCTGTCCAGGACACATCTGTTCTATTCTCATCCTTTCAGGTGTAACATGGACCAGGGGTGAGATGGTGGCATTCCCTGGAGGGACAAGGAACCTGGTTCCCCATACGAGCTGTATAGGCCAGCTGACTTTCGCTTGGAAGAATGGGGAGGTCTGGGAAGCGTTCCCAGGGGAAATGACCTAGGTGAGACATTGGAAACCTAGCGTTGACCATGGAAAGGAGGAGAGGGTTTGCTAGACAGAGGGACAACACATAGAAATCTCTGAAGGTAAGAAGACAGAGGGGAGCTTCCAGGACAGATGGTAGGAGGCTGCAGATCTCAATTTGGGACAACAGCAGCAGATGAGGCTGACAATGTGAATAAGTGGCTTGCTCACGAAAAATCATTTAAGCTAAGGTAAGAATTTTACCCCCACCCCCACCCCCACTGTGGGGTGCAGCTAGGGGAGAGGGACACAGTACAAGCTGTAGAACCATCTGCCTGTTGGTGCGGTGGGTATAAACTGGGGTAAGACTAGAAGCAGGAGGACCAGGTAGGAGCATGTTAGCCCAGCTGGCAGTGAAATAAAACCACCTGGGAGAGCAACACTATGAGAACTTGCCTAACACACTCGCAGAGCTGGGCACAGCGCCAAGCACGTCGTCGTTACACGTTAAATCGATCACTTAACCTCCGCAGCAAGCCCATAAGGAAGGTGCTATTACTAGTATTTCCATTTTCCATTTGAAATGAGGCAGAGAGCAGCTGAACGATTTCCCCTGGGCTGCAGAGCAGCGAGGACAGAGCCAGAGTCCACCAATGCTCTCAACCATGACCCGTCCTCACCTGAAGGTGGGAAACAATGGACAACAGATTCTAGAGATGGTTGTCAGGAGGCAGAATTGACAGCACTTTGTGGTCAATGAGGTATGAGGGGGGAAGAGTCAAGAATGACTCCCGGGCTTCCCTGGTGGCGCAGTGGTTGAGAGTCCGCCTGCCGATGCAGGGGACACGGGTTCGTGCCCCGGTCCGGGAAGATCCCACATGCTGTGGAGCGGCTGGGCCCGTGAGCCATGGCCGCTGAGCCTGCGCGTCCGGAGCCTGTGCTCCGCAACGGGAGAGGCCACAACAGTGAGAGGAGCGCGTACCACAAAAAAATAAAAAAAAAAAAAAAGAATGACTCCCAGGTTTCTAGCTTGGGTATCTGGATGGAAGGTAATGCCTCTTGCTGAGCAAAGGTGCACAGAAGATGGTCCACATCTGTGGGCATTTCAAGGAGGGCATTCCAAATGCTGCTGGAAAGTCACAAAAGTCTGAAAGGTTTATGGGAGATCTGAGGAAGAGCAGAAGCAGTGGATTAACTGGGAGTGGGCTAAGGCGTCAAAGCAAGGTAGAAAAATAGAGTGTGTAGACAGCTCCGTAAAAAAGCTTGGCTAGGAAGTGGAGAGGGGAGCGAAGTGTCCCGAGGAGGGATTTTGCTTTTGCTGTTTTTTGACTATAACGACCCGAGCAGCTCCTACCTCGTGACAGGAGGGACTATGGAGGGGTTGACTCAGGTGGGTTCAGTACAGAGTGAAGGAATTTGCCATTTGGTGGTTCCTATTTTATCTAGAGGAGGGGGGTGGCAATAGAGCACTTCACAAATCTCTTTGATGGTCTGCCCAAGATTATGCAGGCTTCTCATGCTGTGTTAGTTTCTGTTACACAACTTAAAAGGTTTCTTTTGCTTTTTTCTCAAGCAAGTAGCTTTGAAATGTTACCTTCTGTATAAAGTGGAATTATAATATTTAGCATGTAAGTTAATCTTGTTTCATAGATGGCTTTCTCTTTCAAGAGAGAACTTCAAACAGGTTTGTGCAGAAAGTGTCCTTCACATTATTCAAGATAAATGTTCTATTCTGGAGATCGGGAGGCTGAGGGGGATGAGGAATCACTTATGAGTTTTAGGTTGCAATGCAGCCTTTAGAAATTCACTTACAAGTTGCACACCAAAACACTCCAGGAAAAATGAGTAGTTTCCCCAATTTGGATTGTATTAAATAAAAAGAGAAAAAAAGTAAAGAGTCAAATTAAAGACCATGGAGGCTAGATTGGTTTGGATGATGTTCTTAAACTTTTATAGTGAGGGTTGGGGATTAGACTCAATGTCCAAGAACTACAGTCTGTGTGGTAATATATCTAAATATAGATAGATGGGTGGTGGCAGGGGGAGAGGGGTAGGGAGAGAGCTACTCATTGTAACAACTTGGAAAGGTCAGTTAAGGACAAAAATGTCATCCCTCTCTCCTAACACAGAATCATACCGCTCTACCTCCAGTCTTCTTTTTAACGCAAAAAAGTCACTGTACGCATACAGTCATGGAGTCTGCTCTTTTCACTTAGTATTTTGTGGCAGGCGATTACTCACGCCATGAAGACCTTTTTGTAAACATTATTTGAATGGCGGCATGAGGTCCCAGCCCAAGGACATCCTGTAGCCCATTTCCTCAATCAAAGGATCCCTATTGGGCAGAGAGTATTTGCCATCTGCTTGTTTGCATAGTCAGGTGGAGACCAGGGGCTTGTAGCTAAGAGGAATAGGGGCCTTGTCCTCTGAAATACAATTTTTCTTTGACTGGCTGTTCTTGAATTTTATTGTGTTAAAACAATAAAAATAAATCAACCAGCAGGAAAATGCTAAGTTTGATCATTCACGGATTACAATGTCTCTCTTTTTTTCTATTTTCTAGGTTTCTGAGACAATAATTATTTGTTTAAGCTCCCATGGGCTTAGGTCTGGCTGAGAGTTTTGGACAAACTAAGGTGTTGCACTTCACAGCCTTGAGCAAATACGGTAATAGGTCTAACATCCTTCTGTTGTCCAAGAGGAAAGAGTCAGACGTACAGGCATCTCCCGGTCAAATAATAAATTATAGAACACCCACCCAGATGCTACCCACACACAACGCTGCAGGAATTCTTCCCCATCCCCGCCCTCCCACCCCCAAATATAGACTAGACCATGCTAAGTCATTCAGCCTAATGACCCCAATACTCGGCCTTGGACCTGCTGGGCTACCCTTCCTGTCCACAATGTAACCTTCCTCCAAAGTCCAAGTTCAAGCCCTGCCAATGCAATTTCCCCTGGCTAAAGTGTCATAGGATTTAATCAATTGTTGGGAAGCAATTTACCTGAGCTTCCGCTTCTTCATCTATAATAAAACGGGAAGAATGTTACTTAATCTTATCGTTTCAGGTATCTGAAATTACGTTTACTTCTGCCAAAAGAAGAGTAAAGATGGTGATAAGGAAGTGTTCCCACATGGAAGTGATCTTGATATCCCCAAGTGAAGGATATTGACATTTCTTGCCATATGTTAGTTTCAGTACATGGCCTTACAAAGCTGAGATAAAGGCATTGGACCACTAAGAAGCCACTCCACACCATCTGAAGGTCTGGTATTAGGAGTAACTAAATCCAGTGAGGAAAGAGCCACTGCTTCTGATGCAGCAACTGTGGGAGTTTCAGAGACCTCGCCACACAGGGGCCACTGCAGTGCACGCCCTGCTTGCCCAATGCTGAATTACAGGCACAAATGCAGGAGCAGAATGCCTGGGTTCAAATCCCAATTTTGCTACTTCTTAGCAGTATGACTTACTTGGAAGTGTCATATAACTTCTCTGTGCCTTGGTTTCCTCATCAAAAATGAGTTCTACTTCATAGAGTTACAATAAAAAAGGAATATATGTAAAACCCTAAGAGCAGTACAACCAGTACCCGGACACAAAGCAATGCTCTATAGATGTTGGTTACTATTAATCAGATTCTTTTTTTGAGATCTAAGTCAACTCTTTCCTTCCCTTTGAAGAAGGGTCTGATGCTAGAGAAGCAGCAGTGGGTAAACCGTGGTTCCAGAGAAACCACAGTTAATTTGGTCATTCAACGAATTATTGAGTGCCGAGCGCTCTCAGAATTTGAAGACTTGGAGGGGTATTGCAGGGACTACTACTATCTTGCTAATAAAACCTGCTCTAAATGTTACCTACCTAACACTTGTTTAGTGCTTTTTATGGGTTAGACATAGCTAAATGTTTTACTCATTTATTTCCATAGCAATCCTATGAATGTGTTGTTGTTGTTGTTGTTATTCCCATTTTACAGATGAGAAAATAGAGGCTTGGAGTTCTCAAGTAAATTGCCCCGATCAGCCAAGAAGGTGAGGAGGAAGGGCCACTTCAATGTGTGTATCCCATCTTCAGCAGAGGGAAGCATGCCTTATCCCTGGTTTGTATCATTCAGAGCCTTGCATTTAGCAAGCTCTCCAAAGTATTTCTGGAGTAATTAATTTATTAGTGTGCAGCTAGCTTGACCTTTAAGAAAACCTAGACTTCCCTACTTTTCACTTTTGAATAATACATGTCAATATATCCAGCAAGACACTTATTTAATAAATAGCTCTGGCATAATTAGCCATCCATCTGGAAGACAAAGTTAGATCCATACCTCATTCCATATACAAAATAAATCCAAATCGATTAAAACTTAGTTTCAATATAAAAATGTTAGAAAAACAAAGGATAATATTTGTATTGCTTAAAGGGAAAGGTGATTTTTTTTTAAAAGAAAAGACAGGTAACAGAAGCTGTAAATAAAATTTTAAAATCCTGAGATTTAACAGCCTAGAAGATAAACATTTCAGTATGGCAAAAGACACCAAAGTCAAGTGACAAACAGTAACTCAGGGAGAATATGTTCAATTAACATCCATAATAAATCACTTCTTCTCTATGACAATTAGAGGTTGCCATGTCCTGCTGAAATTTGCAGGGGTGTGTCTTGTGACCAGCCCATGGTGGGTACAGAGGGTGTGGGGCAATGGTCTTACTTCAGTGGATATGTAACAAACAGAATAAATCAATTCTATTTTAATTAATTTATTAAACACTTCAGTAAGTTAATTCTTCTTAAATCTTTTTTAGCAGCAACCGGGACTTTTAAAGTGCTTTAACACACGTTGTCCTTAGCCAGGTCGATAGGCACAGCTAGCCCATCTCTGGCTGTATCTGCAACATTTCTCCTCTTCCTCATTCTATTCCTCACTCACTAGTCTCCTTGATATTCGCAAACATTCTAGCACCTCCTGTCTCAGGACCTTTGCACATACAATTCCTTCCTTTGGATACCCTTGTCCCACATATTCTCTTGCTAGATCTGTCATTTCATTTACGTCTCTCCTCAAATGTCCCCTCCTCAGTCAGGCCTTCTCTGACCACAAGGGCAGGGACCCTGTTTTGCTTCTGCTGTGTCCCCAGTGCCTAAAGCAGTGCGCTGCCTGTAACAGGAACTCAAATAAAAATCTGTTGAATCAGGATTTTTTCATTTAATTTGATTTTCACAATAAAAAGATCTGTTTATCCAGGATATTTACATCTCTTCATTTGAATGCAATACACGCCCAGTTTTTCTTTTCTTTTTTTTCTCTTTTATATCCTTCCAGCTCAACACACCTGCCTCCCTGAAGCATGTAAAGGCCAAATGTGCCAATGTGAATTATTCCCACTATAGAGATTCTGCTGTCTAAACAACTCGCGTGAAGCCAACATTGTAACGAATACTACAATGTGACTCATTCTTCTTTCCTCCAGTTGATGATAAAAAGCAGTCAGTATGGAAATTCCAACAGTTTGCCACCTGTTAGCAGGTCACCTCATAGCATTCCTGCCCTGTGATGATTCCAGGTTAAAGTGGCACTTCATTGCCATTTCCTGCAATAATTTCCACCAACACATGAAGCTATCCTGCCCCTATCCCTGTGCTTACCTGCTGCCACACCATGACCAGGTCTCACAACAAGCCCTAGCAGGTCCCAGCAGGGCACAGTGACCTGGGTGTTTTACATCAGGACCACACTTAATGGGCCAGTGATTCTTGGAGAAAGATAAATGCTATTTCCATCATCTAGTCCAGGGCAGGGGGTAAATAAAATATACAAAGTTGTTTAAAATACTTGTTCTCGAGAAGTTAAAATAGGAGATTCAACTTATGAAACCATGAAGCAGCTTATCACAATGAAAGTCGGAATGAAATAGATGCTAAATAGAAGTGCAAGCACCGTGCTGGGAAAAGGTACCCTGAGGGAGAAAGGAGAGAAAGAGAGGTTTTGTGTTTAAGGATGGGGGTGCTTGAGTTAAACTGAGTTAAAGTTAGACTCAAGGGTGTGGGAGCACTTCCCTGGCAGTCCAGTGGTTAGGACTCCACGCTTCCACTGTTGGGGGAAGGGGGCTTAGACCCCTGGTCGGGGAATAGGATCCCCAGGGAACTAGGATTTAAGATACAATAAAGAAGGGATGATTACTGGTGAAGCAGGTGATCGTGAGTGCTTGGGTGGACAGGACGGTCTCGGGCAAGAGGAAGGATGATTTCCTCCTCTGAGACGTGAAGGCATGAGTTGAAAAGAATTCATGGGGATGTGGTGACCTCTTACTGAAGGCCAGGAAGGTTCATGCCACAGTCTTCTCAGAGAAGTAGAAGGCTAGGTCACTCAGTGAGTGACAGCACGAGGAAGAATGAGGCTGCAAGTGAGAATATTCCAAGCACCTGGGGGGAATAAGAGAGAGTAACTAAGGGTAAAGAAAAGAACCAGACAGCATTCGGGGGCCAGCTAAAGAGTGATCACCTGACTCTGTAATGAAGTCAGGCAACATGGTTCTCTGTTTTTGGTTTTTCGTTTCGCCAGCACTCTCTCATCAGCTTGTGTGCACACGTACAGGAAATTTGCACCTAGGCTTACCTGTGGTGAGAAATTGACTAGGTTCCCAAAAAGAAAGTTAAAGGGTGAGAAGAGGGACTTCCCTGGTGGCGCAGTGGTTAAGAATCCGCCTGCCAATGCAGGGGACACGGGTTCGAAGCAACTAAGCCCGTGCACCACAACTACTGAGCCTGCGCTCTAGAGTCTGTGAGCTACAACTACAGAGCCCGCGTGCCACAACTACTGAAGCCCGCACGCCTAGAGCCCGTGCTCCACAGCAAGAGAAACCACTGCAATGAGAAGCGCGTGCACCACAATGAAGAGTAGCCCCCGCTCGCCACAACTAGAGAAAGCCTGCGCACAGCAACGAAGACCCAACGCAGCCAAAAATAAATAAAATAAAATAAATGTATTAAATAAAAAAGGTTAAGAAGAAAGGAGGAAGTTCATGAGAGCAGAAAAATGAACACTAGGTCCACTCTCGATAGCGAAACAAACTAAGCCAGCAGGGACTCAGGCGTTGGGAGAAAAAGGAAGCACTGAGGAGCCAGAAGTTGAAATGCTATCGCAGAGCAGGTCTAGGGGGAAGGAGGATGTAGAAAAGGTAAAAGGTCACCTTCAGAGAAAGCAGCTTCAGGGTTTGTAATTTCAGATTCTGCAAAGGGACCTGTCCAAGCAGGCTGCTAACATGGAGAGGAAGAAACACGGTAGGGCCACATGCTGGATGCATGAGTCACTCATCTGGACACTGGGGACACCCCGGATGGCCATCAGGGACTGAGTACCAGGCATGCCTGAGATCCAGGGGCCACGATGCTCAAGGCATCTGGAGGTGACCTGGAAGTATGAGCAGCAGGCAATAATGGCTGACTGGTGGTGTCTTAAGAGGGGGTGCTCAAATCACAGTCTGAAAGCAGAAATGGAGAGCACAGACCTCCTGGTTCCAGCAATGCAGGGACTATGAGGTTGTGGCGAAATTGATCTTTTAAAATTTTATTTATTTATTTATTTTTGGCTGCGTTGGGTCTTCATTGCTGCACGTGGGCTTTCTCTACTTGCGGTGAGCAGGGGCTACTCTTCATTGTGGTGCATGGGCTTCTCATTGTGGCTTCTCTTGTTGAGGAGCACGAGCTCTAGGTGTGCAGGCTTCAGTAGCTGTGGCACGTGGGCTCAGTAGTTGTGGCTCGCAGGCTCTAGAGCACAGGCTCAGTAGTTGTGGCACACAGGCTTAGTTGCTCCGCAGCATGTGGGATCTTCCCAGACCAGGGATCAAACCCATGTCCCCTGCATTGGCAGGCAGATTCTTAACCACTTTGCCACCAGGGAAGTCCCCTATTATTGATTTCTAAGTCAATTTCACTGTGTCCAGAAAACACTTTGTAATACTTGAATTTTTATATTGAGAGCTGTTTTATGTATGGTCCAGAATATGGTCTATCTTAGTAAATAATCCATGTGTACTTAAACAGTGTAGTATGCTGTCATTGGGAAGAGTATTCTATAATCACCTGTTAGATCAAGTTGATATTTTTGTGGCAGAGAAGGGAGAGCTGCAGGGTCCCATACCAGTTCATAAATGCTTCAACCACTACTTAATTAGTTCATTGGTCACAACCAGTTACATGGCACTACCTACCAACATGGGACTGGGAAATGTTGGGGAACACATCATGTAATATGGCCTTGCATGTTTCTTAGAATGGAGACAGGAACGACCTTTCTTAATAACGCAGCCCCAGGAGATGAGATCTGGAATTACAATGCAAATGCATGATCTCCTGAAACCTCCAGAGGGAAAGTAAAACTTGGTTTTCTCGAAAGGATGACACCTGGGAGTGAGGAATATATCAGTTCTTTTTCGCTTTAGTTTTTGCTCCAGTCGTTTTTAGTTGTTTGATATTTAATCCAAATTAAGTAGAATATTTTTGATATTTCATTTCTTCCATTGGGGGTGTGTGTATGCATGCATCAGTCCCATCTTCCCCTGGGAAATTTCAGGTTTAATTATCAAGTGTATTGACTGTGATTTATTAGAGGCATCAAGAATAAGAGATGAGGGCTTCCCTGGTGGCGCAGTGGTTGAGAATCTGCCTGCTAATGCAGGGGACACGGGTTCGAGCCCTGGTCTGGGAAGATCCCACATGCCGCGGAGCAACTAGGCCCGTGAGCCACAACTACTGAGCCTGCGCGTCTGGAGCCTGTGCTCCTCAACGGGAGAGGCTGCGACGGTGAGAGGCCCGCGCCCCACGATGAAGAGTGGCCCCTGCTTGCCGCAACTAGAGAAAGCCCTCGCGTGGAGGCGAAGACCCAACACAGCCAAAAATAAATAAATAAATAAAGAATAAGAGATGAGAGCAGAGATCATTGCTGTTTATTGGGCTTAAGAGTCATAATCATTTTGAGGATTTTAATCCTTTCTGATAAATCTTTCAGCATTTCTTTAATATGGGGCAATATTCAGTGACCGCTGTTCCTGATATAGACCAAGATCCTGCGGTGTATGACTCATAACTCCAGCATTCAAGGTCCAGAAAAATGGCAACGCTGGGAACCTGCTGAGCAGTAAGTCTTGCTCCTGTGGTCTCCCTTCAACTCTCCCAAAGGCATTATACACCTCAGTACAGAGGCAAGGAAGCAAGGTAAGCACACACAGCCACTCCAGAACCTCAGGCCTAGTGCCGAATCCCTGAAAACCCACATCATGTGGAACAATTGAAA
This sequence comes from Hyperoodon ampullatus, assembly GCF_949752795.1. NCBI lineage: Eukaryota > Metazoa > Chordata > Mammalia > Artiodactyla > Ziphiidae > Hyperoodon > Hyperoodon ampullatus. The sequence goes on along the minus strand of NC_136916.1, from coordinate 49,999,020 downwards.
TTTACCAGGGTTTCTCATTCTTGTTTCATGACACACACACCTATACCCATCCCAAAAGTTCTGTGACTGGGGGAGGGGCAAATTTCTTCAACTCCCAGCCTTCTCCTTTGGAATTCAAATCTGTGCCTTCCTCTCCCCTCAGGTGTCTCACGCACTCTAAAGATGTCTCAAGTTAGCATCTTGATTTCCTCTCCATTTACAAGCCCCTCTCTCAACCAAAGCAGCCTCTCCTTCCAGGTCTCCCATCAGTAAAGGGTACCAATGGTTTTTAAGAGAAACCCAGGAGCCATTCTTGGCATCCACTTTTTCCTCATACCAATGTATCACCAGGTCCTCTCAATGCTACCCATCAATGCCTTATTTCCTCAATTCTAAAACACTGAGATATTCCTAGAAGCAGAAGTGTCGTGAAGATTAAATGGAGTAACAGAGAAATTGCTTAACAAAAGTGTTCAGTATTTACTGTTTTCTCACAACCTACATCAAATAGCCATTAGGCAGGGGGGTGGGTTGTGTCACTGAGGTTGTGTCACTGATAACTGTCACTGCTCTGCATGTGTAGACTTGGCTGTGCAGCACATCTCTCACCACAGTTGTGGGACACCTCACAATAGAATTAATTTGGATTCTTCATTCTGTCCTAAAATAACTTCCAAAGGCATTATACTGATATTATGCAGGTTTTCTTTTAACTTTTGACACAATTCACTTACAGAAAAACTGCAAAAATTTAGTACAAAGAAATCCCTTATACCCTTCATGAGATTCCCCAAATTTAATATTTTGTTTGCTTTCTGAACCATTTCAAAATCAGTTATGTGACTGGTGAGATGGTGCCTTTTACCCCTAAAAATAAGAACATTCTCTTAAAGTACCCCGATGCAATGACCAAAATCTGAAGATTAACACTGATCCAATTCTGTTACCTACTCTATAGACCTGACTCACATTTTGCCAATTGTCCTAAAAGAAAATCTGGATCACGCACCGAGTTTTATTGTCACAGCTCTTTCATCTCCTTTCATCTTGAACATTTCCTCAGTCTTCGTATTTAATGACACTGGTATGTTGGAAGAATGTGAGCCAGTTATTCTGCAGAATATCCCTCACCTTGTGTTTGTCTGATGTTTCTCATGGCTGGATTCACATTATGTGCTTGTGTTAGGAAAGCCACAAAGTGAGGTGTTCTTTATGGTCATGATAGTTTTAAAACAAAAATCTATTAAATACACAGACGACTGCTTAGCAATGCAAATATTAAAAATTGCCTATTCTTTTTTTTTTTTTTTTTTTGTGGTACGCGGGCCTCTTACTGGTGTGGCCTCTTCCGTTGCGGAGCACAGGCTCGGGACGCACAGGCTGACGGGAACACGGGCTCACGGGCCCAGCCGCTCCGCGGCATGTGGGATCTTCCTAGACTGGGGCACGAACCCGTGTCCCTGCATCGGCAGGCAGACTCTCAACCACTGCGCCCCCAGGGAAGCCCTAAAAATTGCCTATTCTTTTCAGACTAGCTGAGTTGGAAAGATTTTGAAAGATGGTCAGTCAGGACTGAACATACATTTAAAGGATCCAGGTGAGTTTCAAAAGAAGCCATTTAATTTCTAGCATTATATGATTCAATTAATAAAACCCAAATCTATGAGTTTTTAAATAGAAAATGCAGGTAACCCCTCTCTCCATGCTTTTCACTATCCTTGAAAGTATATACCTTTCAAGGAATATACCCTTAAAAGTATATTTTCAATTCACAAAGGCGCTAAAGAAATTGAGATTACAAGCACGGGGGAGGGGTGGGCGTGACAGCCTGAGTTCTTATCTTAATAGATGAAAGTGATTCAGAACTATCTTAAGGCTCCACCAGTTTCAACATCTTAGGCTTTTTGATACTTAAAATAATTATCACTATGTGAATAATCATATGTGACTGTCAATTAATTTAGAATTAGTGCATTTAACATGCAAACACTTTTACCCACAAAAGAATACCAATGTACTTATGTACACACATATGCCTAAAGAGTTAAAAAAAAAACACAAAAACCCAGAACCATATAATGGCACAATGGCATGTGACATTAGAATGATTTTTATACATTAACAAATAGTATTAGATAAGGTTGGCACTTTTTCCTAAGTCAACTGACAATTGACAGAATCCTTAGAGGGGAAAAAAAGTGGTAGAAAAAATCCCATGTCTGTCTTCATTGACTCAGGAAAAGTTACCACCCTAAGATACTCATTTAAAATGTTTCCAATACAGAAAACAATGGTTATTTTCCAAGTTACAGGAAATTGCTGAGTTCAAGGTTTATTATTATGAAATCTGGAGTTCATCTGGCATCAATGATGGTATCATGGTATATTTTCATTTATTGAAAATAAAAGGTGATATTCCTTCTCACACACACCCCACCCAGCCAAACCATGTCCTCTGTTCTTGTAAGATACAACAAATGAGAAGTTGAAATAGGGACTTTTCTATAGTTTTTTTTTTAATTCAGGCATGTCCTTAGGGCAGAACTCATTCAGCCCAATCTCCCACACCATTTTCAGCTACAGGTTGTACGATAGCTGATGTTAATCAGCATTATGAGGCATAATCAAGCTCAAAGAAAAATAAATTATGTGCCATTAATTTTAGTATAATGTCATTCTATAGTTCTGGGTTCACTGTTTAAAAACAGATTACCCATGTGTAGTAAACATAGAAAGTCTCCATTAAATAGAATTTTCAGGGCTTCCCTGATGGCGCAGTGGTTGAGAGTCTGCCTGCTGATGCAGGGGACACAGGTTCGAGCCCTGGTCTGGGAGGATCCCACATGCCGCGGAGCAACTAGGCCCGTGAGCCACAACTACTGAGCCTGCGCATCTGGAGCCTGTGCTCCACGACAAGAGAGGTCGCGATAGTGAGAGGTCCGCGCACCGCGATGAAGAGTGGCCCCCACTTGCCACAACTAGAGAAAGCCCTCGCACAGAAATGAAGACCCAACACAGGAAAAATACATTAATAAACTCCTACCCCCAACATTTCTAAAAAAATTAAAAAATAAAAATAAATAGAATTTTCAGTAAACCAGGCCACATCTGATTTCCTTATCTTTTTGATAAACAGATTTGTGTACTAACAATGCTATGAAATCAAGTAGAACTTAATAAGGGAACACCTAATTTACAGTTTTTGCCAATTTCCATGGTATCAGTACACCTATCATGTCTCATTTCAAGTTATCAATAGTTTACCAACCAGTTCACAAATTTCCTTCATATAAAATTTAACAATAGGTTCTTGTAAGCTGGTATATGCAGGTTCCAGACCACTACCCACATTCTGAAGAAAGTATCTAAATTGAAGCACAGAGTCAAAGGATAGAAAATGCAGGTGAGAGGTAAGAGAGATAAAGGATACAGTGTAAAGTTATCAGGTTTAATTGTAGTTGCAGAAGGAGAGGGATAGAAATGATCTTCAACAAGGTATTACCTGAGAGTCCTCCAAAACTGATAGAAGACATTAATCCACAGACATAAGAAGCCTTATTAACCCCTAGCAGAGTAAATTTTAAAAACCCTTTTTTAGACATGTGGTAGGAATACTGCTGAGAACCAAAGGCAAAGAGAAAATCCTAAAATCTAGAAGCATCCAGAGACAAAAAGCTTATTGTTTTCCAAACCATTAGACTAAGAGCTAACACAATAGAACCTAAGTGATAGAAACCAGGAAATAATGGAAAGATATCACCAAGGTTCTGAAAGAAAATATTTGCCAACCTAAAATTCTATAACCAGTAAAATTATCCTTCAAGAATGAAAGGAAGGGCTTCCCTGGTGATGCAGTGGTTAAGAATCCGCCTCTCAATGTAGGGGACACGGGTTTGAGCCCTGGCCCGGGAAGATCCCACATGCCATAGAGCAATGAAGCCCATGTGCCACAACTACTGAGCCTGAGCTCTAGAGCCCGCAAGCCACAACTACTGAGCCCACGTGCCACAACTACTGAAGCCCACGTGCCTAGAGCCCATGCTCCACAACAAGAGAAGCCACCACAATGAGAAGCCCACACACCGCACTGAAGAGTAACCCCCGCTCACTGCAAATAGAGAAAGCCACGCACAGCAACAAAGAACCAAAGCAGCCAAAAATAAATAAATTAAATAAATAATGTAAAAAGAGTTAAATGAGCTAATATGTACAAAAGGGCTTTTCAAAACACAGAATTATGATTTAGACTGTGTGGGTGGAGAAGAAGAACAAGCTTTATGCCCTAATCCAATGATTCAATTTAACTACATATAAACTGCCAATCTAGGAGGGTCTAGACAGCCAGGGCAGAGTTGGAACTGGAACCCTGAACTCCAGATGCCAAGTTCAGCACTTTTTTCCAAGCTGTCATGTTACAAGCCTTTAGCAGGTTGACAGTGAGGCTGGAGCATCACTCAGTCACATAGCCCAGGTTTGTGTCCACACCTGCACCTGTCACTAATAGTGTACCCTGGAGCAAGACCCTCACACCCTCTGGGTCTTTGTTATCTTTTCACACCAAAGAGTTGGGCTACATGCCAATCTAGCAATTACATTCTACGGTGTGATCCGAGGGCCAACACACACACACACACACACACACACACACACACACACACTTTTATTTGGCCACAGAATGGGCTTTGCAATTGTATGAATTCCCACCCCCCCCATCTTCTAGGACTGCTCATTGCCTTAGATCAAGTCAAGTCCAAATACCTCTTAACATCCAAAGCCCTACCATCACCAAACTGCCCTTCTAGTTCATCACTAAACCACCTGAACTTCTCAGCCCACTGTGCTCCCCACTGTCCCCACATTCCTGCCACTTCCCCACCTCCGTGTTTTGGTTTATGCTATTCCTGAATTGCCACCCTTTCCCCATTGTTATCAAGACCCTGCCTTTATTTAATGTAGGAGGATGGTGGGAAGGATCCTGACTCACCTGACCCACCACATGCATGTCACCAGGATGTAATGCTGTGGGGGGGGACTAGGTCCATGTACTGTTCTTCTCAGTTTCCCCAGGGTACTCAGTGATACGCCTCCACACACGTAACAAGGGCTCCCCTACAAACACTTTCTGCTTTTGAGTTTGAATTTTTTTGTGGAGTTGGGGGAGAAAAAAGGATCCAGAGAAGGGATGGGATTGGCCTAACATTACACAGCAGATCAAGGACACTTCCAAGATAGCCGAGCCAGAAAGGAAGCCTGGCTCACCTCACTTCTAGCCAACAAGCCTGATCTGTTTTTTCCCTGTTGATGAGTAGAATAACTGAGCATTTAAAATGTGTGTGTATGTGTACTGGGATTCTATTTTTAAGAGTAAAAAATTGAAAGCCACCAAAATAAGAATACTTTATGGTACTTCTAGACTATAAAAGCTTATGAAGTCATTAAACCATTTTAACAGAGTCATTTGGAATCTTTAAAAAATGGTTTAGAGCACAGAAAGAATGAGATACATGGGAAAAGAGCCAGGACAGGTTGTCAATGAAAACAAGTGTAGGGGAATATGAGTAACAATTCATCTGCATAAAAAGGAAGCATACACACTCACTTACACACATGTATGCAGGCACACACCAAACACCTGTATTAGAAACCGACCTAAATTATTAACAGTGCTTTGCTGCACTGGGAGAATTACATGGAAATTTTTCCTATTTTATGTTCATATGTAGTATGTGTGTGTTTTATAATGAACACTCACTATCTTTATAATCAGAAGAAATAAGGATCCAGCCATTTTGAAAATATAAAATGTAAAAATCTTAAAATTTGTATGGAGACACAAATGACCCCGAATAGACAAAGCAATTTTGAGGGAAAAACAAACAAACAAAGAAACAACAACAAAACACAGCTGGAGGAATCAGGCTCCCTGACTTCAGACTATACTACAAGCTACAGTCATCAAGACAGTACAGTACTAGCACAAAAACAGAAATATAGATCAATGGAACAGGATAGAAAGTCCAGAAATAAACCCACACACCTACAGTCACTTAATCTACGACAAAGGAGGCAACACTATACAATGGAAGAAAGACAGTCTCTTCAATAAATGCTGCTGGGAAAACTGGACAGTTACGTGTAAAAAATGAAATTAGAGGACTTCCCTGGTGGTGCAGTGGTTAAGAATCCACCTGCCAATGCAGGGGACATGGGTTCGAGCCCTGGTCCGGGAAGATCCCACATTCCACAAAGCAACCAAGCCTGTGTGCCACAACTACTGAGCCTGCGCTCTAGAGCCTGTGGGCCACAACTATTGAAGCCCGCGTGCCTAGAGCCCATGCTCCACAACAAGAGAAGCCCCCACTCACCGCAACTAGAGAAAGCCCGCATGCAGCAACAACGACCCAATGCAGCCAAAAAATAAAATAAATTTATTTTTAAAAATGAAATTAGAACATTCTCTAATACCATTAAACTCAAAATGGATTAAAGACCTAAATACACGACTGGGTACTATAAAATTCTTAGAGGAAAACACAGGCAGAACACTATTTGACATAAATCACAGCAATATCTTTCAATTTGAATGGAAATAAAAACAAAATAAACAAATGGGACCCAGTTAAACTCAAAAACTTTTGCACAGCAAAGGAAACCATAAACCAAACAAAAAAAAAGAACCCACAGAATGGGAGAAAATATTTGCAAACAATGCAACCAACAGGGATTAATCTCCAAAATATACAAACAGCTCATGCAGCTCAATATCAAAAAAACAACCCAATCAAAAAAATGGGCAGAAGACCTAAATAGACATTTCTTCAAAGAAGGCATACAGATGGCCAAGATGCACATGGAAACATGCTCAACATCACTAATTATTAGAGAAATGCAAATCAAAACTACAATGAGGTATCACCTCACACCAGTCAGAATGGCCATCAGCAAAAAGTCTGCAAACAATAAATGCTGGAGAGGGTGTGGAGAGAAGGGAACCCTCTTACACTATTGGTGAGAATGTAAGTTGGTACAACCACTATGGAGAACAGTACTGAGGTTAAAAGACTAAAAATAGAGCTATCATATGATCCAGCAACCCCACTCCTGCGCAAATATCTGGAGAAAACCATGGTTTGAAAGGATACACACACCCCAGTGTTCACTGCAGCACTGTTTACAATAGCCAAGACATGGAAGCAATGGAGTATTATTCAGCCATTAAAAAGAATGAAATGCCATTTGCAGCAACGTGGATGGGCCTAGAGATTACCATACTAAGTGAAGTTAGACAAATATCATGTAATATCACTTATATGCAGAATCTTTTAAAATGATACAAATGAACTTATTTACAAAAGAGAAACAGACTCACAGACTTAGAACAAACTTACAGTTACTGGGGGGAGGGAGGGCGGGGGCAGGGATAGATTGGGAGTTTGGGATTGACACGTATGCACTGCTACATTTAAAACAGATAACCAACAAGGACCAACTGTATAGCACAGGAAACTCTGCTCAATATTCTGTAATAAGCTAAATGGGAGAAGAATTTGAAGAATAGATACTTGTATATGTATATCTGAATCAATTCAGGTGTACACCTGAAACTAACACAACGCTGTGAGTCAATGATACTCCAATATAAAATACATTTAAGAAAATATAAAAACAGTAGAGAACTTCTTTGACAGGCATACATCCCACCCAGCAGAGGAAATGACACAGAGAGAAATGCAAACAGGCAAGTGGCTCAGCACCGAGACTGTGGCAATCACTCTACTAGGTGATCTCCCACCTGACAGCTTAATTGCTCCCCTGGTTTAAGAGCTTCCCCATTTCCTCAAGTCCATTCTCAAGTGAGGATATGGGGAGGGGGAAGGGTAAGCTGTGACAAAGCGAAAGAGAGGCATGGACATATATACACTACCAAACGTAAGGTAGATAGATAGTGGGAAGCAGCCGCAGAGCACAGGGAGATCAGCTCGGTGCTTTGTGACCGCCTGGAGGGGTGGGATGGGGAGGGAGGGAGGGAGGGAGATGCATGAGGGAAGGGATGTGGGAACAGATGTATATGTATGACTGATTCACTTTGTTATAAAGCAGAAACTAATAAAAAAAAAAAAAAAGAGCTTCCCCATTAAGCCCTTAGCAGCTGCGTCAAAGGATCAAAGCCATTCTTTACTGACAGGAACCTGAGGACAGGAGGAGGAGAGAGCTGCAGATTTTCCAGTGTGGCTCCTGAATAGTCCAAGAGCCCCGCCCACACTATTTCTAACAGGCCAATTTGCTTTCTATTCCTCTCACTCCTGAGGATGCTTTCTTGGTTATGGTGGGAATCACAAGGAACTGACCCAACACCTGAGGCTCAGTTCTGTCACTGATTGCAAAACAAGGGGCCAGTCACCTTCTCTCCCTGAACCAGAGTTTCCTGTTTTACAAAACAACTAACTCTGCTCATCTCTCAAGATTTTCCTGTCATGTTATTTAAAATAGAACTCCAAGGTCTGAACCTAACCTACGCAGACATTAAGACCGGGGATAGATCCCCTGTGTGAATGTGCAAAGGGCATGAAGATGGATTAGTAAGCGAAAAAAACTCAAGGCACAGAAAACTGTGCTGGGTTGATCTGGTTTGGGTGGGAGATATAAATTGCCTGCTTCTATGTGCTAGATGATTTCTCTCTAGGCTCTTGAAAAACTGAGATGGTCTGAGGGAGACAGGGCTGACATGAGCAAGGAAGCCTTTATTTTTCATTTTCATACCATTTGGCTCTGAATTTTATTTTATCTTGTACTAATTTTCTTATGATTTAAATTAAAATAGAAAATGGTATCTAGTTAAAAAGGTGCACGAGCTAGTTAAAAAGACTAAATGAAGCTGTGTGTATAAAACTTTTCTGTAAAGTTTAAACAATTCACCAATATTTTTTTAATAAATTTATTTTATTTATTTTTATTTTTGGCTGCGTTGGGTCTTCGTTGCAGTGCGCAGGCTTCTCATTGCAGTGACTTCTTATTGCGGAGCACGGCGCGCGGGCTTCAGTAGTTGTGGCTCACGGGCTTAGTTGCTCTGCGGCATGTGGGATCTGCCCGGGCCAGGGCTTGAACCCATGTCCCCTGCATTGGCAGGCTGATTATTAACCACTGCGCCACCAGGGAAGCCCTCCAATATCACTTATCATTCTTAATAGAACCAAATATCCATTTATTGAACTCTGTTCTCTGATTAAATAGGAATCACCTGATTTAGAACTTTCATCTTTACTATTTTTGATGGTTTTAGACAGGAGACCAGTCACCATCTTAGGGTGCTATGTGGGCCGCTGAGGGTTTATCCACCCCCCCGGGTCACCACCCTGAGGCCATGCCGCCACCTAACCAGGCTCCCTGCTTCCTTGAACCTTGCCCTTCTCCACATAGCGGTTACAAGGAACAGCTAAAACTCAAGCCAGATTATGCCACGGCTCGGCGCACGACCTTTCAATGGCTCTCACATCAGCCAAAGCCAGATTCCTTACTAGGCCCCTCATCATCGGCCTCACCCCTTCCACTTTTCAGACCAGTCCTCCCACTCCTCTGGCCACGGCTCCAGCCGTGGGTCTCTTCGCTGCTCCTGGCCCGCCAATACCTCCCTTCCTCAGGGGCTCTGTTCTTCCTTGTATTCTAGTACCTGTACACTTGTCCCTGGTTACCTGGATGGCTCACTCCTGCAAGTCATGACTCAAATGCCACCTTCCGAGGACAAGCTTCGCTGAACCCTCACTTCCAAGTTACGTCCCTCCACACGGGCACACACATGCCCTGACCCCCTTTCCTGGTTTACTTACCTACCCTAACGCTCAACGTCACGTCTTTTACTATTTCATTTATTGCCTCTCTCCCCTCACCGCAAAGTTCACTCCAGGAAGGAAGGAGAGTTTGTTTTGTTCACTGCTACCTCCCCGCTCCCTAGAACAGTATGTGACACGTAGAAGGTGCTTGACAAATCATGTTTTACTTAATTCTGGCCACGGGGAGATCAAATAATGAGTTGAGCTCCCTGCCAGAAGAAAAGACAAGAGGAACTTGAGTAGATAGGTGGGACATCCACCTTTGGGGAGTCTTTTAAAATTGGAAGAGTGTGTGTGTGTGCGTGTGTGTGTGTGTGTGATGAAAGCAGGAAGAAAACTGGCTAGAGGAGATAATAGAACCATCCTCTTAAACTGACAACAGCGTATGGGCAGCCATGAGTCATGCAGTTGCTAAGCATCATAAAGGGCTTCCAGATATCAGGCAATATTCAGAGTACAGTCCTCCTGGAGGGAAATGAGGAAACATTCTTGCAACATATGAACAGAATCAACACAATTATTAGAATAATGATACTAATGAAAAAACAGGCAAAGTTAAACACTTACTCTGCACTCACAGTAAATGCATTAGATCACAGAGGTTGGGAGATACTGGGGCATTTCCTGGATGAAGCAATAATGACCTCTCCTCTGACCACATCACTGGGGTAAGTATCCCTAGTGTCAGGACTGCTGTCAGTTTCATAGCTGTGCTCACCCAGCCAGAGGCTCAGGCATGTGAGTTTTATTTGTCCTGATCATGAATATGAAGTTCCTGAGAAATGAACAAAGAGAGGACCTCTAAAAGTCAATGAGTGACAGTCTTCTTGGGATGGTATAGTCAGTCAGAGCCGCGTGGGACCCCCACTCTTGTGAGTCATGAGGAAACCAGAGGGGTCCAGAACCTGAATGTGAGACAAGACCATTAGATATTCCCAAACCTCCCAATAGAAGAAGCTGCACTTCCTTCAATATACCTGTGCGAAGCACCTATGGCCAGCCAGGTCACTGTGGGAATGTTGTTTGTGTTTCACGAGATCTGATCTTTTTTTTTTTTTTTTGCAGCACGTGGGCCTCTCACTGCTGTGGCCTCTCCTGTTGTGGAGCACAGGCTCCGGACGCGCAGGCTCAGCGGCCATGGCTCATGGGCCCAGCTGCTCCGTGGCATGTGGGATCTTCCCGGACCGGGGCACGAACCGTGTCCCCTGCATCGGCAGGCAGACCCTCAACCACTGCGCCACCAGGGAAGCCCGCTGGGACTGTTTTGTGATTGTTATTGCTGTTGTTTAAGTTAATGCTCTTAGCAGGGATGTGCATGTCTCAACTCTCCACCCACCTTTGTTTTTATTCCAGTCGTTTCAGGTCTGATCTTGTATAGTAAGGGGGCGAATCTAATCCTTGGAGAAGAGCCATTTCATTCTGCTCCTCTCACCATTTATTTCCAACCTTCTCTGAAGCCTCTTCCATCTCCTGTCCTTCCCTCCCTCAGTTGTACTTCTCTCCCACTTTCCAGTGACTGTCACAGCACATGACACCTTTGAGTTAGAGGGTATTAGTAAGAAGAAAAAGGGAAACTGTTCTATTTATTCTGGATGTTGTTAATTCCTAGAAGCCTGAGCAAGTTAAGTATTCAGTTCATTTCTTTTCTTACTGGATTAGGATTGAGTAAGAAAGATGAGGCAAAGGCACAAAAGGGACAGGACATAATACGGAATCAGGAACGTGGCTAATACAAAATGTATGCCAGGACGTCTCACACCTTTAAGAGGGTTAGTTTCAATTCTAAATTTTCTACCTGGAAAAACAACTATCAGTAACATGAGTCCTAGGGTCTATCTGATTCAAAAATAAAATGGTTTTGAGAAACACATACCTGACCTGATACCAATAGGAGAAAAAAAATTTCTTCCACAGATACAGTGTAATGAACAATGCACCATTATCTTTAGAATGTTCAAAATGACAGTTTCACAGAACTACTTCTTAGAAGATGCCTCAAGGAAAACCATGGGCACCTCTCCTCAGAGCTATTTACTGACGGCAATTCTAGGGAAATCCAGGCCTGGAAGATCAGCCCATCTGACATACGCAGTCACAAATTAGCAGCACACACATGGGTTTGGTGTAGCTGGGACTGGGTTTTTTTTTTGTTTTTTTTTTGCGTTACTCGGGCCTCTCACTGTTGTGGCCCCTCCCGTTGCGGAGCACAGGCTCCGGACGCGCAGGCTCAGTGGCCATGGCTCACGGGCCCAGCCGCTCCGCGGCATGTGGGATCTTCCCAGACCGGGGCACAAACCCGTGTCCCCTGCATCGGCAGGCGGACTCTCAACCACTGCGCCACCAGGGAAGCCCGCTGGGACTGTTTTGTGATTGTTATTGCTGTTGTTTAAGTTAATGCTCTTAGCAGGGATGTGCATGTCTCAACTCTCCACCCACCTTTGTTTTTATTCCAGTCGTTTCATACTTTTGTAACATAACTGGCCTCTAAAGGCATTGTGTTGGGGATGGTCATTCATCTACTTACTCAGGTATTTGAGCACCTTACTGCCTGATACTGTTCTCTGCAAGCAAGCAAGCAAGCAAGCAAGCACAAATAACATCCTGCCTCAGAAAGCTTAAATCCTAGAGTAAAGGAATGGGCAATACACAATAAAGTAAAAGTATATGGTATATCAGATGGGTAAGTGTTATGGAAACTAACAAAGAAAAAGGGAGTGCTGGAGGGAGGAAGAGTCTAGGGAGTAGCCAGGAAAGGTCTCAGTGAGAAGGTCACATTTGAGTAATGACCTGCAAGAAGTGAGGAAGCTATGTGGATACCTAGGGGGAACAGCAAGTGCAAAGGCCCTGAGGTAGGGAGGAAATAGTAGGATGAACAGCACACAAGGTAATGTGACCAGAGCAAAAAGTCAGGGTGAGTCAAGAAGCCCTCAAGGGAGGGAAGAAATGGTAGGCCAATATGGGTACCTAAGGAGACAGCCACTCTTCCCCTCACAGAGGTGAGCTGACAAAGCCCACAGAAAATCTGATTCCGCTCAAGACACAGGGGTGACTAATACCCCCCTGGAGTGGGGCTCCAACTGTTGGGTGCAAACTATTCAAGCAGCAGATGCCAACAAAACTTTCATCAACTTCCTCCTAAGACAGGGTGCCCAGGGAACACTCAGCTCTGAGCAAAGGTTACTTCCTGGTGGGCCCAAACTGGAAGGTAAATGAAATCTAACGCTGGCTTCCTGGGATCATAATAATCAGTTAAAATGTGATTAAAAGCGAGGGCCCTTGAAGGTAGGATAAGGGCCTGGAGAACAATAGCCCTTTCTTCTGGTGTGAAAGGGTTTCCACGTGTCCTAGCAGTTAAAACACCTGAGCAGGGAGAGCCCCTCCCCCGCCTTGAGGTGGCCCAAGCCTCTGTGAGCACCTGTGTGCAATGGACAAGCACCCCTGGCATCCCAAGGCTGCACCTTGTAGTGGGGAACCTTGGGCAAGGCACGTCTCTGAGATGCAGTGTGTCATCTCCAAATGGAGTTTTATGAGGATTCCATGAGATTATAACCGGGAGGAACGGCACAGATCAGAATGAGGATTCACTCAGTTCGTAGGTTCCCTTTGCCTCCCCCTGATCCAGGCTGACCAAGGTGGGGTCCCAAGCAGGGCCCCCAGCACCTCTGACTGCTGTTCCGTCTGACCTGCCTTTCCCAAGTGCTGGCTACAGAAATCTGAAGCTCCCCCATCTGAGAGTAAGGCCCCAGAAACCCACCAGAGACCTGATGGGTTGCTCGTAAGGAAGACCAAGCAGGTCCTCGGCACGTTCCTGCTGCGACCCAGGCCTTCACCACCCCCATCACCACACGTGATGTCCCCCAACCTGCCGCCCCACGCACTGCCCTTGCCCAGCACACCCGCAACCAAGGAGAAAGCCCTGAGGAAGGGCAGGAAAGCTCCACACACAGAACGCCCCGGGGCCTGCACACTTAGCACAAGCTCTCTGAATTTCACTCTCTACCAAATACAGACAAAATGCAAGCTTGCCTAAGAGGGCTCCAGGTTTCGAGAAAGATAAAAGAGGAGTTCCTCTGTGGGAGAGGAGAGTTTTCCTGGGTGTTTCACACACAAGCAAAGTGCCCTCAAGCCTCGTCTAGGAGAGCGAAGAGCAAGGGCTCAGGCCACAAGCGTCTGGACCCAGGATCCCCACCCTCTGTAGCCTCTGTCCTTTGGGGCTCCTTGGCCTCTCTCCCAGCCACCTCCCAAGATTGTGGAAGCCACAGAGAGGCTGGGGATCCCACCGGCAGACACGAGGCACACACTGGGGCAGAGAGGGGAACTGAACTATTGGAAAGACAGAGCCCAAGAAATAAGATCCAGAAAGCCAAGTTGCCAACACCTGTGAAGCCGCCCGGGGGCCCAGACCTCTCCTTCCCAGGTCTCCCTGGGTGGTCCCGCTCGGCTTCTCCTCTTCAATTCTCAGGCACAGTGAACCCACACTGCTTGAAACAATGGGAGTCTGGTCCTTCCACCCGAGGACACCATGGTTCCCCCTCTCCTTTCTAGAGCTGTTTCTGCCTAAAGCACCAGGCCACCCCAATCTGAGATCCTCTTCTCTGGCTGGTGCAAGATAAACACCCCTCCAACATGACCCCAACCCCTGGTCCCACCTCCCAGCCCATGTCTTCTGGTCACACGTCATGACCTCAGAGACCAGAGCACAGCAAGACGGGGCCTCAGGACTTTGGGGTCACCCCTGCTGGATTTGGAGGTGTCCAGAGTCTCCTCCCACATGCTCTTGTATAAAATACGTCTCCCCTGTAGGGGAGCAGAATTTGCCACCCTAAAATATGTCTCTTTGGCATATTAATTGTTTTAAGCTGGTCATTTTCTGAGAAACGGCAGACATAGGAAGGGCTCTGAAAACCAAATAGGAGTTGCCCTTTTGCAAGAAACACAGTTGTAAGGGAAATCCCCATTTTTATGGGCGACTCCCTCTCTGTACCAGGAAGAAAAGGATGATCTAATCTCTAGAAATTTATCAGTGGAGAGGCACTGATTGCAATCCACATAATAACCTTACCCTTGTTTACTGTGCTTTTCCTGGTCACCGCCCATAACTAAGTCTCTCCAGCTTTAACATCCTCTTGTGTCTTTAGCTGAAGATGGTATTTAAGGTGAGGGTTTCAGCCATTTTGGCGAGTTACTCTATTTTCCCGAGTCTCTCCCACATGCACACGTTACTAAGCTTTTGTTTGATTTTTCTCCTGTTAATCTCTCTGATGTCAATTTAATTCTTAGACCAGCCCAAAGAACGCTGGCAGGTAAAGGAAAATGTCTTCCTCCCTGACACGGCTTTGTGGGCATCTCCTCACAGTAGGTTGGTTTTTATCAGTTTCACCCCAAAATACTGCATTCACCCAGACCCCAGACTCAGGTTCTGACACATCTCACCTCAGCTCCACAGGCACTAGGTCCCCAGGTGACCCGACAAATTCCACCACTTCAACTCCATAGACACAATTTCAGAGTAGCAAGACAGCTTAGAAATCATCAAATCTTTACAACGCTTGAATTCCTTCTGCCATCATCAATCGAGTGTGACCTCCTTGACAAGAAGCGTAACCCCCATAGGCCCGGGGCAGCCAATCAACCAACCAACCAACCAACCCCGCTGGACAGAATGAGTCCCCCTGACCTCCTAGGTCTTCCTCTGGATGACACATCCCTCAGTCCCCTCCTCCATCCTGAAACAGCCTCTTGAGGGTCAAAGCACTTACCTGCCTCCTTCTGTTCTTTCTTCTCTCCTCCTGGCTACACATCCTCAATTCCGTTCACGCCTGCTCAGATGCCGCAGTTCTGAAGCTCATCAGTAGCCTCATGGCTCTTCTTTAAATATACCCTGGGCCCAGCGTGCTTCTCACACCTTAATGTGCATGAAAATCACCTGGGCTCTCCCTGGCATTCCTGCTTGGGTTCCATAGATCTGGGTGGGGCCCAGGAGTCTAAATTACTAAAAAGCTCCAGGTGATGCTGATGTTGCTGGTTACCACTTTGAGTATGAAGGCGTCCACCGGGGATGGCATTTCTGCTTGGAATCACCTGGCGCTTGTTAGAGACATGACTCCTGGGCCCCATCCAGATCATCCAGAATCAGAATCTGCATTTTAACAAGATCCACAGGTGTATAGTATGCCTTTGAAGTTTTGAAAAAATAGAAGCTGGCAATCATGGCTGCATATTAGAATCATCTGAGAAACTGGAAAACAATCCCATGGCCCAGCAGCCCCACAGACCAATTACAACAGAGGGTGGGGTCCAGGCATCAGCAGTTTTAAACCTCCCTGGGTGGGTGTAATGTGCAGTGAGGGTTGATAACTCTGCCATCAAGTGTCTTAAAGCACAGGCCCTACCTTTGAGACCACTGCCAGGGAAAGGCAGGATGTACTCTGCCACTTTGAACTTCTCAGGTCACAGCCGGAGGTTCCATTTGCTCAGGGCAACCCTCCACAGTGAAACAGAGCAGGACCCCTACGGTCCTCCCCACCGCCATGTCCTCTGCCTGTCTTTTGTCTATACAAAATCTTTAGTCAAAAAATAAATTTAATCAGAGAAGTGAGAAAATGCAGAAGCAAAGGAAAACAGTCAAACAAGACCAAATAATAATAGTTTAATCATTAAGAAAAGTCAAGCGCCTTTAGTTCTGCTTCAAGCGCTATAGATAATATTCTGAGTCATATACTTTGAGCTGTTTTGTAGATACTGAAACCCACACCAGGTGGAAGAAGTTAACTACATGATAGTCAAACTGTAGCCATGACTTAAGCTGCCACAATTCCAAGAACTGGCTTCAAGGAAATGGGAACAAACTGACCCTGGAACTAAAGAGTAGCTGTACTTAAAACAATCAAGATGACACTGATCAGACCACTGCATGACTAATTTCAAGATGACTGTCAGAGCTGACTGTGCTGTTTCTGCATGTACCTCCTCCCTCCACCTATACACCCCTGAAACTCCCCTTTAAAAGCCCTTGCCCAATGATTGTCAGGGGGCAGTTGGCCTTTGGACATGAGTCTGCCTTCCTCCCCATTTGCTGGCCTCCGAAATAAAGCGAACTTTTCTTTCCATCAACCTTGCCTCTCGAGTATTGGCTTCTGAGCGGCGAGCAGCCGGACCCCACTTTCGGTAACAACAATGCCGATTCCTTCTGAGGCAGTACAGAGCAGTGGTTACGAGCACTATTCTGGAGTCAGGTAGAGCTGGATTCGAATCCAGAGTCCAACATTAATCAGCTGCGTGATCTCAGAAAATGTACCTAATTTCTCTGTGCCTCATTCCCTCATGGGTAAAATGGAGCCAAGACAGTACCTACCAAGTAAAGTCATTGAGAGGGTTGAATTAAATGAAAAGCAGGCACAGTTCTTAGCACAGTGCCAGCTCCACCAAGTGATGGATCATGGTTAATTGCAGTTATTAACATTGAAACTAAAACTCCTGATATTTTGCATGTGCAGCTGCTATGCCACATTGATTCAACGTATCTGTTGAGGTTTCCCTTCACAAGCAACTCCAGTTTAACCGATTCTGGCTAAGCTAGGCAGAAAAGAAGTGTCTCAGAAGACGTGCCCAAAACTAAGTCCAGGCATGGAACCAGCCCCAAGGATCTCAGTGGGAAACTTGCAGGTGGTGTCCTGGGAAAGATTCAGTCCTAATAGCTTCCATGAGTTACTCGACTCAGGGTTCAGATTTACAAGCCAGAGTCTGATCTGGTTCAGCCAGGGTCACTTGCCCCCTGCGTGACAGGTCAGGGGCCCTGTAACTTATGCTCCCAACAGGACCATCAGAAGGAAGCTAATTCTCCAGAGAAATCAGAGACTGTCACCTAAAGAAGGTAGAGGCTGGCCAGACAAAAGGAGATGTCCACTTCAGCCCCTTTAATTCTTGGACCCAAAGACAAGACCATGCGTTTATTCTTATTATATTTTCAGATGGAAGTTTTTATTTCTTCTTTGAGTGTTTTATTAATGACAGCTTTATTGAGATCTACTCCACTCTTATTTTTTATTTTATTTCTTTTTACATTTTTATTGGAATATAATTGCTTTACAATGGTGTGTTAGTTTCTGCTTTATAACAAAGTGAGTCAGTTATACGTATACATATATCCCCATATCTCTTCCCTCTTGTGTCTCCCTCCCTCCCACCCTCCCTATCCCACCCCTCTAAGTGGTCACAAAGCACAGAGCTGATCTCCCTGTGCTATGCGACTGCTTCCCACTAGCTATCTATTTTACATTTGGTAGTGCGTATGTGTCCATATATACACTACCACTCTTTCACTTTGTCCCAGCTTACTCCACTCTTTTAAAGTGTACAATTCAGTAAGTTTTTAAATATATTTACCGAGCATCACCAGCATCAAATTCCAGAACGTTTCACCACCCCAAAAAGAAACCCCATTCCCACTGGCCATCACACCTCATTCCTTCTCCCCCCACCCAAGCCCCTGACAACCACCAATCTACTTTCTAGCTCTACAAATTTGCCTACTCTGGCCATTTCATATAAGTGGAATCATATTATTTGTCCTTTTGTGTGTCAAAATTCCATTCCTTTTTATGGCCAAACAACATTCCATTGTATGGATATCCATTCATCAGTGGATGGACATTCGGGCTGTTTCCACCTTTTGGCTATTATGAATAATACTGCTATAAATATTCTTGTACACATTTTTGTGTGAACATGCGGTTTCAATATTTTTGGATCTATACCTAGAAGTAGAACTGCTGGGTCACGTGGTAACTCTATATTTAACCTTTTGAGGAACTGCCAGACTGTTTTCCACAGCAGCTGCACCATTTTACATTCCCGCCAGCAGTGTAAAAGAGTTCCAAATTTCTTCACATCCTCACCAACACTTGCTATTGTCTGTCATTTTTATTCTAGCCATATTAGTAGGATTGAAGTATTTCATTGTGGATTTTATAAACATTTCGATGACTAATGATGTTAACCATCTTTTCATGTGCTTCTTTTCTATTGCATATTATTCTGTTAAATTCAGCCCATCATCCCAACTGATCACATATTTGGACCCTACTCCTATACTGCAATTCTTTCAGTGCCTGGTCAATTGCAAATGTCATGGGATAACCTGTTCTCAAAAAAAAAAAAAATTATTGGCCATCTTGGGACAGATGACAGGACCCTGTAGAATGACACAGGAAATCTCTTAGGTTGGCACTGAACCTCCTTTAGCCATCTCTGAGTGAGATTTAATTCTCTCCATAGCTCTAACCCTAACTAGCTCTCTCATCGCCCTCTGCCCTGGGGCTGTTTCTCTGCCCCTCTGTACTTTCAGCAGATGCTCCTTCAGACACCTGGGCCCCTTTCCCCCAACATTTGCCAGCTAAGCCCCCAAACTATAAAGTCTCCACACCACATCCATGGAGAGGAAACCATGTCTGGTTGCTGGAGAAACACCCAACTCCTCTCCTGTTTGGTTGGCTTATTCCTTCCTATGTTCATTCTCTCCCACCTAGATGCAATGCTCAGGAAGGTGAGAAGACCCTTCCTGATCTCAATCTGGCGTTTGTGCCTTAAGTGACGGGGCTCTTAAATACACACTCTCCAGCACCCAGGCAGTGCGGCCATGGCCAACTGAGCAGCCAGAAAGAGGCTCACTGACTGAGATGGACTTGTTTCCTGCTTTTAGTTCCTTCATCCAGAGCAGGGCTTTTCAAGTTGTGGTCTGTGGACTGAGTCAGACGCACCTGAGGGATGGGGGATAAAACTCCACAACTACTAAAGCAGATTTTCTATGGGGTGGATCCTGAAAAAAACACATTTAGAATAAGTGCCTCAAGGATTCTTACCTACACTAAATTATGAAACCCAGACATCTAGAGGTGTTATTATTAATGTATGGTTAATCAACATACATGTATTCACAGGGCTCTTTAAAAATGTACATTTTTATCCAAGGTCACACATCCTGTAATCAATAGTGAGGACGCAAACACAGACATTCCAACTCCTTGCCTTGTGCTCCTTCCCCAGCGTACCAGCTGCCTCGCTTTTGTCTGTGGAAGCCTCGGGGCCAAAGCCTGAAGCACAGTCACCTCCTTGACACCAGAGAGCCTTGTCACTTCCCTAGAAGACGAGGGGCCTCTGTATCTCACTCCATCTCTGTCTCTCTCCCTGTCCCTTCCAAGATATAGAATGTACACTAAGCAGCTGTAGGATAAATATCCACATAACCCAGATATTAGCTAATTTATGTCAACCTTCCTCACCACCTCATCCCCTAGCAAGCAGAAGGGATTGCATGCAAGTTTAAATAACTATAGACCCAACTCAGCTTTTTGCACCAAATCATATTAGAAGTCACTAGCTCACCTCTGATTGGCTGTCTTTGATAGGGTGTCTACCTTGGTCCAATCAGCTGTGACCAGGAGCATAAGCCATCTGGGCAAAAGATTGTGTGCAGAACCATTTCATTTAAAGAGTTGTGGGCAGTCACCAAAACCGACATTTCTAGAATAATTTAGAAGGTGGCCAAGTCACAGAAGGACTCCTGAATGTAAAGTTTATGATAATGAGTGTTCCATATATTTAGTGTTATTTGGTGATGCTTCAAACAGAAACAACACCATCCACTCTTAAATTTCAATACGTGTTCAGTAATAATCATTCATTGAACAATACTTATTAACTACCTATTAGCTACTGGTCTATTTTCTAGGCATTAGAATAAATTTATATTTTAAGAGGGATTCAGGGCTGTAGTGGGGAGGGGGATCACCATGTAAAGAAAGAACTTCTTATCACCAACAAGTATTTTCAATCTGAGAATAATGAACACCCACAAGTCTTTATTCAAAGGCCCAAGGCCAAGCTACCTACAACTACCTACAACTGGCAGTAGAAAACTACTAAAGGGACGTGTTATGAAAACACCTGAGAAAGGTAGAAGGAGGAGTGAGAAAAGGGAAGAGGGATTTTTTCTTTTCAGGATGAAACTAATGAGTTTTACACACTGATGCTATAATGGTAACTCTTTCTCATGTTCCTTTCTCCGCCTCTGCAGCTTTACAGGTCCTGTGAGATGCAGGCCTAAGTGGATCTGTGCAAAGGAAGGCTCTGACATAGGAATTCCTTTCCAGAAGCTTGAGGGATCTAATAGGTGGTAGTAGGAAATGCATTAGACTTGGTATCAAAGAATGTGGGTGCTCAGCCTTGCTTCGCTGGTTATATGACCTTGACCAAACTCCCCTGAGATTTAGTTTCCCTATTCGTAAGATTTAAAAGGTAATTTCTTACTCATTGTGTTCTCCTCTAAATTAAATGAGATAAACAATTTTAAAGTGTCTGGCACATAGTAGGTGTTCAATTAAAATTAGTAACCTTGGTTTCTTTATCTAAGAATGAGAATAATAATAGTAATACAGGGGTGTTATGAGGGCTAAGTATTTTAGGCAAAAGTGTTTTGTAAATTACAAAGTCCTATACGTGTATCAGGTCATCATTATTTAAGAAATTTGAAAGTTGGGGTGGTGGTGGGGGGGTGTTGGGGTTTTTTTTGTTGCTTCGTAAAAATCTACCTTATTGCTCCAGCTAATGATAGACTTCATAGCTCTACAGTTTCTATAGTTGAAAAAGAGCCAAAATGAGGTTAAGCTGAAATGATTTCTTCTTCTTGAGTCTTATAAAGCCAGAGAAATTTACCGTCTGGCTTTCGGAATGCCTGTTTAAGACAGGTCTGCCATAAAACTTATTTTTCAGTGTCCAGAAACAACAGGTAAACGAGATAATGTGCAAAATGTCACTTTCCATAGGGCATGTGCTTAGTGAATGATTAATGCAGTGGTCCCCAATGTTTTTACCTTCCTTTTGGAATTTTACCCCAAGCACAGACCCTTTAGAAAGATTAGTTTTTTAAACATGCATTAATTAAACAGTTAATTCATTTTACTTCTCATTCATCAAAGACCTTAGCCCATCTGGAACTATTCATTGGAGTCTCTAACTAGTCTGGGGCAGGAAGCTGCCCTACAAGGAGCTGTGATAATGGGAGACAACATAAGGAAACCTGAAACGGTGGTTAATCCATACATCTTTTCATGGTTAGCATCTGACTTCTCTTAGACATTTTGAGATATATGGGGAAACATGACCATGCCTTTAAGTAGATCACAGTCTAGGAGGAGGATATTCAGGTATATGTAATGGGATAATATTTTGAAATAAACTAATTGACTAATTGTGTCATTTGCATACCTTGCCTTCCACCTGTCCCCTATTCTATGGAAGTATCTGTTTGCTGAAGAGGGAACTGGGATGGTGACAACAGGAATGCCAAGACAAAGTAGCTCACATTCAGTTTTGAAACCCAGAATAGCTGTCTTCAACACCTAGACAAATCTCAAAAGCCAGGCTTTGTCACAAGAGAAAGAACCTTCTAAATTTCTTTTCCTAGTAGGAGCAACAGCTATGGACTTGGTCATAAACCAAACCTGCCTCCATGGTGCAGAAAGAACCCCCTTCTACCATAAGGGGCTTGGAATGAGGACGGCAAGGCAGAGTGGGAGTCCAGTCCAGACAGGAAGCAGAAATAGGACACCCAGCCTTCTCTTTCATCCAGTGGGGTATGAGGAGGAGAGAGGACAGCTGACAAACATGCCCTTCCTTTTCTCCCTCTTGGGGTGAAACCCAGAGGTGGAAAACTGGTCCAAATGTCCAGATGGGTTTGAGGATGCTGAGAACATCGTGCAGAGAGTGGACAAGCTGAGGTCCTACTTAAGAAACTCAGTGTGTGGCCCTGTCCATCCTGGTTTGGGCAGCAGCACAGCAGCTGTTGGACATATGAGTTCCTAGACAGTTTCTAGAGTGCACGCCTGAGGGTCTGGGAGCTGCTGATAGACCAGCAGGGGCCTGGGGCAGGGATAAAGGGGCTGCTCTGTCCAGACTTCTTGGCAGATACAGAGATCAGTGCCTAGCACAACGTGGGGCACACTCAAAAAACCTTAGCTAATAGAGGTGCTGTTGGCTTATCAGCAAGCACAAACCTGGAAGTTCCAAATGTCGATGCAAATAATCAATCAACAATCTATAACAGGAACAGAAGAGAGCTGTGTTCAGCCAAACGGAGGATTATAGCCCGGGAGCGCAGCTTTCTTTCCAAGAAAGAAAGCCCTCTGGAGAAGCGTGGTTTTCAGCAGTTTTGTATCTTGTCAGAATCAAAGGACATCAAATATGACAGAGGTGCGTTCCATCAAGGTTTCAAATGAGGCAGATTGGCACATACATAGCGAGTCAGCATGACCTCGGTATCTGGGAAGGGAAGCTTATCTTCGAAGGAGTACTAGCTGGGGACTATGAAGGGGTGGGGAGAGGCATTTATCCCTATCTTCACAGTGGACATACTTTACTTTTGGATAATGCATTCTTCTCTTAATGGTTAAGGCAGATGTACAATGCATGATAAACAGGCCATAAGACAGGCCATTCTCATTAACATGAATTCAAGCCCGATCGTGTATAAGCCAGGATGACTTACCCATACCTCAATATGTGAACATTTCTTCCATTACAAAGATCTACATGGCACTGGAGGAAAAGCATGTGTGTGATGGGGCAGAGCAAGTGATAATCCCGGGTGCAATTTACTCGTTATGTCAGCCGGGGTCCATTCAGAAAGACAGAAACCTCCCTAGGTATTTCACACAGGGAATTTACTACAGAGAATTGGTCATCCAGGGTATGGAAACTGAGAAGCCAAATAGGGGACAATGAGGCATCCAGAGATCATAAAAGCAGGGGGAAAAAAGCTGCTAACTGTTTAGCCAGAAAGACAACATATTAGCAGCTAGGTGGATATGGAATGTCTGAATTATAAATAGGGTTATTTTATAAAAATAAGAAGATGTAGGTAAATTCTTCCCCCAGGTAGCTGCCTCGTTCCTCCTTTATCTCCATCAGGCCTTAACATCTCAGCAAGGCCTTCCCTGGCCATCCTCCTGCGACTGGCACCTCTCTTCCTGGAACCCCCTACCCCCAACCCCTGCTTTATTTTCTTCCAAAGCACTTACCATCAACTGACAGGCTTGAGATTTACTTGCCTGTTGATTTTCTCTCCCTACCCCCACCTCACACTAGACTTGAAACTCTATAAAGGCAGCCAGGGGCTTCCCTCGTGGCGCAGTGGATAAGAATCCGCCTGCCAATGCAAGGGACATGGGTTCGAGCCCTGGTCCAGGAAGTTGCCTGCCGCGAAGCAACTAAGCCCGTGTGCCACAACTACTGAGCCTGTGCTCTAGAGCCCGCGAGCCACAGCTACTGAGCCTATCTGCCACAACTACTGAAGCTCACAAGTCTAGAGCCCGTGCTCCGCAACAAGAGAAGCCACCACAGTGAGACACCCACGCACGCAACGAAAATTAGCCCCCGCTCGCCACTACTAGAGAAAAGCCCACGCTCAGCAACAAAGACCCGACGCAGCCAAAAATTATAAAGGCAGACACTTTGGTCTGTTTTGTTCATTGCCACGTCCCAGACAGTGCAGAGTTGGTGCTGAGTCACTATTATGGTTACAGCTTGTCTATCATACTGTCACGCATCCTCACCTGCAAAGCCCACTTTTAATTTCTCTGGTTTCCTGTTCTAGAAAATGAGAGTGGAGTTCAAGGATCTCCAAGGGCTCTTCCACAGAGGCATTCCTTCGTTCTGGGTTCTTCCTACTGAAACATATTCCCTATATGTGGAATCTAAAAAATAAAACAAATTAGTGAACATAACAAAGCAGAAACAGACTCACAGATATAGAGAACAAACTAGTGGTTACGGGGCAGGGGAGAGGGGCAGGATACGGGTGGGGGATTAAGAAGTACAAACTATTATGTATAAAATAAATAAACTACAAGGATATATTGTACAGCACAGGGAATATAGCCAATATTTTATAACTATAAATGGAGTATAATCTTTAAAAATTGTGAATTACTATATTGCACAACTGAAACTACTATAATATTGTAAATCAACTGTACCACAATTTTTAAAAAAAGATTCCCTAGAAGTTTCTATTCCCTCCACATAGGGGCAGCAAAGGACAGTGAAGCCCAAGGGCTGGCCAAGTGGCGCAGCAGAGCTCTATCTAGGATGACAGCAAGTGACGAGACCGTGCAAGCATTTTCACTCCTCTCCATCCCGCTCCCCTGCCATCCTCCCCTGAGTCTCAGAAAGGTCAGAGCTTTGTTTTCTTTGTGTCCCAACCTACCACCAAGAAAAACTGGGTCACAAGTTTGAAAATTAAACAAAGCATGACAATTAGGGATAAAAACAGACCAGAAACCACCTAAAGCAATCAGACATGCCTGTGATAAGCTAATAACAATAATTGAGAACTGGATTTAGCTCCAAATGTCTAGATCTCTGGGCAGGGCCGAGATTAGAATGAGGTGAGTGAGCTCTCATCTCAAATGCTAAATATAAAGAAAAGAGCAGCCAAAACCCTCAGCCGTCAAAATATAGTATTTTTGTGCAATATTTCTAAAAATCTAAATTAACAACCAAAAAAACCTCATGATGCACAAATGTCAAAAATTTAAATAAAATTACATAAAACATGTATATAGGGCACACATTTTTCTTTTTGCCTCAGGTCCAAAATAGCTCCATACAGCGTGGTTTGTGGAGGTTTGGTATTTTGTTCATTGTGCATTTTGTGGCATTAATTTTGATTTTTAAAAAGTACTGCATTGACATACTATTTATCTTAATTACAGAGTATTTGGTGTCCCTTTATATTTTCCACTTTGGCTCACCCTAATCCAGGCCTGCTGGATCCATCTCCCTAGGGGGCATCAGAATCACTCAAGTCATATATACACTACCAAACGTAAAATAGATAGCTAGTGGGAAGCAACTGCACAGCACAGGGAGATCAGCTCGGTGCTTTGTGACCACCTAGAGGGGTGGGATAGGGAGGGTGGGAGGGAGGGAGATGCAAGAGGGAGGAGATATGGGAACATATGTATATGTATAGTTGATTCACTTTGTTATAAAGCAGAAACTAACACATCATTGTAAAGCAATTATACTCCAATAAAGATGTTAAAAAAAAAAAAAAGAATCACTCAAGTCCCCTGGCTGGCAACCCCTTGCTGGGCATCCTCCACGCCTGGGATGTCCTGGTGAGAATCTGCAGCTGGCCCCGGCCCTTGGTTCACACACCTTGGCCCCGCCCCTTGGGTCTGGCACCAGCCTTCGGATCCTTCTCAACTCAGTCCAGGCAGCAATATCTACTGATCAGGACTGGCAGATGAGACAAAACCTTGTAAGGACCTGGGAAATCATCTCTATTAGGGACAACTGACATAATATTGTAGGGATGAGGCTGGAGGAAAGTTCCGGGTCCAAAGCTCGTTCTAGGCTGACCGACTTAGGTACAGAATTGTGGACAGCTGTCAGTTGAAAAGGTGAGGAAATTATTGCTGTAGATCAGAGCTGTCTAACAGAACTTTCTGTGACAATAGAAATGTTGTACATCTGCACAGGACAATACTGTAGCCACTAACCACATGTAGCTATTGGGTATGTGAAATATGGCTAGCGCAACTGAGCAACTGATTTTTTAAATTTATTTAATTTGGATTAATTTATATTTAAATTTAAATGGTCGACGTGACTAACGGCTATTGTATTACAGTGCAGCTCTAGCTCAGTGATTCTCAAATTCCACTTGCATTGGAATCATCTGAAGGACTTGTTAAAGTAGGTTGCTGAGCCCATCTCAGAGTTTCTGATCCAGTGGGTCTGGGGTGGGGCCCGAGAGTTTATAGTTCTAACAACTTCCCAGGTGATGCCAATGTTGCTGGTCTGGGAACACGCTGAGACCACTGATCCAGAGAGGATTCTGATTCCACTCAGCTTTGGGATTATTAAACCAATCACGTTATGTCTTGGTGTTGGCTTATCTTGGAGCAAAATGCCAGCCTGGGCTTTAGAGAAGGACAGATATGGATTCACATCCCTGCTCCTCCACTAATTAGCTGTATGACCTTTCACAATCTGCCCCCTCACAAAATGGAAATAATAGTACATACTAAATAGGGTAATTACAAAGATTAAATGTGGTAAGGTATATATGTCATTCAATATGTTTTTAAGGTCATTTCCTGCTCAGAAAGTGTATTAAATAGGATTATATATGTGGACAATGTAATTTGTAACATAACATCAGGCATTTCCACAAAAAAATTCTGTCAAGATTCCCCAGGGCTGATGTGTTAATTATTGTATATAACAAATTACCCCCAAATGTAGTGACTTCAAACAACACGTATTTTATTACCTCACAGTTTCTGTGGGTCAAAAATGTGGATGTGGCTTAGCTGGGTATTTCTGGCTCACTGTCTCTCATGAGATTGTAGTAAAACTGCCAGGGCTGCAGTCTCAACTGAAGTCTTGACTCGGGTGGGTGCAACTTCAAATAAAAGTAATAAACTTATTCTCCTCTTTCACGTTTGTCACACTCTTTATATTAACAATACCAATTATAATAACAAACACCAACATTTACAAAAGCAACAAATACCCACCATATGTAAAAACCCCATCTCATATGCTTTTGTTACTAGCTTAATTCCAACAATAATATTCATTCATACAGGCCAAGAAATAATTATCTCAAACTGATGATGAATTACCATCCAAACCCTTAAATAATCACTTAGCTTCAAAACAGACTATTTCTCAATAATATTTGTACCAGTAGCATTATTTATAAGATGGTTTATAATAGAATTTTCAATGATATATACACTCAGATTCTAATATTAACCGATTCTTTAAATATTTCCTCCTCTTTCTTATCACAATATTAATTCTTGTCACTGTTAACAACATTTTTCAACCTTTTATTGGATGAGAAGGGGTCGGAATTATATCTTTTCTTCTTATCGGATGAGGGTATGGATGAGCAGATGCAAATACAGCTGCTTTCCAAGCAATTCTATGTAACCTTATCAGAGACATTGGATTTATTAGAGTAATAGCATGATTTCTATTTAACTCAAACGCATGAGAGCTGCAACAAATCTTCATACTCGACCTAGGCCACTCAAACCTACCTCTAATAGGACTCGTATTAGCTGAAACTGGAAAATCCCCCCAATTTGGTCTTCACCCATGACTTCCCTCAGCAACAGAGGGCCCTACCCCCATTTCAGCCTTACTCCACTCAAGCACAATGGTTGTAGCAGGTATTTTCCTACTTATCCGCTTTTACCCTTTAACAGAAAATAATAAATTCATCCAAGCAATAGCATTATGCTTAGGGGCTATTACTACACTATTTGCAGCAATATGCACCCTTACCCAAGATGATATTAAAAACAACTGTCGCGGGCTTCCCTGGTGGCGCAGTGGTTGAGAGTCCACTTGCCGATGCAGGGGACATGGGTTCAGGCCCTGGTCTGGGAAGATCCCACATGCCGCAGAGCGGCTAGGCCCGTGAGCCATGGCCGCTGAGCCTGCGCGTCCGGAGCTCGTACTCCACAACGGGAGAGGCCACAACAGTGAGAGGCCCGCATACTGCAAAAAAAAACCACCAACAACAAAAAAACTGTTGCTTTTTCCCCTTCAAGCCAGTTAGGCCTTATAATGGTAACAATCAGTATTAACCAGCCTTATCTAGCATTCCTCCACATCTGCACACACGCCTTTTTTAAGGCCATATTGTTTATGTGCTCTGGGTCTATTATTCACAGCCTAAATGATGAACAAGACATTTGAAAAATAGAAGGCCTATTTAAAGCAGTACCTTTTACCGTAACAGCCCTCATTATTGGAAGTCTAGCACTGACAGGAATACCATTCCTCACTGGATTTTATTCTAAAGACCTAATTATCAAAACCACTAACATGTCTTATACCAACGCCTGAGGCCCGCAAATAACTTTTTTTTTTTTTGGTCTATCTATCTATCTATCTATCTATCTATTTATTTATTTATTTTTACATCTTTATTGGAGTATAATTGCTTTACTTTGTTATAAAGCAAATAACTCTTAATTGCCACGTCCCTCCCAGTTGTTTATAGTACTTGCATTATCTTCTTTGCACTGCTAGGACAACCCCGCTTTTCCACCTTAACTTTAATCAATGAAAATAACCCACTCCTAATTAATTCCACTCCTTTGGTTCTTTTTTTTTCTAAATTATTATTGTGGTAAGCTATATGTAAAATTTACTATTTTAACCACTTTTAAGTGTACAGTTCTGTGGCATTCAGTACCTTCACATTGTTGTACAACCGTCACCACCATCCATCTCCAGAACTTTTACACCTTCCCCACTTGAAACTCCGTATGGATTAGATATTAACTCCCTCTTCCCCACTGCACCCCTCAGCCCCTGGCAACTATCATGCTACTCTCTGTCCCTATGAATTTGACTTCTCTACGTACCTTGTACAAGTGGGATCGTAGAATATTTGTCCTTTTGTGACTGGCTTATTGCACTTAGCATAATGTCCATGTAGTAGCATGTGCCAGAAGTGCCTTCCTTTTATGGCTGAATAGTATTCCACTGTATGCATACGCAATGTTTTGTGTATCTATTCAACCATCAGGGATTGGGCTGCTTCCAACTTGGGCTGCTTCCACCTTTTGACTGTTGCGAATAATGCTGCTATGAACACAGGTATACAACTGTCCAAGTTCCTGCTTTCATTTCTTTGGGGTGAGGGGATTCACTTCAGTTCACTCACATGATGGCTGGAAAGTGTCAGTTCATTTCAGGCTATTGGACTGAAGGCCTCAGTTCTTGGCTACACCACACGGCCCTGTCCACGAGGCTACTTACAACAGGACAGCTTGCCTCCACAGCACAAGTGATGAGACGGGGGTGGGGGGAATCCTTTTATAACCTAATCTCAGGAGTGACAAGCCACAATGTCTGCCATATTCTATTCATGAGAAGTGCGTTAACAAGTCCAGGCCATACTCCAGGGGAGGGGATCGCACAAGGGGTGAATACCAGCAGGTAGGGATCATTGGGAGACATGTTCCATACTGCCTACCACAGCCAGTATTTTGACTCTAATAGGTAGATCTGCAGTGCAAGTATCTATATAAAAGGATACCTAGAAAAGTCCTTTAACTCTGGATTTATGCAGATGACAAAAAATGTTTTTGACATTAACTGGACCCAAAACTCAGCATGAGAAACACAATCTTCTGCACATTATGCTACATGTAATTCTACGGTGCTGCCGCTATTCGAAGGGGTACTGAATTCACCTGGCAGTTTTTCCTTAGCACAGCACTGACAACTGTCTGCTTCTGATGCACACCTTTTGTCATCCAGCCCAGCCACACACTGAGTCTTCCAGTCTATATACAAAAAAGCCTCAAGGGGCTTCCCTGGTGGCGCAGTGGTTGGGAGTCCGCCTGCCGATGCAGGGGACACGGGTTCATGACCCGGTCCGGGAAGATCCCACATGTCGCGGAGCAGTTGGGCCCGTGAGCCATGGCCGCTGAGCCTGCGCGTCCGGAGCCTGTGCTCCGCAATGGGAGAGGCCACAGCAGTGAGAGGCCCGTGTACCGCAAAAAAAAAAAAAAAAGCCTCAAATGCCAGCCAGCCATTTGGGTTCAGCCCCCATGGTTCTGCATCTCAATTCCCAACCTGAACTCCGGGCTCTGCATCCTCAACCTCTGTATCTGTCTTTACCCCTCCTGATGTGGAGTCCGTCCTTCCCCAGCTCTGATCCCACCCATCACAAGCCTCTCAATGCTCCTGGGGAAGCCACACCTGCTCCACAGATGAGACCAACTAGCTTGAGGATCTACCCAGCCCTTCCCCTCATTCAGGGATTATCCCCACGCTGGTCTCATCTGCTTATTTCTTCATATGGGCTCTACTGCTCTTCTCTGTCTCAGGCTGGGCTATCACTTTCTTCGGAGGTTAATCACTGCCCATACACAGTCCCCGCAGATAATGGGACACTTTGGACCGAAACATGGACCCCCATATATTTTCTGCCCTCCCCAGGCCCCCTTTTTCACCATCTGATACCTAATACCTATTGCATAAATTACTTCAGTATTTTGAAAAGGATAAACCAGCTCCCTCTTTTAAATTATTTTCATCTCTATTCTGCAGATAAGAAAAATGAGACTCAGAGAGGTTAAGAACTACCCAAAGTCACACAGCAGTGACAGAAAAACTCCACAGAGTTACCATTGAGTTTCCAGGATGTCCTGAGTGGTTTGTGGCTTTTCTTTTTCAGGCTGAAAGCCTAGTGGAATGACCACAATTCAGAAGGGGCTGGCTTTCTATTCTGCTCTGTACTCACCCAACACAACCCATCTCCCAATGCACAGAGCCACAGTCCACTACCTCGGACAGCCAAGAACAGGGGATGAAATGCCTATGACCCTACAGTCCTGTGGCATCAACTACCTCACCTTCACTGATACAACCAGAGGAAGACATCTGACCCAAGCAAAGCTAATAAGATTGCCTCTCTTTGGTATTTGGGATTGGGGAGTTAAAATGCACAGCGACTCAGATGGCAGAACTGTAAGGTCATGCAGAGATGGGGCTGGAGTCAGTGGCCTGGCAAGTCCGAGTTATGTGGGAAGCAAGGCTGGGGACTTCCCTGGTGGTCCAGTGGTTAGGACTCTGTGCTCCCAATGCAGGGGACTAGAGTTTGATCCCTGGTCGGGGAACTAAGATCCCACATGCAGTATGGCGTGGCCAAAAAAAAAAAAAAAAGTTAGGCAAGGCTGTATCTTTAGAGGTAGGGTAGGGGGTAGGGTAGGGTAGGTGCCCAGACTGTGGAAGTAAGCTGCCAGGTTTGATCATGCCTCCCACTTACCCGCTGCAGGATTTGGGGCAAGCTGCTTCACCTTTACATGACTCAGTTTTCTCATCTGTAAAATGGGGAAACAAACAGTATTTAACTCAACTCGTTGTTGTTATAATGAAATGAGTGAACATCCACCAAGGTCGTAGTGTGGGCACACAGCACACGCTAGGAACTGCCAGACATGGTTATTCCAGAGCCGAGAAGACACCCGTAGCTGGAGACCCAAGGATGGAGCAGCTCCCCATGACTTTCCACTTACCGGCAGGTCTGCCAGGACTCAGAGCACTTTATTTCAACCACCAAAAGGTTTCCCCAGAAAAGTAAGAGGAGATTTCCTATGGTATTTTACCTAATTAAATTTCACCTCACACTAAAAGACTAAAAGTCTAAAAGTTTAAAAATCATACGCCACACTGATTTGGAAGTTTTATTCTTTTTATTGCAAATTTCTGATAAAGGAAACTACAGGGAAACTGATTCTCATTTAAACTTTGGTGATAAGAGGACGTTGGAGCTCGGGGCTCACAAAACGTGAGTCACCCAGGGGACTCTGACGTGTGCGGCCGCCTGCATCCCCTTCCAGAGGTTCTGACTTAGTTGGTCTGGGGGGGCAGTCTGGGCATTGGTAGCTTTTTGAACTGCCCAGGTGATTCCAACTTGCAGCCAGGGTGGAGAACCCACGCCAGAGCTCGTGACGTGGTGGTGGCAGCATTAGAAGCATCACCCACTCACGTCACCCCTTGACCTGAGTTCAGCTGGTGTCCTCTGTCCCCCTCTTCCCAGGTATGACACGTGCTGACTCTTCCTCCTCAGGGCCCACAGAGGAGAGAGATGCTGGAGGGGCCATGGCTCTCGGTGCTGTGGTTTGTGCTGAAACCAGGAGAACTGTACTAAACACGGCCACTCTATCACAAAAAGAAACTCACTTTCTGATTGCAAAAGAGCATTAACCTTTTTGTTTTTTCATTAAGTGGACACAGTCTTCCTATATAGAGATGCAAAGATTTGTGACAAAATAAGGAAATATATGTTGGATGACATATTCCTTATATGACTTCTCAGGTCCAAATTAAAAAAAATTTTTGTCAAGCCATTGAGGGTAAACTATTATGTACTTCAGCAGCACAATTTATATGGGTAAACAGTAATAGCCAGTTAGAGATTTCATTTATGATTTATTCTAAAATAGAAAATGCTTTAATTTTCCTGAGTCCTAGGCAAACAAAAAAAAAGTTTTTAAATTTTTCAAAGTATCCCTGTTTTCTTTTTCCTGGGCACCCTCATAGTTTAGAATGGCGTGTGTCTCAGTATTAGCTTTTACAGACATAGGTGAACAAATAGCAGTGGCGCCAATTTTCAATGATTAATCAAATATAGCGATTGAAAATAAAACACCCATCATCTACGAAGTTGCTCAAAATGAACGTTTCTTAACATTGTTATAAATGCAATATCAATTTGATTCTCTGGCCGTACAAAAGTATGAATTTCTGTTCCGTTACTGATAGTGAATGATTAACATCTTAACAGTGATAAAATTTTTAGAGCATTTAAAAAATACATAGGATCCCATTTTTACATCATAATTCTGATGTATTATCGTGCCTTCTATCTTGTCCGCAAAACTTTTATAGGGTACAGTGCACTGACGTGATAAAACCAAGGCACAAGAATATAGTTACAATAAGTTTATATAAACCGTAGCACTTTGTGCCAATTTTGGAAAAATTTAGAGAGGAGATCAAAGAGCCTGAAAATTTTTCACATCCCATTACGATTAAAGAACAGCTAATTGTGTAATAAACAGGCTATTAACCACCATTCCATTACTGAATATATGGCTATCACTATACAGGCAGTGGATAACTGAAAAAAGTTTTCAATATTAAAACCTGGTATAACTAGGTGGTCGATGTAGATAATTGTGCCTTGCATTATCTAGATAATTGTCTTAAGTTTCCATTTAATTTGTAATCTATATGACAGTTATCAATTTTTAAACTATTTTCACTGCATAAATGGTAGGTTTTTTTCCAAATGTTAAATCCCCTCCCCCTACAAAAGACAGAAGATTTACAAGAAGATACCAATATAAGAAATGTACAGACAACAATAATAAAATCCAAATGTGGACTCAAAGGTTGAATTCTAATCTATCAGGACATTCTCTTAATTTAGGGTGAGGAACAACACATTCCTGTGATAATTCATTATCTTCTTAATTTAAAAAAATCACCACGACATTTTTCAATAGTAAAGTCTTGGCTAGAGCATCAAGCATTGAAGGAAAATTGTTAAGTCTTCTCTCATTCATAAAACGAAAGGGATAAAAGCCTTTCAAAGGGGGCTTCCCTGGTGGCGCAGTGGTTGGGGGTCGGCCTGCCGATGCGGGGACCACGGGTTCGTGTCCCAGTCTGGGAGGATCCCACGTGCCGCGGGGTGGCTGGGCCTGTGAGCCATGGCCGCTGGGCCTGCGCGTCCGGAGCCTGTGCTCCGCGATGGGAGAGGCCACAACAGTGGGAGGCCCGCGTACCGCAAAAAAAAAAAAAAAAAAAAGCCTTTCAAAATCCAGGGAGGGCAGGATATTCCATTGAATTTAGAGAAGTGGAATAAAGTGGTAAAAACTGTATGTAATACTTTTAAAGAGAGTGTTTTCAAGACTCCAGGTAAACATTTAGAACCATGAAAACACATTTCTCGGCACATGCACGCCATGAATAGAACAATCCTGAATGCAGGTACAGCCTGGCTACAGAGGTATCCAGTTCCCGGCCCCACTGGCAAAACCACCTTTGAAGTCCATGTCCCAAGTCCCTTCACATTGGAGCTTCCGGCTTCTGCATCTGTTGGATTTGCTTCTGTAGCTGGTCCTTGTCCAGCTTCATCTTGGCTTCGAGAACTTGCCTGAGGGATCCTATGCTTTCATAGATGGCTGTAAACCCTTTAAGAAAAGGTAAATTTCATAGGACTTAATATTAAAAAACAAGCCTGTATCAAATCTACAGCAGATAGTAATAACTGATCTGGGCAAAAGATATCAATAGATACTAAAACTACTGGAATAAAAGTTTGATGGGAAACAGGATAGTTACCTAGTTTCAGAGTATCTCCCTACAGATACAAAGGGAAAAAGGAAATATTACAGTGGAGAAATCTGACAGACATTACTTTAATCAAGAGATCAAAGCTAACTTCACCAACACTGGGAGGAACCAACATCATGTATCCTCGATAAGAAAACCCTGGGAAGGACACATCACTTCTGTGGCACTGCTGTTCAAAATGCACACCCTGAATCTAATTAAAAGGAAGCAAACAGACCCAAACTGTGGGACATTCCACAAAATGCTGGCTTGTGTTCTTTAATCATGACAACATTACTGTGGTACTGATCTAGATGAAAGGAGACTAAATAAAGAAACAGGATAACTAAATGTGATATGTGATTCTGGATTAGAACCTGGACTGGGGAAGGTTTGCTGTAAAGGAAACAATGGTGAAACTTGAAAATTGAGTATCGAAAAATATTTCATCAATATTACATTGTAGGGCTTCCCTGGTGGTGCAGTGGTTGAGAGTCCACCTGCTGATGCAGGGGACATGGGTTCGTGCCCCGGTCCGGGAAGATCCCACATGCCGCGGAGCGGCTGGGCCTGTGAGCCATGGCCGCTGAGCCTGTGCATCCAGAGCCTGTGCTCCGCAAGGAGAGAGGCCACAACAGTGAGAGGCCCACATACCCGCCCCGCCCCCAAAAAAAGTTACATTGTACCATAGTTACTTAAAAGAATGTCCTTGTTCTTAGGGTATATACATTGAAATAATATAGGGGTAAAAAGGTATTCTGGCTTCTGCAACTTACTCCCAAAAGATTTAGGAAAAAAAATTATATTCATACACACACTCACACATTAAGCAAATTTCAAAAGTGTTAACAATTGGTGAATCTAAGTGAAAGATGTATAGTTTTTGGACTAGTCTTAACGGTTTTACTAAATTTGAAATTATTTCAAAATAAAAAACTAAAAATAGAAAAAATTCCCAATCAAAAGGTAATTTTGTATTATTCTATATTCGTATTGGTTTTTTTTTAATTTATTTATTTATTTATTTTTGGCTTCTTTGGGTCTTCGTTGCTGCGCACGGGCTTTCTCTAGTTGCGGTGAGCAGGGGCTACTGTTCGTTGCGGTGCACAGGCTTCTCATTGCAATGGCTTCTCTTGTTGCAGAGCATGGGCTCTAGGTGCACGGGCTTCAGTTGTTGTGGCTCATGTGCTCAGTAGTTGTGGCTCATGGGCTCTAGAGTGCAGGCTCAGTAGTTGTGGTGCACGGGCTTAGTTGCTCCGCAGAATGTGGGATCTTCCTGGACCAGGGATCGAACCCATCCATGTCCCCTGCATTGGCAGGTAGATTCTTAACCACTGCTCCACCAGGGAAGTCCCCTATTGGTTTTTAAAATAAGTGTCAAAAACATCTTGTCTTCATTAGCATATTTAGAATTTTCTCTCAGAAAATTTTCTTTATGTAACAATTCATGAAAAAGAAGTATAAAAACTACTTATTAAAAATAATTTTGTTGGGAATTCCCTGGTGGTCCAGTGGTTAGGACTCGGTACTTTCACTGCCGAGGGCCTGGGTTCAATCCTGGTCAGGGAACTAAAGATCCTGCAAGTCACGTGGTGCAGCCAAAATAATAATAATAATAATATTAATAATAATAAATGAGTGAGTTTTAAAAAAAATAATGTCCTTACTGAATGAAAAGATACAACATATTACTAAATAAAAGAGTAGGTTACAAATCAGCATGTATTGCATGAGCCTGTATTTGGAAAAGCATATATATATCCTGTATGTATAGAAAGATAATATACATAAAAAATAACTCTGGGTAACAGGAGGTTTTGTTGGTTTTTTTTTATTTTGTGCTTTATGATTTTCCACTAAGAAGTCCGTTTTTGTAACAAGAAAAAGTAAATCTTTTTAATTTTTAAAAGGCTCATATGCATTTCTTATTAGGTACTAACTATTCACAACTTCAGTGATATGTTGTATAGCTGATAATAAATCCACTCAGCAAATGATGCAAAGTTAACCATCAATAAAATATTCAAATACCATATTCTACTGGCCCAAAACACCAAGAAAGAAAATTCATTTTTATCTTCACAAGTTCTAAAATTCAAAAATTTAATGGCATCTTCTCCTTAAATAAAATAGTAACCTTGTGGTGGTTACAACAAAATTATTCTTGGGATAACTAACTACTTTTATCTCCATGTGGCCAAAATAGAACAATTCCATGAAGAAAATTCACAGAACCAAAAAACTGGAAGGAATCAGGAGATAATATAGTTCCCCTTCCCACACTACCCAACTGTCTTCTCTTTCCTGACCATGGTCAACAAGTCTTCACTTAAATACTTTCAGTAAAGAGCTCTCAGGCTCACAAAGCACCTGTGTCTTTCTAGGACTGTTAACTGTAGATACTTCTGCTTCATACTGAGTTAAAATCTGTCTTCAGGTAACTTCCAGTTATTGGTCCCAGTTCTGTATTCCTGAGTTCAGATGATAAATCTAATCCCTCCTTTACCTGGCAGCACTTCAGAACTTAAAATCATCTGTAACACTGTCTTCTAAACAAGTGTGGAGGAATGGGCCCTGTGGACTTTTGAGCAGAGGAAAATCATTCATTGCCATGGTGGGATACTGCCAGCAGTATAAAATAAGCCTTCAAAGGCCCCTCAAAGATATATGCTTTATATATATATACATACAAAATGCTTTTAACAGAGAAGAAAACAACGCATTTTAGTTTTAATAGTATTTAATCTTAAAGAATAAAAATATTCTCTTTAATTTTGTTAAGATTTCATTTTGTCTTATTCCCTATATATTCTCTAGTTCTTTGTTGCTAGATTATACAATGGATCAAATAAGCATTGGAGACAAATTTAGTAAATATAGAATAAAGAAAGTATTTAAGCCTAAAAAATAAAAAGATATATGCTTATTTCTGAGGCATATTGACCTTGGCTTTGATCAGAAAAGAATGTGCAGATGGCACTAAAGAAAATGTACATCAGTTGCAAGCTAAGCGATTTTAGGTTTGTTTGCCTGTCTCTCGAGGTCTATCTTCATGTCCTTGGCAATGAAGCAACATTTTCATTCAATATACCACAGCTACTTAGAAAATCACCTAAGGACACTTCATCAGCCAGGTTTGTGGTAGTTGTAGGGTAATACTAATTCATTGGCTTTTAGATCAAATAGAAAATGACCCAGAGAACTGTTTTCTTTTTGGCCTACCTGCATCAACTTCTGCTTTTATTTCCTTCATGTCCTCGGTCATCTGTAACTCAAGCTTGCTGATTCGCCCATGCACCTTCTCCTCTTCTTGTTTTGTCCTCTGTACCTCCATATTCTTCTTTTGACTCTCTTCTATTTTGTCCAGTCTGGCTGACATCTGGCTGAGCTTCTTCTCCATGTCCCTTTCACTGGCTCCCTGAGATCCATGATAAGAATGGCACCTGATTATTCCAAAGAGTCTGATGCATTCGCATCAGTCATAATACCATTTAAGAACAATCTGCAGGGAACAGAATTGCAAAGGTTGCTTATTGCTCACCCCAATATCCATTCTCCCCTTCTTCCATAACAGATCCCTGAATTTCAGCTGGCTATAAGGTCACCCAGAGTAAAGACTACCTTTTCTATTGTCTCCTGAGTTTGCTGTGGCCATATGATTAAGTTCTAGCTAATGAGATATAAGTACAAACATATGTGGCAACTTCCAGGAAAAGTTAAAAAATAGCTGAGGCATATCCTTGCCTCTTCTTTCTTTCTTCTGTTCTTGGAATTAAGATGTAATGGCTGGAGCTCTAGCAGCCATCTTGAACTATGAGTACAAGGGTCACTCTCTAGGACTGGCAGAGAGTTAAATCAGAAAGATCATGGGTCACTGAGGACTGACAAGCTACCACAATAGCCCTGTGATTCCTACACCCAGACTTCTTTTATGTGAAAGATAGATAAGCTTCTATCATATTAAAGTCACCATTATCCTGGAGTTTATTGTTAGTTATTAAGCCTATCTAGATGTAAAAATAGTGCTCCAAAGACCTAGAAGCCTACAAATGTATTATTATGAATCTAAGTAAATCAGAAGATCTGATAAAAATATGGAGATATGTAAAGAAATATTTGAAACAGAATATTTTCTTTCCTTTCCTCTCCACTATGCTTGGTTCTTATAAGAATCTGGGTCTGCAGGCAAGCTTTAGAGGCCAAGACTGCAAACATCAAGCTGTAAGGGGGCTACAGCATAACAAAACTCTCTTGATGTGTTCAGTGCACAGTCTGCAATTCAACAGCTCAGCATCGAGAGAGAGCAGAGCCAGAGATGCAATCTACACCAGTCACTTATGCTCCATCAAAGTCCAAGGGGAGGAAGCAGTGAAAGAAAAGAGAAGGGAGAGGGAGATGGTCAGGCTAGATAACCAAACCAAAAAACAACTGCTTGCCAAGTACTGATATTGAATACTACATGTGCAAGGCTTTCTTGATATGATTTTTTAGTAGTTCTGCAAACGTTAGTTCTGCAGGAGAGTGGGGTAAAATGAGAAGGAACATGGGAAAGAAAACTGGATTCTGTTTAAATCTTGCACTGTGACACCTCATACTGGGTTTATAGTTTGATGGAGGGGCTTGGAGGGAGAAATCTAGTCAACACTGTTTCTACCAGATCGCAGAATTAAAACAAACTAAGATGAAGTATGTAATTGTAAATGCAGCTGGACAATTTGGTTCATTAAGGTCTTGATTTGGCTTCATCTTAGCTGAAAGTACTGAAAATTTCTACTTAGTCTTTGTAACCAAAACAAGTCAAAGTGCTCTGTCTCTATATAACAAACACAAAGAGTCAATATGAACCATGGAAAGAGATTCTAAGGCAAGAAACAACTGTAACAGCTTAATGTGGTGCTAAATAAATCAATGATAAGTTATGAGGTATTATTCAAACATTGCAGGCCCCACCGAATAACTTGACTATATTTATGGCTGAACATCAACACCTACACTGTTTTCCTTAACAACCAAGGAAAGCTGATCGATTTTCTGTAAAAGTTCTTTTTCCATCCGTTCTTGTTCCTGTTGCAACCAATTCCGTGCAGATAAAATCTGGTTACTGAGTTCCTCAATTGTACCTTTAAATCTAAAATAAGGAAGTTAGCAAGTTAGTCATAAAACCATTTTAATATGACATCAAATAGTCTCAGTCTCTGACTATCAAATCTCTCAGAAATATATCAGCATTAAGTTCAGCTCACTCAGAATTACATGCTTACCTTTTTCTTAGAGTTGCACTTAGCGCTACATTGGGAAGGGCAGAGAGAAGGAGGATATAACAGAAAAGCACCTAATAATACTCCCACCCGTGCACAGCTGACAGTGTGGACACCAAGGTGTCACACAGTGACAGAGAGCCACGCCACGTACTAATCTTTGCAGTTCAGAGGGTCCAGGGTGCTCTTGGCTCAAAGGACACAGTAGCCTGGCTCCCCTCCAGGCTCCCCTCTTGCCCTGGACTCTTCCTCCTTCTCCCTCTTAACTCCCAGGACTGGAGCCTGGCTCCCTATCTCTCTAATGTTCTACAAATTGCTCTTGCCCCATACAGATATTTCTTAATTTAAACCAAACAGAAAATTAAAAAAAAAAAACAAACCCAACTTCTATTCCTATATAACTCTCCCTTTCCACATACCTTAAAGTAACACCCCTTTTATTTTATATTTAAATATTTAATAAAAATTTAATAAAATTTATATTTAAATAAAATCCCCCCTTTTATTTTTATTATGAAAGTAATAAAAGTACACAAGAATATATGTGACTTAATAATAATAATAAAATGAACACCCCCTGTGGTAGAAGCCCCCAATTCTCTGCAGTATCTGTTCTCCTCTTCTTCCTTATTAAGAAACCCTCAAATGTGAACTGGATCCACAGCTACCTAGTCAAAACTACACTTCTCAGCCTCCCTGGCAGCTACGTGTGGCCCTATGGCTAAGCCAGGGAATGGGACACATGAGGAAGTGATAAGTGAACTTCCTGGTCATATCATCAAAAACAAAGCTTCTCAGCCTTACCTGGGCAGGAAACCAAGCCAGCAGTCCTGCCCAATTATGGAGCCCCACATAACCTGGGAGACTGACCATGGAGCACAGCAGCTTTACTGAATTCATTTATTCTAATAGTTCTTTGATGGAGTCCTTAGAGTTTTCTCTATAAGATCATATCATCTGCAAGCAGGGATAATTTTGCTTCTTTTTTTCTGAATTGAATGCCTTTCATTTCTTTTTCTTGCCTAATTGCTCTGGCCAGGAGTTCCAGCACTATGTTGAACAGGATTGGTGAGAGTGGGCATCCTTGTCTTGTTTCTGATCTTAGAGAAAAAGCTTTCAAAATTTCATCATTGAGTATTAGATTAGCTGTGGGCTTCTCATGTGTGGACTTTATTATGTTGAGATACATTCTTTCTATACCCAAATTGTTGAGAGTATTTATGATGTTGAATTTTGTCAAATGCTTTTTCCACATCTATTGATATGATCGAATGATTTTTATCCTTCATTCTGTTAATGTGATGTATCACACTGATTGATTTGTGTACATTGAAACATCCTTGCATTCCAGGGATAAATCCCAGTTGATCATGGTGTATGATTCTTTTAATGTGCTGTTGAATTGGTTTCTTAGCATTTTGAGATTCTTGTTCATCAGGGATATTGGCCAGTAATTTTCTTTTCTTGTAATGGCTATCTGGTTTTGGTATCAGAGTAATGCTGGTCTCGTAAAATGAGTTTGGAAGGGTTCTCTCCAACTTTTTGGAAGAGTTTGAGGATGACTGGCATTAATTCTTCTTTAAATGTTTGTTAGAATTCACTCACGAAGCTATCTGGTCCTGGACTTTTCTT
The DNA here is from genome assembly GCF_949752795.1 of Hyperoodon ampullatus. Lineage (NCBI taxonomy): Eukaryota > Metazoa > Chordata > Mammalia > Artiodactyla > Ziphiidae > Hyperoodon > Hyperoodon ampullatus. The sequence goes on along the minus strand of NC_136916.1, from coordinate 49,957,382 downwards.
TGTTGAGAGGTTTTTGATTACTGATTTAATCTCCTTTCTCATCATTGGTCTGTTCAGATTTTCTGTTTCTTCATGATTCAGTCTTAGTAGGCTGTTTCAGGAATTTATTCATGTCTTCTAAGTTATCCAATTTGTTGGCATATGAGTGTGCATAGTAGTCTCTTATGATCCTCTGTATTTCTGTGTTATCAGTTATAGTATCTCCTCTTTCATTTATAATTTTATTTATTTGAGTCCTCTTTCTTTTTGTCTGGGTTAGTCTAGCTAACGTTTTGTCTATTTGGCTTAACACTTAGTTTTATTGATTTTTCCCCCAATTGTTTTTCTGTTATTTCCTATTCTCTATTTCATTTATTTCTGGCCTAATCTTTATCATTTCCTTCCTTCTGCTATCTTTGGGCTTAGTTTATTCTTCTTTTTCTAATTCCTTGAGATATAAAGGTAGGTTGTTTATTCAAGGTCTTTCTTTTTTCTTCATGTAAGCATTTATCACTGTAAACTCTCCTCATAGAACTGCCTTTGTGGCATCCCATAAGTTTTGGTATGCTGTGTTTCCATTTTCATTTGTTTCAAGATTTTTTGAATTTCCCTTTTGATCTTCTTTGACCCACTGGTTGTTCAGGGGTGTGTCCTTTAATTTTCACATATTTGTGAATTTTCCAAATTTACTCTTGTCATTAATTTTTAGTTTCATACCATTTTGGTTTGAAAAGGTACTTAACATGATTTCACTCTTCTTTAATTTGTGAAGACTTGTTTTGTCACCTAACATATGATCTATCCTGAGAATGTTCTGTGTGCACTTAAGACGAATGTATATTCTGCAGCTGTTGGATGGAGTGCTCTATATACGTCTGTTAGGTCTCTAGTTGGGTAGGGCTGAGGTGTGAGTGGTGGGGGACTGCTGGCTGGGCTCTACGGTCAGGTGATCCTACTGGCTGGGCTCCCAGGGAAGGCAGGGCTGCTGGCTGGGTCACACAGTCAAATGGAGCCACCAGCTGGACTCTGCAGTTCCCTCTGGTCCGGTGGGGTCACTGTGTTCCCTAGCATGGTGCTGGTGCTGGTTGGACTCCATGATGGGGCCTGAGGCTCCACAACTGGGCAGGCTGCTGGTTGTGCACCCCTGATGAGTAAGGTCACTTGCCGGGATCCCTGGTCAGGCAGGGCCACCAGCTGTACCCTGCAGTCAGGTGGAGCTGCAGGCTGAGCTCTGTGGTTGAGTGGGGTTGCTCTCTGGGCTCCCTAGTCAGGTAAGGTCACTGGGTATGTTCTGCTTTTAGGAGGGGTTGTTGGTTGGGTTCCTTGTTTGGGCAAAGCCAAAGGCTCTGCTCGGCAATCAAGTGGGGGCATAGGCTGGGCTCCACTTCTAGGGTTATAGGCTGGACTCCAAGGCCATCTGGGTCACTGTTCAGGCTCCCTGGTCAGGTGAGGCAAGAAGTTACATTTTATTTTCAATGATTATATTTTCTAGAAGCTCAATTTGGCTGTTTGTCAATTCTGTTGGGTTTTTTTCTGGCCACACCATGTCACTTGTGGGATTTTAGTTCCCCAACCAGGGCTTGAACCCAGGCCCTCAGCAGTGAGAGCACAGAGCCCTAACCACTGGACCGCCAGGGAATTCCCCTGACTGTTCATTTTTGGTAAGCTCTTATTCCTTAGTTGTACCTTCAAAATGTGTATGTGTGTGAATACCCACACATACACATACATACATATATACACACACATCACTTTATCCACAAATTCCTATATATGCAGTATTTAGAAGTCTAATTATGCTTATTGTTGTTTCTTCTCACTCTATTACTTATGTGATTTTTTCCCCTTGTGTTGGCCTACAATTTCTGATGTGGACCATTTTTAAAGTCTTTACTGAATTTGACAATATTGCTTCTATTTTATGTTTTGGTTTTTGGCCGCGAGGCATGTGGGATCTTAGCTTCCCTGGCCTACAACTTCTGACTCTACATTCATGTTCCTTAGAATTTCTGTGGGAAGACTTGAAGACTGAGCATTTGCATTTGCTTCTGCCAGGCATCTCGGGCCACTACCAAATCAAGATCATTCTAAGATAAATTACTTGTTCTGGATTCTTCAAGGTGCTTGGGTAATGTGAATTCTAACTCTAAATCCAAGTAAAGGTTGTACTGTGGTCCTGAATTTTCAAGGAATACCTTTTACCCTTCTATCCAGAATCAAGATTTCGACAGGAAAGTTTCCTTATGATGTCTCTGCGGAATATTTTTTTTTTTCTCCTAGTTCATCCAACCAGGGTTTTACCTTTTGGGTCTCTAACCTGTCCTTCTACCTTACACAGGCCCCAGGCTTGTTCCCCTTACCTCTGTGAACAGCCTTTGTGTCTAGACTTCTGGACTTTAAATTGTAGGAAGAAAAATAAAGATGTCATGACTGCTAATAATATCTACTAAGGAAGAAAAAATACTAAGATATTTATTTTCTTCCTGTGCAATGGAAGGAAGGGGATGGGAGATCTCTCTGTACTTGGCAAGATTGCAGAATCTATGAGAAAGAGTGACGTAACTCAGTAATGATATAAATACAGATAATTAGAGGAAAGGAAACATGGTTTTCATAAGAGAATTCCTGTTAAATCAGCATTAACCCTAAAATGGCATTAAGCATGGAGAGAATGAGATACAAGAACCAGGAGAATAATAAATTTAAAACTTCCACAAGCCTCTAACAAAGTTCCATACTGAAGTCATCTTTAAAAAAATATAATAAGTCAAATACACAAACAAACACACACATACACATATATGGTCACTACTGGCTCTGCTCTGGCAGGAAAATGCCAAGCTCATGAAGATTCATGACAGGGAAACGTGTATGGTTCTGTGACTGAGCAGAAGAGCAGCAGATGAGTTTCACTGGGGGCAAGTCCAGTTTAAAGTGTCACTAAAGCACAATGCAAAGTGTAACACATTAGAGGGTCCTAACTAGACAGCTCAGCAGCCCCTAGGTGCAGACCTCTCTCCCCTAGATGCCTGCAACAATGCCCACCCCCCAGCCGACGTCCCCATCTCTGCTTCAGCCCCTGTGATCCATCTTCCAACTGCAATCAAGGCCATTTAAAAAAAATAACATACACATCTGACTATATCACCCTATCTGCTTAAAATCCTCCAACGGCTCCTTATTGCTCCAGGGAAAGAAACAAGATGTCCTGAACACGGTCTACAGGGCCCTGCATGCTGGCCCACCTCCTCTCCAGCCTCATTCCCCACCAACACGCTCTGTTCAGCCCCCTCTGCACCCTGCAGTTTCCTTCATGTCACATGCCTCCCGCGACGGGCTATTCCATCTCCTGTGTCTTCACCTCACTCTTTCCCTCGTGAATGCCATTCGTGCTTCAGCTCTCACTCCCAACATCGCCTCCTCCGGAAGGTCCCACAACCAGGCTTCTGTTACTCATTCTCACAGCACCACCATACTAGCTTCCCACGGCTACTGTGACACGTCACCACACACTTGGTGGCTTAAAACAACACAGTCATTCCCTTTTGGTTCTGAAGGCCAGAAGTCTGAAGTCAGTTTTCACTGGAGCAGAGGTGGTCCCTTCTGGAGGCTCTGAGGGGAGAATAGTTTCCTCGCCTTTTTAAGCCCCTAGTGGCCGCCTGTCTTCCATGGCTCATGGCCCCCTCCCCCATCTTCATAGCACATCACACTCCAATCTCCTCTTCTGTTGTCACGTGGCCTTCTCTCCTGATTCTGACCCTCCTGCCCCTCTTATAGGGGCTCTAGGGACTATTACATTGGGTTTACATAGATAACACTGTATCATCTACTCATCTGAAGATCTTTAATCTAATCACATTTGCAAAGTCCCTGTTTGCCATGTAATATTCACAGGGATTAGGACGTGGCGATATTTGGAGAAACCATTATTCAGCGTACCGCAACCACGTATCTTTCCTTCAAAGCACTTACCACCATTAGTGATAATATAGCGTGCACCACATTGAGTGTGCTATATATTTAGGTCATTTTTCGATTAATACTCTTCAGCTCCCTAGACTATCAACTCCACAAGGATAAGAACAGAGCCTGTTTTTCTTCATTACTGGATCCTCAGCACCTAGGCCATATTCAAGAAATATTTGTTGGATAAACAGATGGGTTATTATCCAATCACTAAAAACAATAATTAGGAAGGTAAAGTGGCAACAGGCTACAAGGAAATTTTCCTGTGAACTTCCATTATGGTTTTCACTTTGTTTGTGCAATAAATAAAAAACAAAAGGGAAAAAATTATAGTACTGAGTAAGCTCATGAAGAACTTCAACCAAAACCGATGTTTCTAAGTTGATGACTCACTTAGTATCCAAAAGCTGAAGCTGGTGGTTACTGTCTCTGTGGGACATCTTCAGTTTGGTGCTTTGCTCGGATATCGACAAGTCCACTCTGTTCAAAAGCTGAGAAATCTGGAAAAGAAACTTTGCTTGTAAATGTCATATCAAACCTTTTCAGAGGTAATTGCAGAAAACATTAGTGAGCTGTATTCTAGTCAATGGCATTAAATTCAATCTAATTTCATAAATTCATTTAGGAGTCCACCTCATCTCTCCACTTCCATTTTCTTTTATACACACCCACCAAAAATCAAGACCAGGGGCTTCCCTGGTGGAGCAGTGGTTAAGAGTCCACCTGCCGATGCAGGGGACATGGGTTCATGCCCCGGTCCAGGAAGATCCCACATGCCATGGAGCGGCTGGGCCTGTGAGCCACAGCTGCTGAGCCTGCGCGTCCGGAGCCTGTGCTCCCCAACGGGAGAGGCCACAACAGTGAGAGGCCCGCATACCGCAAAAAAAAAAAAAAAAAAATCAAGACCAGAGGAATTCCCTGGTGGCCTAGTGGTTAGGATTCTGGGCTTTCACTGCCGTGGCCCAGGTTCATTCTCTGGTCAGGGAACTGAAATCCCACAAGCTGTGTGGCACAGCCAAAAAAAAAGAAAGACCAGTAGCACTGCCAAAATATTCATCATGCACTGAGCACTTAACTACAGGTCTCTGATGAGCAAGCCCAGCTTCTGCCCAGGAGCACTACTTCCCCCTGCTGGCATATGTGTGGTTGCTAATGTGCTACCATTAGTGTGGTTGCTAATCACAGAATGGAATTCTTATCACTTACAAATTCCATCAAGGTCCCAGATTTACCTCCGTATCAAGTTAAGTTACCAGAATATATAATTTTTAAACTATAACCCCTCTCACTCCTTTGTCCCACTACCTATCCATTTCCCTTGTCTTTTTACTAAAATGTATTGAATAATATAAAACTAGCCCTTTATGAAATGCCTTTATTTTCTGCAAAAATTCTGATGTTCAATGTTCCTTAATTCGAGATTCACGGAATAAGTATTTATCAGATCCGAAGCAAAGAAAAATTATGTCTCTTTTTATGGATTTCTATATGTTTTTTACTAGAAAGCTTAGTATTTTGGCTACTAGAAAGCTTAGTATTTCCTTAGCATCTATTTTCTGATCTGATAATTCTGTCCTCACATTTCTTTAGAGAAAATTATTGGACTTATTTCATTTTATTCTTTTTTTCAAGGTTTTATAATAACTATTTTTTACATAAGTAGCTTTAGATCCTTATCAGAGGTAGCTAGCACACAAGTATGTTTAACCCAGTAAATTGACTAGATACCCCGTTTTATTGAACAGTCTATCTTTAAATGAAGAATAGCAAGTAAGGCAGACACTGTAGGGAAAGTCCTAGAAGATAGGCCCCATTATGGCAAAGGGGAACTTCTAAGAAGCCAAAAAACAAACTGTGAAATGCCAAGAGTTTTGCTTTGAGAAATTAATCTGTGAATTGCAAGGTGGAATACTCTGAAATTTATTAGCCAGCCTACTCTCTAGCTTTGTTTTAATCTTTTCCCACATACAAACTATGTGATGAGGTAGTCCATAAGTCTCATGAATAAAGTATCTATTTCCTGAACCCCAACTGGGACGAGTGCCCTGTAAAACAATGCTTTGATCACTTATGTGTGTAAGAAGTAGTTTTGGAGATATAATTTAGAATTTTTGGAACATGTTAATTGTTTGAAGAATGAGGAGAAAGAATCTTTAAAATTAGGATTGTACTGAAAAATCTTGGCATTTTGGTCGCATACTTACAAAGGGCCACTCCAGTGAAACAGAAGGAGGAAGAAGAAAAGGGATGCTTATGCTGGGTGCCCTACCTAGTTTCTCATGCAGGAAATAATCAACACCATGTTATTCTTCGATAAGAACAAATATTCACTTTCAAAAAGGTACCTGAAACAGGTCATACCTGTCCCTCTGCATCTTTGATTTTCGTTTCCAAGATCAGCTTGGCAGCTTGCTGCTCTTTGTTCAAGTGCTGGAGCCCCTCATAGGTCGTTTTGTGCTCAGCAGAGAGTCTGGCTATGCTGGCGTCACATCTATCCGGGCAAACGACAAAGATAATTCTTATCAAAGTCTTCAAACACGCGCTAAAGCTTCCTTACACACTATAAAGTGCATGACCCCACTCGAAGAAACTGCACTATGAAACATGCCTTTTAACAGAGTTCTGAATGAATTCGGGGAGCTGCTCTCATTATGGTTTTTAAGTTAAACCACAGGGATGTTGCTTAATAAGACTAGAGATGTAACCATCAAAGCAACAAAGTCTTTCCAATGCTCACAAGTACAAAACTGAATATGCAGTGAGAGCCCAATTACAAAAGCTTACACAGTGAGCCAGATGTGGTCTGTCGCTCTGTAGTACCACTTCCGCCCTCTCAGGTTCGGGGCCTCTCTGGATTTTGGAGGCAACTTCTACTACATTTGAAAGTACTATTCCTAACCTTTTACCAAACCACCTGTAAGGCTGTATGCTTTGAGTGTGGTTCAGAGCAGAAGGCTCTACAGCTGGTCCCAGCTGCTCTGCCCTTGAGCCTTACAACTTGGCAGTTCCAAAGGTGCCCAAAGTTTCTGCGGCAGATAAGCTGGGTTATGAAGCCTCTGTCAAACCCTAACAGCAGAGTCACAGAATGACCCCCTAGGAATTGAGAGCAAAGTCATGCCCTGTTCCAACACAATCATTCCTGCTTTGAGAAGGAGGAGCCAGCTTGCTACTGGGCTCCAGGAGAGACTGCATGCCTAAGCAGGGGTCACTGAGTGACCATGCAATCTGGGCAGCCCATCATGAACACCAAGCCATAGAGGTGGGCATATGGGCAGCACTCCGTCTTGGAGGGAAAGGGATATATAGACGTCAGGCTTAACAGTCCTAAAGGCATAAGTAAATTAGAGGAGCCCAGACTCCTGTGGCCTCTACTCTTACTACTGCCAGTTTCCTTCAACTCACATGTATGGCCTGGGATCAGATGAGCTTAAAATACAAATGTTTAAAGTACTCAACAATCAAAGATAGATTAACATCCATCAAGAGAACTCTAAACTATTTTTTTAAAAAGCAGAGATGAAAAAAGAATAAGGGGTTAAGAGAAAAAAACCAGAAATCCTAGAAATAAGCTAAACAGTTTTCTTAATAGAGCTGACAAACATGACTGGACATGATTGAAGATAAAATCAGTGAATTAGAAGATAGTAGCAAGGAGCTCACTCAGAATGCAGCAAAGACAGACAGAGATTCAAAACATGAAAAAATAGTTAAGAAAGATGGAGGACAAATAAAGAGATGCTAACATCAGTCAAAGGGAGATTGAGAAGTCCCAAAAGAAAAAAATGGAGAGAAGGGCAAAAAAGCAATATTTGAGGTGTGAGTGCTGACAACTTTCTAAAACTGAAAAAAGACATGTGTTTTAAAGTATTCAATGAATACAAAGTGGCATAAGTAAAAATAAACAGAGCATGGTGAAATTCAGATAACCCATGATAAAGATAAAAATTTTTAAAGCTACCAGAGACTAAAGACAAAATGACTTTTTTGACTGACTGTAAGATTGACAGCACACAGTTGATATCAGAAGACAGTAGATATCAGAAGACAATAAATATCGTAAGATGTTGCAGAAACAGCTTCTAAGGATTGAGCGGAAACAACCTATCATGCAAGAATAAGTACAAAATAAAGACAGTTTTAGACATACAAAGATTAAGAAATGTATCACCCACACAGCCATACTGAAAAAGTCATTAAATAATACACTTCAGTAAGAAGAAAAGAACACCCAGAGAGAAGGAGTAGGATGTAAGAAACAACAGTGAGCAAACTGAGAAAAATTTTGGAAAATTTATTGTTTTGTAGACTCTGAAGAAAGTAAACTACCAGTTCAATTATTCCAAACTTCTTGAGTCCTTACTTGGTATTGAATCACATTTTCTCTAAATTGAACAACTTGTTTAGCTTAATCATTTGGCTAAAATGCTACAGTCTTTTTTGGAAGTAACAGAAAAAAAAAGTATTAGGATAAAAAAATGTTTAATATTGACTAAAATATTTTTTAATATTTTAAAACACAATCTGACAAACTGCATATATGCACTTTCTAAATTTCAATGTTCATAATAAAATAGACACAAAGCAACAATTATGTCACTATCTTTCTATACTGGAAATCTTTTTTAATGTTTAATGCTCCATGCTGGCATTTGTACAATCATGCTATATCGCACACTGTAGGTGGAAAAGTATATTTTATAAGCTTTCTTGAGGGCAACTTGGCAGTATATACCCCAAATCTTGAAACATGAATATATTTCTATGTATCTTTCAATCTAGGTATTAACCCCAAAGAAACAAAAGTGTGAGCAAAGAAAAATCAAACTAATTAAATTCTGTATAAATTCCTTGAACAATTTCCTGTTTTAGGATAAAACGAAAATCCTTTAAAACGCTCAGAAAGAGTTGGTCCCAACCCACTTACCTCCCTGCATCATCTCCTATATTCTGTCCCCTTTTTTCCTCTGCCCTCAGCCACACTGATTACACTTCAGGGCTTTGAACTTATGTCACTCCTTCCCACTTCAAGGCCTTGATGCAGGCTGTTCTCTCTGTCTGCAGTGTTCTTCCCTGACCTTTTCACCTGCTTAGTTACTATTCATCCCTCAAGCTAAGCACACAAGTCACTTCCTTATGGAAGCCTTCCTGGAGCCCCCAGAGTAGATCATGTACAGCAAGTACACACTTTCAGGATGCCCCATATTTCTCTTTTACTGAACTTCTTATAATAAACATTTATTATTATTACTATTACTATTATTATGATTATCATTAATCTCTTAATCCTTGTTCCATGACACGTTCTCATCATTAGTCCATGCATGGGTCACTTCATTCAGTTAATTATTTTTTAATAACTGCTCCTATTCTGAATCGTCATCATTCCCTTGTTCTCCTTTTAAGACTATATTGCACACATACACACACATATGCATGTGTGTGTATATATACATATATACATACATATATATATTTCGTGAAAGTATGTTATGTGTGCATTAGTTGAATTCAACTTCTAAAAAGCCATTATGTCATATGTAATATTTTGATACTTATTGTTTTCACTTATTGCTAAGATTCAACTATATTGTTATATGCCATTGTAGTTGTTCATTTTAACTATAGAATAACATTCTACTGTTTGTTACAATTTATTTGTCCCTACTCCCACTGATGGGCACTTTGGGTTATTTTGGGATTTTGCTATTGTGAACAATGCTGCTATGAACATGCTCTCCTGTGGTACAAGTACAACCATGTATCTCAGGCAGAAATTGATGGATCACAGACTATGTGTATGTTCAACACTGGGAGGTAATATCAGACCCCACTAATTTATACTCCTACTAGCAATGGGTAAGAGATCCTAGGCACCTGCACCCTCTCTAATGCTTGGCATTGTCAGATATTTCAGATGCCAATCAACTGGGTGTAAAAAAGCATATATTGTTATGTTTTTAAATTTTCATTTCAACATTAACCAGTGATGTTGAATCTCTTCACAGGTTTATTGGCCATATGTGTTTCTTCTTTGGTAAGATGTCAGTTCATGTCTCTTACCCACTGTTATACTGGGTTGTTTGCATTATTCTTATTAACTTGTATGAGGTCTTTATATATTCTTGACACTAACCTTTTACCATCCAATATCTTCCTCAATTTGTAACTTCTTATTTTCTTCTTTAAGAATGATGAGCAACATTTTAAATTTTAAAATAATCAAATCCATCCATGCCTTTTGTATCAATAAGAAATCCTCCGCTACCTAAAGGTCTAAAACAGGGGTCCCCGGGCCTCCCTGGTGGCGCAGTGGTTGAGAGTCCGCCTGCCAATGCAGGGGATACGGGTTCGTGCCCCGGTCCGGGAGGATCCCATATGCCGCGGAGCGGCTGGGCCCGTGAGCCATGGCTGCTGAGCCTGCGCATCCAGAGCCTGTGCTCCGCAACGGGAGAGGCCACAACAGTGAGAGGCCCGCGTACTGCAAAAAAATAAAAAATAATAATAATAAAACAGGGGTCCCCCAACCCTCGGGCCACGGACCAGTACTGGTCCATGGCCTGGTAGGAACCAGGCTGCACAGCAGAAGGTGAGCGGCGGGTGAGCGAGCGAAGCTTCATCTGTATTTACAGCCGCTCCGCATCGCTCGCATTACCGCCTGAGCTCCACCTCCTGTCAGATCAGCAGCGGCATTAGATTCTCATAGGAGCGTGAACCCTACTGTGAACTGCACGTGTGAGGGATCTAGGCTGCGTGCTCCTTATGAGAATCTAATGCCTGATGATCTGAGATGGAGCTGAGGTGGTGATGCTAGCACTGGGGAGTGGCTGCAAATACAGATTATCATTAGTAGAGAGGTTTGACTACACAGAGACCATAATAAATCAACTGCTTGCAGACTCATATCAAAACCCTATTACTGGGCTTCCCAGGTGGTGCAGCAGTTATAAGTCCACCTGCCAATGCAGGGGACACGGGTTCAAGCCCTGGTCCGGGAAGATCCCACATGCCACGGAGTAACGAAGCCCATGCGGAGCAACTAAGCCCGTGGGCCACAACTACTGAGTCGGCGGGCCTAGAGCCTGTGCTCCACAACAAGAGAAGCCACAGCAATGAGAAGCCCACGCACCCCAATGAAGAGTAGCCCCCGCTCGTTGCAACTAGAGAAAGCCTGCACGCATCAAGGAAGACCCAACGCAGCCAAAAATAAATAAATAAATAAATTTATATATATAAAAAACCTATTACTGAGTGGTAAGTGACAATTAAGCTGCATCTGGTGGCAGGCTTTACAGTGGCAACTGAGTTGATGTACTTCAATTGTAGAGCTGCATTTGGTGGCAGGCTTTAAGTCAGAATCCAACACTTATTTTAGTCCACGCATGGCCCGCCCATTATTTTATTTACCACTTCCATCCACGCCTCTTTCCCACACTGTGCACTTATCTCAGTCACAGTTTTGGTAAGCCCACAAGCTAACCCTAGCCAAAACGAGTAATAAACAAACACTGCTGCAGAGCTTCTTTGAAAAGACCCAGTGATGAGACAGCAGAAGCCTCTAAGACTGCCAACAAAAAGAAAGCTGCATTTAAAAGAAAATACCAAGAGTCCTACTTAAATTATGGGTTCATCGCAACAGGTGATTCACATTCTCCAAGCCCGCTTTGTATAATACGTGGCAACTGGCTATCCAACAAAGGCACGAAACCTTCAAAACTGCTTCTCCACATGGAGACCAAGCACCCTGCATTAAAAGACAAGCCTTTGGAGTTTTTCAAAAGAAAAAAACATGAACACGAAGAACAGAAGCAATTATTGAAGGTCACCACTTCATCAAATGTGTCTGCACATCATCACTGAGAGCATCATTCTTATTGGCTAACCGCATTGCTAAAGCTAAGAAGCCCTTTACTACTGTTGAAGAGTTGATCCTGCCTGCTGCTAAGGACATTTGTCATGAACTTTTAGAAGAGGCTGCAGTTCAAAAGGTGGCACGTGTTCCTCTTTCGGCTAGCACCATAACTAGATGAATTGATGAAACAGCAGAGGATACTAAAGCACAACTGTTAGAGAGGATTAATGAGTCACCATGGTATGCAATCCAGGTTGACGAGTCTACCAAAGCTGACAACAAGGCAACAATGCTTGTTTTTGTGCGATACATTTTTCAGGAGGATGTGCATGAGGATATGTTATGTGCACTTTTGTTGCCAACCAACACCACAGCTGCAGAACTACTAGAGTCTTTGAATGATTACATATCAGGAAAACTGAATTGGTCATTTTGTGTCAGTATATGCAAAGACAGAGCAGCTGCCGTGACTGGACAGCTTTCTGGTTTCACTACTCAGCTCAAAGAGGTTGCTTCTGAATGTGAGTCTACACACTGTGTCACCCATAGAGAAATGATGGCTAGCTGAAAAATGTCACCTGAACTTAACGTTTTGCAGGATGTGATTAAAATTATCAACCACATTAAAGTACATGCCCTTAACTCACGTCTGTTCGCGCAGCTCTGTGAGGAGATGGACGTAGGGCACAGACGTCTTCTCTTATGCACAGAAGTGAGATGGCTTTCTAAGGGTAGATCACTGGCCAGAGTTTTTGAGTTACGAGAGCCGCTCCAGAGATTTTAGAAAAACAGTCACCAGTGGCAGCACATTTCAGTGACACAGAATGGGTCACAAAACTTGCTTACTTGTGAGAAATATTCAACCTGCTCAGCGAACTCAATCTGTCACTTCAGGGGAGAACCACAACTGTGTTCAAGTTGGCAGATAAAGTGGCTGCATTCAAAGCCAAACTGGAATAATGGGGGCGACGAGTGAACGTTAGGATTTTTGACATGTTTCAAACATTAGCAGAGATTTTGAAAGCGACTGAGCCAGGGCCTTCTTTACCCCAGCTGGTGCATGATCACCTATCTCAGCTTTCAGAAGAGTTTGAGCATTACCTCCCAACCACAAAATACCCCCAAACTGGGAAGGAATGGATCTGCGACCCATTTGTGAATAAGCCAGGTGAAGCGACTTTGTCCATGCCAGAAGAGGATCAACTTCTTGAGACTGCAAATGACGGTGGCCTTAAAAGTATGTCTGAGACAACTTCATATGGTCTGGATTAAGGTGAAAGCGGAATAGCCTGAGATTGCCACAAAAGCACTGAAAAGCCTGCTTCCATTTCCAACATCCTGCAGAGTTTTCTGCAGTGACAGCAACCAAAACAAGATTATGGAGTAGACTAGACATAAGCAACACACTTCGGGTGTCACTGTCTCCCATCATCCCCAGATGGGACCATCTAGTTGCCGGAAAACAAACTCAGGGCTCCCACTGATTCTGCATTATGGTGAGTTGTATAATTATTTCATTATACATTACAATGTAATAATAATAGAAATAAAGTGCACAAGAAATGTAATGTGCTTGAATCATCCCTAAACCGTCCCCCCTCCACCCCGGTCCGTGGAAAAACTGTCTTCCACAAAACTGGTCCCTGGTGCCAAAAAGGTTGGGGACCGCTGGCCTAAAATATATCCATCTATATACTTCTATTAAAAGTTTTAAGTCTTATGTTTAGCATTTAAGTCCTTTACTCATCTGGAGTGGATTTTGTACCTGGTGTGAGGCAGGAAAAAAAGGATCTTTTTTGATATGGATAATAAATTTTCTAGCTCCATCTACAGAACAATCCCTCCTTTCTCCACTGATCTGCTGTGCCATCTATCACATATACCAAAGTCCCAGGCACGTGTGGTTCGATTTCTGGACTTTCTATCCTATTCCATTGTTCAGTTTCTCTATCCCTAAGCCAACAACATACCATCTTAATTACGGTAGTTTCATAACAAGTCTTGCTGTCATCTGGTAGGGCAATTCTCCCCTCCTTGGTCATCTTCAGAAGTGTCCTGGATATTTTTTACTCTTAACCCTGACATATAAACATTAGGATCATCTTATCAAGTTTCTCTGTAAAACTCTGAATTCTAATTGGAATTCCATTGATTCTAAAAATTAATTTGTGAAAACTGATACTTTTAAAGATATTAAGATTTCCTACCCTTGAATATAATACCCATTTCTATTTACTAATGTTTTCTTATTATTTTTTTCTTTTTTTAAAAATAAATTTATATATTTATTTTTGGCTGCGTTGGGTCTTTGTTGCTGCACACAGGCTTTCTCTAGTTGCGGCGCGCAGGGGCTACTCTTCATTGCGGTGTGCAGGCTTCTCACTGTGGTGGCTTCTCTTGTTGTGGAGCATGGGCTCTAGGCGTGTGGGCTTCAGTAGTTGTGGCACACAGGTTCAGTAGCTGTGGCGCACGGGCTTAGCTGCTCCACGGCATGTAGGATCTTCCCAGACCAGGGATTGAACCTGTGTCCCCTGCATTGTCAGGCAGATTCTCAACCACTGTGCCACCAGGGAAGCCCCTCTTATTATTTCTTAATCAAATTTAAAAAATTTTTCAAGAAGTCTTGAATAATTTTTGTTAGATCTATGCGTAGTTATTACACATTCTCTGATTTTATTTTAAATGGTATCTTCATTTTAAGTATGTTTTCTAGTTGTTTGCTATTAGTTTACAGTAAGGAAACTGACCTTTGTACATTAATATATATAGCCACCTTGCTAAATTTACATTAACAGATTAAGAGAGAAAAATTATCTGATGATTTGAACAGATGCAAAAAACATTTGAGAAAACTCAATGCAAATTATAAAGATTCTTAGTAAATTTGGAATGTAAGAAAACATACTGAATCTGATAAATCCATGTTTGATTATCATCCAAAAATGGAAAACCTCTGGAGGTATTCTCATTAAAGCTGAAAACCAGAGAAAGATGCCCACTACCACAATTTCTACTTAACTGTATTGAAGATTTTAGCCTGTACAAGATGACAAGAAAAAGAGACTAAGGATATGAGGATCAGAAAAGAAGAAATTAAATTGTCATTATTTGTAGATGATATCATTTCTACAGAACGCCCCCCAAATCTACAAATCAGAATCATAAGTAAAATAAAATAATTATTTTGCAATAATTCATTTAATGTCTCTCTCTCCTGCTAGAAAGAATATAAGCTACATTTAAGGAAGAAGGACAACTGACTTTTTCATCACTAAAACCCTAGTGCCTAGCACATTGCCTTGCATGTAGTAGGGGCTCAATAAATACTTGCAAATGAATGACTCTAAGGAATAGTACTACGTACCATGCACTGTACAAGATACATGACATATATTAGTTCATTTACTCCTCACAAATCATCCCCACTCCAACAATGCTGGTTAAAAACACCACCAAATACAAACCCTTCTTTTTAATTTTGAGTTCACAATTTTTAAGCAAAACATTATTTAAATTGTATTTGGGGAAATCTGAGGTTTTAACATATTACAGAAAGGCATTATTTTCCAATCCAAATAGAAGATTATTGGCTAGAAACTGTCAGGTATCACTACATCAGACCAGTTCACCATCTTTAAAAAGCTGTTCAAGGGACAGACTATGTTTGAAGAAGTTACTTGAAAAGGTCTCAGAATGATCCTGAAGCTCATGGCTCACACATTTGCATTAGCTATAGCTTGGCTTTCATATTTTGTCTCACTTGGAAACACAAATACTACTACATAAATTTCCATTAACACAGGAGTGGCTAAATACATTCAAATATGGTACATACATATAGCAGAATACTCTCTATACAATTAAAAAGTATGCCAGATCTGTGTGCCTACTAGAAGGAGGCCCACAGTATATTGTTATGTAGAAACAAGTAGCAGGATAGCATGTAGAATACTTTGTAAAATTAAAATCCCACTGTTAGGTAATTATTACACTGCAAATCATTACATTACTGTAGTGATAAATTATAATTACGTATGAGAAAAGTCTAAAACGACAGATACCAAACTGTTAACATTAATTACCTCTAAGAAGTAAAACAGAGCTAGGAGCTGGTGAGCCTCCATTCTTCTACTTCATGTATTTCATAGTATTTCTGACTGTTTATCACAAGCATATACCATTTCTGTTCCTTTATAAGTACAAGGGCAGAGTAGGCAGGGGATGCAGGGAGGGACACAGGGTGTGATTCCAAAGCCTCCCATCAGGAAATATACACAGTGAAATCAACTGTGGTTTTCTTAGGTTAATAACAATGTATTCTCAAATGTTTCAGGAAAAAATTTCTTTTTAAAAGAATAATAGAGTAAGTTACTTGTAATATGATAGAGTAAGTAAAATGCTAACAATTGGTAAATCTTGCAAGTTTTCTATAAGTTTAAAATTATTTCAAAAAAAAAAAAATATATATATATATAAGAAAAAAGGATAAGCAATATTACTCTCTCAGCTAGTATTGAATCAAAGACATCATTCTTCTCTTTTCTAGAAACACACTCATAAAAGGCAGCCTCGGGGCTCGAATATAGTTGCGTGTGTGACTCAGCTGCTTTAGTTAAACAAGAATTTGCAATGAATCTGACCAGTTGTCCTGTTTCATCCTGAAGTTATATTATAGACGAACCGATAATGCACTCATTGCAAATTTTCCCTTTTCGCGTCTTTGGGCAGCTGTTATCTCCCAGGTACAGTTCTTGGTTGTGGCCATCAGGTGGCAGAATGACTCTATCACTTGGCTATCTGATCAATGATGGCAGGGAGGTGGTCAGAAGTCCAGAACAGAATCCCGAAGGTCTAGCAACAGACATGACTTGGGCACCATGCTTAGGCAGATCTTCTCTTACAGCTTATGAGATGGTGGCATATGGCATTGAAAAGGCAATGACACTTACATAATGCCTATGTCATTCACCTTACTTAATCTCTTCACATCGGCATTTTATAATCTTGCAACCTTACATAGGTGAATACAGTACAATAAGATATTTTGAGAGAGAGAGACCACATTCACATAACATTCGTTATAGTAAATTGTTATAATTTTCTATTTTATTATTAATTATTGTTAATCTCTTATTTTGCTTACTTTATAAATTAAACTTTATCATAGGGATGTATGTATAGGAAAAAACATAGTATATATAGGGTTCAGTGCTATCCTTGGTTTCAGGCATCCACTGGGAGTCTTGGAATGTATTCCCTTGGGACTACTGTATCATAATCTAAGCCTCCAACATGGGTGTTATCCATGGCCTAACAAAATATTGGAATTATCAAGAGGTTCCATGATATAAAAACACATCTTACAACTATATCAACTTAAATTCCTAGGTGTCCATCACTGCATAACCACTGATAGAGTGCTTTAGGTTTTGGGGTTTTCTTTGTTTTGCTTTCTGCTAGTTATTAAATTGTAGTGAATGACATTCGTAGGAAACATCTCTAGTTCCAGCTTGATCTCTTTCAATCAACAGCAATAAAGCTAATGTAAGTTGAAAAAAAAAAAGGCAATGACACTTAAAACATTAAGTTGCTCACCTTCCATATTATAATAATTATTATATATATAATTATTGTATGTATACATCATTAAGACCTTAAGTGCTAGCGATAATTTAATTGAATCAGACTACATAGAAATTTACATCCCAGGACATTGTCAAAAACAGCAGAACATGACATATACACACCACTATATATAAAAGAGATAACCAACAAGGACCTACTATACAGCACAGGGAATTATACTGAATATTTTGTAATAACCTATAAGGAAAAAGAATCTAAAAAAGAATCTATATCTCTATCTATATCTGTACCTATATCTATCTATCTACCTATCTATCTATATATATATATCACTGTCTGTACTGTACACCTAAAACTAGCATGATATTGTAAATCAACTATTCGTCAATTTTTTAAAAAAGAATTATATTGGGGATACTAGGTTGTGTAATAATACAATAAAAATAATTAAAAAGCATATGTTTGGAAAGAAGAAAAAAAGTAAGCAAACAGGAAAAAAAAAAAGAAACAAAACAGTAGAGCAATCTGCCAGGAATTAGTGGAACCTAAGATTTGGATGTGACACCAACATAGGCAGGCAGCTTTATAAAATATGAGGGGAAGAGATGGTCACAGAGAGCTTTGGTAAAACCACTATCATCACAGGCTGACTGTGCAGCGTCTGAGGACTGACATCAGTCTTAATATGAGAGACTTCATAGTGCAGGAGAAACAGACATGACTAAAATAGTCCAGCTAAGTCACTAACCAAACAAACAACAAAAACAAGCCTGAGGGCATCGGTATCCAGGATTGCTACAAAATACGACCTAAAACGTCCAGTTTTTGTTTTTTTTTTTTTGGCCATGCCACATGTCATGCAGGATCTTAGTTCCCTGACCAGGGATCAAACCTGTGCCCCCTGCAGTGGAAGAACGAAGTCTTAACCACTGGACTTCCAGGGAAGCCCCAAACATCCAGTTTTTCTTTTTTTTTTTTTTAACATCTTTATTGGAGTATAATTGCTTTACAATTGTGTGTTAGTTTCTGCTTTATAACAAAGTGAATCAGTTATACATATACCTATGTTCCCATATATCCTTCCTCTTGCGTCTCCCTCCCTCCCACCTTCCCTATCCCACCCCTCTAGGTGGTCACAAAGCACCAAGCTGATCTCCCTGCGCTATGCAACTGCTTCCCACTAGCTATCTATTTTACATTTGGTAGTGTACACATGTCCATGCCACTCTCTTACTTTGTCCCAGCTTACCCTTCCCCCTCCCCATATCCTCAAGTCCATTCTCTAGTAGGTCTGTGTCTTTATTCCCGTCTTGCCCCTAGGTTCTTCATGACCTTTTTTTTTTTCTTAGATTCCATATATATGTGTTAGCATACGGTATTTGTTTTTCTCTTTCTGACTTACTTCACTCTGTATGACAGACTCTAGGTCCATCCACCTCACTACAAATAACTCAATTTCGTTTCTTTTTATGGCTGAGTAATATTCCATTGTATATATGTGCCACATCTTCTTTATCCATTCATCTGTTGATGGACACTTAGGTTGCTTCCATGTCCTGGCTATTGTAAATAGAGCTGCAATGAACATTGTGGTACATGACTCTTTTTGAATTATGGTTTTCTCAGGGTATATGCCCAGTAGTGGGATTGCTGGGTCGTATGGTAGTTCTATTTTTAGGTTTTTTTTTTTTTTTTTGCGGTACACAGGCCTCTCACTGCCGTGGCCTCTCCCGCCGCGGAGCACAGGCTCTGGACGCGCAGGCCCAGCAGCCATGGCTCATGGGTCCAGCCGCTCCGCGGCATGTGGGATCCTCCCGGACCAGGGCACGAACCCGCGTCCCCTGCATTGGCAGGCGGACTCCCAACCACTGCGCCACCAGGGAAGCCCCTATTTTTAGTTTTTTAAGGAACCTCCATACTGTTCTCCATAGTGGCTGTATCAATTTACATTCCCACCAACAGTGCAAAAGGGTTCCCTTTTCTCCATGCCCTCTCCAGCATTTATTGTTTGTAGATTTTTCAAACACCTAGTTTTTAACAAAAGTTGTAAGACATACAAAGAAACAGAAAATGTGAAATAAACATAGGGGAAAAAGCAGGCAAAAGAAACTGCCTGTGAGAGAGCACAGAGATCAAATTTAAAAGACAAAAACTTCAAGGCAGCCATTATAAATATAGATGATTAAAGAAATAAAGGAAACTTGCTTTAAAAAGTAAAGGAAGAGGGGCTTCGTGCCCCGGTCCGGGAAGATCCCACATGCCACGGAGCGGCTGTGCCCGTGAGCCATGGCCGCTGACCCTGCACGTCCAGAGCCTGTGCTCCGCAACGGGAGAGGCCACAACAGTGAGAGGCCCGCGTACCGCAAAAAAAAAAAAAAAAAAAAAAGTAAAGGAAGAGATAATGACAATGTCTCATCAAGCAGAGAATACCAATAAAGAGACAGAATTTTTTTTTTTAAAGAACCAAGCAGACCCAATCAAGAACATAAAAAGAAAACCCTTAGAATGGGGGAAATTTTTTTCAAATTAGATATCTGACAAGAGAATTGTATCTAGACTATATAAAGAACTACTACAACTCAGTAATTAAAAAAAAAAAACCTCAATTTGAGAAGGGGCAAAGGATCTGAATAAACAGTTCTTCAGAGAAGATATACAGATGACCAATAAGTACATTAAATGATGCTCACCACCTTTAGTTATTAGAGAAATGCAAATCAAAACCACAGTAAGATGCCACTTCACACTCACTAGCTTGGCTATAATCAAAAAGACATATAACATGTGTGGAAGAGGATCTGTAGAAACCAGAGACTCATACGCTGCTGCTGGCAACATAAAATGGTGCAGCCACTTTGGAAAACAGTCTGGCTGTTCTGTTCCTCAAAGGGTAAAATACAGAGTTACCATATTACTCAGCAACTATACTCCTAGGTATACACATCCAAGAGAAATGAAAACATATGACCATACAAACTTGTATGTGAATGTTCAAAACAGCATTATTTATAATGGCCAAAAATTTTTAACTTGATGATATCCAATTTATCTATTTTTTTCTTTACACCAGGACTTGCTTACCCTGAGGGAACTTGCACACCTGCCTCAGTACACAGGTATTTCTCCTCTAAGGCTCTGACACCATCCAAACAGACCTCATAGAGGAAAGTGGATGAAGCCACTGAGTCTTGGACAAATGAAGATGATAAGCCAAATAATGGACCAAATGTCTCGTTAGGAACAGGAAAGCTAAACTCTGAGCTCTGCGTTAGGGAGGAGTAGGAAACTCTCTGAGACAGTCCTGTTTAGAGTGTGTTCTGCTTAGTGGGGTAGGGGTGTCTGTCACCTCCACAGAGAATTTGCCTTTGCCCTTTCCAGCTGGATCTCCAGGGAGGAATCAGGACCTGTTTCCTATCAATTACTTCACCAATGGATCCATGAACACTATAAGATAAAATCTGAAATAATATTGCAGCCTAGTAATTTAAGACTATCACTGTAAAAGTTCATACCCTTTCAACACCATGATATAATTAATGCAAGAAAACCAAAACTTTGCCAAGGAATTTTTATTTCACGTGAGTTTGTTTCAACAAAGTCTCATTAGCGTTCCAGGAAAAAGATGAATATAGCCACAAAACAAAGCAAAAGTACGTGGTGCTTCCAACACGTTTTTTAAAATTGTTTCGGAGTAAAAGCATTTGTTACAGAGAAAGAACAAGCTGGGTAGAGAAGTTAGTAAGAAACTGCAGAAGAAAAATGTAAAATTCCTGAAAGTATTCCAAAAGTTTGTAATTAGAACCAGTATTATGAGGATAATTTCACTGCTGCTGCTCCTGAGATAATAATAGGTCCCATTTGCTCTATATTCACTCCATGCCATGCACACACTAAGCCTCTTACATATATCACCTCGCTTAATCTTCATCTGCAACTCAAGTGACTAGGAAAATTTCCAAAGTTCTCCTGAAGTTCCTACTCTTCTTTGTAGCTCTGAAGCTCCTTAACTCCTCACAGTTCTGAGAGGTGTAACAGAGCTGGAGTTTCTTTACAGCTGACCACCACAGAAAAGATTCAAGTTTTCTCAGTCCAATTACAGTGATTTTCCAAATCATTAATTAATCCAAACAAACATTTATTGAGTACCTACTGTTTTCCAGAGACTGTTCTATGCACTGAGGGTACAAAAATAAAAGATGCAGTACTCCACCCCCAGACAACAGAGAGACTCAATAGAAAAGACAGTGGGGTACCTGGGAAGACTTCCTGGAGGAGGCAACACTTAAGCTGAATTTTAAAGGCTGACTAGAAGTTAGAAAAGAAGGGGAAAAGGCATGCTAGGTACAAGAACAGCATGTGCAAAGGCACAGATATAGGAGAGCATGGCCCATTCAGGGAACAGCAAGCAGTGGATTGCTGCTGAAAGGTACAGTGCGAGGGCAGAGAGAGGTAAGGGGGTCAACGGGGTATCTCTCACCAAGGGCCATACTGAGACTGGAGTTCACCCAGATGAGGACAGAAAATCACACAAGAGTAGAACCAGGAGCCCTCTGCTGTGAGACAGATGTTCATCCAGTGGACCCAAATACACAGGCCAAATATTCAGGGCCCTTCACGTGTTGTCTGCACAAATACCCCCTAACATCCCAAAGAGGCCTTGGATCCTGTGGGTCCCCTTTTCCCCCTCCTACCCTTTGCAGGCCACTTTCATTCTTGCCTCAGGATGATTTGAATCTCGTATTATCTCCACAGCTCCTGTGTACACTCGTGCTTGACCCTTAACAGCAAGAGAGGGCAGAAGAGGCCTGCAAATGCTTTAGAGATTGTGCACCTCCAGCAAGCTCCCAGGTGACAGGGACGCTACTGGTCCATGGGGCACCCTTTCAGTAGTGAGTGCCTAGAACAGCACTCTTCCTCCTACCTGAGGGGAAAGATCTCTTTTTCAAATGTACAATCTACCATGGACCAATACTTTCAGAAAATAAAATAAAAATGAATGACAAGAAAAGTGAAATTTTAAAAAGACACACAAACTATACGTCCCAACTGTGTATTATTGGGCTCAGTAAACATAACATTAACCTAGCAAATTACTCAGGTCAACTGAGCCCTCCCCTCATCGACTCCTGCACACACAGCTCCAACTACAGAAGCACAAGAAATCAGGGCTGCTCAAAACAAGGTCTAACTGCCACTGCTACATTTTATGGGCAAAGGAGAGGATGTACTAGAAGAAGCAAAGGATTTGCTTTGGGGCTCCATGAATATATTCCCCACTAAAATGGAGTTGATGAAAACTCGCTCCTGATACATAGAGGCGCAAACATCTGACCACCTACCTGGCCACTCGTCCCCGGAGATCTCCCAGGCCGGAGAGCTGCCGCAGCTCCAGAGTCTTTAAGGCAGAATTTGTTCCATAGCTAATGTTGTCCCGGGCACGGATCTGCTCCTGGAGTACCTGAGCAACACACAAAAACACTAACGGGGTCATCCGGGAATTCACATGCTGCCACAGAAGCATTTTACGCTTTTGGCAAAACCAAGAATGTTCAACTCCTTTCCGAAGAGGCTCCTTTGTAAGAGTCACTTGATATACATGGAGAACCAGGGGCTTAGAAGGGAGACCTCAGAGATGACACTTGGACCAAGGCCCTGCATTTACCAGTAAAAACACTGAGACTCAGATGTCAGGTGACTTGATGGAGGTCCCACTGCAGGAAGAGGCAAAGCTGAGACTAGAAGTCTGGACTCGTGGAGCACAGTTCAGAGGTCTTACCCCGCTCCAGGGTGCTTTTTAAATTTTTTAAGTTTTATTTATTTATTTATTCTTTTGCGGTACGTGGGCCTCTCACTGTTGTGGCCTCTCCCGTTGCGGAGCACAGGCTCCGGACGTGCAGGCTCAGCGGCCATGGCTCATGGGCACAGCCGCTCCGCGGCATGTGGGATCTTCCCGGACCGGGGCAAGAACCCGTGTCCCCTGCATCGGCAGGCGGACTCTCAACCACTGCGCCACCACGGAAGCCCTCAGCCATTTTTTTTTAAATTTCCGATTTGCCTGATGGCAACTTGAGTATCTATTCTCTTTTGCTTTCTTTGTTTTGTTTTTTGTTGTTGTTATTTTAAAAGATGAGTACCAAGTTCCTTTATTTTAACTATTTCTTCCTTAATAATGAAGACATTTTCTTTTTAGTACAGTATTTTCTGTGTCCACGGGTTGTGTGTGAAGTGTTTTCTTTTTTATTGTTTAATTTCAGTTTTGAATTCCTCTTTGGTCTAAGGATATCTAGATATCTAAAGATTACTTAGAATTGTATTTCTTCATTTTCAAGGAGTTTTTTTCCTATCATTTTTACTATTTATTTCTAACTGTACTGGCTTATGATCAAAAATATGATCTGTAATATATTTAATTTTTTGAATGTATTGTGGTTTGCTTTGTGGCACATGACTGATATTTCAAAAGTTTCATGCAAAAAACTATTCAAGGAACAAAAGGTTCAATATTGCATATTAGATTGAGTTTGCTGACTTATTTATTTTTGTCTACTAGATCACTCCAACTATGGAAGAGGTGTTATGAATTCTTACACTGTAAGATACTTTCATCAAGGTCTCCTTACATTTTTTTTTTTTTTTTTTTTTTTTTTTTTGCGGTAGGCGGGCCTCTCACTGTTGTGGCCTCTCCCCTTGCGGAGCACAGGCTCCGGAGCACAGGCTCAGTGGCCATGGCTCACGGGCCTAGCCGCTCTGCGGCATGTGGGATCTTCCCAGACCGGGGCACGAACCCGTGTCCCCTGCATCGGCAGGCGGACTCTCAACCACTGCGCCACCAGGGAAGCCCTCTCCTTACATTTTTAATGCTGTTTACTTTACATATTTAGCTGCTATTTTGTTTGGACATACAGATTTATGATCAAAGTGGCCATAGCCATTATATAATAACTTTTTTATCTCATTTAGTGCTTGTAATATTAAGTTTCATTTTACCTAATATTAACATTGCTACTATATTTTATAAATAATAAAGAAAATATCTGCTTGGTATAACTATACGCCAGACACTGTTCTAAGTGCTATAGGTATGGTAACTGGTTTGATTCTCACAAAACGCTATGAAGGAGACACTATTATTATCCCCATTTCACAGGTGGTGAAATCTCTAAGTGATCAAGTAACTTGCCCAAAGCCACAGTCAATACCTGAGGGAGCTGGGATTTGCACCAGGAGCTTGGCTCCACAGTCTGTGCTCTCAATCATGACATTATGCTGCCTTATATTTTCATTCGTCCTTCCATCTCATTCTTTTTTTAAAATTTTATTGAAGTATTGTTGACTTACAATGTTGTGTTAATTTCTTCTGTGCCGCAAAGTGACTCAGCTATACATTATATATATATCTATATATGTATCTATAGATATATTCTTGATATATAGATATATAGATATATATTCTTTTTCATATTCTTTCCCATTATGGTTTGTCACAGAATATTGAATATAGTTCCCTGTGCTACACAGTAGGACCCTGTTGTTACATCTCACTTTCGATTTACAATTTATGGTGCTTTTTGTTGTTGTTTCCCTTCTCCTTTTCCCTATTTTGACTGGTTTAATCAAGTTACCGTTCATTGCCTTTTCTCCCCCCTTGTTAACTGGGGAATGTTCTGGCCATTGCTAGTCCATGAATGGCTACCTCCCCTTTCCCAACATTTATAACCATGTACGCACCTACTCCAGGCTCTGTCCCTGCACAGCACCCCTCTCCTCCACACGAGACACTTATTTAGCACATTCACACCCACCCTCCTTCATCCTTCAACCCCAGATGATTTATGTGGAAGGATTTTTACTTTTCTCCCCCTCTTGCTTTTCCCCACACCAACTAGGCTTTGCTAAAATAACTCAATACTTCTAGTTGGGATACAATTAGAATTTTGCTTGTAGAATGGCCCTTCTTTTTCAACTATCTTTTTTTTTCTTCTTCTTTTTTTAGCACTGTTACCCAGTCCCAGGCATTTATCTATATCCATTTACATGAAATGACAGGTCTTTTTCTAAGGATCACCAATTACCTTTGTGCTTCTCCTTTTCATTTCCCCCTATCTTGGGGTCTCTGTGCATAGTCACTGTGTATTGGTTAGAGTCCTTCCTCTAGCATTTTCCTCAGACCAGGCACTTGGATGAAAGATTCTCTGGATCCCTGCGGTGTCTATTATCTTCCTCCCTGGCTCTGAAGGGTGGGTGATAAACTGAAAGGGTATGAAATTCTTGACCTAAAGGCCTTTTCTCCCAGTGAACTTTGAAGCTGACAGGAAGTCTGATGCTTTTTCCTCTGAAAGCACCTTGGCTCCTTAGGCCTAGATGCTTGTTTTCCATCTTTAGAGTTCAGGATCTTTATCAGGATGTACCTAATTGTGGATTTAAAAAAAAAAATTCGATTCTACCTAGAACTCATTGAACACTTCAAACTGTAGTCTCAGATTTATTTTCAACTTGGGTAAATTTTCTTCTTCTATGTAATTATTGTTTTTTCTTTTCCCTCTGTTTCTTTGTCTCCTGGAATTCCTATTATTCACACGCTGGGTGTCCTGGATCTGTCCTCTAAGTCTTGTATCTTTTCCCCCATGGTTTCTCTCTCTTTGTATCTGGCACTGATATTTCAGCACTTCTTCTACTTTGTCTTGTGGGTAACTAATTCAATTCATAAAAGTAACCATCCTTGCCTCTAGCTCATCTACTGACTTTTAAAAATTAAGTTCAAGGAAGAAATTTTATGTTGTACCTGGATCTCCTTAAGCACTCTGTCTTATTACTCATTTGGAGCTGTTGTAACAAAACACCACAGACTGAGCGACTCATAAACAAAAAACATTTCTTTCTTGAAGTTCCTCTAAGATCCAGGTGCCAGCATGGTCGTGTCCTATGAGGGCTCTCTTCCTAGCTTGCAGATTGTTGCCTTCTCACCATGTCCTCACGTGCCAGAAAGAGGAAGCTCTGGTCTCTCTTTCTCTTCTTATAAGAGCGCTAATCCCATCATAAGGGCCCACCCCCCCATGACCTCATCCTAAACCTAGTCTCCACCCAAAGGCCCCACCTCTAAATACCATCACATTGGGGGTTAGAGCTTCAAACATATGAATTTGGGGGAGGGGACACAAACATTCAGGCCATAACATACCCTGATTATTTTTCATGCAAGGGCCACCTGTTTCCTATTTCATTTGGGTCTGTTCTAAGGGCTGTGCTTATTCTTCCTCCCTCTGGCTGCTGGGCCCACTTAAGTGTGATGTTTCTTTTTGTTCTCTGCTCATTGGAGTGAGATTAAGTAGGTAGTCCTAGGTGTAATGGAAGGAGCTTATGAGCTGGAGGTGCAGCCGATTAGAGCACAGAGCCAGGGTCCAGGTGAGGTGCCGGGAAAAAGCATCTCTGTGTCCTTCTCTCTGCAGCCCTCCCAGCCTGCAGCCAGCGGGGACACAGCCCATCTCTACAGCCCCTCCTCGCCTGCCTCCACCTCAGTAAGGACAGGAGACCAGCTCAGACACATGGTGCACAAGGCCAGTGAGACCAGCCTTCTCTCTCTTACTCCTAAACCATGGCATCGAGGACCTGTCTCCCAGCCAGGTCTCTGCTGGCTCCTCCAGGCCTTCCTGCCTGCCCATCCCAGCTGTTCAGGAAGGTGGCACTGGAACTGGGAATAGGGAAGAAGGCACACTAAGCCACTACCTTCCTATCACCTCCTGCACCAATCTAGAGGTTTAAAGATACGTTCACGTGTAGCTACTTGTTACCATTTCTAGAAGTTTGATGATTTCCAGTATACTGTCAATTTGCAGTCCAATTTGCAAATGTCCTATTAGACAATAGATTTATGCTTGCATAAATCGTTTTTGTGCTCCCTTCTATCAACTATATTTTTAAATTTTATTTATTTATTTATTGGCCACACCGTGCAGCATGCAGGACCTTAGTTCCCCAACCAGGGATCGAACCCGTGTCCCCTGCAGTGGAAGCATGGAGTCTTAACCACTGGATGGCCAGGGAAGTTCCATTATCAACTATTTTTTTTAAGTATAACATATATGCAGAATGGTACACTTATATACATTTTTTTAGGATTTTCAAACTTCCTTGTAAAAAGCAGAAATGAGGAATGTGAGGATTCTGTGTTTTCCTTATTGGAAACCTGGCTGGAGTCACCATTGACGGAGTGATACTGACAGTGACAGTAAAAAAATTTCACTGGAAGGAATTTGGAACTGCTAGACCTATCTGTTATTTGCTATAGTTTCCAGCTTTTTCTGAATGAACCTGCTCAACAGAATAGAAGAATGCAAACCAGTTACAATCACCTGTGAATGATAAAACGTTAGTCATTGGAACACACTCTTGCAAGAAAACTCGAGATCTGACTAATCTGGTTCTGACACTCCCACTGGTGAGAAGGCAAAGGGGAGCTCTTTCTCTTTTAATAGGAAATAACGCTTATTTGTCACAGTTAATAGAAAGTAATACTTATTTTTTTGTACATAATGCTTCAAATCTTTGTTTATAATAAGGCTTAAGACCATGGGTTCTCAACCATCTTCGGGGTATGTAAGGATCCCCAAGTGGCTTGTTAAACACACAAGTTCCTGGGCCCTACTCCCAGGGAATCAAAGCAAGGTAATGGGCCCAGAAATGCAGATGGTAATAGTCCACAGACCACTCCTGGAGAAACACTGCATTAGACACTGGAGAAATGACAAAGGCTCCAACCAATCATTTCATCTGAGTTGTTTCTCAGTCAAAAAAATCACTAAGCAAAGACAATGAAGAGCAATTCACCAAACAGATGCTAAAAATAATTAAACAACACATTTTTTAAAAGGTTCAACCTTTCTGGGACTTCCCTGGAGGTTCAGTGGTTAAGACTTCGCCTTCCAATGCAGGGGTTGTGGGTTCGATCACCTGGTCAGGTTTGGCTAAGATCCCACATGCCTCACGGCCAAAAAACCAAAACATAAAACAGATGCAATAGGACTTCCCTGGTGGCGCAGTGGTTAAGAATCCGCCTGCCAATGCAGGGGACACAGGTTCGAGCCCTGGCCCGGGAAGATCCCACATGCCGTGGAGCAACTAAGCCCGTGTGCCACAACTACTGAGCCTGCACTCTAGAGCCCTCGAGCCACAACTATTGAAGCCCGTGCGCCTAGAGCCTGTGCTCCGCAACAAAAGAAGCCACCACAATAAGAAGCCTGTGCACTGCAACAAAGAGCAGACCCGCTCACCGCAACTAGAGAAAGCCTGCACGCAGCAACAAAGACCCAGTGCAGCCAAAAAAAAAAAAAAAAAAAGACATTAAAAACAGAAGCAATATTGTAACAAATTCAATAAAGACTTTAAAAATGGTCCACATCAAAAAAATACATAAATAAAAAAATAAAATAAGTGGAAAATAACCATTGAAAAAAGACAAAATTAAAAAAAAAAAGTTCAACCTTTCTACAAGCAAAAAAACAGGAAATAAAAACCATACCATTATAATGCACCACTGTGCTGCAGATAAGGATAGTGCGGAAGGCTGTACCTTTGTGGGGACTGGGAGTATGTATATGGGAACCCTGCTCTTTCTGCTCAGTTTTGCTGTGAACCTAAAGAGGCTCTAAACAAATAAAGTCTATTATTAAAACTTTTAGTCCTTGCTGGTGGCGCAGTGGTTAAGAATCCACCTGCCAACGCAGGAGACACGGGTTCGAGCCCTGGTCCAGGAAGATCCCACATGCCGCGGAGCAACTAAGCCCGTGTGCCACAACTACTGAGCCTGCACTCTAGAGCCCGCGAGCCACAACTACTGAGCCCGTGTGCCACAACTACTGAAGCCCGCACGCCTAGAGCCCGTGCTCCGCAACAAGAGAAGCCACCGCAATGAGAAGCCCGCGCACCGCAATGAAGAGTAGCCCCCACTCGCCACAACTAGAGAAAGCCTGCACACAGCAATGAAGACCCAACACAGCCAAAAATAAATAAATAAAATTAATTAATTAAAAAAAAATGTAGACAAAAAAACTTTTAAAATCACACCATTTCCATGTATTAAAGAAGGAAATACTTTAAATTTATAATATTAAAATGCATATCAAAAATTGAAAATGCACAGTTGGCCCTTCACAATACAACTTTTCCAGAGTATGATCCTTCAAAATATATTCATAATGTTCATAACCTTTGACCCTGTAACTCTAGTTCTTGAAATTAATCTTAAAGCAAATAATAAGATGAATGACAAAAGTGAATGCACAAAGATGTCTTCATAGTGTGATGCATATACCAAGTATTTTACAAGGTATCTGCATGGTACATTATTATGCACCAGTAAGAGGTTCATGGTGAGCTTTTAAAAACAAGAGAAAATGTGTATAATTTAATAGTAAGCAAAAAGAAAGGGTACAAAATAAATACACAGCATGATTCCAGCTCTGTATAAGGTACATAAAAAAATAATACTAGAATATTAATGACTTGCTTATCTCTAGGGTTAGATTATGGTTGATTCCTCTTTTTTGTATTTTCCACAATGGGCTTACACTACTTTTAAAACCAGAAAAAAAAAAGTGTGCATATGTATGTGTGTTTTACTGCTTAGAAATAAGAAAAGCCCATTTATCTTTCAGAATTCTTATGCAGATGAATAAGATATTATATTAGAAGTGCTTTCTTTGAGTAATACAGAAAAGAATTGTGTCTGAACTTAACACAATATTCACATTACTGAAAAGTTATGTGAAAAGAGAAGGCATTAGAGAGGTTACTATTTTTTTTTTAATCTGAAGGATGTCACTTTATTTTATTTACTTATTTTTTAACATCTTTATTGGAGTACAATTGCTTTACAATGGTGTGTTAATTTCTGCTTTATAACAAAGTGAATCAGCTATACATATACATGTAGCACAGGGAGATCAGAGAGGTTACTATTTAAAGGAATTCTATGATGAAGCCTTAGAAAAACAATCCCTCTGTAAAGCCAGAAACATTTCCTAATTTGTCATTTTGGGACGATATATCATCATGATATATTTACTTTAAAAAGGTTACAACCCGAAGTATATCATCAACTCTCCATTACTGCCAATTCAATTCAAGAAACGCTTTTCTGTAGGCCTACTATGTGCTGTGCACCAGGCCTGCCTTCAGGAAGCTCAGCTGCAGCAGGTTAAGACTACAGGGTGGAAAGTGTGTGGCCTAAACCCACCTGAGCAGAGAGAAGAGGCCGGCCCCCTTGAAAAAGTGATGTCCCGGGTCTTCATTTATTTTTTCTAATATAGGCCCTATCTTTACGGAAGATTTCTTCCCAGAGGCAGTAGCAAATGGCACCACTGTGTGAGCCTCATAGCATTCTATCATGCCGTTCATGCAAAGGTGATGAGGACCCACACCCGGGGACCTCACCACCCAGACAGGCTAGGGACGCCTAGGGATGACCAAGAAGAAACAGCCCTCCATGCTTCTCCTTCTTCAACTCTTCCCGGATTTGTGAGGATTTGAAAATGAAAGTGTGACTCCAATATCACATGGAGAGGGGCCCAATCACAGTAGGGCAGGGCCTTATAAGACAGTATCTTCTTACATAGATTTTTAATCTTCACACTAGGATTTAAAACGCCCCAGAGTTCCAGCTTCATATATCAACTGCCTTCTTGACATTTCCACCTGGATATTCAATGGGTCCCTAACACTTGCCAAGTCCTAAACAGAAGTCTCTCTAATGCCAACATGCAGGAAGTCCTATCAGCTTGACCTCCAAGACAAATCCAGAATCCATCCACCTCTCCCCATCTCCACCCTGACTCCCTAATCCAAGCCGCTCTGGACACCCCCAGCCTGTCTCCCTGCCTCTGTTCTTGCTTCCCTACATTCCCTTCTCCAGGCAGCAGCCAGAGTGATCTTTCTGAAACACAAATCAGTCCATAAGCAACACGAGGGCAGGGGTTTTTAATCTGTTTTATTCACTCGTGTATCCTCAGCACCAAGCATAGGAACGAATTCTCTAAATTCTTTTGCTTAAAATTAAATAATGGCTTCCCATCACCCCCCCCACCACCAATGGCACTACAGTTCCATTGGTCCTCTTTCTACTCCTCCAACATGCCGAGCTTCTTCCGCCTTATGGCCTTGGAACCTGCCGTGCCTTTTCTCTGGTATGTTCTCTTCTCTGTCTATCTCCTGCCCCGACACCACCACCTCGGCTTTGCTGGTCCTTCTGTCGCCCCAGTCTCAGTTCACACGTCACCTTAGACCCCCATTACCCTTCCTAAAATAGCCCCACAATCACTCTCCATCATATTATCTCATCAGAGCCCTGGACTTAGGCTGAAATTACCTCAGCTACTTAGGATTTACTCCTATAAGCCCCACCAGAATGTACAGCAGGCCTAAAAGCAGGGGCCTTGCATGCCTGGGTCGCTACTTTAGCCCCAGTGCCTCTAAATAAGGCCTGGCTCCCAGCAGGTAGCTAAGTAATTTGTCAATTATTTTAGCTCCATGTTCCAGGATTTGATCATCTACACTGAAGGCTCAGAGACTCTTTTTTTTTTTTTTATAAATTTATTTGTTTTTATTTTTGGCTGTGTTGTGTCTTTGTTGCTGTGTGCTGGCTTCTTATTGTTGTGGCTTCTCTTGTTGCAGAGCACGGGCTCTAGGTGTGCGGGTTTCAGTAGTTGTGGCTGGCGGGCTCAGTAGTTGTGGCTTGCAGGCTCAGTAGTTGTGGCGCACAGGCTTAGTTGCTCTGCGGCATGTGGGATCCTCCCAGGCCAGGGATCGAACCTGTGTCCCCTGCACTGGCAGGCAGATTCTTAACCACTGTGCCACCAGGGAAGCCCTCAGAGACTCTTATCTAGCTGGTGCCTGGAGCTGCTCAGGCCCTCAAAGATGGAGTCAGGCAAGCTAAAATGTATTAGAAACAGGGCAGACACCTACACACCAACTTGTTAATTTACTTTGGAAAAACTTCTATCAAATATTCAGAACTAAACAAATATTCAAACTCCATTCACTACCTTCTCCCCCTAGAGTAAGCCACATGACAAGCCAAGTCTAGAAGGTAGAGTTAAAAAAAAAAAAAGAAAGAATTTGGATCATTATCCATAGTTAATTATATGTCAGCTTAACTGGGCCATGGGATCCCCAGACAGCTGGATAAACATTATTTCTGGGTGTGTCTGTGAGGGTGTTTCCAGAAGAGATTAGCATTTGAATTGGTGAACTTAGTAAAGCAGAAGACTCTCCCCAATGTGGGGAGGCATCATCCAATACACTGAGTGTCATAATAGAAAAAAAAAAAAAAAGAAGGAAGGTGGAATTTGCTTTCTGCCTGACTAAGCTGGGACACTGATTTTCTCCTGCCCTCAGCACTCCTGGGTCTTGGGTCTTCAGACCTGGAGTGGAATCTACGCTATTGGTTCTCTGGCTCTCAGGCCTTGGAATTACACCACCGGCTTTCCTGTTCTCCAGCTTGCAGATGGCAGATGGTGGAACTCCTCAGTCTCCATAACCATGTGAGCCAACACCTTATAGTAAATATATCCTATTTATTGGTTCTATTTCTTTGGCGGTCTCAGACTAATACACACAATAATCATCAAAGTCCCTCTGCTAATATACCTGTTCCAATGGGACAAGATCATGCACCTGTAGGCTGAAATTCCTTTTTTAGGTAACTATATGAGGTCCAATAGCTAAGATTCTCTCCTAGTTGACAGTGCTAGATTCACACTGAACCAAGTTCCCGTCTGTCTGTCCAACTATACGTTAACATCATTGTCCACAACTCTGCTGTGACATGCCAATAAGGCCCAACTCTGCATATATCACTTGAGTTCAACAAACTCTTCAATAGCCCATTTGCAAATTATTAAGCTAGAAAATTATGTGTAATCTAGTCAATTAGATGAGGGTTTGATACATTTTTCCCATTTCCCACCTAAGTCAAAGCCAACACCCCAAGCCAGCCGGACATCATGAAGCCTGAGCACATGGAAACCAAGAGTAGGTCTGCAGATTCTAATCAGTTGGGTAGCTGACCCTGGCCAAAGACATGCTGAAAGCCCCAAGGGGACATGGAGGTCCCAACCACTTCCCTAAGCCATCAAACTGGCATGAAAGGGAAAGCTTACCCCACAAAAGGGCCATGGACTGCTTACCAGGATTTGGCTCCCAGGGGCTGATATGAGCTTAAATCAAAGGTAGTATGGATAATCCAGATGTGCGTAATTCATAGTTGACTACATTACCTCTTTTGAATTTATAATCATGATGAAAATTTGTGGAAAGTTTCTGAGGAATAAATAATTGATAACATACTCCACATAGCAAGGCAAACTGCCAATGGAGACAATGAGTCGGGATGTATTAAAACAACAGATTCTGGGCTTCCCTGGTGGTGCAGTGGTTGAGGTCCACCTGCCGATGCAGGGGACACGGGTTCGTGCCCCGGTCCGGGAAGATCCCACATGCCGTGGAGAGGCTGGGCCCGTGAGCCATGGCCGCTGAGCCTGCGCGTCTGGAGCCTGTGCTCCGCAACGGGAGAGGCCACAACAGTGAGAGGCCCGCATACCGCAAAAAAAAAAAAAAAAAACAACAACAACAAAAAAACCAATAGATTCTTTCATTCAACATTTATCAAGCACCTACTAGACACTAGCCCACAGAGTCAACTGTTTTGACATTGGAATCTGCTGACAGAATATGGGCAATAACTACAGGATTCTCGAAGAACCAAGGACCCCAGAGCCTTTGATTATGAAAGATTTCTTGAGCTCCTACAATGTGCTAGACACTATACTGTGTAGGTGCTAAAAATGGAAAAATTAAGACTCAGCTCTAGTTCTTGAGGATCACATAGGCTAGTGGTTTGACAATGTATTTTACTTTTCTTCCTGTATATAACTGTGTACAGAGCCACATGATAACCATAAAGACTTATTGAGGCAAATTTACCAAGATATAGTATTAACATATCTCAATTCGACTAGCTCTATCAGGAGTCTGGACTGAGCTGTACATGTCAAGAATGGTTTCAGCTTTAGTTTTATAATACAAAATCACCTGCAGGGACAGATTTTTACAAAACAAATACCCAGTAAAATTTTACTGAGTGAACTGAAAAACCAGTGTAAACCAGTAATGAAAATAACCTAAAAACGAGGCAATTTACAGAAGAAATTCATTAAGAATCTATAGACAAAAAATACACCTTTCATATCATTTAAATACAATTTGAGTATCTTCACATCTCTTTGCTTTAAATATGCATATTGCCTTTGCATAACATCCACCCTCCTAATTTTATATTGCTTATATATAAAGACTTCCTTTTAGTACTTTTAATCTACACCATGATTTCATTTTAACAGTTTGGCTACAATGTGACAATTCTGATGTCTCATTAAGCATCTTAATTTTGGTTATGTTTGGGTAAACATGCTTAGGCTCACAATATATATAAAACTATGTAATTAGTGTTTCATATAAAAGTCTATTAAATTTCCAAACTTTCTTCTGTTACTTTATAATGATTTATAATTATTACCAGTTACAAAAAAGTAAATGCTCATGTATGCAAACTAAATTTTTTTCCAGAATTAGATTTTACTCAGACTTCCCTCTCTACAACGGAAATCATCTATTCATTTGCAAACTGCACACTCCAAAAATATATGTAAATGGAAGAGTGCTGTCTGGTTAAGGGAAGAATAATTGTTACATAAAATGTGTTTCAGATGGAAAAACTCACTGCATTTTAAATTATTTAAAAATCGTCTTAAATACACATTACAGAAAAATCATGTTAAAAACACATCTTAAAGAAAAATAATTAGCAAAAGCCTAAATGATTAATGACTTTGGATTCCTAGGTATGTTTGCTATTAACTGTAATTATCTAAGCAGTTCAATGAACTCACACCAAAGGAATGAGGGGGCAGGGGAGAACTCAGTGAGAACTAAAGCTTTAATTACCTAGTTTCATGAAGAAATTCTTCCTGAGGGAGTAGAAATACTCAGAAAGCAAAGAATGACTGAATAGCACTGCCTGTCACATTTGAGAGTTGGTTACCTAAGATCGGGGTTCTAGAGGAGCTTCCAAGAGGCAAAGTAGAAAAGTGAAAGGAGCTTATCTTTGGAGTTTAACAGTCTGGGTTTAGTCTCAGCACTGCCACTTACTGGCCTTGAGATCTCAGAGAAGTCTCTTCACTTCCCTGGGCCTAGGATGCCTCATCTGAAAAGGATGCAGTTTGCACAAATGACCTCAGAGTCTCTTCTAGTTCTTTTTGCTACCATAAGATCTGCAATGGGCTTCAGTCTGAAATAGGCATTTATTAACTTAATAAGCATTCATGGCATTTTGCTCCAAACATTGTGCTGGACAATGTGAAGATGAGTAAGACAAAGTTCCTTTCTTTTTTTTTTTTTTAAACATCTTTATTAGAGTATAATTGCTTTACAACGTTGTGTCAGTTTCTGCTGTATAACAAAGTGTATCAGCTATATATATATACATATATCCCCATATCCCCTCCCTCTTGCGTCTCCCTCCCACCCTCCCTATCCCACCCTTTTCTTTTTTGAAGGGCTCCTATTCTATCAGGGGATACAGACTTGCAAAGAAACAATGTCAGTCCTATTCAGTAAATACTACAGTAACAGTATCAAGTGCTGGGTGCCCATGATACATTAAGGGAAAAAGAACTGGGGCCAGGGAGGGAACTGGTAGCGAGGGCTTCCTAGAATGAAGGAACTTTTCAACAGCACTGAGGGCTCAGCTGAGGCTGGAAATTATATATTTTAAATGGTTCTGATGGTTGGATTAGTACAAAGGGAAAGTTATTCCCCAGATCCCACAGCTGCAGCTAAAGCACTATCACCTCTTACGGGGACAGAAAAAATTCAGTCCAGAGCTTTCTAAGGGTAGAGTTACACTCTCTGCTTTTACCTGAGGACAGTAATGTGGAATAGACTGTCTCCAGTCTCTGGTCTGTCCGCCACCCACATAAACAAAGAGAACCCAGCAGAGTACCCATAGAGAAATGGGGAGGTCACACTACCTTCTAACATGAAACATAGGGGTGTTTGCATTTTTTTGTGACACATTTCTTGCCACTGGTGGAGGGAACAGGAATATGAGAATCATTATTTATCCCCAATCACTTTGATTTTATCTATCACCCTCTCTAGATTTGAGTGCAGCAGGGTTATCAGCCCCCTAATATATCTCTCTTTTCAAAACTGAAATGTTTAAGTTGGGTTTTTTTAATTTTGTGAAGGTATCAACTTGGGGTTGCCAAGTTATTCAGCCTCTGGGATAAAATTGCTTTAGCACTCAAATATAAAACTGGAAGGATCATTCTAAATATAGACACCACCTTCCAAAAACAAGTAAATTATCTACAGCAATCTGTTAAGCATTCTATGCCCCTTGGATACCATTAGAGTTCTTTGGCTGCCGGCAATTGAACCTGACTCTGGCTAACTTAGTTGGAAAATCTGGAATTTATTGGAAGGATATAGGGGAGAAGTGCACACAATCAACAGGGTAGCTGGGGATCCAGACTGAGAAAAAGACACGAAAGGTATTTCTGGGACTTCCCTGGTGGTCCGGTGGTTAAGACTTCACCTTCCAATGCAGGGGGTATGGGTTTGATCCCTGGTTGGGAAGCTAAGATCCCACGTGCCTCATGGTCAAAAAACCAAAACATAAAATAGAAGCAATATTGTAACAAATTCAATAAAGACTTTGAAATTGGTCCACATCAAAAAAAAAGAAAAAGAAAAGAAAAGGTATTTCCTAGGGTCCAAGCAGCAGGAACCACTGCCCAGCATCCTATAGGTACAGCTGCAGGGATGGCACTCCTGTCACTGGAACACTGCACAGATTTCAAGCTCCAAAGGGAAATAAAACTGCTATGACCCAAAGAAATTGGAATGGATGCCATCAGTCACCAAAGCAACAAAGATCCACGACATCCCCTTATAATAAACATATGGTCCT
The DNA here is from genome assembly GCF_949752795.1 of Hyperoodon ampullatus. NCBI lineage: Eukaryota > Metazoa > Chordata > Mammalia > Artiodactyla > Ziphiidae > Hyperoodon > Hyperoodon ampullatus. The sequence continues at coordinate 49,919,979 of NC_136916.1, read as the reverse complement.
TTTCTTTAAACATCAAAAGAAGGATAGACCAGAAATTTTAGAACCCTGAAGACAAATGTACTTAAATTAGAGTACAACTCTGAGTAAATCTCTGTCCTTAGTAAAGTGTATGCAGTAATCTGAAAGGACAGTGAAAATTGTTATCATGTGGTACACTAGGACCTCACTTAGGTATATGCTGAGTGAGAATCATCAAAAAAGGAAATCAACTATGCAAACAGTAGCCATAAAAGAGCCAGAATAGCTATATTAATATCAGACAAAATAGACTTTAAGACAAGAAATATTACTAGAGATAAAGAGAGACATCTTATAATGACAGAAGAATCACTACCTCAGGAAAATATACACATTATAAATGTATACACACGTAACAACAAAGCCCCAAAATACATGAAGTGAAACTGACAGAACTGAAAGGAGCAATAGACAATTCAACAATAAAAACTGGACATTTCAATAACTGAAAAAGAGACTAGATAAATTTAAAGAGATTAAAAATATACAAAGTATGTTCTCTGCCCACGTGAAATTAAATTACAGATCCACAACAGAAATAAATTTGGGGAAACCCCAAACATTTGGAAATTAAATAACACACTTCTAAGTAACACATGCGCCAAAGAAAGAAATCACAAGGGAAACTTTAATATTTTGAACTGAATGAAAACAAAAACACAACATACCAAAACTCATGGAAGCAGCCAAAGCAGTGCTTAGAGGACACATTATGGCTTAAACACCACTATCAGAAAAGAAGAAAGATCTCAAACCAATTCCCTAAGTTTCCACGTTAAGAAACTATAAAAAGAAAAACAAACTAAACTAAAGCAAACAGAGAAAAAGGAAACAATATAGAGTTGAAAGCAATGAAATATAAAGCAAAAAAGCAAATAGGAAAAGATAATAAAACCAAGAATTGATTCTTTGAAACAATTGAAGACTCAATATTAAGATAGAAATTCTCCCCAAATTGATCTCATTCAAAGCAGTCTCTGTCAAAATCTCAGCAGGCTTTTTTTTTTTTTTTTTGCGGTATGTGGGCCTCTCACTGTTGTGGCCTCTCCCGTTGCGGAGCACAGGCTCCGGACGCGCAGGCTCCGGACGCGCAGGCTCAGCGGCCATGGCTCATGGGCCCAGCCGCTCCGCGGCACATGGAATACTCCTGGACCGGGGCACAAACCCGCACACCCTGCATCGGCAGGCGGACTCCCAACCACTGCGCCACCAGGAAAGCCCTCGGCAGGCTTTTTATAGAAACTGACGAGCTAACCCTAAAATCTATATGAAAATGCAAAGGACCTAGAATAGCTGAAACAATTTTGAAAAAAAGAGCAAAGTGGAAGGACTTGCACTACATGATTTCAAAGTGATTTGAAATCATGATTTCTCTAAAGCTAGAAATTAAGGCAATGTGGTATTAGCATAGGAAAGCCATAAAGATCAAGGGAATTTAGAAATTAACCCTTAAATTTTATGATCCATTCTTTTTTAACAAAGGGACAAATGGGAAAATCATAAATTTTTTTCATATGATATTCAAGGAAAATCTAACTTAGATCTTTAATCTCGCTTCATACATGAAAATTAACTCAAAATGGATCATAAACCTAAAGGTAAAAACTAAAATTAACTTTTGAAGTAAACAGAGCAGAAAAGCCTTGTAACCTTGGGTTAAGCAAACAGTTCTTTTTTTTTTTTTTTTTTTTTTTTTTTTGCGGTACGCGGGCCTCTCACTGTTGTAGCCTCTCCCATTGCGGAGCACAGGCTCTGGACGCGCAGGCTCAGCGGCCATGGCTCACGGGCCCAGCCGCTCCGCGGCATGTGGGATCTTCCCGGACCGGGGCACGAACCTGCATCCCCTGCATCGGCAGGCGGACTCTCAACCACTGCGCCACCAGGGAAGCCCCAAGCAAACAGTTCTTAAGACACAACACCAAAAATATAAACCATAAAAAAACCTGATAAGCTGGACTTCATTAAAATTTGTAAAATTTGTGCTTCAAAAGACACCATTGGAAGAATGAAAATACAAGCCATAGAATGGGAGAAAATATTTTGCAAATCACATATCTGATAAGGGACCTGTATTTAGACTATATAAAGAAAATTTACAACTCAATAACAAGACAAATAACCTAATTTAAAAATGGATTCTGGGGGGCTTCCCTGGTGGCACAGTGGTTGAGAGTCCGCCTGCCGATGCAGGGGACACGGGCTCGTACCCCGGTCCGGGAAGATCCCACATGCCGTGGAGCGGCTGGGTCCGTGAGCCATGGCCGCTGAGCCTGCGCGTCTGGAGCCTGTGCTCCGCAACGGGAGAGACCACAACAGTGAGAGGCCCGCGTACCGCAAAAAATAAAAAAATAAATAAATAAATAAAAATGGATTCTGGGACTTCCCTGGTGGCACAGTGGTTAAGAATCCGCCTGGGGCTTCCCTGGTGGCGCAGTGGTTGCGAGTCCGCCTGCCGATGCAGGGGACGCGGGTTCGTGCCCCGGTCTGGGAAGATCCCACATGCCGCGGAGCGGCTGGGCCCGTGAGCCATGGCCGCTGAGCCTGCGCGTCCGGAGCCTGTGCTCCGCAACGGGAGAGGCCACAGCAGTGAGAAGCCCGCGTACCGCAAAAAAAAAAAAAAAAAAAAAAGAATCCGCCTGCTAATGCAGGGGACACGGGTTCAAGCTCTGGTCCGGGAAGATCCCACATGCTGCGGAGCAACTAAGCCCGTGCACCACAACTACGGAGCCTGCGCTCTAGAGCTCGTGAGCCACAACTACTGAGCCTAAGTGCCACAACTACTGAAGCCCATGCACCTAGAGCTCATGCTCCACAACAAGAGAAGCCACTGCAATGAGAAGCCCGTGCACCGCAACAAAGAGTAGCCCCCGCTCGCCGCAACTAGAGAAAGCCCACGTGCAGCAGTGAAGACCCAAAGCAGCCAAAACTAAATAAATAAATATATAAAAAATAAATTACTAAATTTAAAAAAAATGGATTTTGACACATGCTACAACATGGATAAATCTTGAAAACATTACGCTAAGTGAAATGACCCTGACACAAAAGGGCAAATATTGTGTGATTGCACTTATGTGATATACCTAGAATAGGGAAATTCATAGAGACAGAAAGTAGAACAGAGGTCACCTGGGGCTTGAGGTGAGAGTGGAATGGAGAATTATTGTTTAGTGGGAACAGAGTTTCTGTTTGGGATAATCAAAAAGTTTTGAAAACTGATAGTGGTGATGGTTGCATACAACACTGTGAATGTAATTAATGTCAATGAACTGCACACTTTGAAATGGTTAAAGTGATAAATATCTTACACACAATAAAAAAATAATTTTTAAAAATGGGCAGAAGACTCGAGTAGACACTTCACCAAAGAAGACACACAAATGACTGATAAGGACATGAAAAAGTGCTCAACATCATTAGTCATTAGGGAAATGCAAATTAATAGTGCAATGAAATACCACTACACATCCACTATAATGACTATAATCAAAAAGACAGATAATAGCAAGTGTTGGTGAGGATGTGGAGAAACTGGAACCCTCACACATTGCTGGTAGATTGTAAAATGGTATAGCCACTTTGGAAAATTGTTTCGCTATGTTTTAAAAAGTTAAACACAAGCTTACTGCAAGACTCAGCAAGTTCACGCCTAGCAATTTACCCAAGAGAAATGAAAATATATCTCCATACAAAGACGTGTACACATGTTCACAGCAGCTTTATTCACAACAGCTAAAAACTGGAAACAACCCAAATGTCCATCAACTAATAAATGGATAAAAGGAATGCTGCATATCCATACAATAGGATACTACTGGGACATAAATACAAATGAAATATTGATACATGCCAGAACATGGCTGAACCTCAAAAAGATTATTCTAAGTGCAAGAAGCTGGATGCAAAAGACTTCAGATTGTAAGATTCCATTTATACAAAATGTTCAGAAAAGACAAATTACTTATAGAGACAGAAAGCAGATTAGTGGTTGCCTGGGTCTGGGGTGGAAGGAGGGATTATTGGCAAACAGGCTTATATAAATTTGCGGAGTGATTGAAAGGTTTTACAACTGAACTGTGTTGATGGTTGCACAATTCTATTAATTTGCTACAAATCACTGAATTGTATGCTTACAATGGGTGGATTTTTGTGGCTTTTAAGTTATACCTCAATAAAGCTATTAAAATAAATAAATAAAAATCTGACATCGGAAAAAAATGAGTCTTGATTTCAGGAAGCATAACTTCAAAAAAAATGAGTCTTGATTTCAGGAAGCATAACTAAAATACAATATCCAGGGAATTCCCTGGTGGTCCAGTGGTTAGGACGCCATGCTTTCACTGCTGAGGGAGCGGGTTCAATCCCCGGATGGGGAACTAACATCCCACAGGCTGCGTGGCACAGCCAAAAAAACCAAAAAAACAAAAAACAATCTCCATGATGTGAAATAAAGATTTTCCTTAATCTAGCCACATATCTTTTATTCATACATTTTCAAACTACACATGTAGGATACTGACATTATTCAGTGACGTCAGCCCAGGCCCTATATGATCTTAAGCTTTCTGAATTAAATTCTGTGGTCCCTGCGACTGCTCCATAAAAAGCAGTATATTTACAAACTCTAAAAACAGACAATATTGACTTTTTATTGGGTTCATTTTAGAGAAAAATAAAGCAATAAAAGGGAGTCTGAGAAGCAATTCACATCCCTAGATTGTCTGAGTAATAAACTGTATTATATATAATCATTATGACCTAGAAACATTTAATCTGAAGCAGCAAAGGCTGACCTAGTAATTGATTTAATAGCTGTCTTCAGCTACATGAAGGGTATTACAGGGAAACTATTTGACTGGTTCTCCTCTCTTTCCCTTGAGAGCCAAACAAAACAAAAGTGATTTAGTAATCAGCAAGGTACATTGAGATTAAACACAAATAACACTGACAGTAACTGCTATCAAATACTGGAATACATTTAATATATTTGCTCAAGCTGTTTCCTTGGCAATCCTTAAGACTAGACAAGACAGACAGCTTTGGTCTGAACACAGTACTGCTTGGGAGGGACGCATTAGACATGGAACAGGTCTGTGGAAAGGAATGCAGCCCACCTGACTTCCACACGCCTTACCTCGATATCCCGATTCAGTTGCTTCACTATGGCAGTTATGTTTCTGATGTGCTCCTCCAAGAAAAGCCTGGCCAAGCGGTCGCCTCCCCCTTTGTTTTGCATTTTCTGCAAGCTGTTGACGATGTCGTCTTTGATCCGGAAGGCATGCTCCACGAGGGCGGCCGTGGTTTTCTCGTGGCAGAGGATCCTGTCTTCCAGTTGCTCCACTAGGCTTACAGACGAGTAGGGTGCCATGGTCAGGGACTGGCTGTGTCGGGGCATCGTTCTAACTCGCCTACGGAAGGGAGCCCCACGTTACTAGAGTTGTCAATTGGGAAAAAGTCATTTTTAAAGCCAGATTCAAGACTTCCCAGAAAAGGAGAGGCAAATTATCTATCCCTACAAGCTAAATGGGATTTGAGGTAGGGTTTCTACCCCCCGAAGAGTTTTCTTGGTGAGCCAGGCAGCAACTTTAAACAATGGTCCCCAGAGAGTTAAGTGCACTGGTAGCAGGCTCCATGACCTCCCAAAGCAAGAGGCTGGAAGATGGAAGATCAAAGCTTATTAACAAAATTGCCGGACATGCCCTTCTCCTCCCTCCCTCTAAAGCAGTGGCTACAAACTCAAATGCCTACAAGGGTCAGGCAGGGGACATAAATGAGTGAAGCACACCACAGAGAATACACTAGGGAGTGGTGGGGACTTTGGAGAACTGACAGGGCATTCCTCAACTAAAGGGAGCCACAATTCTGCTCCACCCATGAGTGACCATCTGGGAATGCAGATCCATTTTTCCAGATCATGTGATATTTCAACAAGAGGCAGGAAATGTAGGCTTGTATGTGAAGTCACCTGATTTTTAAAAATGTTAACAATTCATTAAAAAAGTATTTAAGATGATCCAGGCCAAACAATGTACTTCTATGAGCCAATTTTGGCCTATGGACACGCCACTTCTGATTTAAAAGGGTTAGCAGGGACTTCCCTGGTGGCACAGTGGTTAAGATTCCACCTGCCAATGCAGGGGACACAGGTGTGAGCCTTGGTCCAGGAAGATCCCACATGCCACGGAGCTACTAAGCCTGTGTCCCACAACTACTGAGCCTGCACTCTAAAGCCCACGAGCCACAACTACTGAGCCTGCGTGCCACAGCTACTGAAGCCTGCACACCTAGAGCCTGTGCTCCACAACAAGAGGAGCCACCACAATGAGAAGCCCACGCACTGCAACGAAGAGTAGCCCCCACTCGCCACAACTAGAGAAAGCCCGTGCGCAGAACAAAGACCCAACACAGCCATAAATAAATAAATAAATAGATAGATAGATAAATAAATAAATTTGTTTTTTAAAATAAAAATAGGGCTTCCCTGGTGGCGCAGTGGTTGAGAGTCCGCCTGCCGATGCAGGGGACACGGGTTCGTGCCCCGGTCCGGGAAGATCCCACATGCCGCGGAGCGGCTGGGTCCGTGAGCCATGGCCGCTGAGCTTGCGCGTCCGGAGCCTGTGCTCCGTAGCGGGAGAGGCCACAACAGTGAGAGGCCCGCATACCGCAAAAAAAAAAAAAAAAAAAAAAAAAAAAATAAAATAAAATAAAATAAAAATAAATAAAAGGGTTAGCAGGGGGACTTCCCTGGTGGCGCAGTGGTTAAGACTCTGCGCTCCCAATGCAGGGGGCCCATGTTCAATCCCTGGTCAGGGAACTCAATCCCACATGCATGCTGCAACTAAGTTCGTGTGCCTCAACTAAGGAGCCCACCTGCTGCAACTAAGACCCAGCACAACCAAACAAATAAATTTTTTAAAATAAATAAATAAAAGGGTTAGCAGGGGTATCAGCCCCCAAACCTCCAGAGGTACATTTCACTGTTGACCAGAAGTGCAACTGTACTAAAGGGCTACTGTGAAATCTCCACCTGTCAGGGTCACTGAATAGTTGACAGTATCCTACAAGTCAGAAGCCAGAGAGGGGACACAACAGTGCTACTCTTGCCCTCGAAAAAAGTCATTGTTGGATAATGTAACAGCCATAAGGCTTCTTTTATAATGATCACACCCACTAACAGCCCTCATGGAATTGGTGGAAAGAAAAAGTATACCTTAGATGCATATTTTCCATATATTATACCTTTCCTCGGTGACAAGAGAAGGAAATACAGTGCTCCGTTGGGCCATTTTCTTTTTAATAATTCACATCTGTTGAAAAAATAAGCATTACATTATTTAACGGTTTATATCTAGAACTTAAATGACTTCTAAAGCTTATTATTAATTTACTAAGGGGATCAAAAATTATGCTGCCATGCTGATCAATTATATTATTAAATACCTTATATCTTATATACAATAGAAACAGAAGATGTCTCTAAATAAGGAGAAAAGAATCAAACATCAAAATGCTTCTGCTAGATAGATCAACAAGGACTGTCAGATGGAGTTTCCTTAAGCTTTCTCACCCCATATCTGCATCTCAAGCTTGAGAAACCACTTTTAAAGAAACAATATAGTTTCTTCAATAGGCTTAGTCAGTCCTGTACTTCTCCACAGGAATGTACAGGAAACTACGCTAGGAAATTTGATCTCAGCAAATTTAGTAAATTCTGTAGCATAAGAGCATTATTTAAAAATTAATCTTAGGGCCTCCCTGGTGGCGCAGTGGTTGAGAGTCCGCCTGCCGATGCAGGGGATACGGGTTCGTGCCCCGGTCTGGGAGGATCCCATATGCCGCGGAGCGGCTGGGCCCGTGAGCCATGGCTGCTGAGCCTGTGCATCCGGAGCCTGTGCTCCGCAACGGGAGAGGCCACAATAGTGAGAGGCCCGCGTACCACAAAAAAAAAAAAAAAAAAAATTAATCTTAATAAAACAATGCATGATCAATGGGATCTGATTTGGGGGAACTTATCTATCCACTAAGAGAATGAGAATGATACTCTTCATTAAAACCTTAAAACTGAAAGCAATTATACTCCAATAAAGACATTAAAAAATAATAAAACCTTGAAACTGTATTATAAGATATAATCATTCATATTACATCAAGCATATATAAGGAAGAGTTGATCATCACAATGCATTAGAAATCTGAACAAAATTGGATGGTTTTAAAAATATCTCATTACTGGAGATTGGTTCAAGATGGCGGAGTAGAAGGACGTGCGCTCACTCCCTCTTGCAAGAGCACCAGAATCACAACTAACTGCTGAACAATCATTGACAGGAAGACACTGGAACTCACCAAAAAAGATACCCCACATCCAAAGACAAAGGAGAAGCCGCAGTGAGACAGTAGGAGAAGCGCAATCACAATAAAATCAAATCCCATAACCGCTGGGTGGGTGACTCACAAACTGGAGAACACTTATGCCACAGAAGTCCACCAACTGGAGTGAAGGTTCTGAGCCCCATGTCAGGCTTCCCAAACTGGGGGTTCGGCAACAGGAGGAGGAATTACCAGAGAATCAGACTTTGAAGGCTACTGGGATTTGATTGCAGGACTTCGACAGGACAGGGGGAAACAGACTCCACTCTTGAAGGTCACACACGAAGTAGTGTGCGCAACAGGACCCAGGGGGAAGGAGCAGTGACCCCATAGGAGACTGAACCAGACCTACCTGCTAGTGTTGGAGGGTCTCCTGCAGAGGCGGGGGGCGGCTGTGGCTCACCGCAGGGACAAGGACACTGGCAGCAGAAGTTCTGGGAAGTACTCCTTGGTGTGAGCCCTCCTGGAGTCCGCCATTAGCCCCACCAAAGAGCCTGCAGGCTCCAGTGCTGGGTCGCCTCAGGCCAAACAACCAACAGGGAGGGAACTCAGCCCCACCCATCATCAGACAAGTGGATTAAAGTTTTACTGAGCTCTGTCCACCAGAGCCACACCCAGCTCTACCCACCACCAGTCCCTCCCGTCAGGAGGCTTGCACAGGCCTCTTAGATAGCCTCATCCACCAGAGGGCAGACAGCAGAAGCAAGAAGAACTACAGTCCTGCAGCCTGTGGAAAGAAAACCACATTCACAGAACAATAGACAAAATGAAAAGGCAGAGGACTATGTACCAGATGAAGGAGCAAGATAAAACCTCAGAAAAACAGCTAAATGAAGTGGAGATAGGAGACCTTCCAGAAAAAGAGTTCAGAATAATGACAGTGAAGATGATCCAGGACCTCGGAAAAAGAATGGAGGCAAAGATCGAGGAGATGCAAGAAATGTTTAACAAAGACCAAGTAGAATTAAAGAACAAACAAACAGAGATGAACAATACAGTAACTGAAATGAAAAACACAGTAGAAGGAATCAACAGTAGAATAACTGAGGCAGAAGAACAGATAAGTGACCTGGAAGACAGAATGACAGAATTCATTGCCGCAGAACAAAATAAGAAAAAAAAATGAAAAGAAATGCAGACACCAACATTCACATTATAGGGGTGCCAGAAGGAGAAGAGAGAGAGAAAGGACCCGAGAAAATATTTGAAGAGGTTATAGTCAAAAACTTGCCTAACATGGGAAAGGAAATAGCCACCCAAGTCCAGGAAGCACAGAGAGTCCCAGGCAGGATAAACTCAAGGAGAAACATGCCAAGACACATAGTAATCAAATTGACAAAAATAAAGACAAAGAAAAGTTATTAAAAGCAACAAAGGAAAAATGACAAATAACATACAAGGAAACTCCGATAAGGTTAACAGCTGATTTCTCAGCAGAAACTCTATAAGCCAGAAGGGAGTGGCACGGATATACTTAAGGTGATGAAAGGGAAGAACCTATAACCAAGATTACTCTAACCAGCAAGGATGTCACTCAGATTCAGCAGAGAAATCAAAAGCTTTACAGACAAGCAAAAGCTAAGAGAATTCAGCACCACCAAACCAGCTCTACAACGAATGCTAAATGAACTTCTCTAAGTGGGAAACACAAGAGAAGAGATGGACCTACAAAAACAAACCCAAAACAATTAAGAAAATGGTAATAGGAACATACATATTGATAATTACCTTAAATGTGAATGGATTAAATGCTCCAACCAAAAGACACAGGCTTGCTCAATCAATACAAAAACAAGACCCATATATATGCTGTCTACAAGAGACCCACTTCAGACCTAGGGACACATAGAGACTGAAAGTGAGGGGATGGAAAAAGATATTCCATGCAAATGGAAACCAAAAGAAAGCTGGAGTAGCAATACTCATATCAGATAAAACAGACTTTAACATAAAGAATGTTACAAGAAACAAGGAAGGACACTACATAATGATCAAGGGATCAATCCAAGAAGAAAATATAACAATTATAAATATATATGCACCCAATACAGGAGCACCTCAACACATAAGGCAAATGCTAACAGCTATAAAAGAAGAAATTGACAGCAACACAGTAACAGTGGGGGACGTTAACACCGCACTGGCACCAATGGACAGATCATCCAAACAGAAAATTAATAAGGAAACACAAGCTTTAAATGACACAATAGACCAGATACATTTAATTGACACTTATAGGACATTCCATCCAAAAACAGCAGATTACACTTTCTTCTCAAGCGCACACAGAACATTCTCCAGAACAGATCACATCTTGGGTCACAAATCAAGCCTTGGTAAATTTAAGAAAATTGAAATCATATCAATGATTTCCTTGATTTGATTGAAATCATATCAATCATATCTTTTCCAACCACAATGCAATGAGATTAGAAATAAATTACAGGGAAAAAATGTAAAAAACACAAACACATGGAGGCTAAATAATACGTTCCTAAATAACCAAGAAATCACTGAAGAAATCAAAGAGGAAATCAAAAACCACCTAGAGACAAATGACAATGAAAACACGACGATCCAAAACTGATGGGATTCAGCTAAAGCAGTTCTAAGAGGGAAGTTTGTAGCAATACAATCCTACCTCAAGAAACAAGAAAAATCTCAAATAAACAATCTAACCTTACACCTAAAGGAACTAGAGAAAGAAGAACAAACAAAACCCAAAGTTAGCAGAAGGAAAGAAATCATAAAGATCAGAGCAGAAATAAATGAATTAGAAACAAAGAAAACAACAGCAAATATCAATAAGACTAAAAGCTGGTTCTTTGAGAAGATAAACAAAATTGATAAACCTTTAGTCAGACTCATCAAGAAAAAGAGGGAGAGGACTCAAATCAATAAAATTAGAAATGAAAAAGGAGAAGTTACAACAGACACCACAGAAATACAAAGCATCAAAAGAGACTACTACAAGCAATTCTATGCCAATAAAATGGACAACCTGGAAGAAATGGACAAATTCTTAGAAAGGTATAACCTCCCAAGACTGAACCAGGAAGAAATAGAAAATATGAACAGACCAATCACAAACAATGAAACTGAAATTGTGATTAAAAATCGTCCAACAAACAGAAGTCCAGGACCAGATAGCTTCACAGGTGAATTCTATCAAACATTTAGAGAAGCGCTAACACCCATCCTTCTCAAACTCTTCCCAAAAACTGCAGAGGAAGGAACACTCCCAAACTCATTCTACAAAGCCACCATCACCCTGATACCAAAACCACAAAGGTTCTACAAAAAAAGAAAATTACAGACCAATATCACTGATGAATATAGATGCAAAAATCCTCAACAAAATTCTAGCAAACAGAATCCAACAACACATAAAAGGATCATACACCATGATCAAGTGGGATTTATCCCAGGGATGCAAGGATCCTTCAATATATGCAAATCAATCAATGTGATACACCATATTAACAAATTGAAGGATAAAAACCATATGGTCATCTCAATAGATGCAGAAAAAACTTTTGACAAAATTCAACACCCATTTATGATAAAAATTCTCCAGAAAGTGGGCATAGAGGGAACCTACCTCAACATAATAAAGGCCACAGATGACAAACCCACAGGAAACATCACTCTCAATGGTGAGAAACTGAAACTATTTCCTCTAAGATCAGGAACAAGACAAGGATGTCCACTCTTGCCACTCTTACTCAACATACTTTTGGAAGTCCTAGTCATGGCAATCAGAGAAGAAAAAGAAATAAAAAGAATACAAATTGGAAAAGAAGAAGTAAAACTGTCACTGTTTGCAGACGACATGATACTATACATAGAGAATCCTAAAGATGCCACCAGAAAACTACTAGAGTTAATCAATGAATTTGGTAAAGTTGCAGGATACAAAATTAATGCACAGAAATCTCTTGCATCCCTATACACTAAAATGAAAGATCAGAAAGAGAAATTAAGGAAACAATCCCATTCACCACTGCAACAAAAAGAATAAAATACCTAGGAATAAACATAACTAAGGAGGTAAAAGACCTGTACTCAGAAAACCATAAGACACTGATGAAAGAAATCAAAGATGACACAAAACAGATGAAGAGAAATACCATGTTCTTGGATTGCAAGAATCAATATTGTGAAAATGACTATACTACCCAAAGCAATCTACAGATTCAATGCAACCCCCATCAAATTACCAATGGCATATTTTACAGAACTAGAACAAAAAATCATAAAATTTGTATGGAGACACAAAAGACCCTGAATAGCCAAAGCAATCTTGAGAGAAAAAAACAGAGCTGGAAGAATCTGACTCCCTGACTTCAGACTATACTACAAAGCTACAGTAATTAAGACAATATGGTACTGGCACAAAAACAGAAATGCAGATCAATGGAACAGTATAGAAAGCCCAGACACAAATCCACGCACCCATGGTGAACTAATATGATAAAGGAGGCAAGGATATACAATGGAGAAAAGACAGTCTCTTCAGTAAGTGGTGCTGGGAAAACTGGACAGCTACATGTAAAAGAATGAAATTAGAACACTCCTTAACACCATACACAAAAATAAACTCAAAATGGATTAAAGATCTAAATGTAAGACGGGACACTATAAAACTCTCAGAGGAAAACATAGGAAGAACAATCTTTGACATGAATCACAGCAAGATCTTTTTTGACCTACCTGCTAGAATAGTGGAAATAAAAACAAAAATAAACAAATGGGACCTGATGAAACTTAAAAGCTTTTGCACAGCAATGGAAACCATAAACAAAACGAAAAGACAACCCTCAAAATGGGAGAAAATATTTGCAAACGAATCAACAGACAAAGGATTAATCTCCAAAATATATAAACAGCTCATGCAGCTCAATATTAAAAAAGCAAACAACCTAATCCAAAAATGGGCAGAAGGCCTAAAGAGACATTTCTCCAAAGAAGACATACAGATGGCCAAGAAGCACATGAAAAGCTGCTCAACTTCACTAATTATTAGAGAAATGCAAATCAAAACTACAATGAGGTATCACCTCACACCAGTCAGAAAGGCTATCATCAAAAAATCTAGAAACAATAAATGCTGGAGAGAGTGTGGAGAAAAGGGAACACTCTTGCACTGCTGGTGGGAATGTGAATTGGTACAGCCACTATGGAGAACAGTATGGAGGTTCCTTAAAAAACTACAAATAGGGGCTTCCCTGGTGGCACAGTGGTTGAGAGTCTGCCTGCCGATGCAGGGGATATGGGTTCGTGCCCCGGTCCAGGAAGATCCCACATGCCGTGGAGCGGCTGGGCCCGTGAGCCATGGCCGCTGAGCCTGCATGTCCGGAGCCTGTGCTCCACAACGGGAGAGGCCACAGCAGTGAGAGGCCCGCGCACCACAAAAAAAACAAACAAACAAACAAAAAAAAAACTACAAATAGAACTACCATATGACCCAGCAATCCCACTAGTGGGCATATACCCTGAGAAAACCATAATTCAAAAAGAGTCATGTACCAAAATGTTCACTGCAGCTCTATTTACAATAGCCCGGAGATGGAAACAACCTAAGTGTCCATCATCCGATGAATGGATAAAGAAGATGTGGCACATATATACAATGGAATATTACTCAGCCATAAAAAGAAACGAAATTGAGCTATTTGTAATGAGGTGGATAGACCTAGAGTCTGTCATACAGAGTGAAGTAAGTCAGAAAGAAAAAGACAAATACCGTATGCTAACACATATATATGGAATTTAAGAAAAAAAATGTCATGAAGAATTTAGGGGTAAAACAGGAATAAAGACACAGACTTACTTGAGAATGGACTTGAGGATATGGGGAGGGGGAAGGGTAAGCTGTGACAAAGCGAGAGAGAGGCATGGACATATATACACTACCAAACGTAAGGTAGATAGATAGTGGGAAGCAGCCGCAGAGCACAGAGAGATCAGCTCGGTGCTTTGTGACCGACTGGAGGGGTGGGATAGGGAGGGTGGGAAGGAGGGAGACGCAAGAGGGAAGGGATATGGGAACAGATGTGTATGTATAACTGATTCACTTTGTTATAAAGCAGAAACTAATACACCATTGTGAAGCAATTATACTCCAATAAAGTTGTAAAACAAACAAACAAACAAAAAAAACCAACCCAATCCAAAAATGGGCAGAAGACCTAAGTAGACATTTCTCCAAAGAAGACATACAGATGGCCAAGAGGCACATGAAAAGACGCTGAACATCACTAATTATTAGAGAAATGCAAATCAAAACTACAATGAGATATCACCTCACACCGGTTAGAATGGGCATCATCAGAAAATTTACAGACAACAAATTCTGGAGAGGGTGTGGAGAAAAGGGAACCCTCTTGCACTGTTGGTGGGAATGTAAATTGATACAGCCATTATGGAGAGCAGTATAGAGGTTCCTTAAAAAACTAAAAATAGAATTACCATATGACCCAGCAATCCCACTACTGGGCATATACCCAGAGAAAACCATAATTCAAAAAGACACATGCACCCCAATGTTCACTGCAGCACTATTTACAATAGCCAGGTCATGGAAACAACCTAAATGCCCATCAACAGACGAATGGATAAAGAAGATGTGGTACACATATACAATGACATATTACTCAGCCATAAAAAGGAATGAAATTGGGTCATTTGTAGAGACATGGATGGACCTAGAGATTGTCACAGAGAGTGAAGTAAGTCAGAAAGAGAAAAACAAATACCGTATATTTAACACATATATGTGGAGTCTAGAAAAATGGTACAGATGAACCAGTTTGTAAGGCAGAAATAGAGACACAGATGTAGAGAACAAATGTATGGACACCAAGGGGGGAAAGCGGGGGCAATGGAGGGGTGGGATGAACTGGGAGATTGGGATTGACATGTATACACCGATGTGTATAAAATGGAAAACTAGTAAGAACCTGCTGTAAAAAAAATAAATAAAATAAAATTCAAAAAAGTGTTCATTACTTAGGTTTCTCGATACTGTTGTTAATTGCCTTAAAACAATGCCTAGTCACTGTGATCTGATTCAGTAATTAGTTCTCATTTAGATGTTGGATTCCAAAAGCATTTCTGATTGAAACCATTGTTTTGGCATCATCTATCCAGTATGTTATTTGTAGAGTTTCAAAATGTGAACATTTGACTTTTCTAGACAAAGAATTCTGAATTTAAACAAAATGCATTTAAGAAAAAAAGTGATTCAAGCCAAACAATCTACAATGCCAAAGGAGTTCTTCAGTATTAAAGAATAATTTTTGCCATTTAGACTACAAAAATTAAGCCAGTGTGAAAGATGTTAATATTTAGAATCACAGAATCTTTACAATTCTAAAGTTGTAAAATACCTTAGCTGAAGTGTTAATCTATAGAATAACCCAACCTAAGAGACATTTGGCATCTATTATGTAGACAACCTAAACAGGTAAGATAAAAATCCCCTCCCTCAAGGGCTTCACAGCCTACAGAGAAAGGTAGACATCCCAACCAACCAGGAAACACTGGGATAACTGGCTAACTAATCATATGAACAGAAACGCATGGGGAGAAAACACTAACTCAAAAAGTTATAATTAACCCTTATGTCCACTGCAGCATTATTTAAAATAGCCAAGATATGGACAGTACCTAAGTGTGATGAATAGATAATGTGAGATATACACACACATACACACCCACGCACACACATATACATACACACATGCACAGTGGAATACTATTCAGCCAGAGAAAAAGAATAAAATCTTGTCATTTGCAACTGTATGATCTTACTTTAAATCTTAAAAAACAAAACAAACACACAAAACCCCCACCAAATTTATAGATACAGAAAACGGAATGATGGTTGCCAGAGCCAGGCACTGGGAAGTAGGCAAAATGGGTGAAGAGGGTCAAAGGAACAGACTTGCAGCTATAAAATACATAAGCCATAGGAATGTAATGTCAGCATGATGTCTATAGTTAATAATACTGTATTGCATATTTGAAAGATCCTAAGAAAGTAAATCTTAAAAGTTCTCATCATACACACAAAATATTTTGTAACTATGTGTGCTGACCGATGTCAACCAGACTTACTGTGGTGATCATTTTGTAATATATACAAATATAGAGTCGTTATGTTGTATACTTGAGACTAATATAATGCTATATGTCAATTATACCTCAATGTAGAAAAAAAAATTTTTAACATTTAAAAGAAAAAACAAACATGGGGAGGAAAAAGGGAGAGGGCTTTGTTTTTTTCCTGGGTAGCAACCAGCTCAGGGAAGAACTGATGAGAATGAGGAGTTCCCAAAGTAGAGAACAGAGAGGTTGTGTCATACTTTCTCTGTGCCACACTCCGGGATTCCCTCCACTTCCTTTACTCTCAACACACCCCAGCCTAACCCCTTCTTCAGCCTCATCCCTGGCCACTCCGTACCACAGCCCAGTTAACTCTAACCTTCCCCAAAGCCGCCCCACCTACCACTGTCCTGCAGCACATCATGCACGTTGCTGCCATCACACCTTTGCCTGTGTGCTCTATCAGAAATGCCCTTCCCCCCTCTGCCTGCCGAGAAAACTCGTACTAATCCTGTAAGGCCCCACCAGCCCTTCCATTCAATAAAATGGCTGCCTCGTGTGTATCCTTTAGCTCTTTATTCTGTGTGTTTTATACTACTTACTATATCCTATTATTCTTAGCTGTTTAATAGTCTGTCTCCCCTACTAACTTATATGCTCCTTCAGGGCATGTTTCCAATCTTAACGGGGACTTCCCTGGTGGCACAGTGGTTGAGAGTCCGCCTGCCGATGCAGGTTCGTGCCCCGGTCCGGGAAGATCTCACATGCCGCGGAGCAACTAGTCCCGTGAGCCACAACTACTGAGCCTTTGTGTCTGGAGCCTGTGCTCCGCAACGGTAGAGGCCACAACAGTGAGAGGCCCGCGTACTGCAAAAAAAAAAATCTTAACGGACAGAGCTGACCTACGAGAATCCACACAATGGACTTCCCGGGTGGCGCAGTGGTTGAGAATCTGCCTGCCAATGCAGGGGACATGGGTTCGAGTCCTGGTCTGGGAAGATCCCACATGGCATGGAGCAACTAGGCCCGTGAGCCACAACTATTGAGCCTGCGCGTCTGGAGCCCGTGCTCCGCAACAAGAGAGGCCGCGACAGTGAAAGGCCCGCGTGTCGCGATGAAGAGTGGCCCCCGCTTGCCGCAACTAGAGAAAGCCCTCACACAGAAACGAAGACCCAACACAGCCAAATATAAATAAATTAATTAATTAATTAAAAAAAAAAGAATCCACACAATGAGAGCATGATTAGCATTCCAGTATCAGAAACTGCAGCAATAAAGGCATTAGAGAATATGGTTTAGTTAAAAGTATAGTTCTCTACTGAGACCAAATCCCAAACATTAGCCACTCAGTATAATACCTGGGAATGAATGGAGACCTTTGCAATGCCTTCTTCTGAAAGTCATTTCATCCGCCTGGAATTATCCTGCCTGAGCTACAGAAGCCCAGCTACATCCCCTTTCTGAAAAAGGAGTCTACCCACCACTCATTGTCTGAGATTGCTTTTCAATAACACACCTCCCTGTAACAAACCAAGCACTGTGCACGCTCTGTGAGAGAAAATGTCACATGGCATGAGTCCACAACATACACTGAGGTCTGTTCAGAATTGGTGCCCTTTTTATCAGTGTGGTGGGCAAGTGTTTATCTGTTAGGTCTCTTGGTTGGTTAGTATCATGATTCTTTGCCAGAACAAAGGGATCTATATTCCTAATGAATAAGGATTAAAAATAAATGTCACTGGAATAAGTTACTTCTCAAAAATTGTTTCCAGATCTTCCCATTAATTCTGGCTCCCTTGCCTGAGGTCATCAGCTCTTGCACGTTTATAAATCTCATCTCTAGCACCACAAGTGGGTCTGCAACACTATCAGGCAGGTCTGGGTCGTACACTGTTTTGATTGTGCCATATTTTGCTGTTATCATATCAATCTCCAGTTTAGGAGTTTAAAAACTTGGGGAAATCAGGGGAAGGGACAGGTAGGTAAAGCAAAGACAGAAGAATTGAAAGAAATAAGAGAAAGTAAAATTACAATGCCCAAAATATGCAATAGATCGACAGAATTTGGAGGTTAAAATAAGAGTAAAGGGAAATGCTATTATCTAAACCAAAACATTTATCTCTGATTATAAGGACTCTGAGATATTCTCAGATACATATATAGTTTTTAATGACAAAAGGAAACATTAATCCCAATAAATTGTTCTATTTTTGTAAGTAAGATGACACTGGATAGAAATACCTACATATCATTTTAATGTAAAATGATACATGAACTGAACAAATTAAAATTTTTACGGAAACATTAAAATTTAGTTTTTCAGTTTACTATTACAATACAGCACTGATGTGTTCTGCTGAGTGTCAGAATTTAAAAAATAGGCAAAGCATTTATGAATTAAGTCGTTGTAATGTGGTGGTGGGGAAAAAAAAAGCTGATTTCCTTATAGTTAAAAATAGAGTGAAAGGAGAGAGGGCGGAGAACAGTGGAAGGCGTGTCTAGGAGGACAGATGGGAGTGTTCCTTAACTGATCTCTGAGGCCAGGCTCAGGCTTGGACCCTGTTCTGGGGCAGCAAGGACTGATCAGCGATGGGAAACTCAAGGGCAGTGAACAGCCAGCGGCGAGATCATCTCAGAATGCAGTGGCAGATGCTGGACCAGGAATCCCTCCTGGGAGGGACAGGATGGGGCCCAGGAGGGAAGAGGGGCTGAGGGTTCCCTCAGAGCCTCTTTACTCCTTTCTCTCCATTGCTATTCAGCGCTTCTCCCTCCCTTCTCACTGCCTCCTCTCGTTTGATTTTCCCTTTTCCGCCCACTCACCCCTCTCCATTCATCTTCCTTTGCTCTTTCCCTCTTCTTAACTTTCTCTTTCCACAGTCCATTTTCCTTCCCTCTACCATCTCTCCTTTCCCTCCTTTGCTCTCTCCCTTTCCACAGCTACAGTCCAACATACTTTTCCATCAGGGAAGACATGGGTGGTGGGGTCAGGAAGGTCCTCATTTGAAGCCTGGCTTCCCCAATAACTATGATCCTAGTGGGCTTGTCGGGTTGGGGACCGCAGAACTAATAGCTGCTCCCTCTTTGGAGTGTTGACCCCATGTCTGGCATTCATGCAGCACGTTTGCGGGCATTAACGGAATTCATCCTCACAATCATTCGTGAAGGGTCTGATCTTATCACCTCCATTTAACCAGAGGAAACAGAGACCTAGAAATGTTCAGCAACTGGCCCGATGTCACAGGAGGGAAGAGAGCAGGGATCTGAGCCTAGGGCCCCGGCCTTTTCATCAGCAGGCATCACCCATAGAGAGGTGGTGGGGTGTCCAGAACAGAGTCTGGCCTCGGCGCACTGGATATGCTTCCAAAAAGGGCTGTTCCTTTCTCTTCCCTGCTTAATGTCCTTTCATCACATCTGACAGAAAATATATCTGTTTTTTAAAGTAAAACTTTATATAAAAGGTTCAGCAAATATAGTATTCATTTGTTTAAAGCCCTATTATATAGTTTATTGTGGTGGGTTAGTGGGGATATCATTAGGTACTTGCTATCACCCTTTCATCTGGCCAAAGCTGTTCCTCTGGCACCGATGTGTGCTGAGGTTACAGCTGGACTGAAGCCATGCTACTGTCACTTGTGTTTTTGAAACCAGAGCACATACATGAAAAAAACAATTCGCGGGAACACCCTGGCGATCCACTGGTTAGGACTCTGCACTCTCACTGCCGAGGGCCCGAGTTTGATCCCTGGTCACGGAACTAAGACCCCACAAGCTTCGCAGCACAAGCCACACACACACACACACACACACACACACAAATTGCAACACACATACTTTGTATGAAGAAATTTGGAACATTTTAAAAAACACCTTTCCTTAAACTGAAAAATGCTTTTTGTGATTAATAAAGTAATATAATTTAAAAATTTAGGGGGCTTCCCTGGTGGCACAGTGGTTGAGAGTCTGCCTGCCGATGCAGGGGACACGGGTTTGTGCCCCGGTCCGGGAAGATCCCACATGCCGCGGAGTGGCTGGGCCTGTGAGCCATGGCCGCTGAGCCTGCGCGTCCGGAGCCTGTGCTCCGCAATGGGAGAAGCCACAACAGTGAGAGGCCCGCGTACCGCAAAAAAAAAAAAAAAAAAAAAAGTAAAAATTTAGGCTCTACATAAAGGTATGAAGAATAAATTGAAAATCACCACTCAGAGAGTGCTGATATTTACATCAATTTACCTTGTTTTAAGATCTCTCTTCAGGATACATATAATTTTCCTTTATGAAAAAAAATGAAATCCTACTGTATACTATGTGTACCCTGCATTTCCTAAATAACACTATATCCTGAACGTCTTTCTATCAATATATAAAGATACATACCACAATTTTTAATGCCTGCATAATATTCCATTAAATGGACCTATCATACTCGTTAGGCAGCCCCTGACTGATGGATATCTACACTGAAATACTATTTATAATCCAGGTTTAGTTCAACTTTTTGGTCTCTTGTTTTCCTTTTCTTTCCTTTGTTCTACAAAATGACACAGGTAGTATAAAAAGTCAGTGGGGCAGATTGCAAGCTACTTTCAAAACTGAAGTTAAGGTGAGACACTGACAACGAAACCTAAAGAATCAAGAAGGGATGAAATCAGCAGATCTGTAAGAACAACCCAGATACTGCCAATACGCCCAACGGAAACAAGGCAAACAGTCATCACACCTGTGCTTACTGGCTCACTGTCAGTCTTTGGCTCTATACTGTGAGCTCCATGAGGAGCTGTACTGTCCACAGCTCAGTCCCAAGCACCTGGCACACAGCTGATCAATAAGTGTTTGCTGGATGAATGAATCTCAAGGATAGATGACTACAATGAAGTCATTTCAAAATGCTGAATTTAATCAACTGAATTATATTCCAACTAGAAAATTAATGGGCAACCAGAAAGGGAGCTGGGACACACAGCATGTCTAGTAAAAGCAGAGTATGGAGAGGCAAAGTTGATCACTGTTTCCAAGAACCTAGGAAACTGGGGTAGCAGGAAGAACCCTGTTATGGAGAGGGATGCATGAAGCTGTCAGGGCTCAATGACACCGGCCACTAAGATGATCCTGTCGCTCCTCTTGCCTGAGCCCGCACTCACCAAGCACATCATTTAGCTTCCCATGTGGATGTGCACAAAAGGAGAAAACACGGGAATCAGCAAACTCGAGCCCCAGGCTAACTGCCAGCTTCTCTTCTCATCATGAATTAATACTCTGACGTGACACCTCTGTTGAGAACTGGACTTGGGTAAGTCAGTCTTCTGAAATCTGAAAGTCGCTGACTGCCCTAACAGTGCTGAATATTTAAACCATGACACTGAAACATGGTACCTATTGTGAAGACCAGATTCCTGCAGAGGTGGCCCCCATGCTCCTAACCTCCGGGAATTCATACCTGTGTAAACCCCTCCCCTGACTGTGGTGGGACCTGGGACTTGCTCCTAACCAACAGAATACAGCAGAGACCAGCCAAGTGGCAGTCACCTGGACCCCGTCGGTAGGTGCAGTCAGCTGGCACTCTGACACCAAATTATATAGGGTACACTTCTGATTACTGGGAAGAGAATATTTATTTCATAATCTAACTTTTAAGTCATTTAATAGATATCTAAACGGTTGTGTTAGAAAAATCTCAAAAGGATATTGTAGAAGGACTTCCCGGGTGGCACAGGGGTTAAGAATCTGCCTGCTAATGCAGGGGACATGGGTTCGAGCCCTGGTCGGGAAGATCCCACATGCCGCAGAGCAACGAAGCCTGTGCGCCACAACTACTGAGCCTGCTCTCTACAGCCCGTGAGCCACAACTACTGAGCCTGCGTGCCACAACTACTGAGCCTGCGTGCCACAATTACTGAAGCCCGCACACCTAGAGCCCGTGCTCCACAACAAGAGAAGCCACCACAATGAGAAGCCCGCACAATGCAATGAACAGTAGCCCCTGCTCACCACAACTAGAGAAAGCCCGCACGCAGCAATGAAGACCCAACGCAGCCAAAAATAAATAAAATTTAAAAATAAAAAATGTTTTAAAAAGGATATTATAGAAAGAATAAGAAATTTAACAGTTTTTTTCCTAACACTGGCTCTGTTCTGGCCAGTGGAAGAAAATTATAAAATAAATCTAATTTGCTGCAAGAGATAAAAACACGATACCAATTTATCCCATCAGATTGGCAGACTGAGTATAGACAGAAGCACATGTGGGACAATGGGAACACCAGGTGGGAATGTGAAGTACCACCACTTTGGAAAGTAATCTTCAATATCTAGTAAAGCTGAAGATGCACAAACCTCATGACCCAATAATTCCACTGCTAAGAAATACCCAAAAAGCTTCTCACACATGTCCACAGGAGACCTTTAGAAGAGTACTTAAGGCAGCACTGTTTTCTAAGAGCAAAAAAGTGGGCAGAGAGGGGGTACTGAACACCCATCATTAGGCAAATGGATGGATAAACTGTGATATATTCATGCAGTGAAAGAACAAACAGTTGTGGAAATAACTGGATTAGAATTACAAGTCCCAACACGAACGACTCTCACAAATACATTAAGTAAAAAAGCAAGCTGAAGAAGGGTATGGACACTATGATGATATTTTCATAAAAGTTTAAAATATGCCAAATAATATGCCAAATCTCTAATATCTAAAGACGAACGTAGAAATGACAAACACCAAATCAACGTTATATTCATCTCTGAGTGGGAGACAGAGGACTACAGGGGGCTTCAACTAAATGCATACTGTTTTTACTTCTTCTATTTATTTTTCATTATATCATCAAAAAAATAAGAAAATCACTTCTTCCTGCCCTCACTTAAAAAAAACCCAAATCTGGGCTTCCCTGGTGGCACAGTGGTTGAGAGTCCGCCTGCCGATGCAGGGGACACGGGTTCGTGCCCCGGTCCGGGAAGATCCCACATGCCGTGGAGCGGCTGGGCCCGTGAGCCATGGCCGCTGAGCCTGTGCGTCCGGAGCCTGTGCTCCGCAACGGGAGAGGCCACAACAGTGAGAGGCCCGCGTACCGCAAAAAAAAAAAAAAAATCCCAAATCTGCAAAGACCATGAGCTTGAAGGGAGTCAAACTGTTAGTCCCTCAGGACATGCACAGAACTCAATCTTGCCCTGTACATTCTGGGGACCACCAAATTAGGATTACAGGGCAACAGTAACTAATCTCCATCAAATCTCTACCCTTCACGCCTTTTTTCATACTGAATATGTGATCTTATCTAGATGTCAACATTTTCTATAAATGGTTATTGGTTAAATGTCCAACAATAAAAGAGTAGTTAATT
Source organism: Hyperoodon ampullatus (assembly GCF_949752795.1). Classification (NCBI taxonomy): domain Eukaryota; kingdom Metazoa; phylum Chordata; class Mammalia; order Artiodactyla; family Ziphiidae; genus Hyperoodon; species Hyperoodon ampullatus. The sequence continues at coordinate 49,896,148 of NC_136916.1, read as the reverse complement.
AAAACATGGCACATCCACTCAAAAGGATATCAATAGCTCTTTAAAATAGTGGTTACAAAGAGTATGAAGTAACATAGAAAATATTTACTAGCTATGTTACTTTTTTTTTTTTTTTTTAAGAACAAGATTTGAAACTGGATTTTCAGTACTATATAGAACCATAACCAGGGCCTGGGAACAGAGCTTTGCCCTGTGGCACAATTTAGGTGGTGCAAACATTTTATGAGCTTAGAGGACCCTTCAAATGTTTAAGTTCGGGCTTCCCTGGTGGCATGCACAGTGGTTGGGAATCCGCCTGCCAATGCAGGGGACACGGGTTCAATCCCTGGTCCGGGAAGATCCCACATGCTGCGGAGCAACTAAGCCCGTGCGCTACAACTACTGAGGCTGCGCTCTAGAGCCCGCGAGCCACAACTACTGAGCCTGAGTGCCACAACTGCTGAGGCCCGCGTACCTAGAGCCTGTGCTCCGCAACAAGAGAAGCCACCGCGATGAGAAGCCTGTGCACCGCAACTAAGAGCAGCCCCCACTCGTTGCAAATAGAGAAACCCGCGTGCAGCAACAAAGACCCAATGCAGCCAAAAAATAAATAAATTAATTTTAAAAAATGTTTAAGTTCTACCCCTGCCATCTTCCTCTCCAAGGTGGGGAGCTTGCCCGACCCTGGGCCAGCAGAGATGGATGAGTTATCAAGGACAAGCCCCTCTGTGTGCATAGGCCACCCTCACCTGCCTTCATCCTTCTCCCATCTGACCACCAGGGGCCCCTCTCTGCAGGAATGCATGCTCCCTTGACTTGTGGCTACCTTCAATGCTACTTCCCTACCCCACCCCTGCATCAAATCGCTAAGATTGTTCTATAGTGTGAAGAGCCGGTATCTGCGTAAATGATGTGTTTTCAGTACTAAGGGGAGGAAGAGGGCTGTGCAACTGAGGCCAGGGATGACTAATTCAAAAGCCAAAGCCTTGATAAGAAGGTCAAAGAAGGACCACTGGTAAGAGCAGGAACTTTCCATAAATTAATAACAGGGCTCAGCCTGGGGGAGTGCCTCCGAATTAGGTACAAAGGAAATGAAACAGCATAAATAAGCACACCCTGTCTCCTTCTTAAGAGGCAGTTCCCCCCTCCCTATATCTGGCCGGAATTTTGGAGAAGGGATGAGCCATCTTTATGAGGCAGAAGATAGATGGGCGCCTGGGCCAGACAGCTGGTGTCTGTCAAGTGGAGTAAAACTGAAGCTTTGCTCTCACCCAGACACTCCAAGGACAAAGCTTGTGGCAGAAGCTGAGTTCTGCTAAAGTAAAGAGATAAGGTGCCCACTGCTGAGGTCAAGGAAAACTTCTCTGTCTGCACATGCGCAGGAAGGCGCCTTGGGGGTCAAAAAGGGAGGAGGTGTCACCCCATCATAAGTGTGGAATGCACCCACAGCCCTCTGCAGAGGGACCCATCTTAGCAAAAAGTTGCGCACACACCTTGGGGAGGGTCCTAGGACCAGTCAGGTGTGAAAAAAGAAACGAGATAATTGGACAAATGTAAACAAAGACCGGAAGGGCTGTCCCCTGTAAGTGATTTAAATCCCCTCTTCACTGTACTCCTCATCCGGGACTCCCACACTCCCCTCCAGGTGTGTATTTCTGCCTGGCTTCTCACTTACTGTGCTCCTCCGCCTCGTTAGAGAGGACCTCCGTACCCTTTCTCCCTGGGTGTGTATTTCTGCCTTGCTTCTGTCTTAAATAAACAAACTGCTTCTCTGTGTGCTCTCCCATACGTTGTGCTGTGTCTTTAATAATACACTTTGTACCTGTTTTTACAGTTTTTGCCTCCTTGAAACATTCTTGCTTTCAAACGGGGGAAAGAGCTAGGGCCAATTTGCTTCTAGCCTCTAGCCCCTGGTGGACTAGCAGCTAGGATTCCTGGTTTTCATCCAGGCTACCCAGGTTCAATTGCTGGGCAGGGAACTAAGATCTCTCTTCAGGACCGCTCCCTGCTGTCCCTCCGAGATCACTTACTAGAAATATATTGGGCTAGCATATTTTGGGATGTAGATGGCATTATGGTTATGAGGTGGATCTGAGGGAAATCAGGGTAAGTCTCCAAAGGAAGGAATGTTATAAGGACTTACACAGCCTCTACGACGTTGGGCATCTTCACAACAAAACGTCCCTCTCTGGATGCATTAGGTCAACGGCAAATGAAACTTACCTGACACAGCCTGATATTTTTTTTCAATAGCACATTACCCCAGCAACCCACAAATCCCTCAGCCATCCTGGAGAGAGTGTGGCAGGGGTTCCTGTGCTAGAAGTACTATTATAATAATATTTTTTTAAACAGTGGAAAGAAATAAATCAGAACAATGGCCCTGGGTACACCTCTATTCTACTTTTCCGTCTCTTCAAAATACTTCAATGAGTATGCTATTTTCAAGACAAAAATTTAAGTGAAAACTTCTTGCATAAAAGAATGAACCATTGAGAAAAGACACACAAACAAACAGAAAATGCAGAAATTGCCCATTTCTAGCTATCAAAAGCAGAGACACGACTGATTCTGGGTGTAAAAGAGTCAATGGCTCAGTTAAAGTAAGTTTGCTGTTAAGTTTTGTTTTACCGTGGTTAAAAACATATAACATAAAATTGACCACCTTAAACATTTTTAAGTTTAGAGTATAGTATTAACTACATGCACATTGTGGTACAACAGATCTCCAGAACATTTTCATCTTCCAAAACTGAAACTCTGTATGGACTTAACAACTCCCAGTTTGCTAATCTGTACCCATTCCCAGTGGGTACATAATGAGGCTTGAGCCCAGGACCCTCGTTAAAGCCCCCATGGAGCCCTGGATTGCCCTTATATCAGGCTCGGGGCTGCCATCAGCGGGAGCCACCAGCACAGCATTCCAAACAGCTTCGGCTCCAGGGAGAGTGTGAGTCCTTCCCCCACCCCGCCACCAACAGGGCCCCAAGGCAGATATTTCCAATCGCTTTTGTGGAAATGGCCTTCAATCCACCTTGCAAGACTTGTGTCCTTTCTGCTCCACACTAGTGCATTCACCAGGGGAATTCTGTTGATGGTAGAAAGGTGAAGCGTGGCTGTATTTCTGACCCATACGAAAACGAACTTCAAAATGTTCAAATCATTTACAGTGGCCTTGCAGTCAGGGCAGGGACTGCTGCATAACTGATGGGATCCTGTAAATCTGCAACATACATGTGGCCTCCGACAGGTCCAGATGGATTCACGAGTGGACTGAAATCATCGGGACCCCTGGAACCCAAGGAGTGGCCACCGATGTTGCTCTTATCCACTCTGCACAGCTTGGAATGATGCTAACATTTTTAGGAGAATCCCTGCAAAAACAGATTGGTTTCTGTTCCCATCTATTAATAACAGCTATTTTGAAATGCTATTTAAATCTTCTATTGTTAATTTGAACTTTTCGTGGGTTCTGTCTCCCCAGCTGAGCTGTGGTGGGGCGGCAGGGACTACACACCACGTGGATCTGTAACCCCCCTGAGACGGGCACAGTGCCCCTTCACAGATGCTCGTAAACATTGGTTCATTTGCTCGTTCTACTTTGGTAAGGCCCGTCATTTTAATTAGTGACTGGCTCTGCCCAAATGACATATCGATTGCTGACTCAAGGTGCCTTCCAGCCGTGAGCTCTGCTTCAGGCTGCCCTGCAGTGAGCACGGGCGCTCACCCATGCCTGCACCCACACGAGAAGTGTGTTCGTATTACCTTTAGGGTGTTTTATTATGATCCACAGCTATATTTGGCAACTTTTCTTTCTAGCATTAGAGAAGACACATTACCAAATGTTAAAAAAGGAATCTGCCGAATGCACCAGCTAGAACAGAAAAAGTATTATTAAAAACCTGCGTAAACTCTCTCCCTCCCAAACTACCTACACCCCCGATGCATCCAGGATAGTACAGAGGAGGGGAAGGCATGACTTTGTATACTCACGCGGACACAATGCTAGTCGTGACTTTTGGGTTCATACCCGACACCAGTCTTTGGCTGAAAAGCTAAGGATTTGGGCTGGGAAGAAAGATCCAGCCTCCTGTCTCTGCCCTTTTCCTCATACATGGCGGGAGGGGCCTGGACTTCCCTGTCGAACACAGGAGTCTGTAAGAGACTCTTTTATCTGGAGTAACGACTTGAGTTCAGCCCATTAATATTATAACTATTTTAGGGCAGGGGAGGCCTCCTGAGCTCTTCTAGAGATAATTAAAAACGGGGGAAAAAAAGAAATCTGAAATAAACAAAAAACAAGCTGAAGGCACCAGGGGTTTCTGAATAACATCTTCCCGGTTAAACAATTTTAAGAATTCCATAACGCAAAAGCAACCCCCCTCATTCTCTCCCACATAAACACGCTTGTTATTTCAGCCCCACTCAGCTGAGCAGCAGAATCTCTTGCCTTCACTTCGGCAGCTACTTTGTCCAGAGATGTCACTGGCACAAAAGCATTCTCAGGAGAGAAAAAAGGCTGACCGTAGCCAGCAAGTGCAGGCACCCCTCAAGGAGGAATAACCTCAACAACTCACCACCCTGCGGTCAGATTGCTGACCTCAAGCACCAGTTTTGCCTTAACAGACTAAAAACTTCAGCCCTTTTGATGTTTATCAGCATGTTCCCAGTAACTCTCTTGCTGTAGCAGAAAGGTAATCAAAGAAACCATTTTATTATCACTGATGACTACGTTTTTCTAATACCAAGATCTACTGACCCTCGTTGGCGGGGAGGGGGGGGAATCAAAAAAAAGCGCACCAAGTAGTACAAAGCCATTGTTTTATCCTTTTTTCACCTGCTTTTAGGTTAAACACCTATGGGACATGAAACCACATCCAAGAAGTCAAGAAATAAAATAATCAATCTAGGGAGAAGGAGGAACATAGAAGAATTATTAAGAGAAAGGAACAGGCAGAAAGAGTGAAATAAGGAAGAGGAGAAAGAGTGAAGGGAGCATGGAGGAACGGCGGCAGTGCTGACGGGAGCAGAGAGAGAGTCGGGGTGACAATGGAGAGGAGAGAACAGGTGGCTGAGGGCTCGAAGGGAGGATGTGAGCCTGAGAAACTGCTCACACATTCAGCTGCTCACTTGGGGTGTGAAGAAATAGATGGGCCATTTTTTAATATGCTGTTAGGTTTCTCTCTCTTTTTAAAAAATCCAACCTGCCCTTTCTTTGTCTTGACACATATACACAAAGTTAAGATGTCATGGAGGGGAAAATCATTTATTCCACTTAACAACATGGAAATACCTTTCTGAATTACATATCGTTTTGCTAACAGGCCCTATTTTGAACCAACACCTACCTGACCCTCAGAGTAAAGCACGGGTCTCACGCCTACCACCACGTACGGCACGCTAGCAGACAACTCTAAGGTCAGCCTGCGCATACGCTTAATGATTTTAATCAAGTCGTTTAGTCCAGTCAACAAATATTCACTGAGCCTCTGCAGTGCTGAATAAGACACAGCTCCCGCACTCAGGAGCTTCGACTCAATAGGGAACTAGAAGAGACAAGCCACCGTGCAAGAGTGAAGAGGCTGGTACGTGCCAAGTGGTGGTAGTGAAGTGGCTGGTACGTGCCAAGCCAGGCACGGCCTCCAGGAAGGGGCAGGATCAGTTTGAACTGGGCCAGCAGGAAATGCATTTGAGAAGCAGCCATTTGAGTGGGCTATTCAAAGGGGTGGGTCAAGTAAACGCAGGACAGCTTGAGCAAGGGTGGAAGGAGGACAGAGCAGAGGAAGTACTGACCAGTGAAAATTACCGCATACACGGATTCCTGCTGGGAAGCCATGATAAACAGTTTCCAGGACCATGCGCGGAGGCCTTGAACCCACAACAGGAGAGACAGGAGGAATGGAAAGGAAGGGACAAATTGAAGGAGACTGTGCAGAGAGCACTGTAACACTCAACAGCCAACTGGATGTAGGAGTGTGAAGAGGAGAAAAGTCAGAATAACCCAAGAGAGCAAAAGCAGGTCATAGAGAGGATGATGACAGCACGAAAATCATGACAGATGCACCGAGAGGGACATGATGTCTCTCTCCCCTGTGGGATGCTTTCCTGATGATGGATAACCTGGACCTACCCCGAGAAAACTCCAGACAAACCCAAGTTAAAGGGTATTCTACAAAATAACCAGCCTCGCCCTTCCAACGTGTCAAGGTTATGAAAGACAAAGAATGACTGAGGAACTGTCCAGAATAAAGGAAGTTAATGCGGCAAGACAACTAGCAAAGTACAAGACCCTGGACCTGGATCCTGGACCAGGAAGAGGCTTTTTTTTTTTCTTTAAGATTTTTTCCTTCTTTCACTCTAAAGAACACTATTAGGACTCTTGGTGACACCTGAATAAGGTTTGTAGATTGGATAATAGTACAGAATCAATGTCAATGTTTTGATTTTGATGTTTGTTATGAAAGAAAATGCCCTTGTATTTTTTAGGAAATATACACTAAAGTATTTGAGGGTGGAGGTAAAGGGGCATCATGTCCATAACTTACTCTGAAGGTTCAAAAAAAATCACAACACGTGTATGTGTGTGTGCGTGCATGTGTATGTGTGTGCGTGCGTGTGTGTGTAGAAAAAGAGAGCGAATGTGTGAGAAAGAAAAAGCAAGTGTGGTGAATAGTTATTATTTATAGAATTTGGATGAAAAGTATATAGAAATTATTTAAATGATTCTTGCAATTTTTCTGTAAATCTGAATTATTTCAAAATAAAAAGTTAACAGGGGAAAAAAGATTAAGGAAGCTAGGATGAAGAGCTGTTTAGAGACAAAAGAGCTGGGCTTCTGGGTATTAAATTCTGAATGGGATTCAGAAAGCTGGAAATGGAGGTTTGAAGGCGTCTGGGGGGGCTGAGTAAAACCTGGTTAAAAGCAGAGCTCGAAGGCAGATTGCCAGGGCTGCTCTCTCAGTTCGCTCCTTAACAACCAGCAGTAGTAACAATTGCTTAAGTTATTCTCATTTCTCTCTGCTTCAATTTCTTCACTCCATAACAGCAATGATAAGGCTATCTGCCTCACAGATGTGGAGCGAGGATTGAAGGACATGATACAAGCGAGGTGCCCCGTGAGGCACAAGGTAACTGTCCATTAGCGACTAATGTTGGCCCTGAGATGGGGTTGACGCTGGGAGAAGGGAGGAGGCCAGGTAAGAAAAAGGCCCAGGACAGGATCCCACTGAATCTCCTATTCAGAAGTCAGGAAGAGAAAGGAGATACTTGAGGTCTGAGTTGCCCCTGAAGAGCCAGTGACAAGGAGACGTGGAAAGAGAGAGGCTGGGGACAAGGGTGCCCGCCTGCAGCAGATGCGGGGCAGAGACCAAGGAGCAGGGAGACAGAGTACAGGCCTCAGCTCTGCAACCTGGACACCTCTGCTGGAACCCTATGCGACAGCAGTTTCAACAGAAAGGTGGGGCTGAGGCCAGAAGGAGTAAGTGGGCAGTCCGAGGCGGGAAACCTGAGGACAGTTCAACAGAGGAGCAGGGTGCAGAACTGCGCTGCCCAGTCCAGCAGCCATCAGCCCCAGGTGACTATTTCAATTGAATTTAAATTAATTGAAATTTTACAAAAATCAGAAATTTAGTTGCTCGGTCACACTTGCCACATTTCACATGCTCAGCAGTCACATCTGACTACTGGTGACTATATGGCTACTAGTGACCATACGGCTAGTGACCACCACGTTGGACAGCACAGATACAAAACAGTTCCATCACTGCAGACAGTTCTCTTGGATGGAGCTGGGACTCTAGCACCATTTCCTTTATTATGAGACGACGATTTGAATATAGGGTGGAGGGAGGGCTGCAGCAGAGTAGGCAGGGACCAAAGAAATTAGAGAAAGGGAATAACAAACGGAGCAAGTTCCCAAAAGAGGCAAGGAGGAAGGGGAAAAGTCCAGAGTGTGCAACACATGTGAGTTAATCTTGGGTAAGGGACTGATAGACATGTCCCTCCTCAGAGGAAGGAAATAAAGAAGGACAAAGATGGGTAATAAAGAATGCTTGGGGTGGTGAGGAGGGTACAGTGGGAACTAACATGAAAGCAGAAGGCAGTAAACTCCAATGTAAACATCCTTAATCTTGTGAATGAAAAAAGGCTGTCTCCAGAAAGGAAACTGACTGGAAGTTTAAGGAATGGAAAAGTCTGGCATAACCTCTAATAGAATGCAGCTGGGAGTTCATAAAAGATGGATTTTTTTTTTTTATAGAAAAGTAAGACCTAGGTGAAATTAGAGCTAGCGTAAGTTTACAGTGGAACCAGTGCAAATGTCTCTGGGATAACTTGGCAAACTGGGAGAAGGAAAAGCAGATGATGAGGGTGATTTTGGATTGAGGACTGGAATATGAGAAGTCCAACATGTTAAGACAAAGGATTCTGGGATTCTGGACAAAACCGAAATGGCTGGAACGTATACCCTCCAAGTAGATAAACAGAGACATAAAGGGATTGGAACAGTAAGTGATTAAGGGACCAGAGTCTTCAGTGACGGTTAGTCTGGTGCAGTAAGTGGGAAAGAATTGGTGAAGCAAACTGACATCCAAGTTCCAGATCTTGAAGGTGGAAAAAATTCCCATGACTAAACAAGTTCAAGAAGTGAGTGGCTGAAGTAAAGTAGAAACCAAGGCCATAGAAGTTGATGTTGAGGACCTTGATGAACTTCAAGATCAGTGAATTAATAGAGCCTCAACAGTGATGCCCAAGTCACCAGCAAGAGACAAGGTAGAGAACAGAACCAAGTTAGTTGTTGATGTTTGTTTCTTTTTGTTAATTTTTTTGTAGCATCAAGTGAAGTGATTCCCAAACCTGGGAGTACATCAGAATTATCTGGTGAACCCTCTCTTCCCTCCCCATCTTCCCTCCCCATCTTCCCTCCCCTTCTGTTTCCTTCTTTTTGGGTTTGTTTTTAAAATAAAAATGTTTAGGTCTTGCCCACCTGATGATCCTAATGTGGTATGTTTAGGAGAGTCTAAAGAGCTGCGTTTTTCAAAGTGCTCCAGGTGATTCTGAGGAGCCACCAGGTTTGGCAAGTACTGATTCAGAAGATAAGAAGGAGGGTATGGGGCACAAGCAGACAGCATGACGTGTAGCGAGAAGACTCTGTTAGGGCTGGGTTAATGGTCTGGAGCCAGCACTGAGAAGAAAGGGGAAGCCCAGTCCCTGCACCGGTTGGGATGGGAGAGGGCTGTTCTGAGGGAAGTTGTTCACTCAGGCTCTGGAGCTAGGGGAGGGACAGGTGATGGACTCAGCTGCAGCAAAATGAAGACAAAGGCATGTGGCTGCAGGATGTAAGAAACAAGAGACTGAAAGGCAGGTTGGAGACACACAGGTTAGCAGCCTGCAGGACAGGAGGCTGAACAGTTTGTTATTAAGGGATCCAAGTGTAATGAGGTGTGATTCATTAAAGGGTCTGTAGGGCTTAGTGGCTGGATTCTTGGGCAGTAAGGATTTTTCTATCTGAACGCTATCAGATTTCTAATATGTAAACCATTAAAGATTATTAAACCTTCGGGTAAACAAGCTTGCAGAAGCTTATTCATTAACATTGAAAAATCTGTCTTCCCAACCCACATTTTCATACAGATGAAATCAGACTGGAAAGAATATCAAGGTTTGCTTTGGAGCAGAAAGACAGATGGGGCAACCCCAAACCTGTGAGAGGGACAGGGCATTCCCTCCCTTCGCTCTCCCAGAAAGAGGGAAATTTATGAACTGAGAATACAGAAAGGGGCCCCAGCCAATGTTAAGAACAGAAGAGGTGACACAGATGACTGAGTCTCAGGAGCACTGCTACCCTCACCCGCCCCCCACATCCCCCAATGGGTAAATGCTAGGGATGTTTCTCAGTAAAGAACATATTTACTTTCACAAACCCAACTCATTTAAAGAACTCATTTAAAGAGCAAGCTACAAATGTTCGCCCCTGCTTCTGAGAGAGCTGCACTTCTGTAGGTTCAAATCTGCTTACTCCTATGAAATAATTTCTAACACTGACATACACAGACTTTAAGATGAGGGCGTGAGCGCAGCCAGGCACACACGCACGCGCGCGCACACACACAACCTCGTGCATATTGAAGAAATGACTCACTTCATTTGCTGCTGCCTGCCACTATTGGGTTTTGATTCTACCTGTTCAAATACAAAGTTTCCTATTAGATTAACTACAGGAAAGAACTCAGGAGTCTTAACCCTGGTTTTGTGCATGACTTTGGAGCACTGAAGAGGCTTTAACCTGGGCATCAGGAGAAGCCACTCTCTAATCAGCCACTGCTTTCTCTCCATAATCTTTCACAAAACGGTAACATATCTTACCACTTTGAGAGCCAATTAATGGAAACCCCTGGTAGAAGAAACAAGGCTAAGTCTCGTATGTCCTGTACCTGCAGTACTTGGGGGCCCCTTCTCAGCTCACCGTAAGACGTCACAACAGCACCCTGGAACTTCAAAGAACCCGAGCCCCTCCTTTTAAAGATGAGAAAGGGGTGGGGAGGGGGCAGAGAGGTGAACCCGCCCAAGGTCACTCTGCTCTGAGTAACGGGACGGCTGACTTGGCAATCTGTGCTCCACCCCAGCTCCCCCAAACAGTCCCTCGGGGCTTCTGCTGGCTTGCTAGCATGCAACCTCCCCCGGCCCCCGCAAAAATGCAACGCCAGTCGCGCTCGGTGCCCAACTTCATCCCTTCGCGTCAGCATGCAGTTAAACCCTCCGGCCGGCAGCAGGTCACATGGGCTACGCTCAGCTCTCTCTCCCCCGAGCCCGGCCCCCCGGCGGCCGCCCCAAGGTCACCGGCTGGCCCGGGGAGCTCCCGCCTCGGGCGACGGGAGACGGCAGGGCGGGGGCCTGGGGCGCGGCACTCACCGGCGCGGGGGGCGGGCGCGCCGCGGCTGCCCATGTCCTCGCAGGCGCGGCTGGGTGCGGCGGCCGCTGGCGCTGGCTGTGCTAGGCGCCCGGCTGCGGGCCCGCGCCGCGGGGAGCGCCGTCCAATCAGCGCGCGCTTGCCGCCTGGCCCGGCGCGCGGCCCGGCCGGGTTCGCGGCTCCTGGGGGGCGCGAGCCGCCGCGCGCCGCCCGAGCGGCTTCCGGGCGCGTTGCCTGGACGCGGTTGCCGTGGCAGCCCGAGCTGGAGGCTTTCCCCGCGCCCGCGCCCAGCCCCGCGGCGCCGCCCCTCCTCCCTCCGCTTTCCCACACCCAAAATAGCCTCTCCTCCCGCTGCTGTTTCCCACCCAGCTCGCAGCCCAGCCGCTCGGAGTCGGCGGGCGGGGATTTCGCTTATTGGAAAATAAGTCCTCTTGTAGGGCTGGTTGACTTGAAGAGAGGGGTGTTGAAATGGTGCCTGATTAAGATAATAGCCATGGTGCCTGCCCTGTAATTCTCTTCAGAGCCCTAACATCCGTTATTTACCAAACCTCTTTCCCACAGAAAGCGTTATTATCTACCCCCACCCCCTTCCAAATCGAGGAGAAGTTATTTTATGAGGCCACCGTCTGGGAAACAGCTTGTGCGTTGACGCCCCACCTGTGCAGCGGAACTAACTAACCCTCGAGGCGGCCAAGTGTCATCTAATGAATCACCTTGACACCGGCCACTGGGACCAAGGATCCGGTCTCATGGCAGCAGGCACGACGCAAGAAAGAAAGAACTGCTACCACCCCTCTTCTTCACATCCCTTCCTCCTCCCTTCTGCCTCACCCGCCTCCTAGGGCGTCCTAACTCTTTGCACCTTCCTCTCAATGTGCATTCTGAGCAGGATGCACACGCCGATCCACTCAGAAATTTGCTTCCTCTCTGTGGGCGGGATTTAAGCAGAGTTGGGGACCCCCACCTACGCCCACCTCCAGTTCATACCTCTTTCGTGTCGCTAGTATTTACCCAGGAAGGGTGTTCCTATCCGTCTCCTCCACCAGCCACAGCCTCTCCAACCCAGGGAAAGGGGGAACTTGGTAGAAAGACCCTGGGCTGTGGAGTCAGGCTGAGTTGTTCTGGAGTCCTCTCTCCAGCAGTTACTTCTATGTGGTCTTGGATATTCTGTTTCCATACCTATAAAACGGGATAATATTCCCACAAAGGGCTAACGCATCCATAACATTCAGTGAACAATGCTTATTGGATGCGTGTCAAATTCTAGAAACTGTGCACACACAATGGTGAAAAAGAAAAAGAGACACGAATCTCTGCTCTCATAGAGCTTACAGCCGGAAACACATCAATCAAATAACCACAGACAGCATGAAACTGACATTGTGATAAGAAGAGTGCATGACCTTGAGAACTGTGGTGTGGAGATCTGACCTAGGAGCAACCCTTTAGCTCAGTGATTATTCTTTCCTTTTTTCCCTTTGATTCCCACTGCCTGGCACATGATACGCACTCAGTAAATGTATATGGAATTGAATCCTATGTCATCCTGATAACAGTATCGCTCAGTTTCCCACTGACTTTCTCTCACTGAAAATATATTTGAAACATACATAACTCTCTGCTATGTCTGGAAAGACGTGCAGGTCTTACGGGAAAGTACTCATTCAAACCCAGAGCCCACCATCAAGAGTCCCAAGAAAGGTTCAAAATGTTTCTTGCCTGTCCCCATTGGGTTGCCTTCCAGAGTGTAAGGTGTGCATCTCAGATGGGCACATGAAAGTCCCCTCTGCCTCATTTCTCCCAACCCCCACCCTTACTATTCCACTCTCTCCCCTGGTCCCAGCTCCATTCTGCCACTCCCCCTTGATTCAGAGCTGCAGGGCACCCATTCCTGGCTTCCTAGGAGAATGGCAGCAATCCTTATAATCCTCAGAGTAGAGCATTTGTAAAACAGAGGAAACTCCCTCCTGTACTTCTGCTGGCCTTCAAAGCATAACTTTATGCTGTAATTGCCACAAGACTCCATCACTCTCAAGGGTAGAGAAGAAGAGGACCTGGTAAATGAGGGCCCTTGCTACGTATATACACCATTTCATTCTGGCTGACTTTAATTTCCTTTTAAAAAATCATATTGGGCCTCCCTGGTGGCGCAGTGGTTGAGAGTCCGCCTGCCGATGCAGGGGATACGGGTTCGTGCCCCGGTCTGGGAGGATCCCATATGCCGCGGAGCGGCTGGGCCCGTGAGCCATGGCTGCTGAGCCTGCGCATCCGGAGCCTGTGCTCCGCAACGGGAGAGGCCACAACAGTGAGAGGCCCGCGTACCACAAAAAAAAAAAAATAAATAAAAAAAATAAAAAATCATATCAATTAGCATAAATAGAATCCAAAATTTTAAAAGATTCATTAGTAAGAAGACAAATAATTGTAGCTCTTGCAAACTCTGAATTCCTCAACAGGAATCCTGAAGTTTCATAGTATAGTAGAGCCACGACTTCCCACTTCTGACCTTTTCTTCCCCCTGTTCAGGTGACATGTTTTGAATCCTGAGGAGACACAGTGCACAATGATTTAAGCCTACCTTAATTTTTTTCCAACTCAAACTATTTCTGTAGGATACATTTCAAAGAACTATCTGTTTTTCCAGAATTGTTTGATTGTGACTCATTACAGGAAATGGATTTTTTTTTGCATTACTTTAATTTAAAAGCTATGATGGATCACAAATTATTTAATACTGGCACAGATTAACAAAAAAAAGTTTCATCAAAGAGAGCAATTTTATAAACTTGATGGTTGTCATACTATTCAGCAACCAGTTATTAAATACAAATAACTAGTGCAGAGTATTTTGCTAGACGCGGTGGAAAATTTTTTTAAGTGATTTATGGCACAGCTGAGGGATTTTGTTTGTTTGTTTGTTTGTTGTTGTTGTTTGGCTGCACCACACTGCTCGTGGGATCTTATTTTCCTGACCATGGATCGAACCGGTGCCCCCTGCAATGGAAGCGTGTACTGGACCGCCAGTGAATTCCCACAGCTGAGTTCTGGTCCTACCTGTGTCTCAGCACCACCAAAAGTCACGAAGATATGATATGCGAGGCTTCTATGAGCCCAGTGAGCAGGCTCATCTAGGGAAAGGTCAAGGGACTGTATAGGTCAAAAGTGGTATTTGTAAAAAGGCTGGAAAGCAGGTAGACCAAGAATGTGGTGAGCCCTGCAGGGTGGTTAGCACTTTATCTCTAACTAAGGCTTGTTACTCAGTGGGGTGTCAAGATCCATTGTGAGGTGTGTCACACAGTGTTCTTCACCAATAATAAGGTGCTAAAAGATTGACCCACAAGCAATGGTCATATATAGGAACCAGAAAGAGGAAGAGGTTTCCCACAAAGGGAACAATGAGGAAGAATCAGAGATGTTAGGGACAACGTCAGAGAAGCTCCAGGTGGAAAGTTTGGTGACAACTTGGTGACAAGTCCCACAGAAGTCAAGAAAATTTAGTGAATAGAAGGTCACTGGTGACCTTCATGGGTATTTTTGAGTTATTGGACTGCTGTGGGTTAAGAAAAGACTGGCTGCCAGAGAAATGCAGGAGGAGGTGTGGGTCACTCTTTAGAGAAGTTTGGTAGTGCAGGGAAGGTGAGAAATAAGGTCAACAGAGAGGTTTTTAGTGCTAAGTGAACATTTTCAAGATAGGAGAAAATATGCTTTGCATTTATATGTGCTGTTGGAGTCATGAAGAAACGGAGAGCACAATACATCATTTTGCACTGACTAACTCAATCTAAATTCTGCCCCTAATTTCATCATCACCATATCCATTTCCTTTTAAAAAATCCTTCATCAAATAAGAGAAATCTTACATTGAACAAAGGTGGGGTTCTGACTGTGGGACATTATTCTCTTAATAATCAGTTAATAAAATATGTGTTATTCTTTATGACTTTTCTTTGGTGGTTTTCTTTGTTGATAATAGTAACATCTTAGAATTAAGGAAATCCCTTGTTTTTCTCTTTTATATGTAAAAATAATGGATTTTTCACATGTTTTGAGTAAACTGTAATTGACTGATCTGTTTTTGCTAATAATTTCCCTTCATGTGTTGGCTAATTCAAATATTATGTTTTGCTTATGAATTTGTTGGTATCTATCCATCTCACAAGGGTTTTTTAATTATAAGTAGGGCACAACCAGCAGGGAAGCATAAAATATTGGAAGACTCTTCCTAGTAGTGTAGTAGTGTTAACTTAGGAGGTGTTATCTATGTCTTAACTTAGGTAATTGCTGGTGTACATAGCAGGGCAAAGGCAGCCTGGGTTGTGTTGAAACAGCAAACAACTGAGCCTTAACATAATACTACTCACTAGAGAGTGAAATCTGGAATAAAGGAGGATTTATCCAAAGAGTTTGTGGCCAGAAGTTCTAGAATAACCTTATAATTAAACTGATTCATCCAAAACCCATTTCATTGGCAAGAGGAGGGAGCACTATAGAAAATTCCATTGCAGATTGATTTTTTTTTCAAACTGATGCAAAATATTTATTCCAAGTTAGTTATTTTATGCAGTAATTTTCCCCCTCAACAGACTTGTGATAACCACATCTTTTAAATCTGTAAATAATGTTATCAAAATAATCTTAATCTTTGAGATCTCACAGAAATGTATATTTTACAATCCACCCTGAATATCAAGGCTGCAAGAATAACACAACATTTCCTATATCCAAATATTTTACAGCTGTACCCAGAAAGAAAAAAAAAAGTGAAAAAACCATATATGCTGGGTTAAGGGCTAATGTTACCCGAGCAGCCAGAAATAAAATAAAATATCCAACTTGTTAGCATTAATTTAATACAGTTATAACTTCAATAGTCACTTTGTCATTGACAGTGATTGCTTGAGCACAGGGGTGAGTACCCCAAGGGCTGGTAGTAGAAGCTGCTGCTGCAGACCTGTGTCTCGTCCTCTCTGCCCTGCCAGCTCCCACCTGTGCATCGCGCCCCATATATACTGTGTGTATGTGTGTGTGTGTGTGTGTTTGTTTGTTTGTTTTGCGGTACGCGGGCCTCTCACTGTTGTGGCCTCTCCCATTGCGGAGCACAGGCTCTGGACACGCAGGCTCAGAGGCCACGGCTCACGGGCCCAGCCGCTCCGCGGCATGTGGGATCTT
This sequence comes from Hyperoodon ampullatus, assembly GCF_949752795.1. Classification (NCBI taxonomy): domain Eukaryota; kingdom Metazoa; phylum Chordata; class Mammalia; order Artiodactyla; family Ziphiidae; genus Hyperoodon; species Hyperoodon ampullatus. The sequence goes on along the minus strand of NC_136916.1, from coordinate 49,880,094 downwards.
CCCGGACTGGGGCACGAACCCGTGTCCCCTGCATCAGCAGGCGGACTCTCAACCACTGCGCCACCAGGGAAGCCCTGTGTGTGTGTTTTAAAAATCTTTCCCACCACACAAAGTTCTATTAAGCGGATAACAGGGAAGAACAACAACAAAAGGTAAACCAGCCAATCGCTCGCTCTCTCTTTGGGATATGATTATTTCCCTTGTGCATGAAGTATTTAACAACAACATAAGAAAGAGAAAAGGAAAAGAACGATTTCTTCTGTATAACCCCTAAACACACAAGCTGAGTTTACTGGGTCAGATTTAACAGTAAGCATTTATATGCCTACTTCCAGGCATCGTCATCAGATGTTTCACTGCTACTTGTTTCCGTGTCGTCTGAGTCCTCAAACTCTGTTTTACAAGTGTTTCTCCAAAGGGAGAACAGGCTAGAACTTTGGCTCTGCGAGAAGCCATTCTTCCCAAAGCCATTTCTTCTCAGCTCCTCTGTCTTCTTGTGGAACTCTCTGAGCTCATCCTCTGAGAGGGGAGGGCAATTCTCATCATTTTCAGGACACTCCTGTCATCCCATTGCTTTCAATAACCTGTGCTCTGCTTCCAAAGAGTGAGAGAGGACCTCCCCTTCATCTTCTACAGGGAGAGCAAGACCCTTCTGATGACAGCCTTCCTCTCCATTTTCTTTTGGTTCAGGTGTGCTGTTGTCCTCTGAATCCTCCAGCTTCTCAGTCTCTGCTCTCTGAGAAGTCTCCATTCCGGTCATCCTTCAGAGTCTTCAGGAACTCGCTCTTCCTGTCAGTAGTTCGGCAGGTCAGCTTGGTCAGACGAGAGGAGCTGATCTCAACTGGAGGAGTGGTGCTGGCGGGGACTCTCTTTGGGAGAGCTTAAAACTATACCACCAGCCAGCACTACTGGTTTGGTAACAGAGATTGGACTGGTAAAAGCAGACTCCCGGCTAGAGGCAAGGGATCCTGATTTGTGTTCCATTCTGTTAGCTTTCCACGCACTGGGCTTGGATGGAGGTGGTACAGGCTGAGGAACCAGGTTCTTATAGACACTTGGAACCATGGTTGACAATTTGTTTCCGTTTGCATGGTGAGATCCTGGTGAGGTGAATGCAGCAGAGAAGGCAGCAGCAGGATCTTCTTTGGAAACTTTTTTGATGACTAGCATTTTGGAGGGCTGCTTGGTACTAGGTGGGTTTTCCCACACTCCAGAAGGGGTCCCAATAGGTCTGCATGGCTGATTCTGTTTGCCAGCTTCTGGATTCAAAGAAGGAAAGTCGTCTTCTTCAAACTGCAACTCTCCCACCTTATCATCTTTCTTCTCTTCCCTAATCTCTGTAGCTGGCTTTTCCTGAAAGGCACAGCCTTTCCGGGAGTGGAAGCTGCCATTCCAGTGGCGATGGTTTCCTGTGCCACCCCACAATGCTGGCTCATGCCATCGTGACCTCGGGAAGAGCCATGCCAACCAGATAGGTTCCCTGTGATTCCAGCATATGCTCCCTTAGAGACACCAGAGTCCACGGAATCGTGGCGGAATAGGGAGGGCTGGTGTCAGGAATCTCCTGTCGTTCGTAGAGGTCCATTGTTAAAAAAGCCATCAGAGGAATTATGTCAACGACGGCTTACTCCAAGTCTACCATCTCCTCAGGGTAGGTGCTCTCCGTGTTTTTCAAAGGTGGCTGTAGGTGACTTAGCTGGCTGTGGTGTTGAGAAATTTAGCCAAGCAGGAACAAAGTCATGCTGCACCATTTAGGTCCAGTGTCTCTTTTCAACAAGGTGAGGCATCCAACCTCATGGCCAGGATCCCAGAGTGTAACCTCTGTGGTCCCATTTCCTGAACTCCTTGAGTCTGCCAGCTGGATTTCCACGAGGTTCTCTTGTTAAAAGAGTACTTAAAATTAGGCTGGCCAGCAGCACACCTTATGATGAAACACAAAGAAGCCAGGCTCTGTGTGGATCAATTTCTCAGTCCCCTCAATTGCTCATCTTAAACTATCTAGATCCTGACATGTTTCCAAAAGGGGAAAGGGGAAAAGGGAAGGGGGAGGGGAACATAAAAAGTATTTGTTACATTTAAAAAATAGGGGAGGGCTTCCCTGGTGGCGCAGTGGTTGAGAGTCCGTCTGTCGATGCAGGGGATACAGGTTCATGCCCCGGTCCGGGAAGATCCCACATGCCGCGGAGTGGCTGGGCCCGTGAGCCATGGCCGCTCAGCCTGCGCGTCCGGAGTCTGTGCTCCGCAGCGGGAGAGGCCGCAACAGTGAGAGGCCCGCGTACCAAAAAAAAAAAAAAAAAAAATAGGGGAAAGGGGAAAGAGCTATATTAATGTTCACCTCATTCACCTTCCTTGAGTGATGGCCCTACGATGTTGCTTAAATAGATAACACATGGACCTTTGCACACTGAATGCAAACACTGTTCATAAAAAGGTCATAGCTTAGAAAGACAGACGGACTTTTGTTTGGGCAAATAATGTCATTGAAGTGATAGATCAAAAATAAAACACTGAAGAGCTATAAAAGATCTTCTGAGCAGTCAACTCTAGTAACAAAACATCCACATTACAAAGCCCTTAATTTATAAATCTCATTATTCTTACACAGCTGCTAAAAATAGTGTGCAGGTAATTATTTATATTTGACTTATCCTTCAAAATCTAAGGACATGAGAAACCTTGTTTAAAAAAAAAAAATCAGACAGGAACTTGATATGCTTTTCCCTCAAAAGAAGAGCAGCTCTCAAGGCAAATTTCTTGGTATAAAGCTCTCAAATGTTTCTTCTATTTCTTTGGTCTTCACTATTTATAAATTCACAGCAAAATCAAAACAAGTAGAAAGATAGGGCTTAAGGAACAGTCATGGGGAAAGTTCCAAAGTGAGGTTTTCTTCTCTTCAGTTTTCTGTATTTCACTCGCTCTGCCTCTTCCTGAAGACTAAACTGAGTTAATGGAAGGTAATAAGAATCTTCTGCTTCAGTAGAGAAGTCACTTTGCATCCATTTCCATCATTATTCAATCATTTTAAAGTCCACGGGAATCTATCACTTTGGTTCCCTCCTTCCTTCACGTGCATGCGCCGTTAAGACTGCTGCACACTGATTTTGGAAAAAATGTTCCTTCCAGCAATTTCAGAAAATAGGCCAAATATATATATATATATATATATATATATACTGTATAGTCTTTAAGCTCTTCTGAAGTTTCATGCCACAATAGCTCAGTTCAGTATAGCTGAGAAAACAATCATGTTTATTTATCATGTATTAACCAGTCAGGACACCACAGTTTAGACAATGGAGCCCCACATAAGCTGACACTCTTGTTTTAGCTTCTCTGCCAAGTAGTACATTATTGGACAGTGATCCTCACAGGTACGAGAATTAAGAGACAACTTTCACTTCTGTTCAACAACAAAAAAGAAATGACAATACCCACTAAATAACAATACACACAACATACATGATACATTATACTGTGCCATTCCAAGCCACAGTGAAGTGAAGCAAAGGAAAAATCAGGACTATCAGTACTGCCCTTATTGAAATTTTTGATAGTTTGTTCTTCATGGATTTTTGGCACTAATTTCAATTTTTAAAGTATTGCATTAAAATATTATTTATCTTCATTACTGAGTTTTTTGGGCACCCCCTTAAATTTTGCACTTACGTGCCTTGCCTCACCTGGGCCCTGGCCCTGATGCTATAATAGCCAGTGTTTATGTGTCAGGCCCTGGGCTAAATGCTTTACCTATAGTATTTAATTTATTCCTTGCAAAAATCTGTGAGTAAAACTGAGGCTTAGAGACAATGCTATGGCTTGTCCAGGTCCCAAAGCTTTATGGCACTAGAAAGGATGAATACACAGATAAAGAATATAGAGGCTGGGCTTCCCTGGTGGCGCAGTGGTCGAGAGTCCGCCTGCCGATGCAGGGGACACGGGTTCGTGCCCTGGTCCGGGAAGATCCCACATGCCGCAGAGCGGCTGTGCCCGTGAGCCATGGACACTGAGAGCCTGCGCATCCAGAGCCTGTGCACCACAACGGGAGAGGCCACAACAGTGAGAGGCCTGCGTACCACAAGAAAAAAAAAAAAAGAAAAAAAAAAGAATATGGAGGCTTTGTTTGCATGTATGTTTCAGATAATTTATCTGTAGCTCACACCTTGGCAGATATGAGTCACAGATGAAGAGGCAGTTATTGTGTCTGATGTATAGTGTATAGCTAGAAAGCCTCCTGTTGGGATTTGCAATATTAAGCAGATTTCTAATAGGGAGTGGAAATTTCACCATGATAAGATATTTGATAGGGCTGGTAGATCAATAAATGAATTGTTGATAATCTTGATTAGTGGGTAGGATTTTCAGATGTTGGTATTTGATATTCTTGTATTTGAAATACAACATTGATCTTTTATGTTATTGGCCATAGTTAGATTTCATGTAAGAATAATAATGACATATATTGTATAAATTTTAAGTGCTATTTTTGTGGTGTGGTGGACTTTGAACCTGGGCACTTCTGATGCCACTGCCTGTGTTTTAACCAGATGCTTGATGGCCTCCCAATGATCACATCAGACTAGGAAGGAAAAATGCATCATAGGGGCTTCCCTGGTGGTGCAGTGGTTGAGAGTCCGCCTGCCGATGCAGGGGACACAGGTTCATGCCCCAGTCCGGGAAGATCCCACATGCCGCGGAGCGGCTGGGCCCGTGAGCCATGGCCGCTGAGCCTGCGCGTCCGGAGCCTGTGCTCCGCAACGGGAGAGGCCACAACAGTGAGAGGCCCGCGTACTGCAAAAAACAAAAAAGCATCATAAACTTCAGTACATAAAGTGCGTGGCATAGTGAGACGTGAATAAATATTGCTTCAGTTCCCCTTTTGTTCCCCCAAGGATTGTACATATCAAATAATATGAAGAGTAACATACAAAAAATTTTATTTTGGGGAGAGCAAATTAATTTTAACACTCTATCTGATTTCTTACACCTTCACCCAGTCTACATTGGCAAAGAGTGAAGATTTAAGTGTAATTTTCTAAATGAACCTGATAAAAGAATTTTTAGTTTGAAATATACAGAGCCAAAAATATTTTGGGATTTGAGCATCTTCTTAAATAATGAAACTGAAGTGCTTTATGAGTGCATGCTTGCTAGCAAAAGGTATACAGAGTGCTATTCTTTAAAGTCCTGATTAATAGACAATACATATTCTGCACTTAAAATTAATATTATGCAGTTGTTCTTACAGGAGAAATACCAAGTATAACCCTCTTTGTTTCCTCTCCAGCATTTGGATACACTTTAATTGTTTTCATGTACATATAGCAGATTCCCAAGGTCATGTGAATGAGCTGTAGGACTTTCTACCAGGAGCTGTAGCCGCCTCCCACCCCTCCATAGTCATGTAATAGGTTTTCATCACGATAGACTCAGGAAGTAACTTTCTCTTCCCCTTAGAATCATAAATTGTAAATTTGACACATTCTTTTTTCTTTTTAAGGAGGATTCACTCTGTGAAGTTCCTAAACACTACTGGTATGTGTTTAGGATACTTAACGTCTCTTTGACTCAGTTTCATCATCTGTAAAATGGCAGTAATGTAGTGCCTACTTCACTGGATTCTAATGGAGATCAAAGGCACTAACTCATGTAAAAAAAACTTCAGGGCAACACTTTAGTTACTATTTTAATATTATTTATTATATCTAATATCATATAAATTTTATTATTACTATTTTCCCCCAGGATCCAATCAGAATAGTGAAGGTCTAATTAATACTGGCTCAACTATTTTATCTTACATACGCAGACAGAAGTTGGTAATTAATCTGGTTGACTCGCTCCTCACACAATTACTGATGCTGCTTGTCTTGGAACAATTCTGAGTATCCGTTTGGTGTCAGCCACACCCCAAACCATTTCTTTCCGTTGCATGAAGTTATCAATGTCCTAGTCAAACAGATGTACAGCGCCTAATATCCCGATCATTTTTGGCTGCACCTAACACAAATTCCAAGTTCTCCTCTAAGAACAATGAGTGAGATTGTCACACTACTGCTTCTGCCTTATTTATCTGCATCCTTCCTGCTCCACCTATATGATTCAACCAAATTAAGCACCCACCCAGGCCCTTGAAAAGGGAAAGAGACCTATGCATAATACTTGGTGCTGTGGGAAAGGCGTAGATGGCATCACTAGCCCATCGTCCTTCCTCCCACTGCCAGTTGAAGTCATTCTGCTCACCATGGACATCTCTGAAGATGAACATAGCCAGCGATGGCTGAGGAGTCAATGATTACCACTGCCACCACCAACACCAGACAGCTATCTGGCCCCTGCTTTCAGCTGTATGGTTTATTCTTCTGAACTATAAAGTAGGATTTCAAAGCATCACCAGAACAAGGAAGACTTTTACTTCTCTACTCCTGCCACCACCTGACCTGGGTTCTGCCCTCTAAGATTCTTTCCTCCACCTGCCTACCCTGTTCTTAGCACCAGGAGTAGATGTGGCACATTCCTGACTAGTATCTCTGCCCAAGTCTCTTACATCAGAAGTCAGGGCTGAGCTTTTCCCGGCTTATTTTCTCCCAAATCCAGTCAGAAGAGTGAGCAAATAATTAATATTGGTTTGACTATTTTGTTTTATTTCGGTAATTTCAGTACTCAAAAGTTGGAGCATCTTTTTTGGATAGATCTTTGTGACAAATACAAATGTCTTGCTAATTCATTAAAAATTTAAAACACAAGGGACTTCCCTGGTGGCGCATTGGCTAAGAATCTGCCTGCCAATGCAGGGAACAGGGGATCGAGCCCTGGTCCGGGAAGATCCCACGTGCCACGGAGTAACTAAGCCTGTGCACCACAACTACTGAAGCCCGTGCGCCTATAGCCTATGCTCTGCAACAAGAGAAGCCACCACAGTGAGAAGCCTGAGCACCACAACGAAGAGTAGCCCCCATTTGACGCAACTAGAGAAAGCCCTCTCACAGCAGCGAAGACCCAATGCAGCCAAAAATAAATAAATAAATAAACAAACAATAAATTTATTTTAAAAAAAACACACAAGCATACACGGTATCTAATCTTAATATAATAAAGTTTGACATTTCTTTTTCCAAGGAAGAGTCTACTCTTTTTCAAAGGGGAGAAAATAATAATGATATCTGTAGAAAATTTTTTACAAGAGATATCAGCTCACCTTTTGTTAAATTGAAAGAGAGAAAATTATAAATCAAGCTTTAAAAAAACTTCAACACAAGCATTTTTATGAGCAATATTGGATGACATGCCAACCAATAAGACTGCCCATAGTAAGCCCTCTAAAGTTGCAGAAACTACACAAGAAAATTTCTTATAACTGTAGGACATGATCATCTAGATTGAATAGAACCACCAAGTACCTGGCACAGTGAATTAAAAAAAACTCATACCAAGGCAGTTCATTTTGAAATTTCTGAACACTAAAGATAAAGAGAAGATTCTAAAATCTTCCAGACTGTAAGTCTATCACAGACAAAGAATCAGGAGTCAGAATGACATCAGACTTCTCAATAGTAACACTGGAAGCAAGATCAGTACCTGTAAAATTCTGAGAGAGACTTATTTCTATTATAGAATTCTATATCCAGCTAAACTATCCATTGAGTCTGAGGGCAAAATAAAGACATTTTCATATATTCTACTTCCCAAAAATGTACACTTTCTCAGGATTTTACTGAGAAATGTAAACTGCATAAGAAAGTAAGCTAAAAAGAAAGAGACATGGGCCCAGGAAGTGGAAGATCTACTCCAAGATAACAGTAAAGAGAAATCTTAGGAATATGATAAAAGTAATACCAGGACTGATGTCCAACAAGTCTTATGGAGAGCAACCAGTACAGACTAAAGCTAGAAGTAGAGTACCACAGGAAGGATACTTCCAAGAAAATGAGAGAGAAAAAAAGAGAGAGAAACGGATTATCTAATACGTTTGTACCACAGTGAAAGGAGTTATCGTTCTATCAAAAAGTCTGTAGACGGTACTTCCCTGGTGTCACAGTGGTTAAGAACCCGCCTGCCAATGCAGGGGACACGGGTTCGAGCCCTGGTCCGGGAAGATCCTACATGCTGCAGGGCAACTAAGCCCATGTGCCACAATTACTGAGCCTGTGCTCCAGAGCCTGTAAGCCACAACTACTGAGCCCCTGCTCGCCACAACTAGAGAAAGCCCGTGTGCAGCAACGAACACCCAACGCAGCCAAATATTAATTAATTTTAAAGTGTTTTTTTTTAAAAAGTCTGTAGATGAATTAGTGAGAGGAACAAAAAGAACTGAAGCAATGGCCAAAGAAGGCAATCGTTAATACTAAGAAAAGAAAAAAGTTGTCTGCAGTCATACATAGCTCAGCTGTGAACAACAGACATAATGTAAACATCGATTATCAGTTTAATCAAAAATTGTTACCTCACCATATTGGGGAGATTGGAGGAAAAGTGTATGTGGCAGAAGGTAGACTGAGGCATTTAAGAAAGCTAAATCCTCATCTTCCATAGTAGAAAGTCAACAGATAATAATTAACAGTGAAAGATCAAGAAACATCAGTATAAACATATTTGACTTTATATAATAAGTATTGATACATGTATTTCTCTGATGCAAAAGAAATTAAAAGAAAACTCGAGTTATGAGGAGAAAATCATAGAGTATTTTTAAAATATATGTACCTATTATTTTGAAAATCCTCAGGTTATTTACTTAAGAGTCTTATTACTGCCTTTCTTCCTAGGACATAATTTCTGTATTTCTATTTCAGGCACTTTCAAGATGTGTTGTTAGCAAACCACAATTCTTCCCTTTGAGAATGGCATTATGAAACCTTTTATAGAAGATGTAAGACTCTAAATTAAAAACCAATTTTGTTCAAAAGGACATAAACCCATTGACTGCATAGTAAATTGTTCCAAATTTATTTTAATAATTTTCTGACAAAAAAATCAGTATATGGCTTTTCCTATCAGTTTTAGCCCATTAAAAATAGAATAGTCAAGATAAGGCCTATTTGATTAATACAAAAACATTTTCCAGATACATAGAATATTCATTTAAGGTATGGTGTGTGTGTGTGTGTGTGTGTGTGTGTGTGTGTGTAAATATAATAATGTTTCAGAGCAAGGAAAAAGAAAAAAATTATTTTAGTTAGCTTTTTATAAGCTTTATGAATAACAAAAAGCCAGGGAACTTTTTTCCGTTACTCAGATAATGAAAATAATTGCCTGCTGAACATATATTACATGCATTATCATGTAACAGAAGGACTCCAAGATTCAGAGTGAAATTTTCAGATCTGGGTTCAAATTTTGGCTTCATCTCTTACTAACAGGATGATTTTGGACGCATCATTTAATTTTTTTCAGCCTCCATTTCCTCATCTATTGGGAACCTAGACTGTGATAGGCACTATTTTGGGCATAGGGGATACAGTAGTCATGCATAGTCTATGCCCTCATGAAGCTTATATTTTTTTAACTTTTTTTTTTTTTGGCCATGTCACATGGTATGCTGGATCTTAGTTCCAGACCAGGGATCGAACCTGCACCCCATGCAGTGGAAGCACAGAGTCCTAACCACTGGACTGCCAGGGAATTCCCGAAGCTTATATTTTAAGTGGGGAGATAATAAGCAAGCAAAGCAATTTTAGATAGTGATGATCCTCATGGAGAAAATAAAAAGAGCCATAGGATAGTGACCAATGTGGAGCATGTTGGCTAGTTTAGAAAGGATGGCTAGCAGGGACTTCTATAAGGTGGTATTTGACTGACACCTAGATGATCTAAAGTCAGCTATGTAAAGATCTAGGGGAAGAGAATTTCAGGCAGAAGAAATAGCCAGTCAAGAAGGGGCTTGGCATACTTGGGGCTAAGAGGAGACTGGTGTGGCTTAAGCTCAGAAAGAGAGGAAGAGATGGGGGTACTAGATGGATTCAGAGAGCAGTGTGCATAGGAGCTTGAAAACTGCAGTAAAGAGCTTGGGTTTTATTTGAGATGAGAACCAAAAGACAGTTTAAGCAGGGGAATAACCTGATCTGATTTGCTCTGGTGGCTGTCCTGAAAATGAATTACAGGAGGGCATAAGAGAAAGCAGAGAAACTAGTTTTAAGCTATTGGGTGTATTGTAATGATGACATAATTGGTATGATTATGGCTTGGATTACAATGGTTGCAGGGGAGATAGGGATAAAACTGGACTGATTTTGGATATAATGTAAAGGTAGAGTTAAGCAAACTTGTCATGAATTAGTTAGGGATGGAGGAGAGAAAAATCAAGGTGGTTGCTGTTTTTTCAACCTGAGCAACTGGGTAAATTATGGTGTCATTTATAAGATGGAGAATTCTTCGGGAGGATCAAGTTTAGGGGCAGAAATCAATAGTTCAGTTTTAGACATGTTAAGTATGAGATGTCTATTAGACCTCTAAGAAGAACTATCAAGCTGGCAGCTGGAACTATGAGTTTGAACTCTGGGGGAGAGTTTGAGCAGAAGATATTGTTTGATTAGCATTAGCATATAGGAGGTACTTAAAGTCAAGGGACTGGATGAGATCTTCTAGGGAAGACAGGCAGATGGGAAATTGCGTGCGTCCTGGAACCAAGCCCTGGGGCAGAGAAAAAGGAACCAGATTCCGGAATCAAGAATCAAGAACCCAGAAAGGGGGCTTCCCTGGTGGCGCAGTGGTTGAGAGTCCGCCTGCCGATGCAGGGGACACGGATTCGTGCCCCGGTCTGGGAAGATCCCACATGCCGCGGAGCGGCTGGGCCCGTGAGCCATGGCCGCTGAGCCTGCACGTCCGGAGCCTGTGCTCCGCAACGGGAGAGGCCACAACAGTGAAAGGCCCGCGTACCGCAAAAAAAAAAGAACCCAGAAAGGGAGCCTGTGCAGATGAACGAGAGTCAGGAGAGTATGGTGAGGCAGCAGGCAAAGAAGAGTTTCAAGGAGGTCAGTGGGCTCAAAGGCTGCTGAAGTTTCAGAAGTTAAGGTCCCAAAAGAGAGTGATGGATTTGGCAACATGGAGGCCACTGGTGACCTTGATGAGGGCTGTTTCAGTGGAGTCGGGGAGGATGGAATCTGTTTGAGCAGGTTGACGAAAAGATGGAAAATGAATGAAGAAGTAATGACCATAGACAATGCTTTCAAGGAGTCCTGCAATAAAGAGGAGCAAGAAAATGGGAAGGTAACCAGAAAGATTTTTTAGTTTGTTTTTTAAAATAGAAGACGTTGGAACAAGTTTCCTTTCTGATGTAGTGATCCAGTAAAGGGAGCGAAACCAGTGATGCAAGAGAATCATGATTTTAAAATCCTGACAGTTGAACAATTAAATACAAGTCACTTAAACTATATGAAAAACTTCCAGCAAAAACTCCCTAATTCTGAACAGTTCTATGAAGATTTCTGGTGTTTTGTTAGCTTTTTCTCAGTCCTTGTTTCCAAGCATTTAATCTTGAGTTTACGTGTATCTAGTTTTTTGCTTGCTGACACTTTAACTTTCTTCATAATCCACACTTGTCATAGATAATAAGTCTGTGTCCACATGAGGTATCATTTCATTGTGATTAAGAGATCAAGTCCTTGAGTCGGACTGGCTTGGATTAAGCCTCAGCTCTGCCACTTGGCAGCTGTATGGCCTTGGGCAGGTTAATTAAAATCTCTGAGCTTTAGTGTTCTTTTCAATCCATATTATTAATAATAATACCTATTTTATTAGGTTGTTCTGAGGCTTAAATAAGAAAATATATGTAAAGTATCTGGCATATAGTAGGCATTCCATAAATAATAGCTGATATTATCATTACCACATAGACAAATAAAAAACAAAATGAAAAAAATATTAATGTAGTTAAGATATTCACAATTTTAAGAGTCAATAAATTGCCTAATGAATTCAATAAATGACAGAAATTTCTTCTGAATCACCCAAATAATCTTTGTTTTCATATAGCTTTCAAAAGGTATGCATTAAATGTTATGGGCACTAGATAGAGGTGGTGTTTGCACAAAGCATGAATGTAGATGTATATTGTATACTTTAATACATGAATTGTATACTTGAAAATGCTTAATTTTATTTTCATGAATTTTACAGGCATAAAAAGTATGCATTGAATACCTGCTATGTGCAAGGCATATACTGTGTGCCTCTACCTTATTTTGTTTATGAAAATATGGCCACAATGAACTTTATTTTCCTTTCTTGGTCAAGAACATCAAATTTAAGCAGAGATAGATGATAGATCGATGGATGGATGGATAGATAGATAGATAGACATATAGATAGATAGGAGGTAGATAATCAGGGTTTGGTGGTTTAGAAAATACGTCTTCAAGGAAAGAGCTTAAAGACCTCAATACTTTTTCCTAGGCAGGCCCAAAGGCTCCAGGTATTGGCCACAAATAAATACGAGGGATAATCAAGCATCAAAGTCCAAGAAGGGCACATTTTCAAACAAGGATTTAGATTGATATTTTAGACAAAAGAGCTAAAATTCAGGAGGAGATCCTGTGAGGAAAGGAGACTTGGGAGAAGTCTCAAGCAGCACCAGGGAGAGCTCCCAGCCAGTAGCTGTTTCCTACTATATCCTAAGAAGAAGCTACCTATTTTCTTTTTTTTTTTTTAAAGATCTTTTTTTGATCTGGACCATTTTTTAAAGTCTTTATTGAATTTGTTACAATATTGTTTCTGTTTTATGTTTTGGTTTTTTGGCCGCAGGGCATGTGGGATCTTAGTTCCCTGAGCAGGGATGGAACCTGCACCCCCTGCATTGGAAGGCAAAGGCTTAACCACTGGACCCCCAGGGAAGTCCCAAATTTAACCATTTTCCTTCAGAAACTCAGGTTTTCCTCAGCTTGTTCTTCTTTCAAAGTAGGATCACCTAAAACTTAAGGACTTTTCGGACCTCCAGTGATAGGGACCACATCTGCTTCCACACAAGAACCTTTGGTCAAGTTTTCAAGAGACCCAGTTCTACCTAGAACATTGCTACCCAAAGTGTGGCCTGTCCTTGAGATTGTCATACTGAGTGAAGTCAGACAGAGAAATAGAAATATCACATGACATCACTTATATACGGAATCTAAAAAAAATAATAATACAAATGAACTTATTTATAAAATAAAAACAGACTCACTGACTTAGAGAACAAACTTATAGTTACTGGGGGGTAGGTGGTGGGGGAGGGATAGTTAGGGAGTTTGGGATTGACATGTACATACTGCTATCTTTAAAATGGATAATCAACAAGGAACTACTATATAGCACAGGGAAGCTCAGTATTATGTAACAACCTAAATGGGAAAAGAATTTGAAAAAGAATGGATACATGTATATATATAACTGAATCACTTTGTTGAACACCTGACACTAACACAACATTGTTAATCAGCTATACTCCAATATAAAATAAAAAGTGAAAACAAACAAAAAAAAACCAAAGTGTGGTCTGTGGACCAGGAGCACCAGCATCATTTCTGTGTTAGAATGCAGATTCACAGGTCTCACAGCAGATCTATGAAACTGAATCTGCATTTTAACAAGATTTCCAGTTGATTCATATGAACCTTAAGTACCGAGAAGCATTTGCCCGGCGAACATGACCCCACCAGAATCCGGTAGACTCTTCAAGAGCCTTGTTTTTTCACTGGATAAGAAACTGGTTCAGGAGGTAGGAAGGCTGGTCATTAGAACCATTGGGAAAAATCTGGAATTTTGTCTTCTAAAAGAACCCTAGTCATGTCTTGCCATTTGGAATTTATAAGGAATATCTATTTGATTATATAATAACTCATAAACAAACAGGAAGATGTGATAAAAAGGAACAAACAAATGGGAAAATTCACTCTAGGCTGATATTTAGCATGCAACAATATGCAACAGATATTCAGTACGACTTGTTTATTTTTCCATTAAACTCAGCTGTCCTAATTTGAGAGTCTCCAAAAATATCAGTTGCTATTTAGCTTCCCTCAGTTAAGAGTTGTTTAATTTTTTTAATAGACAGTGAAGTTGATTCTCATCACCGCAGAAGGGAGAACAGCGTGTCGTAAAGTCACAGAAGGATGACTCCACCTACACATGGTCACAGTGCCATGACTGGGGGACACTGTGACTAAAGGCACGTCCTGGTCATATAAACTTAGAGGGATATGATGGGGATTGCTAGAATCAGTGCTAGAAGCTGCATAGAAGTGATGTGTTTCCTGCGTGTATTTGCTTTTTGCATTTCAATTTCCCAGCAGAAACATTTTTGTCCTGCTTCTTAGAAGGCAGTCCCCAAGGAGTGAGTCTCCAATTTTTCTCTTGCAATGGATTTTCTAGATCATCATTTCAGGTAAACTCTCTGTGAACCAATCAAGTATACATCAGGCACTTGCTCTGAGTCCAGCTCTGGGCTGGGGAGTGTGAAGGGGAAAGGGAACTGGGGAGTGAGACCCAAAGTATATTTAAGTTGCATGATTCCTAGCCTTGAGAGGTTTCTTGTCTTGCTGGCCAGAGTTAAAATAAAAAAGACATACCAAAACAAACAAACCTACACACACACAAACAAACAAAAACCCCAAGAAACCATTGGGAAGAAATGAAAGAGTATTATAGTGCTAAATTATATAGTTCACACTCTGAGTGCTAGAGAAGGTCAGGAGGGCTTCCCTGGTGGTGCAGTGGTTGAGAGTCCGCCTGCCGATGCACGGGACACGGGTTCGTGCCCTGGTCCGGGAGGATCCCATATGCCGCGGAGCGGCTGGGCCTGTGAGCCATGGCCGCTGACCCTGAGAGTCTGAAGCCTCTGCTCGCAGCAGGAGAGGCCACAATGGTGAGAGGCCCGCGTACCGCAGGAAAAAAAAAAAAAGAGAAGGTCAGGAAAGAATGAGTTCTTTTCCTCTGAAAAGAGGAAAGGAAAGCTTAAAATGGGCTCTGATGAATGTGTGGCATTTCAGTATATAGGAGTAGGATTAGAGTAGTTCCTAGAGAGGAAAAAAGGAGAGTAAAGGTGAGTTATTTAATATCTCTTAATCTGACTTTTTACTTCCCTAAATGGGAAAAAGAATAATAGTATTCGTTTTGGTTGGCTCATAGGTTTTTAGGCAAATTATATGAGATGGTGTTTGTAAATGTTTTACATCCAAACAGTAATCCAACAGATGAAATGATTTCAGTAACCAAACTATCAGTAGTGATTTAAAATCAGAATATCAATTTCTGATTTTATAACTAACTGAAGAAAAAATAGCCAAAAGGGTTGTATCAGTCTTCTACGTAAGGTTTTTTCCTGCAGTCAGTCTATCCAGAAACCAAATTACAAATCAAAAGGAGAGTGATGATCCCAATAATACTGGCCACCATTTATTGTACACCAGTGTCTTGGGCTCCTTGCCCATATGGCCTTGCTGATTCCTTGCCCCAGTCCTGTGAGGAGGAAATATCACTGCCACTCTGCACTAGCCAAGCTTCACAACTAATAAGTGATGGAGCCCAAATGTAAACTCATGCTCATCTGGCTTCAAAGCCCAAGCTCTTACCCCTATGTTACCAGGTTTAAAAAAGGAATCAGAGTAAGAGGTTATCCATTAAAGTTTTTCGTACCATGCCTATTGTTAGCACGAACAAGACTGAGAGGAAAAATAGCTGAAAAAGTGAACTGAACTGGTTGTTATACCAGTCTTGAGAAGCACTTTTGAGTTATTGATCAGACTAAATTCTAACCTTTCTAAGCTTTCTTAACTCACTCTTAGAGAGACTAGATTCCAGAGAGACCACAGAACTACTGTGCTTATCCCTGTGAATTAGAGAATATTGTTTTCTGAAAGGGGAAACATTGAGTTACCGCTAAGGAATTTGACTGGTTGTGAAAATCAGTTTGGGTAAGTTACAAGGCATCTCTTTCCTACATCAGGTAGGTTTTCTGTTGCCACTGTTCATTGCCTCACCTCTGCAGCTAGTCCATAAGCCCAGTCTTAGAACTACCTCCCAGCTTGTGTTGTATCTTCAATGTATCGTGAAGTTTATACTAGAATATTCATTTGGTTCCTAGAATAGAAAGGCTTAATGCCTTCCTGGTAAAGCAGAATGAGTCTTTTTTTTTTTTTTTTTTCCTATTGCTTTGTTGATCATAGAGTACGTTTAACACTTAGAACTTGAGGAGGTGACATTAAGAAAATCAAGTCAATATAAAAGGGGAGATGACAGGTTGGGATGGCATTGGAGCCACTGACTCAGCATCCACAGACTCTGGGAGGGGAGGGGCACTGAATCAGGATGCTGGAGAGCTCAGCATTCATCCATTTGGACCTGCAGCAAGCTGAACTCACTTTTTATCTATAGAGTCTCCAGTTTTGATTTTCCTTTATTTCCCAGGATTCTTTGAGGGTAATGACAGAAGCTCCTCTAACTGCTTCACCACACACACACCCGCCCCTATTAACAATTTTAGTGGTTCTGTGCACATCACCTGGGAAGACACACCTGCAGAAGTCTAGGACAGTGATTTACAAACTCTTCAGCTGCTTACCCACAGAAAGAATTTTGAAAAACTACGCACCCCCATATACAGTTTAAAGTTAACATCTAAAAATTTTCACCATAAATTCAAATCGTTGCAAAAGATATAGTTTCTGGCACAATAACATTTTAAAATTGAACTGTTCCAACACACTTTGGAATGATTCCAGTATCCTCTAAGCACTACAGCTCTTTGAAATGTACCTGACAGGGTCATTATGAAGACCAAGGACTTAATAGATGACAGTGCCCTGCACATGATAAACAGTATGTATTTGCTGTTTGTGTGTATGTATAGAAAGGTGGAAAGGGGTGGCAAGATGTTAGCAGTTAATCTTAGGAGGGGTTGTAGCAGGTGATACTGATGTCCCACACCGCATCTCCTCAGCCCATGTTTGAGTTCACACACCCCTGTGGGTCACAGTTTCTGCTGTGCTGAAGACTTTACATCTCAAATGGTGTACCGCTCTGCTTCCCTGCTGGAGAGCTCTCTCCAGCTCAAAGGAGTTTACTAACACTGATGCCTAGACACAACGTGGAACCTGAGGCCATTGACTTCCTCAGGGTCAACGCTCAACCAACGGGAGACAGGAGGCAGTGGGAAAAAGCCCCAGTCACCCCCGTCCTCTGGTGAGACAACTGTGAAATGTGTTATACAATTTCCCAGACGGCCCCCAGCAGGACTGAGCCTGGGTGGCCCACTGTCTTATTAAAGCACACATTATTGCTGTTTTTTCCTTTACCTGTCTTTTCAAAGTAAATTAATAGATTTTTTTTTTATAGCTCATGTGTTGGTTTATTTTAAGAAAACGTATGCTATATATTTTTTTTAATCCTTCAGTTTGTCTGATTAGTTTTTACCTTGACCTTATATCAGAAAATTACGTTTCAGATTTAATGTATGGAATTCCAAAAGGCCACATCCATGTGTTCAAAGTAACTTTTTTTTTAAACATCTTTATTAGAGTATACTTGCTTTACAGTGTTGTGTTAGTTTCTGCTTTATAACAAAGTGAATCAGCTATATGTATACATATATCCCCATATCTCCTCCCTCTTGTCTTAGAGGGAGGAGATATGGGGATATATGTATACATATAGTCTCCTTCCCACCCCCCCTATCCTACACCTCTAGGTGGTCACAAAGCACCGAGCTGATCTCCCTGTGCTATGTGGCTGCTTCCCACTAGCTATCTATTTTACATTTGGTAGTGTATATATGTCCATGCCACTCTCTCACTTCATCCCAGCTTACCCTTCCCCCTCCCCGTGTCCTCAAGTCCATTCTCTACGTCTGCGTCTTTATTCCTGTCCTGCCCCTAGGTTCTTCAGAACCATTTTTTTTTGTTTTAGATTCCATATATATGTGTTAGCATACGGTATTTGTTTTTCTCTCTCTGACTCAAAGTAAATAAATAGATTTTTAAAATATGTTTTAGAAAAGCATCCCCATGGTATGGCTGGGCATTGTTCCTGGCTGTGTGCTCCAGAGCCTGTTCTGTGGCCCTCCTAGAAATTCTGTAAGCTATGGAATGTCCCTTTATAAATCTATTTCTGCTTAAAAACAAGTCTTTGGTATTGAGTGTGTTTAGTAACAAGAAGTACAGGAGAGTGGTTCCGAAGGGGTAGTCACTCTGTCACTTAAGGACACCTAAACCTCTCTCAGTCTCTCTACTTTTCCTGTTGCTACCGTTAAAAAATTACCATGAATTTGGTGGCTTATCATGGCACTGATTATTATCTTACAGTTCTAGGTCAGAGGTCCAATATAGATTTCACAAATCGAGGTGTTGGCAGGGCTGCATTCCTTTTTGGAGGCTTTAGAAAAAGGCTCCCTTCCCTGACTTTTCCAGCTTCTAGGGGCAGCCCGCATCCCTTGGCATGTGGCCCCTTCCTCCATCTTCAAAGCCAGCAACAATGGGTTGAGCCTTTTTCACGTGGCATCTCTCTGGTCTTCTCTCTGCCTCCCTCTCTCACTTTTAAGGACTCCTGTGATTAGATTGACCCCATCTCAAGATTAGCTGATCAGCAACCTTAATTGCACCTGCAACCTTAATTCTCCTTTGCCATGTAAGGCAACACATTCGCAAGTTCTGGGATCAAGATGTGGACATCTTTGGGCGAGCCATTGTTCTACCTATCAGAGCCTCGGGACAGCTTGACTCCCATCAACCGACTCTACGGATGACAGGATCACCTGGGAGGAAGCTGTGGCTTCCCAAGCCCGTATGTTTCCAGGCCCTTTCCTGAGAAATGAAGACAGCCGTCTACCAGTGGCTTAAACAAGAACTCTTGAATGCAAATAGGAAGAGCAGGCAGTGGCTTAGAACTCTTCAAATTTAGGCTTAAGTAGAGAGACTTTTATATGTTCCCAGGTTTATACGTCCCCTAAAATAAGGAAATGAGGTTTGCATTCCTAGGTTCACAGGATATAATACAGTTTATTCACATGCTGACTTGACCCAGTTTTGAGGGCCTGCCTAGAGGCCAGTCACTTCCCCTTCCTGAGCTGTCAATTAAGCCCACACCCCAACCACATGCCCTATCAGGTGCTCATACTCCAGGCTGCTGTATATCACACTGGTCACTACAGGACCAGGTACCATACAACCAGGGACCACAGCCCCTATGGCCCAGAGCTTGCTGAAGTTACTCAAGTCAGCCAATGCTAAGCCTTCTTACCCAATTTTTTTTTTTTTTTTGCGGTATGCGGGCCTCTCACTGTTGTGGCCTCTCCCGTTGCGGAGCACAGGCTCTGGACGCGCAGGCTCAGCGGCCGTGGCTCACGGGCCCAGCCGCTCCGCGGCATGTGGGATCCTCCCAGAACAGGGCATGAACCCGTGTCCCCTGCATCGGCAGGCGGACTCTCAACCACTGCTCCACCAGGGAAGCCCCTTCTTACCCAATTTTGCCTGTTCCTTCTCACAGAATCCACACTAAGGTGCTTGCCCATGGTTCCACTTTCTCCTTTGCTTGTGACTGGCCCCAGTGTTTCCCCCAAGTGGCCCTGCATGCCTCACTGTTTCTCCCCAGGGAGCTGCGAGTATGACAAAACTGTAACACTCTTTCCGGTTGCTTTCATGATCCACGTCTGGCCTCACTCAAGGTAATAGGGTTAAAACACAGGGTAAGTGTGTTTAATTGATTTTTCTCACTTTAAAAATTTTGAGTGATTTTTCTCTCCACCAAAGGTTCACAAGAGACCTTTCTCAATGGGTTCAAGACTAATTTTAATGCAAGAAAGGGAAGTCCAGAAAGGCCTGAGGCAACTCTGCTGAGGGCATCCCTCTATTCTCTCACCCCTAATGCCAAGAGACCTGCTCGGGCCACTCCATAGCAGATGGCAGCAGAGAAAGTGCAGGGAAGGGTACTGACTGCAAAGCTCTTCCTTTGGAGCTGTCTTTTGATTGGTCCGGAAACCAGCCTCCAGTGTAGGAACAGGAATTCTGACTGGAAGAGACAGCTTCCCCTTTACAAATAACCCATAACTTTCCCCTTGACTGATGAGAAGGAGGCCAGGCTTACTTTGATCTCAGGCAGGTCATGTGGAAGAAATGTTAATGATGTCATCAGGTGATGGATTTTCTCATACCTTCACTCACTGAACCGTGCCAGATCTATCAAGCCCCATGCAAGGTGGATAGCAGAACACAGAGCTTGACTGCAGGAACGATCCCCTTATAATCAACTTGCAGAGTAAGTGTAATGTGGTGATGGGGACTCATGATAGGACAGAGCAAAAGTCTTGAAAGTGGTGCCCATGAGCCCGATCTAGCCTACGGGGGTATGTGTGTGTGTGTGTTAAGCTCACACATAGCTTCTTACTGGGTTTTTTTTTTTGCTAATTTTCCCCAATATTTTATTATGAAAATTTTCAAATGCACAGCAACACTGATTCATTAACATTTTACTAAGCTTGATGTATCACATATCTATCTTTCCATCCATCCCTCCATCCATCCATTAATCCATCTTATTCTTAGTTCATCTCAAAGTAAATTGCAGACATCCGTAAACTTCCTCCGAAATACTTCAGGATGATTGTCATTAACTAGAGTTCAATATTTGTTAATAGATTTTTGTATACAATTTACATACATTGAAATATATACTTTTTCAAGTGTACATTCACTAGGTTTTGACAAAGGCATGTATCAGTATAATCCAAACCCTATGAAGATATAGAATATTACTACCATGCCTGAAAGGGTACTCACTCCCTTGCCAGTCGATCCCTGCCCTCATCGTGGGTTAATTTTGCTTGTTCTAGAATTTCAAATAAATGGGTGTATGGCAATGTGAAAAAAAAACAAAAAACGAAAACAAATGACCCCAAACTGCTTCTCAGACCCATGATGCTCCAGCAAGTCTTTCCATTCCCAACAAAACTCCTGAATTTCCTTCACCATCGCAAATGCTACACCATCTGTCCCAAACTTCCAACCTTTCCTCTCCAGCTTACAAATCACAGTCCCCTTTCCACTCATGTGCCCTGACTCTCCCCAGCATCGTCTCCACACTCGGGGGGAGCAGAAAGCTGGATCCGTGTACACATCTGGGCAACCAGCCCATGAATGGGAAGCCCTCCCCCTCCCCATTCCCCTCCTATCTCACTCTGTCCCATTCTCCCCCTTTCTCTTTCCCAGGATAGTCTCTTCTCCCTCATTTTTCTCCTACCCACTCAAGCAAGGGCAGCGGTAGATTCCACCCAGAGGCATGGACCTAGGAGAAATACAGACAAAGCACTTTATTCTTCTGGTGGAGGGAAGTAGAGGGATGTAAACTTTGTCTACCCCTGTGTCTCTGTCCTGCTCTGAAGGAGAAGTGGTGCAGCTGTGTTGAATCTGTTGTTTGAGGACTGCTATAGAAATTCTCATTAATACTCAGAGTAATTTCCTTCCCCTAGTCTTGCTTCCAGCTGAATTCTTAGTGGGAATGCCTGTGGTCTCTATGGGAAGATTCATACATAACACTTTGTTTCTGATGAGGATCGAGGTTCATCCTGCTTCTCCTTCCAGGTCTCCAAGTCCAGCTCTGGGATCCCCACAGCCTCACATAGAAAGAACCACTCCCTCCCCATGTGTCCCCTGCCCCAGTGACTCTTCCCAAAGCAAATCCCAGCCAGTGTTCTGTGCTCTGTCCACGCCCTTCTCTGACCTGTGGGGCTGAGCTTTGGGCTCATACATGCAGCAGAACCCTAGAAGCCACTATAATTCAACATAACTCAAAAGCAAAATGAAGAGCCCAGTGTAAGATCTACACTCAAGAAACACCTGTTGCTTGAGCTTAGTTTAAGTGCAATGTTGTTCCAACTCATTTCTAATTTTCAAAATGGTTTCTTTCTTCCCAACACAAGATGTGGGAACATTTCTCAGGTTAATTAGCTACCCATTTCACTGCTGCTTCTGGGTTACCAGAAAGTACGTGCAGTTCTTTCTCCTTCAGTCACTGTGATTGTTTCTTGAAGTCCCAGCTCAGATCCTCCCCCACTCCCCACACTCACCCCCTTCCCTGGGCGGGGAGCTGGAAATGGGGGAGAGTATTGCTATGGTTAAGAGCTGAGTGCATTCAGCTAGCTTCACTGCCAACTCTGTAACCTTAGGTCAGTTTGCTTAACCTCTCCGAGCCTCAGTGACCTAAAAAAATGGGGCTGATGATAATAGTACTGATACTATTTTCTGCACTAATGATTTCTATACTAATAATAGTATGATATTATTTTTGCACTAATTTATGTCCTACAGTAATAATTTTTTTTTTTTTTTTTTTTTTTTTTTTTTTTGCCGCACTGTGTGTCTTGTGGGATCTTAGTTCCCTGGCCAGGGATTGAACCCAGGGCCACAGCAGTGAAAATGCCGAGTCCTAACCACTGGACCACCAGGGAATCCCCCACGTACAGTAACAATTAATGACTTCAGCACTATAATAATAGTACTGATACTATTTTCTGTACTAAGAATTTCTACACTTTAATGATTTCTGTACTAATAATACAGATATAATAAAGTCTGTGCTAATAATAATTTAATAATAATTCTGTATAATTTCTATGCTAATAATATCTGTACTAATAATACTAATAGTTTTCCATAAAATGGGTCGAATAATACTACTGATCTAAGAGAGTTATTCTAAGCATTATATGAGAAAAAACAGGCGAGATATACAGAGCATGACACAGAGTGGTGCTTAATAAATGCTAGCTATTATTATTGTTATTGTTGTTGTTGTTAGGCTTCTAGCCAGTCTCCCCAGAGCTCCTGCACCAGAGAAGCCTATGAATAAAACTTAAAACTGCCTTGCTTATTTGCAGCACCATGGATGGACCTAGAGATTATCAAACTAAGTGAGGTGAGTCAGACAGAGAAAGACGAACACTGTCTATCACTTATATGTGGAATCTAAAAAAAATGATACAAATGAACTTATTTACAAAACAGAAATCGACTCACAGACATAGAAGACAAACTTATGGTTACTGAAGGGGACAGGTGTGGGGGGAGAGGGATAAATTAGGAGTTCAGGATTAACAGATACACCCTACTATATATAAAATAAACAACAAGGACCTGCTGTCTAGTGCAGGAAACTATATTCAATATCTTATAACATGTGTATACATATATATTCTTTTTCAGATTCTTTGCCATTATAGGTTATTATCAGATGTTGAATACCATATATATATATGTGTGTGTGTGTATATATATATATACACACACACACACACACACATATATATATATATATAGCCTTACCCCAGGGGCTTCATGAGCCCATGTGCTGCCTTTCCACCTGTGGAGAGAATTTGTTCCTGGTGAGAAGAGAAATGGGTATGAGAGGGGTTGGAATGGACCACATGGTCATGAAGCAGGGGCTTTGTTCTCTCTCTGGGTGGAATGGGAATTTCATTCAGAGGAACAGGAGGAAAGAAGGGGTTCAGCTCCCTCGTCTGTCTCTCCACCTTGGAGAAGAACTTAGGCCTTTGCCCCAGAGAAAGACATCTCAGGAGTAATGGAGGGTCCAGAAGCAGTAGAGCAAGATACCTAGAGAGAACCCAGGGTCTGGAGCAAAAATAAATATTGCAAGTTTTTATGGCCATAGTGGGTGGATTTGGGGTGGGAATGAAAGGAGTTAACTCTTTGCTATTGTCTTCCTCGCTTCCACTTTCAGGGAGGAGCTTCCTTACTGGGTAGGAGCCGGGCTGGTGTGCCGTAGGTTGGCTCTCTGGATTACGTTTTTTCAATGAGATTTGTAGGGCTTCATTTCACTCTCTGTATTTTATTTAAAATAGAACCATTCCTGAAACTATTTTGAGTAGAAGTTCATGAATTAATATCGATTCCCCATGTTTTTAGAAATAAAAGAACAGAAAAATCAACATGTATGATTCCCCCACTTTGGTTTTCTGCTTCCAGCCTGGCAGTGCCCAGGTCTGTTTCCTCAGAAGCCAGGAACAGTTAACAAACACACTTTCCCTCCAGGCCTCTTGCAGAAGTGGGGGTACAATACCTTCCTTCTTGTGTTCATCCACAAACACACCTCTGAACTGAATGTTGAGAACAAATAAACAGTCTTCACAAAACAAATGCAGTTTTCCATAAAAGATAATGCAGGATGATTTCATTTATACAAAGTATCTAGAAAAGCAAATTTGTAGAGACTGAAAATAGATCAGCAGCTGCCTAGGGCTGAGGGTAGGAGGGGGATTACCTGAAAATGGTCATGAGGAAATATCTGGGGCAGTGGAAATGTTCTGAAACTGGAGTGTGGTGACGGTTGCATTGAATCTCAAACTTACAATGGGAGAATTTTATGATATATAAATTATGCCTCAATAAAGTTGTTTAAAAAAAAGGTAGTGGGCTTCACTGGTGGCGCAGTGGTTGAGAATCTGCCTGCCAATGCAGGGGACATGGGTTCGAGCCCTGGTCTGGGAAGATCCCACATGCCGCGGAGCAACTGGGCCCGTGAGCCACAACTAATGAACCTGCGCGTCTGGAGCCCGTGCTCTGCAACAAGAGAGGCCGCGATAGTGAGAGGCCTGTGCACCGCAATGAAGAGTGGCCCCCGCTTGCCACAACTAGAGAAAGCCCTCGCACAGAAACGAAGACCCAACACAGCCATAACTTAAAAAAAAAAAAAAAAAGGTAGTGTAGGTAACTAACTGGTTTAAATTGGAGTGCCAAATAACACAGTGGTTAGTTAGTAACTACATTATGGTCCTGGCTATTTGCAAACCATGTGAGTTGGAGAAAATGACTTCCCATCCCTCAGCCACAATCTCCCCACGTGTAAAATGGGAGATGACAATGCATATGTCTAAAGCAGAACACCAATTAAATGGGCTAACTTGCAGAAAGCATTCAGCTCCGCAGCTGGCACAAAGCCACTGCTTCTTGAATATTATATTTTATCCCAGAACTAGGAATGTGGGGATAGCCTACAGGGAGGTGTGAGTGTTAATCGTTTCTTACTTTGGAGGGAAGTTCACTCTGGATATTTTAATGAGAATGATCTGGAAAGATCTGATGTAACACTGTTTCCAGCTTCTTAGGCCCACCAATGCCTCTGTGTCCAATGGTTCCACGGTTCCACACTCCTTTTCCAGGCATCCCTGGACATCCTTTCACCTCATCCTGGGTCAAGTTGTGAAAGTAAGAGGAATGAGATTTGTTACCAGGCCCACAGAACAGATGCTCTGGGATCCTTGGTGACTGTCCCAAGCTGAATGCCCTATGAGACGCTCTAAGGGAGATGTGATCTGGGCAACAAGATGTGCACAAGGGCCCTTATCTCCTGAGAGATGCCTAGATGAGCCCAGAAAAGTCAAATCTGATTTGACTGCTGGGATCAAAATAGAATAACTGGGATTTGCTTCTAGAAAGAGGCAGTGTGGGAGGAAGGGGCGGAGTTCCAAGACCAGTTGGGAGGGCTTGTTCTTTCCTTGCATGTGGAGGACACTTTGTTCTAAAGTGTTCAGGGACAAGGATGAACAGAATGAAGTAGTAGTCATTCTTGCACGAGAAGCATATAGTTGCACCACGCACACCTTCACATTTCCCATTCTCAGTCTGTTCTTGGCAGGCTGACCTGCTCATTTATTCATTCAACATACATCTACCAAACTCCTGCTATAGGCTCGGGGCTATGCTAGACAAGGTCCTTCCCCTCAGAGACCTTATCTTCTAGTGGGAGACACAGACGGGGAGCAGGAAATGAAATGATCTATACATGAGTGCTAACGAGGGTAGGGTAGGCAGGAGGCAAGGTGGTTGGTTTAGATCAGGTGATCAGGAAGACCTCTCTGAGGAAGTGACAATTTAGCAAAAACTTGAGAGACCAAAAGAAGCAAAGATCTGGAAGAAGGGCATTCCTGGCCAAAGAAAGAGAATGTGCAAAGGCCCTGGGGCAGGTGTGAGTTCTATGCGTTCAAGAAGCAGAAAGAAAGCAGTGTAGCTAGAGTGGAGTGAGAGGAAGTCACGGTGGTAGGAGATGAGTTCAGGGTGGTGGTCAGGGCCCACACCTGTTGGCCTCACTGGCCACAGGAAACATGGGTTTCATTCTAGATGTGATGGGAAGCCGTTTGGAGTGTTTGGGGACAGGGGAGACAGGTGATGTGATGTGTAGAAGATTATTCTGGTTGTGTAGCGAACAGAATTCCAGGTGCAGGAAATTTCTCACTAAACTACTAGTACAAAATTCCACACCAGAGTGAACAGCCCCTTCTACCTGAGACAGCAAGGCAAAAAGTACACACACAATGTCTTATAACTGGCGTCTCCTACTCTCCATGTACCTGATGTTGTCGTACTTGGCAAATCAAAAGTAATTTAAAAAACTCTGATGGTTTGACATTTGGAATATTGAAAGCAATCTGGAAAATCCTGATAGCCAGTGTTTGTGTCTCCATCACTAGGTGCAGAAAAAGATTGTCAGGATGTATTTCAGTAAGATCAGCGGAGTGAGTGTATCTGCGTAGATCAGCTCATCTGTAGCACCATTAATAAGCATTTGGTGATATACTCTTTAGCAGACTCTAGCAGTGAGTCTATACTGATTAGTTCACCTTTTTCCCCCAGAGCCTTACAGAGGTCAAATACAGTGTGATGGTGTTTCATACCATTACACCAAGGGTTTCTGCTTTAACTGGCTCACCTGTTACTGATAAAGGCTTTAAAGTATAAGCAAAAGTAATAATGGCCAAGAGCTAGGTAGAAGTACAAAACCTGGACACTATCTTAGAAATCTGAAATAAAAATAATTGCAGATTATCAGTAGAATAATGTCCAAATGTCTGGACCAATCTGATAATCTTATAGGCTGAGGTCCTAATTATGCTGTATTTTTGGACTTTTCTTAAGCCAGCAGAAGCTTCAACAATAACTCTTATCAGAAGGCAAATGTTCATTAATTTAAATGACTAATTAATTTGCCATGTAATAGTCCATCTGATTCTCCTTTTCCAGCTCCAAAAGCACAGTCACATGCCCCAGCTTGGAACAAGAATCTCTTGTTCAGGGCTCCAGCCAAAGGACTCCACAAAGTAGCCTCACTCCCCAGAGTATGGCCACGAGGATTTATGCAAGTTTAACCTCTAGCACAGGGGTCAGAGAGTCCAACTTGGCAATATCTATTTATGAACAGTCATCAGAAAATTCATGTAAAAAAAAAAGAAAATCAAAATAATAATGCCGCAGGAACTCAAATAAAATGACTTCTCTCCCTTCCATTACATGAAACCTTCTTTCCCCCCTGCAACTGATTGTGCTTGTATTACCCTGTTTAACAACCTTCCGCCTACCTGGCTCCAGGGATCACACTGTAACCAATGTAGCAGGGTTCTCCTTTTCCCATAGCTGATAAGGAGAAAGGAAAAGGGTAGAAGTTTCGTGCTCAACCTTGAACTTGCACTGAGGCAATGTGGCTGGCACATCTCCCAAAGAGGATCTGTGGCACCAGCACCACTGGACAGAAACCAGATTTGCCAGATTGGTGTGAGGCCAGACTTGCCTATTTGACTGGCTGGAAGTTTCTCTCAGACGATGCTCAGCAAAAACCAAGTGTTTCCTGGAGGTAACATTGAGATAGTTTTTGCTGAAGCTGTTTTTCTGGTTATGTGTCAGCTCCTGGGAGTAATTTGGATGAAACTTGTAAGAAATATATTTTCAAGGCCTGAAAACACAAAATTTGCCGGATTTAAGGTAGGCTTCCTAATGATGGTATTATGAGAACCCAGTGCAAACCTGGCCTCCTGGGCTCCATTTTGGTCAACCCATAATATTCAGGAGTTACATCCTTTCTCTTTCCAAACTCCCAATGGCATTTCCCAGTAACTGTACTTTTGAAATGAAAATGCAGGTGGCAGAGTAAGTATCAAGTTAATGATATTTCGCTCAAAATCAGGATGGTGTACTGATTTCCAAGTATGGGTTTTGGTGGGGATGACAGGAATAAACTTCAGAGAAAGGCAAGATGTTATGGACTTTCCATCTCACCAACTGCCCTACCCTAAAATACTGTCTACTGCAGAGTAGGTCTTGATATAATGCCTTATGTGTTTATGAACCCCTCTCTAGAATTTTTGTGTCCAGTCCTTACGCCATTCCTGGATAAGATCACATGAACTAGCCTTCATGGCA
Source organism: Hyperoodon ampullatus (assembly GCF_949752795.1). Lineage (NCBI taxonomy): Eukaryota > Metazoa > Chordata > Mammalia > Artiodactyla > Ziphiidae > Hyperoodon > Hyperoodon ampullatus. Next base: position 49,851,934 of record NC_136916.1, on the reverse strand, counting down.
GAGTCTTTCAGAGCCTAGTAGCTAAACTGGGGGAAGAGAAGCTTAATACCTTCCGCAGTTTCATAGCACACCCGCCTCCCTCCAGCCTGAGTCAGGGGGCAAGAAGGGACTACATAGCACATCCAGCTCCAGGGTATCAGCTCAGCTTCTAAGGCCCTCCCACATCCCTTCCAGATCCGAAGTTCTGAATTCCTGGCCTGCAGAGCTGCCCTGTCTCACGGTTGGGTCCACACCACTTGAGAAGGGTCAGAAGACTTTAGGGTGATACAGTTCGTCCCCATGCCCCCAACAGAACTGACTGCACCTGAACCACAGGTGCAGAGATAGAAGGCATGGTGGCCCTTCTCCAGGCCTTGGTCATCTTTAACTACCCTCCTCAGATTCCCCCTCTGCCTCCAAGCCTAGGTATCAGGAAAGGTTATCTGTGACCAAACAGGGAAACTAACAATTCCTGCTGATATGCTCTGCCTTTAAAGGTCCTCCCCTTGGTGCTCATCCCAACAGTTCAGAAAGCTGCAGGGAACAGAGGGGCACTTTGCTTCATGTAAGAAGCTGGCCAAAGGGCACCAAGGGGTCAGGGTGGACCATGGTCCACTGAGCTCTCCCAATACCCTGTTCAGCAGAGGGGACTGAGGTGGCATAAATAACATTTAGAAGTCATGAAACCCACTCCCTACCCCCTAGCAGCACTGGCAGTTAATAAATAGTGACCTTGACCTTGAATTTCCCCAAATCATCTAGGGGAGGACGTAAAAAGATTATCAGTTAGGAGTGGACTGTTTGGCAACCCCGTTTTCTGAAAAACACATGGAACCCCAGAATTCTGGCAAGGAACTCTAAGGAGTCCAAGAATTCTAAATTCAAACCTGGACTTCCAGGTTGCCTGAGGTATTTTTGTCAAGGTAGGAGGACAGAACATATTTTATTTAATGATTTGTTCGCTTGAGTTATAATATTTAGACATATGGTTTGTGGGCCTCCATTTGTGCTCTTGTCTTGGGGCCTACCACACCCCACGCCCCAGCCGGCTACCTTCTGGGAGAGAAGCCTTCACAGCCCACACAGCTCAGTGGTCCAGCTGAACCCACATGCTAAACGGCCTCGCATCTGTCCTACTCTTCAAACTGCCCTATTTTAGCTCTTAAGAGTGGTTAGTGGTTAGATCATACAGGCCATTGAGTTAAGGATTCATCCTTATGGCCACATGTTTTGGACAAACCCTGTATTAGTTTCCACGTCTGTGTTGCTTAGGGCATTAAGAGTATACGTTTTATCTAGTTCTAGGGACCATTACATCGATCTAACTGAACCAGGAGACTTGGAGACATGCCTGAAAAAGATGAGGTGGTCCATATTTGGATGACAACCTGATTTTCTTTTTACCGGGCAGCACGTGCCGGCTGAGGAAGAAGAGAACAATATCAGGCACAGCAGGACCCAGAAGGCAACTTGGGGGGAAAAGGGGATGAAGCAACTGACTGCTAGGAGAGAGACTTTTTTTTTTTTTTTTTTTTTGGCCGTGCCACAAGGCATGAGGGATCTTAGTTCCCCGACCAGGGATCGAACCCGTGCCCCCTGCAGTGGAAGCTTGGAGTCTTAACCACTGTCCCTAGGAGAGAGATTTTGAAGAAAGATTAGAGGTATATACAGGTATTTTTAGGGAAATTTTCTATATGTTCTGAGGAGCTTGCCTAACTTTCCGTAAGAAAAGTCAGTGAACTCTCCATTATTCGAGACTGTTTAGGGATTTGGATTTGTTTCTTTGTTTTGGAGAAGGGTGACCGAGGGAGGGGACCCAGTGCCGAGTCTGGCCTGAAGATGATCTTGGAGTGACAACAGGAGCTACAAAGGGCCCATTCGGGTTAACTAAGTAAAAGTTTCTCTTTCCCCAGAGCTGACTGTGTGAAGGCTTTAAAGGACCTATATGACGACCATATAGCTGAGACTGGACCCGGGGCGGTGGCCACAGGCTCATTCGGGGCTTCCTGGAAGATGAACTAAGAGAGGGATGAGCAGTGTGTTTGGCCCTGGTCCACCACACTCTCTGCTTTTAAGTATGTGCTTTGGTTGTTTTCTTTTCTGTTTTCACTATAAAAGTGAAAATGAAAATGCTCCTGAAATAAAATATGGGAAATATATAAAAAGTTAAAGGAAAAGAAAATCATCCATGGTCCTGCCATCTGAATCCCATCAATGTAAACATTTGTTATATTTCCTTCAAGGCTTTATTTTTTGTTCCTTGTATAGGTGGTGTGTGTGTGTGTGACAGAGAGAGAGAGGGAGGAAGGGGGAGAGAGAGAGAGAGAGAGAGAGAGAGAGAGGGAGAGAGAAAGAGAGAGATCGAGAGAGATTGATTTTAACATAATTGGATCCAGCTCCCTAAAGCACTATTTTCAAGGCAACTGGATTAATGTGATTTTAAAGTACTAAAATGAGTCATTTTAGGATTACTGAGCAACTTCATGAGGTTTGGTGTAAACAAAGTTGATTTTCCTTTATCCTGTCATCAGGAATCATCTACTCTAATCTTCAGCTGCTCTTCCATGGTCCATGTTCAGTGGAAAGGATAGCAAGATACAAACAAAGAGATGTAAAGGTAAGAAATACAACTAAGGCACATGTTATTATGACTTCAACACTTAAATTATTACACAAACCTGAGTCCCTTAATCACAAGAGACCTATTTATGATTAAGGATAAAGAGGTTAAGAATCATGTTTAATCATTTGAATTTTCTGCTAAGTCTCACCATAAAATGGATTGGGATTCAATTTTTGTGGCACAAGTAACTTCATATTTACTTGGTGACTTTTCTCAAAGATGCGCAGTGGATGAGATCTGACAGATCTGAGGATGGAATATGAACAGTATATAAGAAGCATATAAGTTGCATTTTCCATTGAGCAAAGACTGGGAATCCAAATTCATTTTGCCACAGTTCCAAAGAGACAAAAATGGACTCTCAGCTCATTATTTTCTCAATGAGTTTGAGAAAATGTCCTGGGGAGAAACATTTCCAGTCAACTCTATAAGCTTTCATACCCCTAGGCTTTTGCTTATGCAGATCCTAAAACCAAGAAGATCCTATGCTAATTCACCATCTTTCTAAATCAATATTTAAGGGCAGCCAGCCCAAATGTCACCAAATATAGAGGAAGCCCTTCTATATTTTCAAAGTATTTGTTTGCATGATCCCTATTTAGCCTTTGTATTATTCTGCCATATGGAACAATGTATTTTGCTTGATAATATTTTAAAACATTTCTGAGTAACATGTTTACAGCGGTTCAAAAATCAAGCAATATAGGCCAGCATTAAAAGGTCCAGAAATAATGTTAGCAAGGGTGTGAAGGAAAGGGAACCCTCTTACACTGTCAGTGGGAATGTAAATTGGTGCAGCCATTATGGAAAACAGTATGGAGATTCCTCAAAAAACTAAAAATAGAGTTGCCATATGATCCAGCAATCCCACTCCTGGGCATATATCCAGGCAAAACTATAATTCAAAAAGACACATGCACCCCTATGTTCACAGCAGCACTATTTACAACAGCCAAGATATGGAAACAACCTAAATGTCCATTGACAGATGAATGAATAAAGAAGATGTGATATATATATATATATATATATATCTCCACACCCATGCATACACACATACACACACAATGGAATATTACTCAGCCATAAAAATGAATGAAATAATGCCATTTGCAGCAACATGGATGGACCTAGAGATTATCATGCTAAGTGAAGTAAGTCAGAATGAGAAACACAAATACCATATGATATTATTTATGTGTGGAATCTAAAATAGGACACAAATGAACACATCTATGAAAAAGAAAGAGACTCACAGACATAGAGAACAAACTTGTGGTTGCCAAGGGCAGGGGTGGAGGAGGGAAGCATTGGGAGTTTGGGATTAGCAGATGCAAACTAGTATATATAGGATGGATAAACGGCAAGGTCCTACTGTATAGCACAGGGAACTATATTCAATATCCTGTGATAAACCGTAATGAAAAAGAAGATGAAAAAGATTGTATATATGTATAACAGTCATTTTGCTGTACAGCAGAAATTAACACAACATTGTAAATCAACTATACTTCAATAAAATGTTTTAAAAATAAAAATAAAATAAAAAACAAAATGTACCCCTCCCCAAAAGAAACAAATCAAGCAATATAAATCGTATCCAGCATAGTCTGTTCCCTGCCCCTGCTCCCACATCTTACAAACATTTCTGTAAGTTTCTCATGCCTTTTCCACAGTTTCTTCATGCAAACATAAACACAAACCTATTATTTCCCCATCCCTGTTTTCTTACACAAAAGGTAGCTTGATATACATATGATTCTTGATATACATACTATTCTGTACTTTGTTCTTTTCATTGTAACTTATCAGTGCATCTTGGAAATCATTCCATATCAGTTCAGAGAGAAATTCCTCATCCCGTTTTAAAAGTCTTTTAAAAATTTAAAAAATCTATTATATGTTGTCTCCTAATATATTTCACCAGTTCCACAAATGATGGTCATTTGGGTTGTTTCCAATCTTTTGCTACACCAATGATGCTTTGTAGACATATGTTAATTTGCATTGGGTATGTACATCTTTGTATAAATTCCCAAAAGCAGAATGGCTGGGTTGAAGACTGGACAATTTTGTAATGTTGCTAGATAGTGCCAAGTTGCGCTCCATAGGGTTTCTAACTGTTTATACTCTCATCAAAAACATAGAAGAGGGCTTCCCTGGTGGCACAGTGGTTGAGAGTCCGCCTGCCGATGCAGGGGACATGGGTTCGTGCCCCGGTCTGGGAAGATCCCACATGTCGTGGAGCGGCTGGGCCCGTGAGCCATGGCTACTGACCCTGTGCGTCCGGAGCCTGTGCTCCACAATGGGAGAGGCCACAACAGTGAGAGGCCCGAGAACCGCAAAAAAAAAAAAAAAATATATATATATATATATATATATATATATATATATATATATATATATATATATGAAACCTGTTTCCCCACAGCCGTGACAACAGAGAGAGAAGGTTTAGGAAAGAATGGTTTGGTATCGAAAGCAACAAGAGGACAATTAGATGAAGACCGCAAAGGCACAGATAATGTCAGACCCGACATCTCCCCTGAGGTTCAACCAGTCTCTCTCAGAGATACCTAGAGATCTCTCCCAGAGATCTCTGTTAGCTCCAACTGAACACGTCTAACTTGGAATTCACTGACACTGGAGCCTCCTCTCTACTACCAATGGAATCACCATTTTCTGGAGCCTCATTTTCTACCAATGGAATCACTATTTTCTCACATTTAAAATCTTGTAGGAGAGAGTGTGGGTGAGTAGACTTTCACTTTTTATTTTACAAACTCTGAATTCATATGCTTTATTTTATAATATGAAGTGTATATTTCTTTTGTAATTTAAAACCAATGATCATGTACTGCAAAAAAAATTGGGAGCCTGGTTATTTTTCTTTTGGTTTTTATTTATCTATTCAACCACTTTTTATTCTGTTAGCTGCTTTTTCTTCCCCCTTTTTTTCTGCCGGGTGCTTTTAGTTTAAATAACTTAGCTTTATAAGGAAATTAATCAAGAAAAAACCATTACTTCTACTTTATAAATTATTCCTAAGCATCCCCTTCCCTTGCACCACTCTCATACACACTCCCAGTTTTTAAACTGAAAAGAAATTAAGAAAGAACTCCTAATGAAATGTTTAAGTAATAGTTATTAGAGCTGGGATACTATTTTAGGGCAAATTTGTATAGTTAGAATTTATGATAGCTGCATGGTAATTTTATGTGCTATAATATGCTTTTCAATCCACTGAGGTCCTTTCTATAACAAAAGTGTACATTTATATCCATTTTATACCATTTGGAGCAAAACTGTACTAAAATTACAGAAGCTTTATAATGGTCATAGCTGCTTTTAGAATCACATTCTCGGTCAAATATATAATTCATTTGTTACCAATACCTTATTGAAGCATCCTTTTATGGGAAACTATCATCAACTTTATCACATTTGGCTTTATTTTGGGATTTCCAGGAATTTAATAGAGTAAAAGGGAAAGGCCATCTCCTGGTGCCCTTGACCTTTGTCTATTCACTTTTGCACAAATAAGAACACTGTACATTAATGTACCTGACCCATCTTTCCTATATGGCACCAGGCAATAAGCCAGGTAACAAAGGAATATTTTGATGGATCTCACGTGGTTGCTTCCTTCAGGCTCAGCTCACAGATCAGTTCCTTCTGTGCCAACATCTTTCTCAGTCTCACAGCATTTATTCAACTATGTTCGTACTAAGTTGCATTTAGCCTTGTTGCTTTATCAAAATTAGTGAAATATGGGGAAAATATCAATGCAAGCACCAGTCAACAGAAGTATAGTTCTCATAAACTTAGAACAATTGAGACACAGAAGGAAATCATTAGCTGGTGAATCTTTAGCCTCAATAATGATGACTCATACTGAGAACTCTCTATGCCTTAGTCACTATTCTAATCACTTCACATGACTTAATTGAAATAAATGGTGGAGGTGTCATTACTTCTGTTTTTACAGGTAAAGAAAACTATTCCTGATCCATAGGGAGGTAAACAGCCTGACCCAAATTGGAAAGCTGCCTTTAGGCTTTAACTGGTCAACTCTGCTCAGCTGGGGTGGAGAGCTCAAATTTAAAGAACATCTACCAAATTTTGGAATTACAGCTTAAGACTATATCTAAGAGGCAAGGCACAACTAGGAATTTTAGACTGTGTTTTAGCTCTCTGGAAATAGAACTCTCTCCTTAAAAAACACAAATCTGTTTTTGAATTTGATGTATCTAACGTGGTGTGTATTTTGGGGAGTATGTTGTGTATTGAAGTAGGAAGCCCTTGTGTTGTTGTGTACGGTTTTTTTTTTTTTTGGCCGTGCCATGCGACTTGCAGTATGTTAGTTCCCCGCCCAGGGATCGAACTTGTGCCCCCCGAGGTGGAAGCACAGAGTCCTAACCACTGGACCAGGAGGGAATTCCCATTGTTGTATATGTTTTTGATGTACATGGAAAGATGTGAATCCCAGGGGGACAGGGCACTTGTCTTACAGTTCTCCAGCACCTACAACAATGCTCAGCAAATGTTTGCTATGGTGGTGAGTGAAAAGAGTAGTGGTTTGGAAACCATGCTGCAACATGCAGACACCCACACCAAGAAGCACTCTATTCAAAGTAAATCCCCCTGTTGATAATGGGGGAGGCTATGCATGGTGGGGGGCAGGTGTATGGGAAGTCTGTACTTTCCCCTCAATTTTGCTGTGACCCTAAAACCACTCTATAAGATAAAGCCTATTAAGAAAAACAAATCCCCCCAAGTTGTAACAATATCTTGAAAAATGTCATCTTAAACACACACACATCTATGTGTATATACAAATAGTTATAAGCATGCATAAACACACATTTCTAAGTGCATGATAATAAATGCAAAACATATGTCACATCTTAAGTATATAAATACATTTATAGGTGTATGACAATAAAGTTGAAATGATGATGATTGTTGCAAAACCTATGCAATTTTTCCTGTTGAAGAGGTGAATGAAACTTCCCTCCTGGCCTCACCAAGACAACTGTGTATAAATTAAAGTACCAGACAGTTGCCGTTGGCAAATGGCTGCGTACCCCTAAGTTGGAGTATCCCCTCCTCAGAGACTGTCCCCATTTACCATCCTTTGTTAATAGTGCAGTAGCTCTAGAACACTACCCTTGTGACAACATTTGCTTGCAATGTGACTATACAGATACCTTGTTCAAGCAGAGTCTTACATAGGCTTTCCAGTGACCTATGACCTGGTGGCATGGTTTGAAAGGTTGAGCTGGTTGAGTCAGACTCTCTCTCTCTTTGTTTCCCTCCCTTTCTTTCTCTGGGACTTGAATCCAGAGACTAAGGGGGAAGTTTCCAGTAAGTTGTGGGCAGCACAGCTAAAAGGTGGTTTGGGGGCCTGAGTCAGGATCACGACGAACTAAAGACACTTTGCAAGCTGAAATTATGGAAGGAGGAGCAACTATGAGTAAGTGAGAGAAGCTTGAAGAGACAGAGAAGAACATCCATCCTTGCAGAGAAGCCAGAAAAGGACAGAGAGCATATATAGCCCTATCTTCCTTTGTGTTTGTTTGTTTGTTTGTTTGTTTTTTTGCGGTACGCGGGCCTCTCACTGTTGTGGCCTCTCGCGTTACAGAGCACAGGCTCCGGACGCGCAGGCCCAGCAGCCATGGCTCACGGGCCCAGCCACTCTGCGGCATGTGGGATCCTCCTGGACCGGGGCACGAACTCGTGTCCCCTGCATCGGCAGGCAGACTCTCAACCACTGCGCCACCAGGGAAGCCCAGTGTTTTTTTTTTTGCTGGGCTCTGGGGCATACATACCTTTAAAATATTTTTCTCACAAAACAACCCATGTGTGTTTTTTTTCTTTCTTTTTTTTTCTCCTTGTTACTAAAGACTAGACTGGAATAGCAGGAGGAAAAAAGTCTCTAACAATGGAGGATATAAAATTTAAAGAAAAAATAGTATAACTGTACAAGTACAGCAGTCCAGGGCCATAAAGTATAGTGGCAAACGGTGGTTCCATTCAATAGTCCCCAAGGACCTCAGTTCAGTATAACCCTGTGCGATAATTGATATTTATAGTGATGACCTTGAGTCTTCAAGCACAGGCTGCTTGATGTTCAGCATATTTTCAAAAGGCAATGAAGCATGTAGAAAAATTTTCCTCCAAGTTAAAAAAAAAGTTTCAGTGCTTAAACAAGGGAAGGCTCACACAGTTGTGTTATTTTTTTAGTTTGTTAAATGTTTATATTTATTCATACACGCCTTGCCTTGTTCCAGCAAAAATTAAAGATGACTTAAAAGAATACACAAAATCCAATAAGATAGCATAAGTTGACAGTAAGGGGGAAGAAGAAAGAAAACCAGGCTGTGGTCACATTATTGATTCAGGAGATTCAGTTATCAGCAAAGCTCCCTTCTGTAGATCACCTCACTCCTTGATAGATCATGGGACACCATAACTAGTATTACTCATTATTTAATCTTTTTTTTTTCTTTTTTTTTTTTTGCGGCACGCGGGCCTCTCACTGTTGTGGCCTCTCCCGTTGCGGAGCACAGGCTCCGGACGCGCAGGCTCAGCGGCCATGGCTCACGGGCCCAGCCGCTCCGCGGCATGTGGGATCTTCCCAGACCGGGGCACGAAGCTGTGTCACCTGCATCGGCAGGCGGACTCTCAACCACTGCGCCACCAGGGAAGCCCTATTTAATCATTTTTAAATCTGGAGAAAGGTCAGGGCTTATCTTCTGAATGTAAAAATCAAATTGACACTGGAAGAAAGAAAGAAAAGATTGGCTTGTATCAGAGAAAATATAATCATAAATTTATATAAACGTGCACTTAGTAAGCTGTCAATCTAAACATATGTTTAAGTAATTTCTGTTCTTTTATTTTGGTAAAATAATTGTTATAGCAAAAAAGTTATATTAATCAGAAGTAGCATCAGGGACTTCCCTGGTGGTGCAGTGGTTAAGAATCCGCCTGCCAATGCAGGGGACACGGGTTTGAGCCCTGGTCCGGGAAGATCCCCCATGCCGTGGAGCAACTGGGCCCGTGCACCACAGCTACTGAGCCTGTGCTCTAGACCCTGCGAGCTACAACTACTGAGTCCACATGCCACAGCTAAGGAAGCCCGCGCGCCTAGAGCCCACGCTCCGCAACAAGAGAAGCTGCCACAACTAGAGAAAGCCCGTGCACAGCAACGAAGACCCAACGCAGCCAAAAAGAAAAAGATAGGGCTTCCCTGGTGGCGCAATGGTTGAGAGTCTGCCTGCCGATGCAGGCCATGCGGGTTCGTGCCCCGGGCCAGGAAGATCCCACATACCGCGGAGCGGCTGGGCCCGTGAGCCATGGCCGCCGAGCCTGCACGTCCAGAGCCTGTGCTCCGCAACGGGAGAGGCCACAACAGTGAGAGGCCCGTGTACCGCAAAAAAAAAATAAAATAAAATAAATTTATATAAAAAAGTAACATCATATCACATTATCCCACTGTTGAAATTCTCTGCAATATCCTTTTCACAAATCAATATTAACATATTAGAAGAACAAAGAATGTTTGAAGTTGACTTAAACTCTCTATACAAATGTAATTCATAAAAAGGCAAGAATTTTTTTAGAAAACAAACTCATGGTTACCAGAGGGGAAAGGAAGGGAGGGATGAATTAGGAGTTTGGGATGAACAGATACACACTACTATACATAAAATAGATAAAGAACAAGGACATACTGTATAGCACAGGGAATTATATTCAGGATCTTATCATACCTATAATGGAAAAGGATCTGAAAAAGAATAAATAAATAAATAAATATATATATATATATATATATATATATATATATACATATATAAATAACTGAATCACTTTGCCGTACACCAGAAACTAACACAACATTGTAAATCAACTATACATCAATTTAAAAAAAAATTAAATAAATAGCAAGAATTTTTCCAGGATCCTGGTTTGGACAGGCTCCTAAGGTGTGCTCCCATTCATACTGGGCCTGCATAAGGGGAAATTTTTTCTAATGGGCATTCCTACTACAGAGTCACTGCTTAGAGGGTAAAAATTTGGGCTTCAGAGTCAGACAAATATATAGATTTGATGCATGGTAGCTGAGTGATATCTTGGGCAAGTTACTTCAAACTCTCTCAACTTAGTTTCTTAACTGCAAACAAAGTTAATAGGGTTGTATGGAAGATGGGATAAGATATTGCACAGTTAGCACTTAGCTCAGTATCTGATACCTACTGAACCTAATAAATGATGCCTCTTATGGTAGAAACAGTGATTACCCAGGACATCTCACATTGATGTGACGCAAGCCTCTCTTTCATTAGTGTCTTGTTAAAGATTTCTGCCCTCATTTTTCCATTAACAAATTTTTCTTTAATTGTACTGTGGTGAACGCATTCTGATGTTCTTTCATGGTACTGACGTGGAAACTCGTTTCATTGCCCTATATTATCTTCTTACTAATTATTTTCCAAAATACATGAGCAGTGATTTTTTTTTCACTGATGGATTCATATGGGGATTTGAGCTTTGTATTCATCTTGATTTTTTCTTTCATTCCTTTTCATTCCGCCCCAGATAAAACGCAGTTAATCATGCCAACTTCTGTATAAAGTCTCATCTGACTAGCTCCATCATGTGTCTAGAATGAGTTTTACAATTTTGAAAGCTGCTTTCCCTTCATTGCTACTCTGATCTTGAGATCATAAGAATAAATATCTGGTAAGATATTGAGTCCTCTGAAAAATAGATGAAGTCAAGAAAATTGGAAAAACTTTCATTTTAAAAAGTGAGGATTTTTTTAGGGGGTGCAACTTGGCAAAAAATCTATGGTGACCATGGTTTATCATTCAAACTAGGCCTGTTGGGAATGCAAGAGGGGTGCACTTTATCATTTCATTGAGATAAAGGCATAAACCGGGCTCCCCCAAGTAAACCAGGATGTATGGTCACCCCAGCCAAAACTGACAAGGTACCTTCCGAAGATGGGGATGGAGCAGGGGAGGGCTTGAAGGGATTCTTCATGAAATTATAGGCTCTTCCACGTCATCACACACTGTATTCTATGCTCAAACTGTGAATTAGTGGGTTTTGCTTTGAGAATCCAAGAACTTCTGTGCTTTTAGTATCAGACTCAGTTCTAATCCCTATGACTCAAGAAAAACACAATAATAGAGACAAAGATCCAGAGAGGCATAACTAATATGATCAAGAGCTGTGGATCCTAATGTTCTGGCAGTTACCGAATCTTTGAGGATTTGATGAAAGCTATTAACTCTCCCTGAAGAAAAGGGCACACACAAACAGCCTCCAGGAGTTGGCATGCAATTCAGAGGGCCAAGGACCATCTGATCTCACCCAGGGATCTAGGTCTGAATCCCTAATCAGAAGGGAAAGGAAAAAGGAACCAAAATTTGTTGACCATCTTTGCACACATTTCATTTCAGACTTACATCAATCTATTTTATAGATAAGGGCACTGAAACTCAGAGAAATTAAGACATTACAGCCAGTTAAGTGGAAAATCCAGACTACAAATTCAGGTTTATGTGCATGAAATCTCATATTCTAAGTACTGCTTAGGCGTAGGCATTAATTTATATATTTATATTTAATCTGGAAAGGAATTATATTACAAAATCATGAAAAATGAACACAAGCAGACATCTTCATCAAAGTCCCACCTACTAGAGCTGGGAACACTTCTGGAAACTGGAAAGACATTATTAGGGCAAATAAAAGTAAGCACTTAAAAAAAAATCTCAAATGCTAATACAACTGACAGATAGTGTCAAGGTAGTTTTAGATAAATCCAAGACTGATAGGTTGGTGATGGATTGTTAAGAGATTTTCAGTGTTGCATATCCTTAGGTTAACCTTGGGGAAAACAGCTACATCTTTGCTTGTATCCCTCAAAGCCCATCTCAGTCTGATTACTAATCAAGGTTGCATGGACAGGATGGTGGTTGAAGCAATGCGTCAATTCCAACCTAAGCAGTGTTTTTTGTGTAACTGGTAAGCTCAGATTTCCCTTTTGGTAACATCTGTTCATTAGTTGTTTTTCTTTCCCGGTGATCCTAGTTCCTCCACCAGGGATTGAACCTGGCACCTGCAGTGAAAGTGCTAAGTCCTAACCATTGGACCGTCAGGGAATTCCCTGTTCCACTAGTTCTTAAAATGCCTGATTGCAGTTTGAAGCTGACATACCTCTGAGACATGGAACCAGATTTACCTGAGAATAATGTATCACATCTGAATGTATTTAGCCAATGATCATGCCTGTGTGGACCTAGTTCATAATGAGTATTCAACAGATGTCTCATGGTTTCCTGTCCAGTCTGTGCTACAGAATGCTACCAGATGAATTACCTAACCTATAGCTCCAAATATGGCAGTTCCTTGCACAAAATTACTGTTACTTCTTATTGTATTTGTATCTTTCCTGTAATTATTTATTATTTTAAAATCTATCTTTTGTTTCCCTCCTTCTAAAATTGTAAGCTTGGTGAAGGCAGAGACCACTGTATTCACAGTGGCCATGATGACCTATGGTAGGCATTCAATTACATTTATTTGTCTAACTGTGTGGATGATTACTACGAGAATTTGGTCAGCATGTTTTAAAAAAAAAAATTTGGTCAACATGATTTTCTTTCAGTTTTTAAGATGGAGATATAATTCACATACTGTAAGATACACCCTTTTAAAATGTACAGTTCAATGGTTTTAGTATATTCACAAAGTTGTGCGACCATCACCACCATCTAATTCCAGAATATTTTCACAAATAAGAAAACACACCTATTAGCAACTACTCCCATCCTCTCCTCCTCCAGCCCTTGGCAATCAATAATTTACCAATTTCTGTCTCTATGGATGTCCCCATTCTCTATTTTCATATAAATGGAATCATATAATATGGGATCTTTTTTTCTGGATTCTTTCACTTTATATTTTCAAGGTTCATGTTGTAGCATGTGTTAGTACTTCCTTCCTTTTTAAAGGCTGAATAATATTCCATTCTATGGATACACTACATTTTGTTTACCCACTCTAGACAAGAGGATTTTTGACATCCATTCCAACTCCAGGATCCTTTATTCAAGTGAAGGGCTACCACCAAAGTTCATAAGGTAAATCACAATAAATCATTATGCTTCATAGTTTTTCTGTGCCCTGAAGTTTTCAAGTCTTACCTACCACAGATCCAGAGAGGACCATCCTGTTATAACCAACCAAGTTTACTTCCTGAACCCTGAAAACAATAATATCAGACCCTCTACCTTTATTTCAGGATTCTGCTTCCCCCCGCCCCCCCCCCCCCCCCCCCCGCAATCTTCTCCTCACTGCCCACCTGATTTCTTGATTGTAATGCTAATTGCTCTCAACAGATTTGTGTTGACTGAGATTGGATGGCGCATTCTTCCCACGCCTCTCTCCCCTGTCCTTGGCCTCCCTGCACGTGCAACTTCTTCACCATCAAAATTCCCCCTTCCCGCCTCCCCCTCAAAAAGCCTTCCTTTGTTTTCCAAGGAAATTCAGGTAAAAGAAAGGGTGGGGGAAACGATATTTTTGACTTTCCTCACAATCCAGACGTTGGAAAGAAAAAGGATTTCCTTTGGGCTGCTGCCACGACTCTGATCTTTTATGCTGATAAAATATTTCCTTCTTAAAAAAAAAAAGTTATGGGAAAAATCATACCACTTCAGCTACACTTACTCTAACTTTCGCGTTTAAAAGAAAAAAAAATTTGGAAGTTTACCTCTCTTTCACAGAGTGGTTTTCTTCTTACCAGTTCAAGTCATGCCACCGGGAGCCAGCTGGGTCAGCAGCGCTCTTTGGAGGCTGGCGTGGCGGAGGACTACAGGATCCAGAGGGCTTTGGAAACTCCAGCAGCTCCAAGCTTGTTGGCTACTACGGTTTCCCTGAGGAGTGACGCTATGAAAACAAACCCTGATTGGTCAGGCCTGAGCTGAATTCTCCATTTATGGACAGATTGCCCTGCCCGAGCTGAGGCTCAGCCAGAGGAGTACGGAGAAGGTGGCCGAAGGAAGAGGAGCGAGGCAGGGCAGCTAGTCAGACGCGCGGAGAGCACTGCACTCACCTAGGCGGGCGGCGAGCGCCCGGTCCGGGTGGACCCCTGCCCTCCGCAATATGCGCCCCGCCTGCTAAGCCGCCTCCTGCTCGCCCTCACCTACCGCCGCCGATCCCGCCTGGATGGAGTCCCCCCAGGGTTCCCATTGGTTCCTGTGAGTGCTTGGGTGTCGAGAGCCTGTTTTTGGCGAAGGGAACCAACTTTTGAAGTTCGCCCAGGAGACTGCGTTCTAGCCTCAGCTCCCCGGCAGCCGGACCCGGCAGAGGCGCGACCGCGGCGCGAGTCACCATGGTGAGTTGGCCGCGCGGCGTCCTGGGACGCCTGACCCAGGGATGGGGCGGGAAGCCCGGGCGCGGGGCACCCACCTTGGGCGCGCTGCCGAGGCCAGGGGTGGAGAAGCTGGACGCGGGAGTCGGCACGTCGCGAGCCCTTATTTCCTGCAGCTTTCGCTCAACCGGGGCTGGGGGAGACGGAGTGAGGGGCCAAGGAAAACTTTCTTTCAAGTCACTTCGGCGTCGCCAAACTTTTCGTGGCCGGGGTGGCTATGGCTGCCAGCTGTCGGAAGCCGGAGTGCGGGGAGATCCGCGTTCAGGGGCACGGCCCACCGGGGGGGTATCAATTCCCTCCCGCTGGGACGGTGGGAGCGGCCGCCTGCGCCCCTCAGTGCGCGCGCTCCCCGCCCGCTGCACCGGCGCCGCGGACCACTGCTCCTCCCCCGGCCGCCCGGCAGCGCCGCAGCTGTCCCGCTGGCATCCGCGCGCCGGCGGGGGCGGCGCGGCCGCACAAAGGCAGCGGGGCGCCAGGTAGGGCGAGCACCTGGCGGTGGACTGGAGGCTGCGGGCGAGGGTGTCGCGGGGCTGCCGGGAGCCAGGCCGGCCTGGGCTCCGCTGGGCGCCGGCCCGGAGGGTCTTTGCACCAAAAAGGCCGAGTAAACACCACCCTCCTCCACTTCCCCCAAGTGCGAGGTGGCTGGCACTTTTCGGGTGTACAGCGAACGGTACGCATGGGAGGAAGTCGAGTGTTTTGTTCTTTTTCCTTTGGCACTTTGGGTATTGATGGAAGTGTCTGGCTCTCTCTCTGACTCGTTTCTGACTTTTCCTCCACCCCGATCTCCCGGCCTCGGCTACCCCGCCCCCAATAACCTTAGCCGCATCCCTTGGGCTTTGGGGTGGTGTACTTTTCTTTCCTAAGCACAAAAGCAAGGGCTCTATTTTGAAGAGATTGGCAGTCTATCAGAGGGGGGGAAAATTCTACTACAAGGCTTCATAATTTCCACACTTGGTTCTTTTCAAATAATCCGGCTTAGGTGGATGAACTGGTCCTCTTCTGATTGGTTTTTGTTGTTTTTTAGTGACTGTGAAAAGGGTGCTAAGTCACAGTGATAACCGGTACAGCACTAATTTAAAAATCTCTATCCTGCAGGAGCCTGAGGGAAATTAGGAAAGGCCCATAGGAACCTACACACAAAACTCAAAAGCAGCCCTTGATCCAGTGCTGTGTTTATTCAAAAGAATGATTAAAAACAAACAAACCAAAATCTTTTTTAAAAGGGCATCCTTGACCAAAGCTTTTTCTTTTCACCTAGTCCAACGTTATGTCACCCTTGTGTCTACCGAAGAGGACGCTTTATCTGTAAATAAAATTTCCCTTTCAGTTTTAGGGTTTAAGAAGTCAGTCCACCCCATATTTTTGGAACCCCTAAAGAGAACCATTTACTTACACTGTGTGTTTGGGTGGAGCTACGTAAATGGGGCCACTGCCTAACTGGCTACCTGAACTTAAGCAGTGTGAGTCTTAATACTTTATAATTGCTATAATTATTTTCCATGGTTCAATAATTCTAAAAGAAAAAAATGTGTTGTATGTCAAGAGCTTAAAAAATCTTGCTGAATTTAAATAGTTGAGTGGTACCTTGAGAAAGTTAACTTTCCCTTAGTTCACTCATTTTTCATGCTGGAGAGACTAAAAAGTAGTGTAAGATGACTTTTCCGGGGACCTCAGAAACTGGACGCTCAATTCGGTCCATTGCTGTTGAAGTAGATGGTTTGTGAAGTGGGTGCAGAAGAGGCATGTTCTAAGGAAGAGCTGTTTCCAGAGTGTGTAGGGTGTCTATTGAAGGACAGGGGTATGACTTACCTATTGATGTTCCCTGCCAACAGCACAGATGGCCGTTTTGTGGGCCTCCAGGAGACTATCAGTGCATCAGATACAGTTGCTGAGGCCCCGATTCCCTGACAGAAAAGTTGAAACAGCTGGCTGTCCTGAAATAGGAGCTGCGCCATCACTCCATCTACTGGATCTAGAGTAATTTGGCAAAAATTAAATGAATCATTTCTTCGCTGGCTTGAAAAATTAAGTCTGTGCATTGGATGTGTGAAGTTGCCTTAGAACAGAGCATCAGCAGCTTAAATAGTCAGAAATCTCAGTTATTATAGTATTTACTATTTATGTAAGATCCCCTTCCAGCCAAATGAGGCTTCTTCATTTTGTGTTTCACATCTGTCTGAGTCTGCCCAGCTGCATCCCTCAGCTGCTTAGAACAGGAAGAGAAGGGGCAATGCCTCCAGTGGGTGTGGCTCAGTGTTAGCATGGAGAATATAACTCATCAGGCCCTTGGCACCTGTACTGTGGATTTCTCTGTCTCTCGCTCTCTGTGAGATATCTTAGGAAATCTGGTAGTAGATTAGGAAGGCTTTCCACCTGTACCAAAGGCCCTACCAAGGCTCACTCATTTGTGATTCATAAGGAAGATTGCCATTTTCTGACTCATGAACAAAGTGTACAGCTTACAGTTTACCTTATATTTCCTCCTGAAAACTCACTTTGGGACATTTTTCTCCGTCTTTGGAGAACCAAGAATACTACCAGGCAATAGCAATTTGTTTCTTTTTTTTTCTTAGACTTGAAGGACCAAAAAAAAAAAAAAGAAAGAAAAACACCAAAAAAATCTCTGCATGTCTCTATAATTTAGTATACATTGGTTAGGAGGGTACAACAATCTCCTTTGACTTTAATCAATAATAGTACCCATCTAAGGTTTCCTTTGTAGAATCTGGCTTTATCATCAGCCACAAAGGAAGTTCTACTTTTGTGGCCATGACCAGTTTGGACTGTCTAATGGACTGGAACCCATGTGTATAGCTCTGCTGTATACGTTGGAGCTAGAAACTATGATTCATAAGGCTTTTGTGACTGAGATATACTGACGTATTTGATTACATCTGAATTGACCATCACCTCAGAATATGTTCAAGATGTGTCCCCGTCTTCTTACTTGCATATTACTTGTGAGTAAATTGCAGATAGTACACATAAAAATACACAGGAATAGGCTTACGAACTTAGAAATCTGATGCAGCTGACTACAAGGTAGGTAAGTTCCTTTGGGTGAAGGCATGGCATGTATTTAGAAAGTCTGGAATCCATTTCAAACATGTTTTCTGCGAAGGTAACCTAGTCCATTCCCACTGATTAGTTTATCAGATTTCTAGTAGTAGTCTCCTGGCCAAAACAACACAACACAACACAGAACCAAAATAGAAAGGAATGGGATGACGTCCAGAAAAGTTTTGATAGAGGTAGAGGGTTAGGGCAAGAGTGGAATCCAGGGCATTGTCTTGGGACCACTGTGGGTGGGCCTGCCTAATAGGAAATGTTTGGCGGCCCAGGGCAAAGAGGGAAGCCCAGTGGGGCCATGGATGGAGGGGATGGAGAAGTAGAGGAAGCAGAGAGTTGCAGAAGCTGAAAGCCACTTCCTCCTCAGTTTTGCTGGGGATTTCAGCTTTGTTAGTGGTTGCAAACTCAAATGTCTACAGAGGCCAGGATACAATTTTTGATGGGGTGAGACTGGCCTCTGGAGAGTAAATATAGAACATGTGCCCGTCAAAAGAGCCATCATTACTTGACCTTAGGCTGTAATTACATTGACCATATTACCAAATTGTCTGCTTTTTCAGGAGAAGCTGAAAATCTAGATTTTTTTATGCCAGAGCTGCCAATTTTTATAAGCGTGCTGATCATCGCTGAGAGGCCAAACAGGTCAGCTGTTTGCAGCCACCCTGCTGTAAATCTCAAAGTGGTGTCCTGGGAACCACTGTGCTTCCTTCCATTCACTCGCCAGCAGCAAGTCTAAACTTTAGCCACATACCCAGTAAGGACATTCGATTTTTACTGACACATGCACACCTTCCCACTGTGTTTCCCTTAAGAAAGGGAGTTGCCTGGTGTTTCCAGCCCGTGGACTCTCTAAGCTATTAAACAGGGGCAGTATGCATCCAGCTGCTACTGTTTGGAGCTAGCTAAACACCTGTGCAGGTAGTGCTCTGAGTGGTGAGCCTGTAAATTGAACTTTTTCTTTTTTTTTTAACATCTTTATTGGAGTATAATTGCTTTACGTTGGTGTGTTAGTTTCTGCTTGAACTTCTCTCCTTCTTAACCCTTTAACTCCCTCCAGTGGAAAGGTACTCCCCCTCTCCCCCAACCTCCATATTGCATGGTGGACCTCTTTCCCCTGGCATGTGGGCCTCTCACTGCTGCGGCCTCTCCCGCTGCGGAGCACAGGCTCCGGACGCGCAGGCTCAGCGGCCATGGCTCACGGGCCCGGCCGCTCCGCGGCATGTGGGATCCTCCCGGACCCGGGCACGAACCCGTGTCCCCCGCATCGGCAGGCGGACTCTCAACCACTGCGCCACCAGGGAAGCCCAGTGGACCTCTTTTATTACTCTTTTCCCTGTTGCATCTCATGAATTTGAGGTCTGTTTCAGGGGTTCTCCTTGGGGCTAGATAATAAGCATTTTTGTAAACATGACTTGGAATACAACCTTTTTCCCCTGACTTAGTGTTAATGTTATGAGCTCATGTGAGACCTCTCTCTGATGAGGAGAGGACTGGGTCTCATTACTTGGTAAGAACTTGTGAAAGCTCTTTTCATCAGCTTCAAAAAAGCAGAAGTATTTTGAAACCTCTATGCAAATGTAAAGCATCATTATGGATCATAGAGAAATTACGTACATTTGTAATTTTCCAAGTTTGAGTCATCTACTATTTTTTTTTAAACAAAGATGCAGCAACTTGTGTTTTTATCAGTATGTGATTAAAATGGGTTTCTCCGTGGTGAGATTTTAATATTTTAATTTTTTTTTTTACCATGCTGGGACTTAATATTTACAGAACAAATAAGGGGTTAAAGGTTAAATGCCAAAAGTATTAAAAATAAACAGCTTGGCCTTGTAAGCACATTCTGTAGCAATGGTAAACAAATTGTGTTTTGAATTTCAACTTCAAAATTTATTTTGGCAGAGGTGAAAGGTTTGGGGGCATATTAGTGAAGTCTTTTTTTTAGATATCTTTATGACAGCTTTACTTCAGAGAAGTAAAACTATAAGAGTCATCCCTAAAAATAGGGACAATGGCTTCGACACCATATATGCAGGTGAAGTCAGCCCTTCTTTCTGAATTGCCACCATGGGAACACTGTCATTAATGTTGTTCAGGGCACTTAGGAATGGTCATTTAAGAAAATTTTTTTACTTCCTTTATGACCTAAAATGCTAGTGTCCAGCATGATCAGCCATCTTACCAGCCTTTGTATAAGGTGCCTCTCAGCTGTTTCCAGAAGTTACATTCTGCCTCAAAGGGGGAAAAAATTGGTCCTGAAGATGTGCAGTATTGTGTAACATAGGCCCTGGGGGCCAAAAAGGAGGTGGTTCTTCCAGGAATCAGTACTCTAAGAACTGCTCTGAAGGAGGCCACACTGTCTTAGGTGTTTTGAGTTCTGTTGTGTTTGTTAAAAATTCATTCATGGGGGGCTTCCCTGGTGGCGCAGTGGTTGAGAGTCCGCCTGCCGATGCAGGGGACACGGGTTCATACCCCCGTCCGGGAAGATCCCATATGCCGCGGAGCGGCTGGGCCCGTGAGCCATGGCCGCTGGGCCTGCGCGTCCGGAGCCTGTGCTCCGCAACAGGAGAGGCCACAACAGTGAGAGGCCCGGGTACCGCAAAAAAAAAAAAAAAAAAAAAAAAAAAAATTCATTCATGGGACTTTGAAATCATACACTGCATTGTAGAAAGTAAAACATACACTACATTGTAGAAAGCCCAGAAGAGAATTTAAGAGTCTATCCTAAATCCTTTGGCTTGACTTCATAGAAAGATCTAGAGGGGTTAAATGGCTTCAAAAGTCTCAGAGCTAGGTTTTGACTGATCTGGTGCCAGAATCCAGGTTTTCTGATCCCAGTTTAATAAGGCTTTTCCCACCAAACCACGGTGGTGGATTAGAGTCTAGGCATGGCCAGGTAGTTTTCTTTCTGGGGCCCTTCAAAAAAGCCTGCTTGGAGATGGAAGGTTGTTAATTATTTTTGATGCATTACTGTATCAACTTTAAAAGATTATAAAAAATAAATTTAGAGGAATTCACCATAATACCATTACCCTAGTGCTAATTTTTTTCATGTCTTTGGGTTTCCTTCCAAACTATCCAAACGCACATCATTTTTATGTAGTTGTAATTATGGGGCTAATATACAATTTGTGTTCTGTATTTCCCCATGTATTTTGTAAACTCTTTTCCTTGGAAAATATATTTATCGTATTTTGGTGGTGGTATGATAATCCCATGTAGCCTGATTACCCAACTTGAGCCCTAACTGTATGGAGACCTGCCCTCCAGATGCACCAGTGACTATTCCTCCCTGCCCCCATTAGAACTGCCCTGGTCAGTGCTGGGCTGCTCAGCCTCCTGTCCTGCTGATACATGGAGCCCTCTCTTTGGTGTAAAGTCTGAAGGCAGGACTGGCTGGCTTGGTGTACACTCCACACTCCCCGGTCCTGACCTGAGGTGGGTACTGTGGGTGTTCTCCCAGGATCATGATACTGGAACTCAAATGTGTGACACCAGTGGGTGCTCAGGCCTCTGACTGCAACTTGGCAACTATGAGTTCCCCTATCAGAGGACCCAAGTGGTTGGAGATGAGGAGCTTTGAACCCCAAAGTGGAGAAGACACAGCAGTTGCAAAGGAGGTTAGCGTACATGCCTGATAGGTAGGAATTCTTACCAAATACGGTGGCACCTGCTAGGAAATCAAAGATGAATTAAGTACTGCCTCTGCTTATGAGGTGCTCACAGACTAGGGAATAACAAAGGGTTTTCTTATAGGTGATTTCATCTCATTCTTGTACAAATGATGGTTTTGTCTGCCATTTTACAGGTAAGAAAACCAAAGTGCAGTGAGGGAAAGAGAATTGTTCAGGGCCATACAACTTGTATGTAATGAACCAGGTCTGCTAACTTTATGCTCTTTCAAAAGCAATTGAGTACATTATTTCTGAATTTGAAATTTCTGGGTCCAGATATCTGTATAATACTTCATTATTTTACATACTCCTGAGGGAAAGCAAGGTTGATTTTTTTTTTTTAAATCTATTTTAAAGTCTGGGTTTTTAATTTCCTTGTTCAGGGATGTTTGCATGTCACAACATTTGGGGACTAGATGATATCACACCGGGATCAAGCATAAAAGTAAAAGAAAGTAAGTAAAAGAGAGTCATGCTAGAAAGCTCTCTGATCTCAGTTAGTTTAAAAAGTAGAAAATAAGGGAAACAATATAACTACAAGAACTTTAGCCCTCGAGTCCTTATATACATGACAGAAAACAAACAAAAATTAGGATAGTGTATCATTAGTCTCTTAGTAGTTTAATTGGTGTGACCAGCTTTTGATGTTGACAGCAAGTTAGCACAATATTACTTGGTAACAGAATGATTTGGACAGTATCATTGTCTGATTCCAAAAAATTTTCAATAACAAAAAAATTATGGTTGTTTTTAGTGTCCCAATTAGATACAGACCTTTGTTACAGGAAATTTTGGATTTAAATGTAGAAGCATCTATTAAGCTACTTCATAGTATGATAAAGATGGCACCTCCAAGATTTGGGAATGCTCAAATGCAGAAATATGTCTGCAAAATGATGGTAGTTCTCCTTTCTCCCATCAGATTGTCAGAGATTCCTAATATTTGGGGGTGTCCCGAGGCCCTCTGAAGCTATTGACCTGTTTCCTGACAGTGTTTGTAATAACAAGAAAAACAAGAAAACCAAACAAAAAGACAGGAACAATCTAAATGTCCATTAGTAGAGAAATGCATAAACGTATGTGACTTATTGGTAGTAGGGAATCAATATGGATAGATCTCACAAAGGTAGTATGTGGTGAAGAAGCAAGTTGTAGAAAGATACATGTAAAGTCATTTGAGAAAAATTTCAAAACACAAAACAAGGCTATCTGTATTGTTTGGGGATATATATACTCATATATGTATATATTTATGTATATGTTCTTTTAAAAATATAAATTGATGCACTAGAAAGATATCAAATTCAAGCTGCTGAAGGGGGAAGGAAGAAAGGAGAGAACTGAGGTCAGTGGACTAACTGTAACATTATTAAGAATGTTTTATTTGCTTTATTAAAATCTAAAGCAAATATAGAAAATAGTATCATTAATTCTGGGCAGTATGGGCATAAATATTTATATTTTTCCCCCATAGTTTTAACATCTTTTTATAATTAAGAAGAAAAAAACCCCACATAAACACAATTCTTCATTTAATTTTAGGAGGTTCATAAACCTCCAAAGCCCACAGAGTATCATTCCCAGAGTTGTAGCAAACCTTGTCTTGAGGTGAATATTAGGGAGTATGCAATTTTTGGTCTATGTCAGTTTTTTTGTTTTTTGTTTTAAGACTTAATTTTATTTCTGGCTGCGTTGGGTCTTCGTTGCTGCTCGTGGGCTTTCTCTAGTTGTGGAAAGCGGTGACTACTCTTCATTGTGGTGCGTGGGCTTCTCCTTGAGGTGACTTCTTTTGTTGCAGAGCACGGGCTCTAGGCACGTGGGCTTCAGTAGTTGTGGTGTGTGGGTTCAGTAGTTGTGGCTCGTGGGCTCTAGAGTGCAGGCTCAGTAGTTGTGGCACACAGGCTTAGTTGCTCCGTGGCATGTGAGATCTTCCCAGTCCAAGGATTGAACCCATGTCCCCTGCACTGGCAGGCGGATTCTTGTCCACTGTGCCACAAGGGAAGTCCCTGTCAGGTTGTTTTAATGACAGTTGACATACAATCAAATCAGTAGTAAGTCCCACTGAGTTATGTAAAGCTCCGTTAGGGATTATGTCCCAGGATGTTCAGCATCTTTTAAGCATCTCTTTCTTACCTTTTCCTTTCTTACCTTTTCTTACCTTACTGTCTATTAAGTTTTGATATAATTAACTACCCCAAACTTGGTGGTTTAAATAGTAAAGATTTTATTATTTTTCATGATTTTATGCATTGGCTGGGAAGTTCTGGGCTGGATTGGCTCATCAGATCCTTGTGGTCGGCTGGTGGCTTGGCTGGGGATGGATGAGCTAAGATGGCCTCACTCATGTGTCGGTTAGTTGGCCCAGGTTCAGTTGGGGCAGTGGAGATGGCTTGGCCACCTATCTCTTTCACAATAGGCTAGTCCTGGCTTGTTAACACAGCAGTGGTCACAGGGTTCCCAAGAACAGCAAAAGAGAAAGCAAGCCATAGTGCACAAGCATTTTTTTAACCTCTGCTTGCATCATGGTTGATATTGTCTCATTGACCAAAGCAAGTCACAAAGCTACCCTCAGGGTTAGCGTGGGCAAGGACTGCCCTGGGGCTCAGATACAGTTCGTACCCTCCACCTTTTCTTTCATCGTGTCTAGTTGGGTGAATACATTGAGGCAGGAATAGATTTAGTGCAAATCTAGTTTTCCTGGCTGATCCTGTAAACCTGTGTATGACGGAAGCCCCCATTGCTCCTGATACATCCGCTGCTGTTTTCCCAAAGTACGAGGAATTAAAACTTGTAGTTCTTTTGTATTATGGAGCCTCAGTATGATTTTTAAATTGCTATTTTTGCTGGAAAAAAAAAAGTAAAAGCAGAAGCTAAAAACAAGAAGAAAAATCTTTTTTTTTTTTTTTCTGTTAAAGGGAGTTTGTAAAAATAAACATTTCACGATTAAGTCCAAGCTTCCAGAGCAATGAATCATGCCAAACCAGACTGGGCTGGATGGCCTGTTGGATATAACGGTGGAGCAATACTGTTTGGAACAGGTCAGGACAGTGCTGTTCACTGACTAATTCTGCCTTTTTGGCCAGCCTTGAGCCGTCCATGTGGAGAAAGACATTCTTCACACACACACAAATATTTTTTTTGTCTTGAATGAAAGTCATGTGTTTTGGATTGTATTATGGTTCCCAGAATAATCCATATTGGTGTCACTTCAATATTCTGTGAGCCACAGGCTCCTCAACAAGATGTGAATTGAGTAGGATTAACCTAGCTTTGGGCATAGGTCTCAAAAAAATTCATTAATCTGTGGATCTTTCACTTTGATTTTCTCTTTCTCCTTCTCTTTTTATTGTTGTTGTTGTTGTTTTTTTTGCGGTACACGGGCCTCTCACTGTTGTGGCCTCTCCCGTTGTGGAGCACAGGCTCCGGACGCGCAGGCTCAGCAGCCATGGCGCACGGGCCCAGCCGCTCCGCGGCATGTGGGATCTTCCCGGACCGGGGCACGAACCCATGTCCCCTGCATCAGCAGGCGGACTCTCAACCACTGCGCCACCAGAGAAGCCCTCCTTCTCTTTTTAAATGGAAAAATTTAAACTACACAAATGGGGAGAAAACTCATTGCTGGACTTCAGCAATTGATAACTCATGGCCAATCTTATTTTCTCCATTTTGTTAATGTGGTGTATCACATTGATTTGCAGATGTTGAACCATCCTTGCATCCCTGGAATAAATCCCAATTGATCGTGATGTATGATCTTTTCGTGCATTATTTACTTATTTGCTGTGCCCCACAGCTTGCAGGATCTTAGTTCCCTGACCAGGGGTCGAACCCAGGCCACAACAGTGAAAGTGTGGAGTCCTAACCACTGGACCGCCAGGGAATTCCCTTTTCATGTATTACTGAATTCAATTTGCTAGTATTTGTTGAGGATTTTTGTGTCTGTGTTCATCAGGGATATCGGCCTATAATTTTCTTCTCGTGTTGTGTCCTTGTTTGGTTTTGGTGCTAGGGTAATGCTAGCCTTATAAAATGAGTTTGGAAGTGTTCCTTCCTCTTCTATTTTTGGGAAGAATTTGAGAAAGTTTGGTATTAATTCTTTCTTAAATATTCGGTACAATTCACCAGTGAAGCCATTTGGTCTTGGACTTTTCTTTGTTAGGAGGTTTTGGATTACTGATTTAATCTCCGTACTAGTAATTGGTCTGTTCAAATTTTGTTTCTTCATGATTCAATCTTGGTAGGTTGTATATTTATAGGAATTCATCTGTTTCTCCTAGATTCTCTTAATTTTTTGGCATATAATTATTTCAATCTTGTTTTCTCTATTCTCACCTTCTCTAGGTTTATTTTGAAGCAAATCCTAGATATCATTTCATCCTAACCATCTCTGTGTTACATTGGCATTAATTTATTTTTATACATTTTTTAAGATTTATTTATTTTTGGCTACATTGGGTCTTCGTTTTGCTGCGCAGGCTTTCTCTAGTTGCGGCGAGCCAGGGCTACTCTTCACTGTGGTGCGCGGGCTTCTCCTTGCAGTGGCTTCTCCTTGTGGTGGCTTCCCTTGTTGCGGAGCATGGGCTCTAGGTGCACAGGCTTCAGTAGTTGTGGCACAGCGGGCTCAGTAGTTGTGGCTTGTGGGCTCTAGAGTGCAGGCTCAGTAGTTGTGGCACACGGGCTTAGCTGCTCCGTGGCATGTGGGATCTTCTCAGACCAGGGCTCGAACCTGTGTCCCCTGCCTTGGCAGGTGGATTCTTAACCACTGTGCCACCAGGGAAGCCCTACACTGGCATTTAAATAAAGCAAAACTCAGCTCTCAGCTCTTGGTACTGTCTACTTCTTGGGTTGGAAGAAGGGGTGTATCTCAGAGAACCAAAGTAAGTAGCTTCCCTTTGATTTTTAATATTACAGGCTTTGTTTTTACAGAATAAGGTAGACATCTCCAGTAACTGGGTAGACTCCTTAAAGCTTGGCCTAATCTCATCCACAGGAGTATCTGGCAATGATATCTTGGCACCCATAGTCTTGGTGTGCAGGGCAGAGGTGGCTCCCCAGCCTACAATCCTAGCTCTACTCAGGCACTCTCTTTAGGTATAATTTGCAGGGCCAGTTCATGCTTATTCGTCTCTTCATTACTTCTCATACATACCTGTATCGTGGTGATGGCTGTGCAAATAACACTTGTTTCTTTCAATGATCAGATACCTTTAAACATAGAATGTCAGGATGAGAAATGTCTCAGAGACTACTTGGCGGGGGGGCGTGGCCTATGAAATTATATGCTGAAGTTTGCGTCTGTGTCCATGTGTGTATTTTTCCCTGGGAAGAAGAATCCTAACTCCCTAAAGTGGTCCATGGCCTCCCGAAATGACTCTCTAAGGTCCAGAGAATTTAAGTAGTCTGACCAAGGTCACCTGGCAAATTAGTAGGAGAAGTGGCCTTAGAGTACAAGTCTTTTGTCCAGGGATCCTAACCTGGTCCTAAACCTGATTTTACTGGAAATGTTTGAAAAGCAAATATAATGAAGTTTTAGAGAGAAGGGAAGTTGGAAGTACTGAGTTAAAATAATTCTTTGTAAGATTACCAGAGATACTAAACCAATACAAGTTGCCATGAGGCAATGGTCAGTATTAATTGTTGACAACTGACTTGATTTTTCAGAATAGTTATAAAGCATAAAACTAGAGTCACAGCATTGGTCTCATATTTATTAGGTTTTTGTATTCTCCTGTGATCATGAAGAGAAATACATCCAATGCAGACTTCAAATATAAGTCAAAGACATAATGGTTTGACATTTATGTAAATAATTGAAAACTCATTTCTCTGATGAGGATTCATTATTATTCATTATAAAATTAATATTAACTAATTGAGGACACATAAGAAGGAAATTGCTGGACTCTAATAACTGGACTCTGGATCACAGTTCTGTGCTCTGTTTCTGTTCTGTAGAACTAGGGCTTGGAGTGTAGGAAAAAAATTGGAACTGTGGTAGCCTCTTCCTTCCAGCTCTTTTTCTCCCCTGCCCCCAAGTCCCAACCAGATTCTACATCTATCCTGCCTCCTGCTCTCCCCCACAAGGCTCTTGCCCTTCTAGACTCGGGAGGGGTGAGGAGGAGGGTTAAAGAAGGCAGGAAATATATAGTTTGTACCTGCTTACAAGTGAGCACACATAATTAAGGCTTCCTAAAAGAAGGGGAGCGCCCTCCTCCCATCTTGGAACCCTCTTTCTCCTCCTCCAAGTAACCCCGCTTGGCACCTCTGCAGCCAGTGGGGAATCAAGCAGTGTCTGCTCTACAGCAACAATAAGGCACTGTCATCTTTGTTTGGGGCTGTGAATCCGAGTCCTCAGTTTTTGCAGCAGTTGTATTTAAACGTGCGTTGGCAAAGGTATATTTTATATACTCTAAATATAAGATGTAATGAATAGCAAGATCCCACCACCTGCTGAGTCCTGTGGATTCCACCTGTGCAGCATGGCTTCACCCTGCCTTTTTTTTGCCTTGTCTTTCGCCGAGGTCACCTGGCCAAGTTCCACTACTTGCTGTGCCCCTTGCAGGCTTGGATAATCTTACCTTTCTTTGGCTGATGTCTGGCAGCAGTCAATTCCCTCCCCTCCCGCATCCCGGATGATCTAATTCTCCTTTGAGGTCGGCCCCACTTCCACCTTCTTGAGTCGCCTAGTTGGAAGTTATCTTCAAAACCTCGGAACTCTTGATCTGCAAAGATCTCTTGATTGTTTACGGGCATTTTATCTTCCCTTCTGATCAGTTACTTTTCAGGTAGAGTTGTTTCTTATTCATCTTTGTGTCCCACCCCCATTCTGGGACTTGCCATACTAGATGTATACAGTACTATTTTTAAACGTAGTATCAGAGGAGAAATGCTTGCATTTCCTTCTGCTGTGAGTTATACATTCGTTAATGCTCCCTAGGCCTTCATCTCGAGGGAGGAAAGTAGAGTGCAGAGCTGCCAACGCAGTGAAGCACTCTTAAAATGCATGCCAGTAAACTGGCTCTTAGTCGCTCAGCTAATGGAATGAAACAGGGGAAGAGGGAATCCGTGAAAGCGCCCTGTGATTCAGATGTCACTGGAGCTTTGATTTTAGTGGGAGTACTGAAGTTGTCTGATGCAGGGGTCACTCCTCACTTCACTCAGCATGCCCTTTGGAAGATGGAATGGTGAAGACAGAAAGGGGAAGAAGCATAGCGATGCTTCAAAGGGCACCTGAAAGCCGAGCCGCTCGTTCACAGAAGGCAGGGGAGTCATTTTGCCCATCACCATGCCTTTCTTCACTCGTCAACCAGCTATAATGTTGAAAACAGGGCAGACAGCCTTCCCCCGCAACTCTTTCAGAGTCTGTGAAAATAGTTCTCCCAGAAAACGGCATCTATTGTATAGGTTACCAGTGATTTTCCCAAGCGTGGATGTTTAAGGAATAGGCGGAGATAATAGATGGAAGAAAGAATTGAAATGGGATTTTGAAGCAGACAGTATGCTTTTTTTTAATTGCATGTGGTTTTGGAGGACAGGTTGAATTCAGATGTTTTAAAACTCACAGGGCATCCAGATACTGGTAAATTCAAACTGTCCTCATGAAATCTTTGTATTGGAACTCATCAGCAAACAAAATGGGCAGATTGGCATCTTTTGAGCTTTGTGGAGTGTACGTTTTCTATGCTCAGCTCCAGGTGGATGGGTGAGGTATTCTAAGCTTTCCGGAGTATAGAAGAAGTGGCCTCCCAGGTGAGGCGGGAGAAAAGGGGACAAGTCCAGGTAACTCACGGGGTCTGGGAAGATACGTAGTATGATCATCAGTTAGGGCATTTTGAGTGAGGAGATTTGAGTGGCTTGTAGACCAGGAACACCAGAGATGAGACAGGCAAGGTCAGTTGGGGCCCTCATACCAACGGGATGTTTTAGAGTGATGTTATTTCAATAAATACGTTTATTCTGTCCTACTGGGCCGTAAACTCTTTAAGGGGCCACTGCGTCATGCTCATTTTTTGTATTTCCATCACCTGACATGACGTCTGCACGTGGTAGAATCAGCAAATTGGTTGAATTGAACCTAACTTCCCACTAGACGAAACTTGTACAGAGGGCTGGATGGTTGTAGCAACGCAGCCGCCAATGAATTGATGAGAACCGGTGATTTAAAGTAGATGATTAATTAATTATAAACTGGAAATGTTTTCAAAGATAAAAATAGCCCCCCTCAGATAAAACCAGTAGGGCTTCCTTTTGTTAACTAGTTGGGCTCGGCTCCTGCAGAAGCCAGACTGAGCAGGAAGCTGGGTGGGCTGGGAGGGCTTCTACCCCTGACTCTCCCTCCCTTTATTCCAGCCTTCCTTCCACTGAGATCAGAAGGGGCTAGGTGATTGCCTAAGGCCACACAGCCAGTCCCAACTTGTCTCCTCAAGGGCTGGTGCAGCTCTTTGCAGGCAGAAATGGGAACAAGATGCACCAGGGTCCTTTCTGAGGAAAGGTTCCCAACTCCAAATGCAACCATCGCAAATGGGGTGTGACCTGTGACCTCTGTTTAGGACTTCTCTTCACTGTGGCAGGGGAGAGGTTGGGCAGGTTTTGGTGATGTAAAAAATCACTACTAGATCAGCAGATAGGATGAGAAGGTTTTTCCTGTTCAGCTCTGTGGAGCTTCAGAATGTAAAATTTCCTGACAAAGTTTTCATCTGTCCTGGTTGAAAGAGCAGTATATAATGCCTTCGTTTTTCGGTAGTCAAACTAACCACTCACCTGCCTAAGTGGGATCTGGTTTTGCTTTCCTCCAAAGGCCAGATTGTCTCCAAGGAGACATGCTAATGGCTTAATTGTTTTGTTTATTTTGCTCCTCACAAATTCCAGTAGCTTCATTTGCATCAGGAGTTAGAATGCCTTCATTCCAGGGCCTTGGCATTTCCTTGGGGTTAGAATGGCTCAATGTTTGCTCTCAATGTTTTTTTAAAAGGTTGGTCAGCCCCTAGTGATAGGTGTGGCTTCCTCTAAATAGGAGTTTCTCTGGGTGTGGGATGGAGAAAGTGAGAAAAAGGGAGAGGATTAAAAAAAAAAAATTATATGCTATATATGTACAACAAACTGTAGATTATTTTGGAGCCTGATATTTACGTAATTATGTTCACTTGGCTCACATACTTTAGTTTTGGGGTTAAAAGATTAATGCATGCAAGGGAATGTTGATATTTATCTTGGCAAAACTATGCATTTACAGAGCTGTGGTTTGCTTTCCAAAATGTAGAAATGTAGAGAAGGTTTGCCTCTTCACCTACGAAAAAAGAATTCCAAGTGTAAAACTATTCTGGTTCATGTAACAAACGCATTTTTCTAAGTTCGTTGTAAATGACATTTTAGATCAAACAGCTTTATAATGCATTAGGGGAGTAATCGTCAATGCTGGGTGGAATCTGACTTTTGGGAAAGGGAAATTTGAATGTTGAAGAAGCTTAAATACACTGGTGTTGGTTAAATCTAGGTGTACTGGCCTCCATAGAAAAGAAATGCTTTCTTTCCCTGCAAACTGGAGTTTGGGAATTTCAGAGCTGAGAAATCGTGTAACAGATCTTAATGTTATAAATCACTCGGACAAACACAAGATAATGCTATTTGGAGACGTGTTTGTAGTTATGCAGGATTACGTGATGATAAAGAATTTTCTAGGGACTTTCCTGGTGGTCCAGTGGCTAAGACTCTGTGCTCCCAATGCAGGGAACCCAGGTTCGATCCCTGGTCAGGGAACTACATCCCACATGCCATAACTAAGAGTTCACATGCCACAACAAAAGATCCCACACGCGGCATTGAAGATCCTGTGTGCCACAAATAAGACCTGGTGCAGCCAAGTAAATAAATAAATTAATTTAAAAAATTTAAAAAGAATTTTCTATGGCTTCTCGAGTTTCTGAGGGTGTTTTGTGCTTTGCATTCTCAGTAATTCCCTCTCGAGACCTTAGCATTTGGGGGCGAGACCTTAGCATTTGGGGGCGGGTAGGTATGCTTCTGTGAATTTAACAGTTATCCCCACCATTGAAGAGAAGGGAATCTGCTATTGGGATTAACAATTGTTGAGGACCCCTTCTGGATCGTCCAGCATTTGTATCTTTTTTTTTTTTTTTTTTTTTTTGCGGTACGCGGGCCTCTCACTGCTGTGGCCTCTCCCGCCGCGGAGCGCAGGCTCCGGACGCGCAAGCCCAGTGGCCATGGCTCACGGGCCTAGCTGCCCCGCGGCATGTGGGATCCTCCCGGACCGGGGCATGAACCCGTGTCCCCTGCATCGGCAGACGGACTCTCAACCACTCCGCCACCAGGGAAGCCCTAGCATTTGTATCTCTTTTGAGGTAGGTATTATTTTTCTTAGTTTACAGAAGGGGAAACAATACATGAGTGAGGTAACCTACTAAAGGTCATACATCTGAAAAGTGTCAGAGGAGGGATTTAAATTCGAGATCACCTGAATCTAAGATCTGTTTTGGAGAGGAGCTGTCTATTCCTAGACACATACTCAAGTTGTGAGTCCGTGAGCTGGCAGCATGGGCATCACCTGGGATATTATTAGCCCTGCAGAACTTCAGCACCCTCCGCCTCCCAACCTACTGATTCTGCATCTGTATTTTAGCAAGATTTCTAGGTGATTGCAAAGGACTAATGCACGGGAACACTGTAGCCCAAGCAAGGTAACATGACTCTAAACACGCCCCCCGGGAAATTCTGACGGTTGTCCTCCAGGATATCATTTTCCAAGGACAGGGATGCAGTTAAACGCCCTGAGCTTTCAGGAATGTAGTCAATCATCTCTAATTATCCTGCTGAAGGAAAAATGACAGGGCAATGCTCAGGGGTGGGATTGAGGGAAAGGTTTCTCCTAGACAGTTCCAGAGTCAGCTGTCCTGAAGTAGATGCATGGGGATGGTGGCTGTCTACAGCATGCCTGGAAAACTCTCCACCCAGAACGTCTCCTCTGGAGCTGCTGTTGATGCTGAGGTTTCTACCCTTACTGATCCCTCTGACCTACTGCACTTGTCTGTTAATGACAAGTCACTGTGAACTAGACTACCCAGTCTTCTAAGGCTACACTGATGTGCATAAAATTGATGACTAATAAGAACCTGCTGTATAAAAAAATAAATGAAATAAAATTAAAAAAAAATAAATAAAGCTGCTTGAGAGCAGATTTTATCAGGCTGGGGAAGAAAGAAAGAGATCCAGACTGGGGAATATCAATAGCACGAAAAGAGAAAAGTGTTGAAGAGAGCCCAGCCTCCAGAACATTCCAACCCTGAGGCTGGAGAAAGTACGCCTAACCTTTGCCTCCTAACTGGTTTTACTTTCAGAATTCCCCCAGACCTCTAGGCTGGAGACATCAGCTTCCTTGTCTGTTGTCCTTCTGCCTTCCAGATTCCTGTTGGTTCCCAAGCCCCGCAATTATGTCTTCACACTGCTCTGCCTTCCTTTTCACAGCTGTCGCCCTAGTTTGAATCTGCATTGTCTTACTCTGGGACCTTCACAAGAGTTTCTTAAGCGGTCTTCACTGTTGCCCTGAAATTCACATAAACAACATTGCCAGAATCACCCTACTGGTAAATACAGCTTTGCACCTGTCGCTCTTACTCAAAAATTCTCAGCTCTCACTGAGAATAGGCTTTAGCCCAACATGCAGTACTGTCTAAAATCTATTCCAGGCTGCCTCTGGCCAACTCATATTTTCCAGTAGTCCTTCTGGAATATCTAAACTCCATAAGGGCAGCCAGAATGCCTAGTCTGCACTATTAGCTCCTAGCATAGTGCCTGCATACTATAGGTGCTCATAAAGATTGATTGAATGAATGAATGATGAGCTGATTCTCATGTCCATATTTTATAGCCTGGCTAGAATACACTCCTTGGTCAGCCCATCTGCCATGAATGGACTTCCCTTTCTTGTCATTTATCAAAATCGTTTGAGGCCCAAATAAAGTCTCATTTCCTGGAAAATCTTTGATTTAGCTCACTAAGAACATTCCTTCTTCACAACCTAGCCCATGTCTTGGAGTTATTTATTTGGTGCTTAATTATATGTAATCTTGCATTGCTATCTGTGTGTATGAGTCATACCGCCCAGAGAGATTATAAGCCCCTTGAGATTAGAAATGATTTATATTTCTTTATACTCCTCAGAATCTACCATCTTTCCCTTTGGCCTCTCCATGTTCCTGTCTGCCCTCCTCATTCCCTCGTCATTCACAGCTTTTTCCACAGCACTTGTGTTGAGTATTATTGTTGCTTGTGGACCAGGCATTCCCTCCCCCCACCCAGGAATGCCCATAGTCCCTGGGGGCAGGGACTGTATCACCTAGTTTCTCTTTCTGTCATCTTTGGTTTGTTGACTGATGGATGCTATAAACTTTGTCCTTTTGAATTTTATCTCCCTTCTTTTCCTTCTGCTCAGTTCTTAGAACTCCAGTTTCCATTCTTCTACAAGTGTGATGCTAGTTAATGCCACCTTGACTCAGTGTGTCCTCCAGCAAAGGTGACCCAGGAGCCACCTCCGGCAGCAGCAGTGGATTTGTTCCACCCTGAGAGGGAGGCAGGAGCCTGCCTGGCGATCAGGAAAGAGGTTTTTTTCTCCCCACCTCGTTGTTTCCTGGCCCTGACTAGAACAAATTATTTAACTCTCTGTACTTCAATTTAATTTTTTAAAAAAGGAAATAAGAATAGTTCATTCTCTTTTTCTAGTGGTGATACATTGAATATTAATAAGAACATTGCAGGGAGATAAACTGGGAGTATGGGATTAACAGACGCACACTACCATATATAAAATAAACAAGGATTTTCTGTATAGTGCAGGGAACTATATTCAATATCTTGTAATAAACAATAACGAATTGGAAAAAAAAAGTGTAGATATATACATATATATGTAACACCTGAAACTAACACAATATTGTAAATGAACTATACTTCAATTAAAAAGAAACAAAGCCGAGAAGGAGCAAGATAAAAACCTACCAGACCTAACAAATGAAGAGGTAATAGGCAGTCTACCTGAAAAAGAATTCAGAATAATGATGGTAAAGATGATCCAAGATTCTATTTCCCAGATCCAAAATCTTGGAAATAGAATAGACAAAATGCAAGAAACAGTTAACAAGGACCTAGAAGAACTAAAGATGAATCAAGCATCGATTAAAAACACAATAAATGAAATAAAAAATACTCTAGATGGGATCAATAGCAGAATAGCTGAGGCAGAAGAACGGATAAGTGAGGTGGAAGATAAAATAGTGGAAATAACTGCTGCAGAGCAAAATAAAGAAAAAAGAATGAAAAGAACAGAGGACAGTCTCAGAGACCTCTGGGACAACATTAAACGCACCAACATTCGAATAATAGGGGTTCCAGAAGAAGAAGAGAAAAAGAAAGGGACTGAGAAAATATTTGAAGAGATTATAGTTGAAAACTTCCCTAATATGGGAAAGGAAATAGTTAATCAAGTCCAGGAGGCACAGAGAGTCCCATACAGAATAAATCCAAGGAGAAATACACCAAGACACATATTAATCAAACTGTCAAAAATTAAACACAAAGAAATCATATTAAAAGCAGCAAGGGGGGCTTCCCTGGTGGCGCAGTGGTTGAGAGTCCGCCTGCCGATGCAGGAGACGCGGGTTCGTGCCCCGGTCTGGGAGGATCCCACATGCCGCAGAGCGGCTGGGCCCGTGAGCCATGGCTGCTGAGCCTGCGCTCCGGAGCCTGTGCTCCGCAGGGGGAGAGGCCACAGCAGTGAGAGGCCCGCCTACCGCAAAAAAAAAAAAAAAAAAAAAAAAAAAAAAAAAAAGCAGCAAGGGAAAAACAACAAATCACACACAAGGGAATCCCCATCAGGATAACAGCTGATCTCTCAGCAGAAACTCTACAAGCCAGAAGGGAGTGGCAGGACATAATTAAAGTGATGAAGGAGAAAAACCTGCAACCAAGACTACTCTACCCAGCAAGGATCTCATTCAGATTTGATGGAGAAATTAAAACGTTTACAGACAAGCAAAAGCTGAGAGAGTTCAGCACCACCAAACCAGCTTTACAACAAATGCTAAAGGAACTTCTCTAGGCAAGAAACACAACAGAAGGAAAAGACCTACAATAATGAACCCCAAACAATTAAGAAAATGGGAATAGGAACATACATATCGATAATTACCTTAAATGTAAATGGACTAAATGCTCCCACCAAAAGACACAGATTGGCTGAATGGATACAAAAACAAGACCCATATATATGCTGTCTACAAGAGACCCACTTCCAACCTAGAGACACATACAGACTGAAAGTAAGGGGATGGAAAAAGATATTCCATGCAAATGGAAACCAAAAGAAAGCTGGAGTAGCAATTCTCATATCAGACAAAATAGACTTTAAAAGAAAGACTACTAGAAGAGACAAAGAAGGACACTACATAATGATCAAGGGATCGATCCAAGAAGAAGATATAACAATTGTAAATATTTATGCACCAAACAAAGGAGCACCTCAATACATAAGGCAAATACTAACAGCCATAAAAGGAGAAATCGACAGTAACACAATCATAGTAGGGGACTTTAACACCCCACTTTCACCAATGGACAGATCATCCAAAATGAAAATAAATAAGGAAACACAAGCTTTAAATGATACATTAAACAAGATGGACTTAGTTGATATTTATAGGACATTCCATCCAAAAGCAACAGAATACACATTTTTCTCAAGTGCTCATGGAACATTCTCCAGGATAGATCATATCTTGGGTCACAAATCAAGCCTTGGTAAATTTAAGAAAATTGAAATTGTATCAAGTATCTTTCCCGACCACAATGCTATGAGACTAGACATCAATTACAGGAAAAGAGCTGTACAAAATACAAACACATGGAGGCTAAACAATACACTACTTAATAACGAAGTGATCACTGAAGAAATCAAAGAGGAAATTAAAAAATACCTAGAAACAAATGACAATGGAGACACGACGACCCAAAACCTATGGGATGCAGCAAAAGCAGTTCTAAGAGGGAAGTTTATAGCAATACAATCCCACCTTAAGAAACAGGAAACATCTCGAATAAACAACCTAACCTTGCACCTAAAGCAATTAGAGAAAGAAGAACAAAAACATCCCAAAATTAGCAGAAGGAAAGAAATCATAAAAATCAGATCAGAAATAAATGAAAAAGAAATGAAGGAAACGATAGCAAAGATCAGTAAAACTAAAAGCTGGTTCTTTGAGAAGATAAACAAAATTGATAAACCATTAGCCAGACTCATCAAGAAAAAAAGGGAGAAGACTCAAATCAATAGAATTAGAAATGAAAAAGGAGAAGTAACAACTGACACTGCAGAAATACAAAAGATCATGAGAGATTACTATAAGCAACTCTATGCCAATAAAATGGACAACCTGGAAGAAATGGACAAATTCTTAGAAATGCACAACCTGCCAAGACTGAATCAGGAAGAAATAGAAAATATGAACAGACCAATCACAAGCACTGAAATTGAAACTGTGATAAAAAATCTTCCAAGAAACAAAAGCCCAGGACCAGATGGCTTCACAGGCGAATTCTATCAAGCATTTAGAGAAGAGCTAACACCTATCCTTCTCAAACTCTTCCAAAATATAGCAGAGGGAGGAACACTCCCAAACTCATTCTACGAGGCCACCATCACCTTGATACCAAAACCAGACAAGGATGTCACAAAGAAAGAAAACTACAGGCCAATATCACTGATGAACATAGATGCAAAAATCCTCAACAAAATACTAGCAAACAGAATCCAACAGCACATTAAAAGGATCATACACCATGATCAAGTGGGATTTATTCCAGGAATGCAAGGATTCTTCAATATACGCAAATCAATGAACGTGATACACCATATTAACAAATTGAAGGAGAAAAACCATATGATCATCTCAATAGATGCAGAGAAAGCTTTCGACAAAATTCAACACCTATTTATGATAAAAACCCTGCAGAAAATAGGCATAGAGGGAACTTTCCTCAACATAATAAAGGCCATATATGACAAACCCACAGCCAGCATCGTCCTCAATGGTGAAAAACTGAAACCATTTCCACTAAGATCAGGAACAAGACAAGGTTGCCCACTCTCACCACTCTTATTCAACATAGTTTTGGAAGTTTTAGCCACAGCAATCAGAGAAGAAAAGGAAATAAAAGGAATCCAAATCGGAAAAGAAGAAGTAAAGCTGTCACTGTTTGCGGATGACATGATACTATACATAGAGAATCCTAAAGATGCTACCAGAAAACTACTAGAGCTAATCAATGAATTTGGTAAAGTAGCAGGATACAAAATTAATGCACAGAAATCTCTGGCATTTCTATATACTAATGATGAAAAATCTGAAAGTGAAATCAAGGAAACACTCCCATTTACCATTGCAACAAAAAGAATAAAATATCTAGGAATAAACCTACCTAAGGAGACAAAAGACCTGTATGCAGAAAATTATAAGACACTGATGAAAGAAATTAAAGATGATACAAATAGATGGAGAGATGTACCATGTTCTTGGATTGGAAGAATCAACATTGTGAAAATGACTCTACTACCCAAAGCAATCTACAGATTCAATGCAATCCCTATCAAACTACCACTGGCATTTTTCACAGAACTAGAGCAAAAAATTTCACAATTTGTATGGAAACACAAAAGACCCCGAATAGCCAAAGCAATCTTGAGAACGAAAAATGGAGCTGGAGGAATCAGGCTCCCTGACTTCAGACTATACTACAAAGCTACAGTAATCAAGACAGTATGGTACTGGCACAAAAACAGAAAGATAGATCAATGGAACAGGATAGAAAGCCCAGAGATAAACCCACGGACATATGGTCACCTTCTCTTTGATAAAGGAGGCAGGAATGTACAGTGGAGAAAGGACAGTCTCTTCAATAAGTGGTGCTGGGAAAACTGGATAGGGACATGTAAAAGTATGAGATTAGATCACTCCCTAACACCATACACAAAAATAAGCTCAAAATGGATTAAAGACCTAAATGTAAGGCCAGAGACTATCAAACTCTTAGAGGAAAACATAGGCAGAACAGTCTATGACATAAATCACAGCAAGATCCTTTTTGACCCACCTCCTAGAGAAATGGAAATAAAGACAAAAATAAACACATGGGACCTAATGAAACTCAAAAGCTTTTGCACAGCAAAGGAAACCATAAACAAGACCAAAAGACAACCCTCAGAATGGGAGAAAATATTTGCAAATGAATTAACTGACAAAGGATTAATCTCCAAAATTTATAAGCAACTCATGCAGCTCAATAACAAAAAAACAAACAGCCTAATCCAAAAATGGGCAGAAGACCTAAATAGACATTTCTCCACAGAAGATATACAGACTGCCAACAAACACATGAAAGGATGCTCAACATCTTTACTCATTAGAGAAATGCAAATCAAAACTACAATGAGATATCATCTCACACCAGTCAGAATGGCCATCATCAAAAAATCTAGAAACAATAAATGCTGGAGAGGGTGTGGAAAAAAGGGAACACTCTTGCACTGCTGGTGGGAATGTGAATTGGTACAGCCACTATGGAGAACGGTATGGAGGTTCCTTAAAAAACTACAAATAGAACTACCATATGACCCAGCAATCCCACTACTGGGCATATACCCTGAGAAAACCATAATTCAAAAAGAGACATGTACCAAAATGTTCATAGCAGCCCTCTTTACAATAGCCCGGAGATGGAAACAACCTAAGTGTCCATCATCGGATGAATGGGTAAAGAAGATGTGGCACATATATACAATGGAATATTACTCAGCCATAAAAAGAAATGAAACTGAGCTATTTGTAATGAGGTGGATGGACCTAGAGTCTGTCATACAGAGTGAAGTAAGTCAGAAAGAGAAAGACAAATACTGTATGCTGACACATATATATGGAATTTAAGAAAAAAAAATGTCATGAAGAACATAGGGGTAAGACAGGAATAACGACACAGACCTACTAGAGAATGGATTTGAGGATATGGGGAGGGGGAAGGGTAAGCTGTGACAAAGTGAAAGAGTGGCATGGACATATATACACTACCAAACGTAAGGTAGATAGCTAGTGGGAAGCAGCCGCATAGCACAGGGAGATCAGCTCGGTGCTTTGTGACCACCTGGAGGGGTGGGATAGGGAGGGTGGGAGGGAGACGCAAAAGGGAGGGGATATGGGAACATATGTATATATATAACTGATTAAATTTGTTATAAAGCAAAAAAAAAAAAAAAAAAGAAAGCCAACAACAACATTATAACATGCTTTGAGTCCAGTCACTGAGAGTATGTAAAGTATCAAAACTCTATCAAGGCTGAAGCTGTATACTAGATACCCCTCCTCCTGACTGTCTTGTCTCCCGCCAAAATTGGAGACAACTGTCCCCAGTACAATTAGTACATTAGTATTTTTCTAAAAAATTTGTTCAAGTCTTGGCTCAGTAAAATTTAGGGAAACCATACCATTTCTCTCCAGTCTCTTAACAAATTGTCTTTGAGTTACACATTGCCTGTTAAGGAAATACATCCAAATTGGAATCAGTTAAGTAAGGTTAGAAATGTTTCAGGAAAACAGACACATCTCTACATGCTCTGCCCAACTTCAAACTTTCACATCTACTGGTTTGGGGAGGGATGAATGGTAGAGAAGAGAGATCACAGAATGAAGTGAATTAATAACGTATTTGTTGAATTTGGACAGGGCAGCTTGCCTCTTTGAAAAATTCTTGGCAAAATGTCATCACCCTCCTCTGTAATTGGCTGGGTAATTTCAAGTAGGCTTACTGCATTTGAATTTCCTGAACAGAGTGAGTTCAGTTTACCCTTTTGTACATGGCGGATTGTTGCATTACTGGGGTGGGGGAAAGACATCCTTTTCTGCCTTATCCCTGGGCTAGATGGAGGAAGCACAGCCTTGTCTAGAAGCCAGATGAACATATGATTATATCCATTTCGTACACATGACAAAATCTTCTTAGTTGGAAGATTATATCAATAATTGCAAGAAATAAGGGAGGCATATAGATGTATATACATGTGTGTATGTGTACATAAGTGTATATATATAGTATATATATTTAGATGTTCATATGAGAAGTTACGGGGGGAAAATGAAGTAATTAGTTACTAACCAAAATAAAGTTTCTAATGATCCTTTTTTTCCTTCTCTGCCTGGGTGCCCCCTCTCCATGCCCGGGTCTTAGATAACTTTCCGGGTCTAGTCTCAACAAAATCCCATCCCCTTAAACAAGCCTTCCCAGACAGACTTATCCCTCTGCCATACGTCCATGGCACCGTGTCTGGAATGATCTTATCTCATACAGCGTGTTTTACCTTGTGTTAGAACAATCAGGATTCTGTGTCTCATTAAGGTGTGGAACTCCAGAGAGCAGGGGTTGTTTCTGGGCCAGTGATCTCAGTCTACTTTAGAAGCACCTGTGGAGCTTTTCAAAAAATGTCAATCCTAGACCAGTTGAAATCGGGGTTCCTGGGGGTGGGACTCAAACACACTGTATTAGTTTTCAAGGCTTCCTGGGTGACTCTAAAGGCAGCCAGTGTTGAGAGCCACTGTGAGTAGATATTTAAGAATTGATGATTATGCCATAATTTGGTGCAACATCTAAAGCAAACTGACCAGGATGTATTTTTGCCATGCTGCAGCAAATGACTGAACTTACGAGGTTTGGGTTTTTTCTTTTTTGGTGGGGAAAGGGGGAGGGATGGGGGGGATTTGTTTAATACAGCTGACTTCTGTAAAATAAAGACTAGTCCTCAGGGGACTTTACAAAAGAGGAATGGTTGCGTGCACAGCACCTGGGGGCCTTCAGGGATGTCGAGGCTGTAGTGGCCTGGTGAATGCCTTGTAACCTGAATCCTCCTGCCCGCCCCCCCGCTTTGGTGGTGTACCCTAGACCAGAGGCCTCAGACACATGGTGGGGGGGCGGGTATCACATCCACCTGGGGAGATGATTCAGCAGGTTTGGGATGAGGCTCAGGAATCTAGTTTTCACAAGGGTTCCAGGTGATTATACTTTCCCAGTGGCTGATCTACAGCTCTGTGGAAAATGCTGGGGGTCTGGTATCATAAGCACTGGGTCTTTTTGGTGGGGAGGGGGGAGTTCTTTACTAGATTGTCTTTCTTACCCCCAAATTATATAATCATATGCATATTTTCTCTAGAATGTTTCTATATTTTCAAAGTTGAGCTCCTCGTATCATCTGAAATTTATTTCTCTGGTGTGAGGGATGACACCATATAACTTTTTCCAAATGGGTATTTAATGGTTCTAAAAATTTGTTACATAATGCGATCTTCACGCTCTGTTCCACAGTGCCACCTCTATCCTATGTTAAATTCACGTGCGTGATTTGTTTCTGGCATCTTCTGTTCCTTTGATGCTTTTCTCTATTCTTGAACCAGTTACCAATACCAGACTGTGTAATTACTCTAGTTTTAGAGTATGTTTTTATATTCGTTTGGGCAAAACTTCCCTAATTATATTCCTTCTTAAATGAGTTCTTGGCAATTCATCTTCAGTTACTCTTTCAGATAAAATTTAGGATCAACACGTCAAATTTCCAAAAGAGAATCTCTTTAGAACTTAGATAGCAGTTTTATAGGCTCTATGGAGCAATTTGGGAAGGTGAACATTTTTACAGCCATGGCTTTTTATCTACAAACATAGTGACCATCTCCATCAGTTCTTCTTTTAGGACCTTCAATAAATCCTGTGTTTTTTCATACATGGTTCTTTCACATTTTTTATTAAGCATATTACTGGTATTTTTTAACTTTTGCTCCTAATTTGAATGGTATTTTTTCTATAACCTTGTTTTTTGAAAATGTTAATCATTTTTTTCATATTTTTTCTTATAATTTAATGGCTATCATGTCACAACCCACAGAATTAAAATAAGAATCTCATTTACTTGAGTATGTAGGGATTGTGGCATTTGGTTCATTCCATTTTTAAATGAATGTACATTTTCCTGGTTTAAAACAAAGTGAAAATACCCCCCACCAATGTCCTAGTATACTCTTTTCCTAGTTTCGTTTCTTCATGAACAGAGTGACTTGGACCCTGAGGTTATCGTTCTGAAGACTTACGGCAGATGTGTGGCCCATGGGTGCAGAAGGGTCAGAAGAAGCTGGACCAGATGTATTGGTAGCAGGACACACCCTGCAGTGTACTTCTCAATAGATCCCTGAGAGTGGCCAGATGTTCAGTGATGCACCTTCTCTTCTTAAAGGTCTAGAAGGCACAGTTAAAAGTGAAAAGAGGAGAGAAGTGTTGTAAGTCAGCTTAGCAGAATGAGGGATTCAGAAGTGGGAGCCAGACTTTTGCTAAGAATCTCAGTAGGAAAAAAGAGTGACTCCAGGAATCAAATAATTCTAAGAACTAACTATATAAAAGTGTTTTGCAAACTATAAAGTGATATTCAGATGTGTTAGGAGGTACTAACTCCATGTGTTTTAGCTACATTTGAGAGACTTCCAGAAAATAAACAGTGCCATTGTTGGAAAAAACCTGGTCCTTCTTCCCCAAGATTGTTGTCTTGGCCTTAAAGGAAGTTTTATGTGAGAGCAGAGGAAGCTGTAAGATCACTGTTTAATCCAGATATTTGTCTGAACCATGAGTAACACATAGAAAGCCTTGGGATTCTGGTACTTGGTGAATGCGCTATCTGTTCTTAGCATCCACAGGCTAAATACCCCTCCATTCCCCAAGTGAGGGCATGGGAAAATAGCGTCCCATTATTAATAATTAATAATGTCCCATTCCTGGTACCTCTCTCTTTGCCTTTCCCTGTTTTTCCTCGATATCTTGTATCGCAGGGAATATAAAAAGTAGTTAACGGCAATCCTGTGTTCTGATATTAAGAATAAAAGCTAAAGATTAATGCTTAAACAATTGGGTTCTAACAACTGGTGGAATCAAGAGTTTCATGTACA
Source organism: Hyperoodon ampullatus (assembly GCF_949752795.1). Lineage (NCBI taxonomy): Eukaryota > Metazoa > Chordata > Mammalia > Artiodactyla > Ziphiidae > Hyperoodon > Hyperoodon ampullatus. The sequence goes on along the minus strand of NC_136916.1, from coordinate 49,808,113 downwards.
TGGAATAAGTATTCTGTGTACCTAAAAAATTACTTTTTTCATCTTTATATTTTTACATTATATTCTGCTGCCATGAAATAAGTAGATGTGAGATTTTTTTGAATGTTGATTTTCTTTTTAAAGAAAAGATTAGGAGAATATAATCTATAAAAATACGGAATCACTATGTTGTGTACCTGAAGCTAATATAATATAATATTATAATATTGTAAGGGATAGAAAATATATTTTAAACATCATTGATTAAATGCTGGGATATATTTCAGTAATTTAAAAATAGAAAAGGAAAGGTTAGGAAATCATTACAAAAACTATGTATGTATTAAAAATAAAATTTGGTCCATGAAACAGACAACCTGTTTGTTATTACTGGGAAAATTAAGGGGAGGAGAAAATAACAATTAGAGACTTCCTAAAATATAAATGGCTAGGAATTCCTGGAACTTGTATTTTATTTAGGATCTTTGGTTCTATCCTTGGGTATATTTCTATACTGTGGGTCTATACTGAAGTGAATTTAGATGTCAAGATGGTTTTACTGGTGAGTTCTGTAACACTTTTAAGGGATACAGAGTTTTTCCAAAAAAGTTTCAGAGCAGAGAAAACGATTCTGAATTTTCTTCTGTGGGGTTAATACATCTCAATTAAAAACACTGGACAAGGATGGCACTAAAGAAAACTAGAGACATTTTGCTCATGAATATAAATGCCATCCACTTTAGAATTTTTGAGGTGGAAGAGACTTTGGAGACATCTAGATCACGCCTACCATCTTTTAGGTGAGGAAACAGGTTAGAGTGGCCTGATGCTTTACGTATTTAAGGGCACAGTTTGGTGCACCTGTAAGAAAGGTTGTTCTTGACTATGCGAAGTCAGAATTGTGCCCCTCTCAGGAAGGGTGGGAATTAGCAGTAAGTGAGGGAGTGCCTGTGTCCACCAGGGGTTCTGTGTGGATTATCTTCTTTAACCTCACATTTTATGTGAGAAAAGAATCTGAAAAAGAATGAATATATGTATAATTGAATCACTTTGCTGTACGCCTGAAACTAACACAACATTGTTAATCAACTGTAATCCTGTAAAATTAAAAAAAAAGCAACCCCTCACATCTGTCAACTGAAGGAGATTGTATTGTTTCAGTTGTTCAGAAGAGAAAGCTGGGGCCCAGGGAGACTACATTGTGTATGCTGAGGGTCAAATCTAGTTCTGTTTACTTTTGCTTTTTTATGTTACTTTTCTTTTGCAAAGTTCTATGCTTTGCTTAGGTTTTTTTTCAAGTCCAAATAAATTCTGCATTTTTGATCAGTGATTCCGTGCACCACTCCCTGACTGCTTTAGGGACAGCACTTCCAATAGGCTAAAACACATTTAATAATACACTGTGGCTTCTAAACTCCCCTCTCCATGGGGGAGAAGTGACCCTTCTGTCCACTTGATTAATTAAGCCTTTTAAAAAATTTTTTATTTTTAATTTTTGAATTAAAAAAAATTAATTGAGGTATAGTTGATTTACAATATAATATTAGTTTCAGGTGTACAAAATAGTGATTCAAATTTTTTATAGATTATACTCCATTTGAAGTTACTATAAAGCATTGGCTATATTCCCTGTCTGTACAATGTATCCTGGTAGCTTGCTTATTTTATACATAGTTAATTTGTATCTCTTAGACCCCTACCCCTAACTTGCCCCTCCCGCTTCCCTCTCTCCACTGGTAACCACTAGTTTGTTCTCTGTGTCTGTGAGTCTGTTTTGTTATATTCATTCATTTGTTTTATTTTTTTAGATTCCACATATAAGTAATAACATACAGTATTTGTCTTTCTCTGATTTATTTCACTAAGGATGATACCCTCCAGGTCCATCTGTGTTGTTGCAAATGAACAAATTTTATTCCTTTTTTTTACGGCTGAGCAGTATTCCATGTATATACCACATCTTCTTTGTCTGTTTTTTTTTCTAAATTTATTTTATGTGTTTATTTTTGTCTGCGTTGGGTCTTCGTTGCTGCGCGCAGGCTTTCTGTAGTTGCGGCGAGTGGGGGCTACTCTTCGTTGCAGTGCGCCGGGCTTCTCATTGCAGTGGCTTCTCTTGTTGCGGAGCACGGGCTCCAGGTGCACAGGCTTCAGCAGTTGTGGCATGTGGACTCAGTAGTTGTGGCACACGGGCTCTAGAGTGCAGGCTCACTAGTTGTGGCACACGGGCTTAGTTGCTCTGTGGCATGTGGGATCTTCCCGGACCAGGGCTCAAACCCGTGTCCCCTGCATTGGCAGGTGGATTCTTAACCACTGAGCCACCAGGGAAGTCCCTATTTATTTGTTGATGGATACTTAGGTTGCTTCCATATCTTGGCTATTGTAAATAATGCTGTCTGACCATCGACATATATTTTTTTGCATATATTTTTTGAATTAATGTTTTCATTTTCTTGGGATCAATACCCAGGAGTAGAATTACTGGATCATGTTGTAGTTCTGTTTTTTTGAGGACCCTCCATACTATTTTTTGTTTTTTGAGGACCCTCTGTACTGTTTTCCATAGTGGCTGCACCAATTTACATTCCCACCAACAATGTACTAGTGTTCCTTTTTCTCCACATCCTCTCCAACATTTGTTATTTGTGGTCTTATTTTTAATTTTTAATTAATTTATTTATTTTTGGCTGCATTGGGTCTTCATTGCTGCCCGCTGGCTTTCTCTAGTTGCAGCGAGCGGGGGCTGCTTTTCCTTTCAGTGCATGGGCTAATCATTGCGGTGGCTTCTCTTATTGCAGAGCCCAGGCTCTAGGCACATGAGCTTCAGTAGCTGTGGCACAGGCTCAGTAGTTGTGGTGCACAGGCTTAGTTGCTCCATGGCAAGTGGCATCTTCCTGGACCAGGGATTGAACCTGTATCTCCTACATTGGCAGGTGGATTCTTAACCACTGCGCCACCAGGGAAGTCCATGGTCTTTTTGATGATAGCCATTCTGACAGGTGTGTGGTGATAGCTCATTGTGGTTTTAATTTGCATTTCTCTGATGATTAGTGATGTTAAGCATCTTTTCATGTGCCTGTTGGACATCTGTATATCTTCTTTGGAAAAATGTCTATTCAGGTCTTCCCATCTTTTAATCAGGTTGTTGGCTCTTTTGGTATTGAGTTGTATGAGCTGTTTATATTTTGAATATTAACCCATTATTGGTCATATCATTTGCAAATATTGGGTTGGCCAAAAAGTCCTTTTGAGTTTTTCTGTAAGATGTTATCGAAAAACCCAAAAGAACTTTGTGGCCAACCCAATATTTTTTCCTCCTGTTCAGTAGGATGTCTTTGCATTTTGTTGACAGTTTTTTTTTTTTTTCTTTTTTTGCTGTGCAAAAGCTTTTAAGTTTAATTAGGTCCCATTTGTTTATTTTTTTAATCTTTTTAAAAACATCTTTATTGGAGCATAATTGCTTTAAAATGGTGTGTTAGTTTCTGCTGTATAACAAAGTGACTCAGCTATACGTATACATATATCCCCATATCTCCTCCCTCTTGCGTCTCCCTCCCACCCTCCCTATCCCGCCCCTCTAGTTGGACACAAAGCACCAAGCTGATCTCCCTGTGCTATGCAGCTGCTTCCCACTAGCTGTCTATTTTACATTTGGTAGTGTATATATGTCCATGCTACTCTCTCACTTCGTCCCAGCTTACCCTTCCCCCTTCCCATGTTCTCAAGTCCATTTGTTTATTTTTGCTTTTGTTTCCTTTGCCTTAGGAGACAGATCCAAAAAAAAAATTTCTATGATTTATGTCAAAGAGTGTTCTGCCTGTGATTTCTTCTAGGAGTTTTATATTTTCTGTTCTTACATTTAGGCCTTTAATCCATTTTGAGTTTATTTTTGTATATGGTGTGAGAAAATGTTCTAATTTTATACTTTTACATGTAGCTGTCCAGTTTTCCCAGCACCACTTATTGAAGAGGCTGTCTTTTCTCCATTGTATATTCTTGCCTCCTTTATCAAAGATAAGGTGACCATATGTGTGTAGGTTTATCTCTGGGCTTTCTATCCTGTTCCATTGATCTATGTTTCTGTTTTTGTGCCAGTACCATACTGTCTTGATTACTGTAGCTTTGTAATATAGTCTGAAGTCAGGGAGCATGATACCCCCAACTCTGGTCTTCTTTCTCAAGATTGCTTTGGCTATTCAGAATCTTTTGGGTTTCCATACAAATTTTAAAATTATTTGTTCTAGCTCTGTGAAAAATGCCAGTAGTATTTTGATAGGGATTGCATTGAATCTGTAGATTGCCTTGGTAGTACAGTCAGGCCTCTGTTTTCTTGATTTTCCTTCTTTTCTTCACAAAAAGTTAGGCATTTTAGAAATTTCTTTTTTTCCCCCAAATAAATTGCTTCAAATTATTTTGCAAGCTGTGGTCATAGGTCTGCAATATGAAAATAAATGAATTGATAAAAGTGACATGCTAGTTTGTGTTCTTGGTCCTTTAGTGTCCATTGATTCTTCTTGCCTATTAACTGGCTACTCTCAAGGCTGCTTGTATTTAGTGAATCTAAATATGTTCTTTTAAGACTTCTGAAATACCTCCTTGATTTTTATCCTCAAATAAAAATTAAACATCATAAAGTTAGTTTTAATTTTAACTTAAAATATCCAAGTAAATTAGAAGAAGAAGTAGGAAAAGGACAGTTATTTGCAAAGATGATTATAAATATGATATTCACTCTGTCATTTAATGCAACACAGTAAAAAGGCATTGAGTTGAGGTCATAGAGACCCACCCCAAGCCTGACCTTTTCCCATCTTGGCAATTTTCCTCTTCCCTCCAAAAGTCCACAGAAATTAAACTATCTAGAGAAAATGTAATAAGAACATAGCATTTCAGGGAACACCTCACTGAAACAGGTTTCATGTGAAAGATTTGCTTTCCTTAATTTTAATGTTAGGCTAGATTTTTAAAAATTCTTAATAGAGAAGGCCTTTGATGAGTGAGGTGTGAAGGTAGGGAAAGCCTCCTTTTTCACCTTTCAGCTTTGCCCTGTCCACCTACCCCTGTACTTCCGCCTTGCACCTCAGGCTTCTGTGCTCACCTCTGTGTATCCTTGGCACTAAGTTTGGAGCTCTCCTCATTCCGAAGAATACAGCAATGACCTCTTTTTCCTTTGAAGAAAGATACTTTGCAAGTCCAAGTACATTTATTCCCACTCAACTAATGTAAGTTCCATACGCCGAATTCCATTATGCATATTTTGATTTTGGTTGCTCTACATTCAAATTGCAGCTTTGTCCAGGTGAACATATTTAGGGGGGAAAAAACCTCTGGACATTGACCAGGAAGTTGCCTGGAGAGCCAAAGAGAAAAATAGATGAATCAAAATAAGGAACGCCTGGGAAGGGAGCCTAAAGTCCCTAGACCCACCCTTCAGTGTCTGTTGGGAGAGGCGTTGGCCTGGAGGTCAAAGGAAAGCTGGACAACTTGAGAAATATCCACAGCACAGAATGGGTCTTGTCAAAGATTTTCCACCTCAAGTAACCAAGTTACTTTCTGTCTCTGGCTCCACTTGGGAACCAGAAAGTCAATTGAACATTTGGTTAGAGAATCAGTCACCGGGGAACAAATGTCTCTTATTACACATAAAATCTACTTTGGAGCACAGTTAATTCACAACCAATCATTAGGCCCACTGGAGGGGAAGACCTTGAAAGATTTCAGTCTAGCAAGGAGCGATAAAATGGAAGTTGAGTGTAATACTCATTATTGCTAGTTCAAGATGTATATAATATCATTGGCATTTTAAAAATTGGGTGCTGGGGCTTCCCCGGTGGCGCAGTGGTTGAGAGTCCGCCTGCCGACGCAGGGGACACGGGTTCGTGCCCCGGTCCGGGAAGATCCCACATGCCGCAGAGCGGCTGGGCCCGTGAGCCATGGCCGCTGAGCCTGCGCGTCCGGAGCCTGTGCTCCGCAACGGGAGAGGCCACCACAGTGAGAGGCCCGCGTACCGCAAAAAATAAAAAATAAAAATAAATAAATAAAAATTGGGTGCTGTCTTTATTATTTAAGTGTCTATTTTAAAATGTGGTTGTTGCCCTGAGGAGCTCCCCGCCCCCCCCGGCCAATCATATCCCAGGGCCTTGCAGCCAGCTGGCCAGGGGCCAGCCCTGCCAACAGTGCACCCACAGTAGTTGCTCTGCTACAACAGGACCCACACAGTCCAAGTAGGGAGCACCACAAGTGCATATGGCTCTGGTGACCAGAGGGGAGAGTGTGCTGCTGGGCCCCAGAGGAGGTCTCCTACATAAGGCCACTTCTCCAAGGTCAGGAAACACAGCTGACTGACCTACCACAGAGAAATAATATCGAGAACTGGGCAAAATGAGGAGACAGCAATATGTTTCAGACAAGGAGACAAGACGACACCTCAGGAAAGGAACTGTACAAAAGTGGAGATAAGCAGTCTACCCAATTAAGAGTTCAAGGTAACGATCATAAAAGATGATCACCCCACAGAGGAGAATGGATGAACATAGTGGCAGTTCCAACAGAGAGACAGTATAAAGGAGAACCGAACAGAGCTGAATAATAGGATAACTGGAATAAAAATGTTGATGAGATTTTCATAGCTTCACTCCTGGCTTTGGTCCTCTTGCATGGTTTTTCCCCTGGCATCCTAAATTTGTAGCCACAGGGTTTTGGGGGACCTTGCCCCTCCTACCAGTGGGAAGTGATTACCGGTTAGAGGGGGTTGAAACTCCCCTACTGTCTTTCCCTGGTCAGCAGGCCAGGTGGGAGCTGAGCACAACTTGGGGAGCAGAGTTGACTCAGTGTTTTATGGAATGAGCTTAGGGGGAGGGGTTGTGAAAACACAGAGGAAACAATTTTCTGTTTCCCAGTTCCCACTTCATAATTCAGCAGACAATGTGCCTTCATGGATTGATAATACAGTCCTCTCGCTGACGGACAGGTTGGAAAAGTTTGCTTGGCCCAGATCTGGGAGTCAGGAATGTACTGTGTGCCGAGTACATTTCAACTCCTCTTTGAAGCAAAAGGAAAGTTTCCACACTGACCTAGTTTACGTGGCTGCTGTAAAATATCCCTGTTAGTGTAAACAGAAATTCGGATGTAAATAGAAGAGGCTACCAAACTCCAAAATCATCTATTAATTTTTTTTTTCAAACTTCATTCCATTTGCTTTGCCTCACAATGCAACTGTTTCTATGAGGCCGCTTTAGCTACACCTAGTAGCTGAATCTGCAAATACCACAAAGCTGTACTTCCTTCAGAAGGATTTTGTTTGATTAATTTACACTCTTGGGTGACATTTCTCTGTTGAGTAGGAGGGAAAAAACTAGCGTAATCTAACCACATTACCCACATCACGGATGGGGAAATGGAAGGAGTGTGTGTAAGTGATTTATTTGCCTCATTACTTAAGTGAAGATGTTTCTAAGCTTAGGTTTTACCTTGTTCTCTAAGAATTTTATGAGCAAGATATTTTAGATTATGGTGGTTTGATGTTCTTTTAAGTCTGGTACTGCAGGCTAAAGCTCTGTTTTCTGCCAAATGTGAAATACTAGAGCAGAATAAAACCATGTGCTTTATATTATAAAAATTGTATCTGATGGGTGTTCATGTTTAGAAAAATCATCATCAAGCTCACCATTTGTAGGTATGGATAACACAACCCTTTGCCAGATAAAGTTGGTTTCATCATAACTGCTTACCTTTGTTTTATTTTCATATCTCTAGTAAACTCGATTTGGTTACACTTAAAAACTATTCAGTGGAAATTTGTAGTATGGAGCCTGGCTCTTGTAATTTTAGAGGAATTTCCTCAGTTTTCACATCTGTAAAGTGGAAATGTTCATAATACTCGTAATAATCATTTCCTAGAGTTATAACAATCAAATCAAAGTGTCTGGAAGTATATCGTAAGCTGTAAAAAATTTAATAATTGTAAGGATTTTATAAGCATGGATTTGCTTTAAAACGAGTGTTCTTAGGAATATGCTATATTAATTACTGGAGGTACCAGAGAATTTTCCACATGGTCCAAACCTGTGTCCAAAATTCAAGTCCTAGTAAAGACACATATTTTAATAATAAAAGACACTTGTCATGGCATTCCCAGATCTAGATTTAAAAGGACATAAGTAGGGACTTACCTGGTGCCTGCCAGTGCAGCGGACATGGGTTCGATCCCTGGTCTGGGAAGATCCTACATGCCGCGGAGCAACTAAGCCCATGCGCCACAACTACAGAAGCCTGTGAGCCACAACTACTGAGCCCACGTGCCACAACTACTGAAGCCTGCGTGCCTAGAGCCCGTGCTCTGGAACAAGAGAAGCCACTGCAATGAGAAGCCCTCACACCGTAATGGAGAGTAGCCTCCACTCGCCACAACTAGAGAAAGCCCACGTGCAGCAACAAAGACCCAACGCAGCCAAAAATAAATAAATTTTTTTAAAAAGGACCTAAGTAAACATCGGGTTTTTTTTTTTTTTTTTTTTTTAATCCAGGAAAAAGCTTCAAGATTTTCTTTTGCTTTTGGTATTTGCTGGGTGTAGTTGGGAAGAGGAGTAGCAAATAGGAGTCACTCCAAGACTGATCCTTTTGTGTCCGCAGAGAGATTTACACACCACAGAATCAGGAGATTATCACCTGAGAAGACATTGGAAGCATGCGAGCAGACAGCACTGCATATATTCTAAATGGCCCTTGTAACATTCCTCCACAAAAATTAAGGGCACGCCCAGTTTCAAATGATGAAAGTTTTCTCCCACCATTCTCAAGGGGAGTCATTCCAATTTATTAGTTTTTTCCCCCATTGTACCTGCCAAAGTTTATGTGTAAATAAATACTCAGGTCATTGAGCAGTGGTTGTTCTCTGGGGCATGGAGTGTTATACAGTTTTAAGTGCAAGTCCATCCTAGCCTCTAAGTAGCCAGGAAAAACAGGTGCTGGACTTCAAAGAGATTCGGAAGCAATCCTGGCCAGGTGTCATCTACTTTTCCAGCCCTTATCATCATGTGGCATGTGCATGGGACTGCAGTAAAAAAGCAGCCCACTTGCAGAACCAAGTAGGTTTTTAATTATTCATATGCAATGCAGATCTGTTGATGCAAAAAACATGCTCTCCTGATGTGGCCACTGAATCACCACTTGCTTCTTTCACGATCCCTAAAATCTTGTATTCTGGTGGTATTGGGCAGATCTCACCTCAAACTGCAGCAGCCTGTGCTGGCCAGTGAAGTGTGTGAAAATGGTTTCAAGTACCCATAATTTCAACAGACTCTTTGACAGTCTACCCCCTCAGTACGTATTGAGAAGAGTACAAACAACCACCAAGTTGTGCCACATCTTCTTCTTTCTTTTTTATTTTCCTTTATTTATTTATTTATTTTGCGTTATGCGGGCCTCTCACTGTTGTGGCCTCTCCCGTTGCGGAGCACAGGCTCCAGATGCGCAGGCTCAGCGGCCACGGCTCACGGGCCCAGCCGCTCCGCGGCATGTGGGATCTTCCTGGACCAGGGCACGAACCCATGTCCCCTGCATCGGCAGGCGGACTCTCAACCACTGCGCCACCAGGGAAGCCCTTCTTCTTTCTTTTTTAATTTTAATATCAAATTTGTACTTTGTTTAATAACAAAAGTGTAAAGCTATGAGCTATGCAAGGAATGAATAAAGATTATTCTGGGTAGGCTTGTGTCCCACGTGAATACCTTTGTTTTTTTCCTTTCATATTTTGACCCGTTTGGGTGTGAATATTCTCTTTGTATTACATTTTTCTTATAAGAGATATGAAAAATGGTTAAGTCTTAATACTAATAAATGTGTTAAGACTTCCTCAGCAATATTCACAGCAAGGAAGTGTTGGTGGATATGTGTTTTTTTTGGGTTTTTTTTTGCAAATAAGCTTCCTTTGTCTGCTTAGTAATTTCCTTCCAGGTTTCTGAAAGTGTCACCCGTAGATGATATGTATGGGTGGATAGAGCAAAGTGATGGAGATATTTGTGCCAACCTGATCAGTGAGTAATTCTAATAGTCAGTGTTAAAGAGTTGGCAAGTTTCTCTCAGATGCCCTATTATTTTTGACCCTGCCAACTGGGCCCAAAGACCTGGCAGTGTGAGAAGGGCTGCTGCCTCTGCGAAGTGATTTCTGTCTAGTCAACTCACAGAGACGCAACAGGCTTTGGAGAATATTTGGATGAAGTTGGTGGTGGTTTTATTGCTACCATCTGATTCTGCTTTGGGCCTGTAGCAGCTTCTGCCACTTTGTGACCAATGGGAAAAAAATGCCGTTACCATAATGGAAAATGTTGACATTTGGTAGCAGTTTCCTATTGCATCTCAGAAATCATCTAAAATGTCATACTTTGAAGAACAAAGCATTCTATTGATGTTGGTTTGGCTCCGAGACATTGATTACTTATTCTAATTTGAAATGATATTGTCCATCCTGAGAATGGGCAAGAGGAACTAACGGAAGGGAGCAGTGTGAGGGTATGTCGAGGTCCCCTTGCCCCTGGCGTCCACTTGGGTCTTACAGTCCTGCCACACTGTGGGCCCGAGGGAGGCAGAGGGTCTGTCTTGTTTACCGCTTTTTTCTCCAGAACTTAGTGCAGCACCTGGTGTAGAGTAGGAGCTGAGTTTGTTGACTGAATAAATGAATGAATGGCGTAAATGGGGAAACCAAGTAGAAAAGACATTGTGGGAGCAGCTGCAAGAATAAGCAATTCACACAATCAATTGCATTTCGTGTAGTTTTTTCTGATTCGTTGGTTTTCAAAGGCTGAAAAGTATGTGGAAAATCTCACCGGACTCCAATTATTACGTGGTTGTCGTTTACTTCTGATGTGGATGGACCGCGAGGGCATCCTTTCTCCATCCTAGCACCTCTTGTGTTGTGTCTTGGATGTCACCATCAGCCACCACTTTGTCCCCTTGTTGCTGCTGTTCTCTTCTCCTCAGAGGTGCCCAGTATTGGTGGACATTTAGATAATTTCCATTTTTGTTAAACACTTCTGCTAGTATTCCTGTCAAATAGATTCTTTGAGGCAGGATTTGACACTTTTTGAATCATGCCTATGACACTTTTTTTAGAAGCTCCATAATTGACTTCCAGAAAGGTTTTACCAATTTACATGCTCACCATGGGCATAAACTAGTACAGAGTTATGAAAATAAGGTAACATTTTGGACTTATTGGAGAATAATTACAAGTTACTAAAAAGTAACTGCTCGTAAGCTCACAAAAATTTTGAGGACAAGAGAGTCCTTATATTTTATATTCTCCACTCTACAGAATTGATCTCTTGAGTCAGGAAGTCTCTTACCTTTTATACTCTTCCCCATTACCTTAGGCATATATCCAGGCTGTTTGGAGGAAGAAAAAGTAGCCCTTTCCTATGAGGATATACTGGTTCCAAAGTGTTTACTTAGATACACAGTGGAAGCTCAAAAGGTATTTACTGAACTCATTCTTGTGGTTCAGCTTTCAGCTACTAACATTATAAGAAGAAAAAAAAAAAGGAAGAAAACTAGAGGCTGACATTAAGGCAAGAAGAGAGTACCTCTAGAAGGAAGTGGGAGACCAGATTGCTCAGAGGAAGAAGGACACACCACCAGTGGGCAGTTGGTCTAATGTGTGTGGTGGGGTGGAGGTGGTAGCAGGAAGTCTTAGTGTAGAAAATTGGTGCACGGATGCGCTATATTAGAAAGGAGATAGTGATGCAACTGGATCGTTAAAGCAGAAACTTGTAAGGCAAGGTGTGGAATAGAAAAAGGGGATTTCGGAATTTAAAAGAAATGTGACTTTTTTTTGTAGATTGTACTTAGGTTGTTGAGGTCAGTATGTATGGCCAGTCCAGATAAATAAGACCACCAAGTCATCATGGAAAGGGAGGAAGAATTGGGGACTCATATCTCTGCCCAGCTTAGCTCCTTTTTAGAGTACAGCTGAGGTGGGTAGAGAGATATGGTTAGGTTTGTCTACATAATGGGAAATACCCGATTAAAAAATAATATGGAGCTACTCTTTTTTTTTTTTTTTGCGGTACACAGGCCTCTCACTGTTGTGGCATCTCCCATTGCGGAGCACAGGGTCTGGACGCGCAGGCTCAGCGGCCATGGCTCACAGGCCCAGCCGCTCCACGGCATGTGGGATCTTCCCGGACCGGGGCACGTACCCGTGTCCCCTGCATCGGCAGGTGGACTCTCAACCACTGTGCCACCAGGGAAGCCCTGGAGCTACTCTTGACAATCAAATTGGCTGCATTCAGTAGAATGCCGACAAAGTCAATTCCTGAAATCTCTTCCATTCTGCGGTAACATAAGTGATGGGGAAGTTTAGTTTATGTGGCTTTATCATTAGACAGGTTAATGACAATTCTGCTGTGGATTTACAGGACAGGGACTACTACAACTAGAAATACCTGTAACTAGACTACTGGTGCCATTCAGGTCCATCTGTATCCCAATGAGGATGAACATTCCCTGCCCAGTGACGACCAAATAATGGCAGTCCTGGATCAGCGTGCTCACTCACTCGGGTCTAACTGTGAGTCATAATGGGAATATTGAGTTTACTTTTTTTTTTCCCCGAATTTATTTATTTGGTTGTGCTGGGTCTTAGTTGCAGCAGGCGGGCTCCTTAGTTGTGGCATGTGAACTCTTAGTTGCGGCATGCGTGTGGGATCTAGTTCCCTGACCAGGGATCGAACCCAGGCCCCCTGTTTTGGGAGTGTGGAGTCTTAACCGCTGCACCACCAGGGAAACCCCTTGAGTTTACTTTTAATTTTGAGAAGGTAAATGTGTTTGTAAGAGCTATAGAAAAGCCCAGAATTCCTTTCCGCTAAATTAGCTGCATTCTTGGACATTGTAATCCTATCACGCACTCTGTCTCACAGCAGAAGTAGAAGCAATTAGGAGACTTTGAATTCTTTACCCATGACTTTGAGGCAGTTGATTTAACCTGAGAACACAGTTCCTCATCTGCAAAATGGAAATAATGTCTACTTCCAGTCACAGGGTTGTTTGAGGGCTCAAAATGGTAAAGGAGGTAAAAGCTTAAGTATCGCAAAATTGTTGGGCACTTTTTTATTTTAAATTAATTTGTATTTATAAGTCAGTATTTTATCAAGGGCTTAGATTCTGGGCTAAGAAAGAGAGCTTTTAGCTTCGTTCCATGTGAATTAGCCCTGTTTTTTCCTTACTTTAAAATTAGTCTTTGTGTTTCCTTCCACCTCTTTTGAGCATCACCCCTATCCTTCAGTAATAAAATGGAGCTGCAACTAGTGAAATCAGGCTGTAAAATTAAATAGTTGTAAATCTGGAACTAGCTACATGTAAAGAGAAAAGCATTTGGATTAAAATAACTCATCAATATGAAAATGACCACCAGGTATAGCTCTAACAGGATTATTTAAATTTTTTAGGGATGTGCTATTGACAATCTAAATTTCAAATTGTGGAAAGTATGATGTGTTGGTAATTCGGGACTCAAATTTCTTTTCAGTTCAGTGTTTAGGGGATAGGGGAATGATGTGTCTCTACAGTTTCCCATTAAACAATTTGGTGCTGACATTGACAATCAAATTGATTGCAATCCAACAAAGAGGAAGTCTGTTCCATCTTTTTCTTGCCATTTGTATATATTGTACCACCTCCTCCATCTCTTCCTAAAACATGGGGCGATTACCGGGTTCTAAAACGTTCTGACATGTTGCTGACCTCTAATTACGCATATCAGTGTTCTTCCTTTAGCTCAGGAATGTGCTTCTATTAGTTGTAGATTGGAGTATGAAAAGAAAGGTGGTTGTGATGTAAAAGGCTTGCCACTTCTCCAGATATTTCAGTCTCCTCAGTGCTTCCACAGTATAGTGAACACAACGGTGGACTATGCAAGGATGCACTCCTACCTTTTGGCATTTTCTTCAGTTTGTCCTTCTACATCAGTCAACAAACTTCTGTAAAGAGCCAGCTAGTAAATATCTTAGTGGACCATACAGCCTCTGTCACAGCTTCTCAGCTCTGCCATTGTAATGAAATCAGCCATAGAGAATACATACATGAATGTGTGTGGCTGTGTTCCAATAAAACTTTATTTACAAAAACAAGCAGTGGGCCATTTGACCCAGAGGCTGTAGTTTGCTGACCCCTGTTCTACATCATTCCCATAAAGATAGGACAGATGCACTTACAAGATTAAATGAACGCATTTATTAATTTGGGGTATTAATTTGTAAATACCCTAAAGTTGAATCAAAGATAGATTTTTCTTCTTCTTTTTTTTTTTTTTTTTTTTTTTGCAGTACGCGGGCCTCTCACTGTTGTGGCCTCTCCCGTTGCGGAGCACAGGCTCCGGACGCGCAGGCTCAGTGGCCATGGCTCATGGGCCCAGCCGCTCCATGGCATGTGGGATCTTCCCGGACCGGGGCACGAACCTGTGTCCCCTGCATTGGTAGGCGGACTCTCAACCACTGCGCTACCAGGGATGCCCAAAGATAGATTTTTCAAAGTTCGTTTAGGAATTTACCTACAAAAGACTGTGTTATCACAATATTTAGTTCTTTACACTGTACATTTGACCCTTGAACAGCACAGGTTTGAACTGCATGGTTTCACTCATACGTGAAATACATATATTTTCAACATATATACTGGAAAATTTTTTGGAGATTTTTGACAATTTGAAAAAATTTGCAGATTAACCACACAGCCCACAAATATTGAAAAAATTAAGAAAAAGGTATGTCATGAAGGCATAAAATGTATGTAAATACTAGTCTATTTTATCATTTATTTCAGTAAAATATACACAGATCTATTATAAAAAGTTAAAATTTATCAAAACTTATACACAGAGACACTTACAGACCATACATGGTGCCATTTGCACTTGAGAGAAATGTAAAAAAGATACCTTATTCAATCATAACTGTACAAAATTAAATGTAGAACAAGCTGTACTACTGTAATAATTTTGTAACCAAAGTTAATCTATTTATATTACAGGTAAGGCTTCCACTCACCAGTAGGCTATTCCCAGTTAAGTTTTGGGGGAGTCAGAAGTTATATGTGGATTCTCGACTGTGCAGGGGTCAGCACCCCTAACCCCCGAGTTGTTCAGGGGTCCACTGTAGATTGAAATGGTCTAAGGCCTGGCAACAGACCTTAGGAATATTTACTTTTTTCAAGTATTTACTTTTTCTCAGATACTTTCTCAAGTATTTACTTTTTTACACGCGTAGTCTAGCAGATTTCACAGTGCATTGTCATTTTAAATTAATGCCATGGACCTAATGCCAACTATATGCTGTTCAGCGAGAAACTTGTAAGAGGGAGAGCAAGGAAAGGCTGCAAGAGGGAGGTTCACTTTAAATGATCCTTGAAGTCAACATCAGATACCTTGAGAAAGAAGCCACCGCTGCTTAATTTGTAAGATCTTCAATTACAGTACTTTGATTCTTAACCTTAAAAAAAAATTCTCCTTCAACCATTTCAAGCCATGTGGAATATCTATTACTGCTTAGGAATTTACTGTGGTTTTTCATTGATCGCAGCCCCAGACTCTGGCATATATATTAATTTATTTGGGCAGAGAGTACAGGAATCCACATGCAGAATAAAGTGAACTTTCTGCTGAAGCAGAACATTGAAGCTGGGAATGATTAATTCTTCAAAAACGAACCATCAGCATTAATAAATATTGAATTCTAAGACGGTTATTTTGCAGTTTTCTTTTTTAAAGTACTGAGGTATTCTGACCAAGTTCCCGTTTAAATGGGAGGGTTTTTTCCCATCATGAACAATATTTGTTTAGAGTCATTAGTAAATTATTAATCTGCGTTCCACTGTTACATGTTTGAAATACCAGTCCTCCCTGTCTGTGCTGGATTTGATCTCACGCTGTAATCAGTAGAGCGTTCTGGGAAGTGGGAATGGCTGTGGTTTGCTCTTTTAAAGACCTTAAGAGAGAATCAGAAAGCCTGGGTTATAAGGAAGGAGGACCGCCTAGTGTTTGACAGCTGGCAGTTTCCATATTGAGTCATGTGGGGCCATGAACTTGGAAGGAACACTAAATTGTGGGAACGTTTGGGTGGGCTTCCTCCTCCCTCTGATTTGCAGACATCCTAGAATGTCCTTCAAAGTGTTTCTGCAGCTCTTTTGAACAGATGTCAAAAATCTCTTTTGGTTTGGAGCTACCCCAGATATTTATGTTCTTTGGTCCATTTTCTTCCAGTAGTGCACGTTTAGGTTTGCTGTTGGGACATCTAATGAACTGGGTTGGTCCTAAGATTCTAGGGAGTTCTGCCCCTGGCTCCACATCACTTTCTAGCTTTGGAACAGTGGGTAAGTCACTCAACCTCTCTGGTTCCCTCATTGAATGGAGGTTATGACAGTATGTACATCACAGTGTTGCTTGAGGAGGAAAAGGAATAACTTGTGGGACCTGGCACGAGGTTTCCTCCACTAGAATGTGGAGGAAGCTCCTTGGGGAAGCTGTATTCCAGTGCCCATAGCAGTGCCTGGCACACAGTAGGAGCTCAATAAATATTTGATAAATAAATTAATACTGAGCACTCAGTAAATGTTAGTTATTACAGTCATTATGGATAGTATTCTCATGCTTATTATTACTTATGTTAGCCCCAGACTCACATTTCATTTTGAGTCCCTCCTTACCACCTGCTGATGACAGGAACCTTTATGAAGCAGCTGTGGTGTCAGCAGAGTGCTGGGTTCAGATCCTGATCTGCCCTGGTTAATTATGTGCAAAGTTGCTTAATCTCTCTGAGCTAGTTTCTTCATCTGTAATAATAGTGCCCTCTCACAGAATTTAAGTGGGTACTATAGCTCCGCCTTTGTTTTGAGAATAGACAGTCATAAACAACCCCGGTATCTACTCCTTTCCCCATTTCTTGGATATTCACGTACCCTAACTGCCTAACCCTGCAGGCTCTGTAAACTCCATACTGGAGTCCACTGTGGATTGCCCGGTGTATGGAGGTCTAGTGAAGTCCTTTCCCCAGGGAACAGCCATGTTGAGAAGGTTTGTCAAGTGGTCAGATTTCCTCTCCACGTGGTTCAAAACCATCTGTGTTTTGATCAGGATGATCTCTGGACAACTGACATGTATGTATGTCCTTTCAATTCCCATGATCTGTCTTCCTAAGGTACTAACCATAATGCTACTTCATGTTCTGTGGATTGGAGAGATACCAAAAACAGCACCACATCTGGGGGTTCGCAGAGGTTGTGAAATGAAGTTTCTGACACCCTTCCCGACACTCCTTTGGTTCAGTGTCTGGTCTGTCGCCAGCCCAATGCAGGTGCGTTCCAGAGCTTAAAGTCTTGACGGTTTGAGTCTGGGAATGGGATCAAGTTCTCTTCCCTCCCACAGAATCTCTCTTCCACGCCACACTCTGGGAAGTAGCCCAGATGCAAGTTGAAGCCACCTCCCCGATGCAAGAAAATGCACCACTCTGCTCCTACTTCTTTGGTTTGAGCAAAGGCCGAATTCCACAAGGCCTTTTAGTGCCTAGTTAACACCCACGGGTGAACTTTCTCTCACCCTGTCTGTTGCTACCTCTGTCACCTGGCCCTGTGCCCACTGGATGTAGTGCGTTAGAATTAGAACTGTCACCATCGCAGCTGCTCCTGCTGGTACCAGCCCACCAGCACCTGAGCCCCACCACCCCTCTCCATCTCCTTCAGAGGTAGGAACCTCTGGGAGGCTTTGCCTTCTCCTCTGTCTCCTTTCAGCAAGGGGTGAGCTCCCACACTCCTACCCGTACTCTTGGGCCCACCTCCTTCTCTGTCGAGACAGCTCCCATAGTGCTGGGGAGGGACGGGGAAGGGAGTGTCCATGTGGCTAATATTCCTTTGCTCACTGGCCCAGGGTGTATCTGGAAATGGCAGCCCAACCCAACCTTTCCCTGACTTCACTCTTTCCCTCACCCCTGACATCCAGCCATCAACACGTCTTCTACTTATAAAGAGACAGCAAACCTGACAGCTCTGTATCACTCCATAGCTGCCACCCTAACTCATAGACCACCATTTCTCAGCTAGAATGGTATAGCATATTCCTAATTGGTCTCTCTGCCTCCATACTTGCCCTCCTGAACTCTCCACAGAGTGTACTGTTTTTTGTTTTTTGGGGTTTTAAAGTAAATTTATTTATTTATTTTTGGCTGAGTTGGGTCTTTGTTGCTGCATGCGGGCTTTCTCTAGTTGCGGCGAGTGGGGACTACTCTTCATTGTGGTGCACAGGCTTCTTCTCACTGCAGTGGATTCTCTTGTGGAGCACGGGCTCTAGGCGTGCAGGCTTCAGTAGTTGTGGCTCACGGGCTCCGTAGTTGTGGCTCGCGGACTCGAGGGTGCAGGCTCAGTAGCTGTGGCGCACGGGCTTAGTTGCTCTGCGGCATGTGGGATCTTCCCGGACCAGGGCTCGAACCCGTGTCCTCTGCATTGGCAGGCAGATTCTTAACTACTGAGCCACCAGGGAAGCCCTGTACTGTTTTTAAGGTAGATAAATGCAAGTATTTATATAATGCTTACAATGTGCCAATATATAAAGTAGTATTTAGACTAGCTTTCCTTAAAAAAATGTACAAAATGGCATAGGTAAACAGGCATTGAGTTTAGCAGTGCCGAGCGGTGACCTGGGACTGCACTTGTATTGGGTGCGGGGGGACAAGTGGCAGAGCCTTGTCCCCTACAAGGTGGAGAACCAGAATGGGGATTCCTGCTTAGAGCAGTGTGCTCCATGATAAGAGTCAAGTGGGAAAATAGCTTCCCCACAAAAGGGAGACGATACCATCATGGCCATGGTAGTTCCTTCTCCTACTGAGACTCCATGCAGTAAGCTCCACCCAAGTTCCAGTTCCTAAGGGTGTGTGTATAGATGATTGCTGAATCCTGGTGCTTATGACCTTCCTACTCTTTGTCCCCTGAGGAGTTCCCTGACTTGCTGTTTTACAAAAACCGTTTTTACTTCTCTGGGTGGTGGATGGGATCTGGGCCACTCAACCAGTAAGAGTTGGACTGTGAACTGGATGCTTTTGAGTCACTTTCCAGTGTCCTTTCTACTTTATTGACGAAGGGAGGAATTTATGTAGCGATCACATCTTTAATTAAAGCATAGCTATAAAGATTGCAAGTAGCAATGCATATTTTTATTATTATTGATCAGTTTTTTTGTTTGTTTTTTTCTTGGCCACGCCATGTGGCTTGCAGGATCTTAGTTCCCTGACCAGGGATTGAACCCAAGTCCTCGGCAGTGAAAGAGCCGAGTCCTAACCACTGGACCACCAGGGAATTCCCAGCAGTGCATATTTTAACACAAAAGCAAGGTCCATAGATAAAACCAGAAAGATAAAACTGTAAAAATGTAAATCCATTGTGTAGGTGTCAGAGTATTATTTAAAAACCAACAGATATCACCAGCTGATGTGACACTGAAAAACATCTTGTGATTTTAAATTGGAAGGTGGGTTCAGGCTGACCACCCAACTCATCCTACTGTGCAATTTTCCAGAGGAAGTGAGAATTATTTGTGTATTGAGGGAAATACATAGCTGTCTGGGTTTTTCTTTTTTCCATATAAGCACTTGATAATGAAAAAATGTACCCAGTAGAAGAGGAACCAAACCTCTGAGTTTGATTAGAGTTTGGTCTTTAAAGTATCCAAAACCATTTAGAATGTGTGATGACTCTTTTCTTCCCATTACTTTGAAAGTTCTGATTGTTGTGCTTTGAGAAGATTCTTGATGCCTCCACATTCTGATTCGCTGGACAGCCCTGGTCACAGAGGTCAGAGCTGGAAAGGGCTGTGAGGGTCAATCCATGTCCCCCATTTGAGAGGCTAGAAGATCAAGGCCAGATACTCAGAGTCCAAAGACCTGCCTAAGCTAATATAGGGTCACGACAGATGCAGTGAAAACAGACACCAAGCTTCCACACTCAGCAGCTTTTTCCCAGCCTGATCTGTTTAAGAAGCAAATACTTGTTTAATTTTAACTAACTGAATTAATTTACCAAAAAATAAGGAGGAAATGCTAGATTACTTTTTTTTTTTTTTTTTTTTTTTTTTTTTTTTTTTTTTGCGGTTAGGCGGGCCTCTCACTGTTGTGGCCTCTCCCCCTGCGGAGCACAGGCTCCGGAGCACAGGCTCAGCGGCCATGGCTCACGGGCCCAGCCGCTCCGCGGCACGCGGGATCCTCCCAGACCGGGGCACGAACCCGCGTCCCCCGCATCGGCAGGCGGACTCTCAACCACTGCGCCACCAGGGAAGCCCTAGATTACTTTTAAAAATAACTATTAATATGCTTTCACTTTAAAAAGCTTAGAAAGTGATTGGACATGTACATTTTAGGTTTTTTTTTTTGCCTGTGCCACATGGCATGTGGGATCTTAGTTCCCTGACCAGGATTCGAACCCGCGCCCCCTGCATTGGAAGTGCAGAGTCTTAACCACTGGACCGCCAGGGAAATCCCAGTTCTTATTTTCTAAAGGATGTATTATTAGATCGCACTATCATACTCTAGGAAATCCTGAGTTGAAATGGTAAATCATCTCCACTAACAATTTATCTCAGAGCTATGCGCTGGTCAGTTGATCTCACACCCTGCTGACTGGGACTCACTACAGGAATTTAAGGCCTTCTGTCAAGCTTTGATCATTTCCACAAAATCCCTGGTTATGTAATTTGGAGATTTTTTTTTTTTTTTTTCCCCTAATAGAAAAGAAAAATTGAATTAGTTTAGATTGTGAAACCCTGCTGAAGGGAAGATAGTTCCCTAGGCTAAAGTCATATCTTTGCAAAAAGCCTTAGAATGCTAAAAATAAAAAACAAATTCAACTATTATTTAAAATTTGTAACTTGCAGTTGAGATTCTCCTCAAGGCCTTCTTTACTCCCTGATAGAAGTAAGGCCCTTAGGAGTCTTTTAACATCTTTAGGACATAAGACTCCTTCTAAAGTTTACTCAACAGTCTGACCAAAGTAGGTGCAGCACTTGGGCATTCATTCAACCAGTAATTCTGAGGCTCTGTTCTGTGTTGCTTTCTGTGTGAGATGCTTAGATAGGAATAAACAGACAGGACACAGCTCTCTCCTACCTGGGATTCAGGGGGAAGAACATTCACCTTAAACTTGGGGAGCTTTGTGTGTCAGCATCTTTGAGATGCTCCTTCCCCACCTTTCCTCGCCTTGAACCAACCCAGAGTCTCCAGCTCTCCTGACCGCTCCCCCAAATCTGCCCAATTCCCAAAACGAGACAGCCTGATTTTCTAAAACAACTATTCTCTCTTATACAACTCAGGATTTAACTGATTTGACCAACACTTGCCTATTGTGTGTCCACAGACTAGGGACACTGCTTAGTAAAGACTGGGTTTTCTAATAGTTCGATGTTATATACTCTGCCTCGTTGTCCGCATAGATGTATGTACTTGTCTGACTTTGTGCCATGTTCTTTGACCTCAGAAAATCTAGTTACCTCACCGTCTCCCATCTAAGCCTTCTTCTGTTTATAATTTGTGGCCAAAGTGGGTCCTGCCCTCTAGGACTGAGGCCACGTGGAAGGATGCCCCACTTCATGCAAATGTACAGGTGAGACAAGGGGAGATTCCCTCCCCCTCCTCTTTAGGTCTTGAACCTCAGATGTCTCTAGGATTCTGTTTTCATCCTGCTCTTGGAAGCTTCCTCTGTCTCCAGGCAGCAAGGAGGGGCTCCTGGGGTCAGAGAAGTCTCCGTGGGCACACAGAAGGCTCTTTGTAGCTCCAACTCGGAACAGTAGAGCCCTGAAAGCTTTAGTAATAATAGAAGGTGACAACCCCCAGATGCTCTTGTGGGCCAGCCAGATCCCAAGTCTGCTACTTTCCCTTAACCTCGAGGCCCCCTCCCCACCTAGGGCCCACAGCCCACACCAGTGCTGATGCAGTGCACACAGCCTTGCTCCATATCACCCTTAATTCTTTTTTTTTTTACCCTTAATTCTTGAGTAGGAATTTTAATTCTCATATTGAAACTGTTTCTTTATGTATCATGTTCAGAAATGACCACATTTCACCAAAACTAAGTCTCCATCTGTTTATTTTTTTTAAAAACTGATGTTTATTTTCTGTCAACCTTATTTCCATTTTCTGTTGCCATTGATAATTTTTCTTTATTTTTAAACAACTATTTATTTATTTATATATTTTTTAGTTGTGTCGGGTCTTCGTTGTGGCGTGCGGGCTTCTCATTGCGGCGTGCAGGCTTCTCTTGTTGCAGAGCACGGCCTCTTGACACGTGGGTTCAGTAGTTGTGGCTCACGGGCTTAGTTGCTCCATGGCATATGGGATCTTCCCGGCCCGGGGCACGAACCCGTGTCCCCTGCATCAGCAGGCGGACTCTCAACCACTGCGCCACCAGGGAAGTCCCTGTTGCCATTGATTTTTAAGACGCACCATTTAAAATGTATATTTAGGAAAGAAAAATGCTGTTAACTAAAAAGGGACATGTCATCAGTTGTAAGATACAGTCTGATTTCAGCTGTGTTAAAATACAAAAACAAAACATTGTGCTTCCCCTGCTCCCCCTCCCCACCAATGTGCTTCTTAGAATCAATAAAATCTGGGTCAGGACTCGATTAGATTTCACTTTCGCTCTGGCAGAGCTACTTAGGTTGTTAAAGTAGCCAGGTAAGCAGGACACTTCCCTTTCAGCCCATCACCGGCTCTCTTGGCTTCCTTATAAACCATGCTAGGTAAGCACTTTGAACTTGAAAAACATTTGACTGTTCTCTCAAATGGTCTGGATGTTTAACCACAAAAAGCTTGGGCTTTTATGTCTAAAAGTGCTGTGGGTTTCTTTTTTCTTTTAATTTCACTTTTCAAAACTAAAAAATAGCTCGTAAGGTCACAATTGTCAAAACCATTTGGAGGTATCGATATAGCTTCACTGGGACTTCTCTGGTGGTCCAGTGAGTAAGACACCACACTCCCAATGCAGGGGGCCTGGGTTCCATCCCTGATTGGGGAACTAGATCCCGCATGCATGCCGCAACTGAGAGCCCACATGCTGCAACTGAGAGCCCACATGCCCCAACGAAGATCCCGTGTGCCGCAACTAAGACCCAGCACAGCCAGAATTAATAAATAAATATTTTTTAACAAAAGATTTTAAAAAATACAGCTTCACTCTGACAGTTTCTTAAGCTATAAAGCCGGCATTAAGGACACCTTTTCTCAGAGGAGTCCAGTAGCATCATCCAGGGAGAAGGGTAACATTGAGAAGTGACCAGTGAAGGAAAAAAGGCAGGACGTTAAGGGAGATCTATCTTGGTGCTCTTATGTTCCAGCTTTCCCTTGTCCAGAAATCCTTCTGAAAATTTCTGACAGTGTTCTTGAATATGTGATGTCTCAGAAGGGAGCCTGCTTATTTCTGAACAGCTAAACTTATTAGAAATGTGAGGGCAATTGTGTTTCTTTTGTTTTTCTCTTTTAAAGGAATTTTACATAAGCCATGTATTTTCTTTTGAAATTAGAATAAATACAGGTTACCACAGAAACTTGATGTTCAAGCTAAAATTTATTTTTTGTGTGTGACATTTATCCATTCATACTGGTTCTGCTTCTCTAGATTTACCCAGCCATGAAAGTCTTTCTAACCCATTATAATGTCTTCTAGCTCCTCTGAGATTTATAGGAAGTATCCAGTTCCTATCAGACATGAAGTTAATTTATGGGTTTATTTCAAGTTCAGTTGCAGATTCAGCTCTACAGTTTACTGCGTGATCTTGGGTACTAATTTTTCTCGTCTTTAAAATGGGGATAATAAACTAATTTACTTCTCACTATCTCAGAGTTTTTTTTTTTTTTTTTTTTTTTTTTTTTTTTTTTGCGGTACACGGGCCTCCCACCGCTGCGGCCTCTCCCATTGCGGAGCACAGGCTCCGGACGCGCAGGCCCAGCGGCCACGGCTCACGGGCCCAGCCGCTCCGCGGCACGCGGGATCCTCCCAGACCGGGGCACGAACCCACGCCCCCTCCATCGGCAGGCGGACTCCCAACCACCGCGCCACCAGGGAAGCCCTATCTCAGAGTTTTGTGAGAAATTAGTTGGTGCATGTAACTCCCATTGTACAGTGCCTGGTAAATAGTAAGTGCTCAATAAGTGTTAGTATTCTCAGTCACTATTCTGGTCAGCTCCTTCTTCTATCCCCTACCTCTCAAACTGGAGTTAAGCAAAAACATCTTACTACTTTTAATTCCTTCATTTCTGTGAATGGCACCACAAGTGTTCCAGTCTCAGAATCCTGAAATACTGATGTCATTTCCTTTTTTTTTTTCTTCAGTCTTTCCCTTGATTTCAGTGTCTAATTAGTTATTAAGTCTTCTACCCACCCCTTCCTCTAATTCTCACAACCACTCATTTTGACAATTATAAAAATCTACCACCTGGTTTCCTTGCCTCAGCTTTGTAGGACAGTGTGGTTGTAACAGCAGGGACTTTCATGGTAGCCTCACTTGAGTTCAAAATCTGATTCCACCACTATAGGAGTGAATGGGCATTTTGAGACTTAGGTCCAGTATCAGTGAAATGGGTATCTGTCTCTTCCAGAGTGATGGTTGGGTAATTTGATAATATTATAAGTCTGAGGAGGTCTGGGTATACCTGAGACATTCATTAAATGCCAGTTACCCTCCCCCACCCCTCCAGTTCATTCCATGTTCAGTGACTACATGAATTCCTGAATCAGTGCTTTAATTACATAGTACCTTGCTTAAGAACCCTCTGTGACTTCCCATTTCCTCCTAAGGCATGTCTAAAGTCTTCAGCACACATGGAACGTGGAACAGAGGTTCTCGGGCCAGGCTGGGTGTGCTTGAATCCTGGCTCCAGGACTTACTAACAACCTTGGGCAAATTTCGTGACCTCTGCCTCCGAGTTTCTTCATTTGTAGAATGGAAGTGATGATGATGTTACCTACCTCATAGGGTTATCATAAAGATTGAATTAGTTACCCACGTACAGGATTTGGAAAGGTCCCTGATGCCAGTTTTCCCAAGCCTTCCCTGATGTCCCACCAGCTTTCTTTCCTGGCACTTCTCTCATGACTCTTCTTTTGTACTCCTAGGCTCCTTACAAGCCAGACAATTTGTTTTCCCAAAGCTGTCCCTCACTTCTGTCTCCCCTTCTCTTGAAGGTCTGTGTTGCTGCTCTCTTCACAAATTATTTCCTCTGTTGGTTTACCTTGGAGAGGGCGAGTTTAGAGTTCGCCCCAAGAATCTGGACTGTTTACATGATTCATATCAGATTAAATTCTCTCTTCCCCCTCCTTCCAGGTTTCTTTAGGGAGGAGGATGAGAAGAATATGTCTTACCATACATGACTCTTATCTAACTATTAGAATTGCTTGTTAGTCTGTCTTTATGCCTCATTGGACTGTAAGTCCCAAGAGGACGAGAAAAGTACCTGTCTTGTTCATCTCCATCTCCCAACTCATAGCAAAGTGTCTGGCACATAATAGGTACTCAATAAATATCGATTGAATACATGGATGGTGAGCAAGATTGGAAAGTATAATGCCCCTTTTGACGTTTCCAAATTGCGAATATCGGATGCACTTTCTTCTCTGCCTATGGAGGAAACCACTCCTAGCAAGAACTCACCTCAATGCTGTAGGATACTCTCGGGCTACTGAGGTTATCTGGGGGGCTTTGCTATTGACAAAGTCACGGGAGTTAGTTATTAGCATATATGAGTGATCTCTTAATATCAACTTTCACAAGTGCTTGAACTGAATCCAGATTTATTTTCCTAGTATAGTTTCAATTTTTAATGTGCATTATTTGCTTTGTATGATACCTTACTTACATAGCACAGTGCTTTCATAGAAATAATGAACCCAGAAAGACTCACATAAATCCTTTGTGAAATGTGCAATGGAAGGCAATAGAACCAGTATCCAATCTACACGTGATGAAATGAACTTCGTCATTGAAAGACCAGTTTACTTGGTAGAAAGTGATCAGAAATAAAGTAGGAAGGACAAGTGTGAAAAAGCATATGTAATCATTTGGTCTTAATATCAGAATTCTTTCTGGAGTTTATTCACTTCCATTCCATTTCTTTCTTTCTTTCTCTAATACTGCTGGAAAGAGAGAGTACTACCCACATTTTTTTTTTTTTTTTTTTTTCTTTTCAGACTCAGGTATAAGTTAATTAACATTTTGGCCTCCAGGCTGGAGAGCAGACCCTGTTCTCTTTGTAATGGGTGCTGTCAAGGAAGCTTTTCAAAGGCAGAGGGAAAAAATGGTACCCACTCCACTGTCAAGGATTTTTATGAGGGTCAAGTAGCCTTGGAAAGAATTCAGGCCACAGTGACTTGGCTGCTACAAAGAATGCCACAGCCCTGTGACAGGTTAGATTTGCCATAAACCTGCATTCACTAAATTCTTACGATAGTGAGAGATTGTTGCACTCTAGCCCAAGAATTTCTTGTATACTTTTGTTTTTCCTTTTTTTGCAAGTGCAGGTTAGATAGGTTGCTGCCCTCTCTTTGCTCACTTTCCCTCTTGCTGTTCTTGCCCCTTCTCAGAATCACCATAAGCCAAATCACCCTAGGACTTGTTGGTCCTCCATGCATCAACATAAAAAATATTCTTTAGGGTCCACACAGTGTTCCAAAAATGTCTCAGTAACTGATGAGACATGGCTTATTTGTCCTGGGGAAGTCTGATTTCATGCTCAGGTTCCACCCTGTGTGAGTTTTTATGCTAAGCCTCAGACAAATGTAATCTTGACTTAAGGTGTGCTAGTTTTATTATTTTTATTAACAGCAGCAGTAGCATTGGAGCATTATTTCCAAAGGCAAAGGATTCAAGGAGGTTGAGGTGATATATGAAGTCATTCAATCTTCCTAACAGCCAATGAAGTTTCATTATCATCTGCATTTGACAAATGAGGAAACTGAGGCATGAAGAGGTTAAGTAATTGGCCAAATGTTTTTCTTGGCAGGTCAGGACTAGATTTTTTTCTAAGGTTCCTTTCAACCCTGAGAGATGTAAATTCTTCTCTGGGTGGAAATGGCACATCAGGTCAAAAATGTAGCAGAAGTGAGGGAGGGAGAGAGAGGTGCAGGGGTGTGTACTAGTTAAAGCTTTGGGGGGATACATGTAACATCCTGGGCTTCCTTACAACATCCAAGGAAGTAAGGGGAGGAGCTATATAGCTTCACGGAGTTGTGAGGGAGACTTTGGATCTTCCTTCAGGTCAGAGATTACAAACTGCTGACCCCCTAGCCT
This sequence comes from Hyperoodon ampullatus, assembly GCF_949752795.1. Lineage (NCBI taxonomy): Eukaryota > Metazoa > Chordata > Mammalia > Artiodactyla > Ziphiidae > Hyperoodon > Hyperoodon ampullatus. Next base: position 49,780,833 of record NC_136916.1, on the reverse strand, counting down.
CCATGGGACCTGAAGATGTGTTTATTTGGCCCATACATTAAAAAAAAAAATTGCACCAGAGTTTAAAAATCAGATTTCATGTGAAAATCTGAATTTCCAGCTTCACTAGATAAATCGGATCCAGCAACCTTGAGTACTTATTTCCTGGGGTGACATTTGGCTGGAGCGGCATAGGGGCTGCCCTCTTCTTCAGACCCTCCAGTCAGCTCAGCTTCCCCACTGCCTGCATCAGCCCTTTATTATCTGCCTGGACCCTGTAGGCATTTGCCTTGCAATCACCCCTCTGGTGCAGGGTTTCTCATCCTTGATACTGCTGATATTTTGGACCAGATAATTCTTTGTTGTGAGGGGCTATCCTGCATGTTGGGGAATGTTTAGCAGCATCCCCGGGCTCCATCCACTACATGGCAATAGTACCCCTTCCTCAGTGTGACAACCAAAAACGAATCCAGAGGTTGCCCAGTGCCTGCTGGGGAGTAAAATGGCCTCATGAGAACTACTGGGTTTGTGTAATGAGCCTGAGGCAATGGCAGCTCCATCTCTAAGCGTCTCTGTTATCAATTTCTGGGCATGAGAATCTGATTGGTCTCACTTGGCTCGGGGGTCTCTTCCTGTGGTCAGGTGGCAAGGTGGCATTGACCATCATGACTGCCACCTCCTGCAGAAAAGGGAGCAAGCAGGACAGGCAACCCAATAGGTGTCCATCATAAGAAGAGGGTTGCAAAAGATGCTATGTGAAAACAAGAGAGAGTCCAGGAGTAACTCTCAATAGCATAACAATCTTAACTTTCCAAAGGATGTTCTTTGTACCTATTCCCTCATTTTATTCTCTCCTCCAGCGTTCTATGAAATAGCCAAGGCACATAGTTTGCCCTTCTAATTCAGCACATGAGGAAACAGAAGTAAATGTAGTTGCCTCAGTGCACAAAGCCACTAGATAGAACCCAGGCTTTCTGGAGCCCACTGCCCCTCTGGTTACCCCTGAAATAGCAGCCCTCTGTAACACAGCACCCTGTTTACTCCAGGGAGATTGAGGGAGAAGAGCAAAGCCAGCGGTCAGCAGACAGCCCAACCCTGAAAACATGAACGACTCAGTCATGTCTGCAGAGCAGGTTTTGTTGGCAGGAGGCCACCCTGTCTAAGTCCTGTTCCAGTCCGTCTGGGTGTAACCCAGCCATTATGGTCTCTCCGGTTTCAAATGCACAGGAACAATTAAGTCATTCTCATAATTTCGTGTGGTACAGAAAGTTCCAAGCCAAAAATACCATCCTTGCTTCCTACTTTTAGACTTCCAGGGAACTTCCCCCTCCTTCCCTCCCTACAATTCACTTTGATTCCTTCTATTTTTCTCTTCTTGAATGCATTGCCCAGACACAGAGTCCTAGTTTACTTAACGAGGAGCTGTAGACCCAACACAAATCAAAACAAACCCAACCTCCATTTGGCAGGAGTGCTGAAAATAGGGAGTTGACAGCGGCCCTCAAGTACAGAAGGTTAGAACACAAAAGAGTGTGCAGATCTCACCTCCAGTGTGTGGAAATAAGAGAACTGATCACCAGATGATCACAGAAGGGTGGTGGGGTGACAAGGGAAGCCGTTGTATCTAGTATATTCCTATTATTATTTCTGGGTCCTAAGTAACCACGGTCAAATCACTTTCTTTATCTTCGGTATATAAAATTTCCTGTCCCATAGGACTGTCACATCAGTCCTGTGTTGGTTCCTTAAATAATTAACTTTTTTAGATCTTTCTCAGATGTTATATTAACAGTAACTTCCCGACAGACAACTGATTTGGTCTGTGTGTACACACACACTCACGTGTGCACACACTGTCTCTGCCTTGGTGCTGGGTACATGTTGCTGGACCACCATTTAGCTTATATCAAGAATGAAATGAATTCCAGTTAGAGATGATTTGAAAGTTTCTTCTGTAGGAATAGATATTATAAGCTATTTGTAACATGTCTTCTCCTTAGAGCAGTGGTTCTCAAAAACTTTAGCCTGCATCAGCATCACTTGGAGAATTCATAAAAACACCAATGGCTGGTCCCACTCTCACCCCCAGAGCATCTCATTCAGTAGGTCTGGGGTGGCGCCAGGACTTTGCTTTCTAATAAGTTTCCAGGTGTTGCTGATGTTGCTGTCTGGAGGCTCCTTCTGTGAGCTAAACTAATCAAGAATGGTGTCTTGACTTTCTTTGGTCGTCCCGAATCCGGGTTCATCTGACACCAGCTGCCTCTACTGTGCCACCTAAGTTTGACCCCAACGAGATCAAAGTCGTGTAGCTGAGGTGCACTGGTGGGGAAGTTGGTGCCACGTCTGCCCTGGCCCCAAGATTGGCCCCCTGGGTCTGTCTCCAAAAAACGTTGGTGATGACATCGCCAAGGCAACTGGTGATTGGAAGGGTATGAGGATTACAGTGAAACTGACAATCGAGAACAGACAGGCCCAGATTGAGGTGGTATCTTCTGCCTCTGCCCTGATCATCAGAGCCCTCAAGGAACCATCAAGAGAAAAAAAGAAGCAGAAAAACATTAAACACAGTGGAAACATCACTTTTGATGAGATTATCAACATTGCCTGACAGATGCGGCATCGATCTTTAGCTAGAGAACTCTCTGGAACCATTAAAGAGATCTTGGTGACCACCCAGTCTGTGGGCTGCAGTGTCCATGGCTGCCACCCTCACGACATCATAGATGACATCAACAGTGGTGCAGTGGAATGCCCAGCTAGTTAAGAACTGCAAAGAAAAATAATAAAGGGTTATTTGACAACCAGTGGGGGAAAAAATGGTGCTTTGGGGAATTCCTTGGTGGTCCAGTGGTTAGGACTTGGCCCTTTCACTGCCGAGGGCCTGGGTTCGACCCCTGGTTAGGGAACTAAGATCCCGCAAGCATCACAGTACAGCCAAAAAAATACATAAATAAAAAAAAACAAAAGCATCACAGTAGCATCCTACAGATCAATTAATAATTCCAAAGGTAAAATGTATCTTTAAAAAAAAAAAAAAAAAGAATGGTGCTTTGAGCACTAGGTGTCCCCAGCAGTAGTGATGACTTGCTTCTTCTGCTTCCGTGCCTTATTGTGTTGTCCCTGGAAAGCCCCCCTCCTCCGATTGGCCAACCAAGTCCTGTGCATCTGCCAGGCCCAGCCTAAGTTCCCATTCCTTCACCTACTCTTTCCTGACTACTGCGCTTCACACTTGTCACTTCCCTTCTCTGAACTCTTCCAGTTTTTGGAATAAGCCATAGAATTAACTCTGCTGCCTGCATCATGAGCATGTTACACGTTAGTCCTTTCCCCATTGAGACCAAACACATTTGATGAGTGAACGCGACTATGCCTCATAAACTTTTCTGTGTGTTCTTAGCACAGGGCTAAGCACATTGTAGATGACTCAGTAACTTACTGATTGGTGAATGCTCGATGTGAATTCAGAGAGGAAATAGAATGCTGCATATACGACCAACTGATACTGCCTGATAAACCCACCAAATTTTGCTTCTGATGTGGTAACCCCTGTGACTTCTGTCCTCAGAGCCACAGATCCTTCTGCCTGATTCAGCACTGCCTGGACTTCGGTCTTCAGAGAAAGGACGTTATGGGCTGGTTCCAGCTGGTGGACACCCAGGATGGTTGTCACCACTGTGCCTGTTGTCAACTGTGCATGAGAATCAGTCCCTGGACTCCAGGGCAGTGTGATGGCTGGAGGTCAGCGCGCAAGGAGAAATGTCGAGAGGAGGGGATGTTGGAGAAATGGGTTGGGACCAGATTCTGAAGGCTTTACATGGCTATTAGGGGCTTGGAGTTTGTTATATAGAAAATGGAGGGGTTTTATAACAAAAAAGGGAATGAGGTAATCAGGTTTGTTCTTTGGAACCGTAATGTGGAGGCCCCTGGCTTCTTATGGAGAAGGTAAGAAATTAGCAGAGGCAAACTTGTGAAGTAGAGTTGTTTTGATTTGAAGGCTTCTTTCTTTCTTTCTTTCTTTCTTTTTTTTTGCGGTACGCGGGCCTCTTCACTGCCGTGGCCTCTCCCACTGCAGAGCACAGGCTCTGGATGCGCAGGCTCAGCGACCAGGGGTCACAGGCCCAGCCGCTCCGCGGCATGTGGGATCTTCCCGGACCGGGGCATGAACCCGTGTCCCCTGCATCGGCAGGCGGACTCTCAACGACTGCGCCACCAGGGAAGCCCTGAAGGCTTCTTTCTTGATGGTCATCTCTTCCCACCTTTCTTTAGATACTGTTTTAGTTTCCTAGGGCTGCTGTAACAGATTATCAAAAACTGGGTGGCCTAAGACAACAGAAGCTTACTCTCCCACTTTAGGAGGCGAGAATCCAAATTTGGTCAGATCATGCTCTCCCTGAAGGCTCTGGGGAGGATCTGTTCCATCACTCCAATCTCTGCCTTTGTCGTCACATGGCCTTCCCGCTGTGTCTCTGTCTCTTCTCCTCTTCTTATAAGGACATCAGTGATACTGGATTAAGTCCCACCTAGTGACCTCCTTTTAACTTGATTACATCTACAAAAACCCTTTTTCCAAGTCAGGTCACATTACAAGTACTGGGGGGTTAGGACTTTAACATACCCTGTTTTTGGAGGGGGACACAGTTCAACCCACAGCAGACACTTATTTGCTACACCTTATTGCCTTAAGGCTCAAGGCAGCAGTGGGCTTGCTGCTGTAATGGGCCCACTAGTTAACTCACCCGTGTAATGTGCTCTTGGGGAGGGTTAGGAAACTGCTGCCATCTCCAGTAATACCAACAGCTCACTTAAGTAATCATGCAGGGTGGGTGCACAGGACCAAGCAGCAGCAGGTGGGGAACTGACCGAAAAGAGCAGTTAGGGTGCTGTTGCAGGTGAGAAATAGTGAGAGCTCGAGTAAGTTGTGGCTGTGAGAAGAGACAGGGGCGGGCAGAGTGGAGGAACGGGTCTGAGGTAGAACCAGTAGGATTGGATGTCGGGGGAGGAGGGACTCAAGGCTTGTTATCAGCCTGTTGGAAGATGTGAGAGTGAGTGTGTGTGTACAGGGATGTAATATCTATCTGTGTATTATATATGTATGTGTTATTTTGGGGGGGAAGATAAACAAGGCCTTAGAGACAAGTTTTTCTTTCTTTGTCTCTCATCAGTTAACTCAAAAGATGCTTTATTGTGCTGGAAAGGAGAGTAATAAACTGGAAATGATATGGAAGAAAGTGAAGAGCAACCTTGGAAATCCATGGGGATTAAAGATATTTTTAAAGGGAAAATGGGGAAAAAAGAAAATTTTGGCCCACAGCCTTCTGAGAAGTTTCCTCTAAATGGTGTATAGTTGTCTCAGGGCAACCTTGGAAATCCATGGGGATTAAAGATATTTTTAAAGGAAAAATGGGGAAGAAAGAAAATTTTGGCCCACAGCCTTCTGAGAAGATTCCTCTAAATGGTGTATAGTTGTCTCAGGGCATGGCATCCATTCACCTAAGTGGACTTCTTTTTTTTTTTTTTGGCTGCATTGGGTATTTGTTGCTGCGCGTGGGCTTTCTCCAGTTGCGCTGAGCGGGGGCTACTCTTTGTTGTGGTGTGCTGGCTTCTCATAGCAGTGGCTTCTCTTGTTGCTGAGCACAGGCTCTAGGTGCGTGGGCTTCAGTAGTTGTGGCACGCGGGCTCAGTAGTTGTGGCTCGCGGGCTCTAGAGCGCAGGCTCGGTAGTTGTGGCGCACGGGCTTAGTTGCTCCGTGGCATGTGGGATACTCCCAGACCAGGGCTCGAACCCGTGTCTCCTGCGTTGGCAGGCAGATTCTTAACCACTGCGCCACCAGGGAAGCCCTAAGTGGACTTCTGACACAGCCCTCCAGGCCCTTCATTCAGGTCCGTTCCAGGCCACCCCCCAGGCTGAGACTGGGCCACTGGCTGACCTCGAGGGAGACGCACGTACTCTTTGTGAACATAAGCTGCCAGGTCCTGGCATCATCCTCATAATGTTCTCTTAACCCTTTAGTAGCTGGCTTTTGCATCTATTACCTGATTTGGTTTTCACAACCTTGGAACATTGGAAAATCCCATGACAGGGCAGAACTGAATTTCAGTCCTTTTGGTTTTTTTGCTGGGAGTGGGGGTTAGTGTTTGCACAAGACACTCAACTTCTCAAAGCTCCGTTTTCTCATCAGCAGTGAACCAACAACCCCGTTCTTGTAGGATCATTGTGAGGATGAACATCAGACAATGTATGTACGGTGCCTGGCTCAGAGCTTGTGCACAATACATATTCATTCCCTTTCCCCTCCTTTTCCATCTTCTTTCTCTTTCTTCTTCCAGGTTTTCTGACTCTTGGGGCCAGAGCTCTTTGCCATTCTATCCCACTGGAAATAAAACATAAATAAATTTAAAAATAGAGAAGTTATAAACAAATTCCTGTAGAGGGTTTGTTTTAAACTCACTGGAATCAACGATAAATTGCATACTCATCCAAAGGGCTAGATTAGGGGTTTGGGAATAATCGAAGCAAACCCTGAGAGTGAAGGCGAGAAGGAAATGTCAGAATTATAATCGGGATGAATGTAGATCTAATTTGAGAGACAGAGGCTGCTGCTATCTCTGTCCCTTTCCCACTGTGGTCAGTCCCAGCTGCTGTTATCTGCTTGTTCTTCCAATAGAAAACAACTCTGCAGAGCCTCATCCTTCTGGCACCCAAGGTATTAATGCAGTTGCTGGCGGATCTGGTTGGCTAACCAGGCTCAAGTGCTACCCAAGGTGCTGGAGCGTGGCCACCACCCAGGTCATCACGGCAGCACCCCTGGGCAATGTCCACTTGGACTTAGTTTCACTCTGAAGTTAGAAAGCAGTGGCCTACATTTCCAGCTACATAAAACTGGGAACGTTGATCTAGTCAGGCCTGCTCCTTCAGCCTTCTGTCTCTGTGCTCTCCTGTGTTTCCCTGACAGCACTGCTTTCCCAGTGCCCTGCTACTTGCTCACATCCCATCCTCAAATCCCTGATCAGAGGTTCCGTGTCAGAATCCCTCCCACAGAGATGTTAGCTCAAGGTACCAGATGCGGGTACCAGAAAGCTTACTGCCACATTGCTCGTAACCCAAAGGGCCATCCACAGGGAATTTTGGATGGATGGCTTCTTGAGCAAGTAACTCACCCTCTCAGAACTTCTAGCTCCTTGTTTGTTACACGTAAATTACTAATATCTAGCCTGACTATGAGGACTAAGACGTGATGAGTATGAAAGCACTTTCTAAATTGCAAATGGTCTTACAGATGTGAGGGATATGATGAATCAACAGTGAAAACAGCCCTTTGAGGCCTTTTACAAACAAAGGCATTTTTATATATTTAAAATCTTGCCACTCACAAATTTAATATTTGAGGTTTTGCCAACCTGGGGAGCAGTTGCATAGCAGTTTGCAGTTTCACTGAGGTGTATATATTTTCGTCCCTCCATAAATGTGAATATCTCCCAGGAGGATGAGAAGTGAATAGATGAAGTAGTAGAAGTTAAAATAAGATTACATGACAGAGTCTTTAAAGGTTCATTAAAACAGATATTTGTGCAGTATCTTTTATGCCCCTATCAAAGGGCTCTGGTTTATTGGGAGTGAGACAAAAAGGTAAAAATTAGAAATATACTGTGTAATTAGGTAAGCCATAAATACACTCATAAAACAATTAGTAAGCATAGCAACAACAAAAAAAGCATACCAATATACACCATTATTATAAACAGATTCTGTAGCCTGGCGCTCTAGAAGAACTTCTGGAATTAAGTTTAATTTTATTACATTTAAATGGGGAGAAAACAGTCCCACCCGAGACTATGCAAATGCAGTTACCAGTGGGCTTTATTGTTTGTTACGGGTGTGAGTGTTTCTTTCTCTCCCATTTAACATTCTGGATGTAGGCAGTGCAGGGTTGGTGTGGAGCCCTGCAGTTGTCTGGGGTGCAGGCTCCCTTCCATTTCTGCTCTGCCACCCCCAGGGTGTGGCACTGGTCCTTCTGGGCTATGGCCACCACCTGCCAATTTGGAGCAAGGGCGGTAAGGGGGTCACGCCCCCTCCCTTCTTTATGACGCATCCTAAGACTTGCACACACCCCTTCCACTTGGCCACACCTAGGTGCACAAGGATCTGGGAATGAATTCTTTATTGTGAGTAGCTATGTGCCCAACTAAAAGCCAGAGATTGTGTCACTCAAGGAAGGGAAGCACAGACGCTGGGGAGCAATGCGCAGGTGCTCCCACCGTTCAGCCTCCTGTCTGCCCAGGAGCTGACGGTAAGGGAGGAAGAGAGACAAGTCACTGCAGGAAGATTGTGACTCAAGGCTTAGCCAGTCTGTCAGGGAGCTCCTGGGGCAGTTTAGTGCTGATGATATTTTTGGTTTCACTAAGGAAAGGTTTTGTTTGAATTAAATTATTATTGAATGACCTTTTTGACTTTCTGTTCGATGTGAAGGCTGCTCAGAGGCAGCTGTTTGAGAATGAAGAAGCAAGTGCTGACCTCCTCTGGCCTGACACAACTAGACCTCGGTGCTGTTGGAGCCGGCCTGGTGCTCACACCCCTGGCCCCAGACAAGGTCCCTCTGAAACCATGGTCAAGTGAGGCCAAGCAAGGCCGCAGCGGAATTTCATCTAAGCACAGACTAAAACAGAGTTCCCGTACAACCCACGATACCCACCAGACGTCTTCTCCCCCTCTAGTAGGAGCAGCCACTGCTTCTTTACCGTTTTATGGTCCTCTCTGTCCTCCAGTCAGCGCTCCCTGTAGATAACATTTATTGAGATAATCAATCATAGAATTGCCACGCTTTCAGACAGCGCCCAATCTAGAGCAAACCCTTGTTTCCTTAGACTTCCCTAAAAACCACCCAACCAAAGCCAATCCTGGAATAGGTTCTGTGGAAGGGGTGATACTGTCCTGTACATTTAGAAAATCTGTGTTCGTTTAAAGGAGACTTGACTGCAACCTGGGGCCAGTTTCTTAACCTCTGAAAGCTTCAGTTTCCTGATCTATAAACTGAGGATAGTAATATCAACTTCACAAGGCTGTGAAGGTGCTTTCTAAAATTACAGAGCACATTACAAATCTAAGGAAGACATTGAATGATGAATTCTATTTTTCTAAAATTCGATTTGAGCCAAGTCAGTGAATAGCTCAGTTTATAACTTAATTTACATGAGTAAGTAATTTTGCATTCATAGTCGCCACTTATCTGTACTTACGAACTGGGAGCTTGGATCCCTGGCCATTTCTACCCAAACCAGGGCAGTTTCAACAGAGCCCTCTTGAGAGGAAAGCTTTTCTGAAAAGAAGATAACAACTGTCATTGGAGTAGAGAAAATGAAAAAGGCAAAAGTCACATTATGATTTATTTTGTGTAATACCTAAGTAGTTAGAAGACAGCCCCTCTTTTTAAAAAAATTTATTATTTATTTTTGGCTGCGTTGGGTCTTTGCTGCTGTGCACAGGCTTTCTCTAGTTGCGGTGAGCGGGGGCTACTCTTCGTTGCAGTGCGCGGGCTTCTCATTGCGGTGGCTTCTCGTTGTGGAGCACGGGCTTTAAGCGTGCAGGCTTCAGTAGTTGTGGCCTGTGGGCTCAGTAGTTGTGGCTCTCAGCCTCAGTAGTTGTGGCTCATGGCCTTAGTTGCTCCGCGGCATGTGGGATCTTCCCGGACCAGGGCTCAAATCCGCCTGCATTAGCAGGCGGATTCTTAACCACTGCGCCACCAGGGAAGTCCCAGCCCTTTCCCTTAACAGCCTTTGTAAAATTTTCACTGGGCTTCAGAAGTCTAAAGGAAAACTCTAGAACTAAGAAATATTTCAGCTCACTATTTCTCAGGGTCACTATCACCCCAGTTTTGTGAAGAGATGAAAAGAGGCTACCTGAAACAGTGGAGTAAGAATCCACTCTGCCTTTTGCTTTATATGTGACCTTGGCCAAGTACCTGACCATTACTTTCCTCATTTAGAAAATGGAAATAGAGATGCTTGCCTTACAACTGCAGTTGTCTCTTGGTATTCTTGGGGGACTGGTTCCAGGACCTCTGCAGATACCAATATCCTCTGATGCTCCAGTTCCTTTACTTAAAATAGCATAGTATTTGCATATAACCTAGTACAACCTCCCATGTACTTTAAATCATCTTTAGATTACTTATAATTCCTAGTACAGTGTAAATGCTATGTAAATAGATGCCAGCATGTGGCAAATTCAAGTTTGCTTTTTGGGACTTTCTGGAATTTTTTTCCCCAATATTTTTGGTCTGCACCTGGTTGAATCTGTGGATGTGGAATCTGCGGATATTGAAGACTGACTGGACTTCAGCCATCACTCCAATAGGATAATGTATGTGAAAACTCTTAGCTGTGAAGTGCCATATATTCAGGAAAGGAACCATTATATTCCTGGTGGTCGTATTTTATTGGGAGAGCCTGCAGGGCTGCTTTAGTATAACAGGCTTCATTAGAGTGCTGACTTTGTGCCAGTTGCGTGTATGATAAATTGTGCCACCACTCTTGCAAGGTCTGTAGAGGGCCAAATTAAAGGAGATGTTTGTGCCTCGGTGCCAGTACTTGGAGACATAACCCAGCTGTGGGTTATACTGCTTACTCCAAGGGGAAATCTAGAAGGCACCGTAGCCTCTCGCTTTTGTGTTTCAGACAATGGATTTCATCAAGTTGGCAGCTGATTCTACCAGTCAGATTTGGACTTGATTGGAATCTGAAATTGAAGGCTTTCTTTGCAGCATGGAGCTTACCTGTTAAGCTGGTTTCTAGAAAAACCAACCAGGGTGTCGCATTTTCTTTTATGTGAGAATCAGTTAATATGGTAGGTAGCTTGGAGTGATGCTAAGGGCTAGTCTCACCAGACAACTGCTGAGAGCATTTCCTTTCTCCACCCTAGAGATGCTCTAGGCTAGTAGACTAAAGTCATAGGCCCTGGCCACAATGTCATTTTCTCTTGGGCAGAAGTGGAGATACCTTGACCGGTCCTTACCTTCCAACACCATTTTTACATTTGAATTGCCAAAAGTCTTATTTGCCTTCAATACCTTATCTTTACATATGTGTAGACCTTGTATATTCAGTTTATAATGCACTTTACATCTCATTGTTCTATTATAAATTTAATAAGATCAATCAAGCCCAAGCCCTGAGGGGTGCCAAGCACTGTGCTAGGTGGACTCTGAAGATTCAGAGAAAAGGGGACAGATTTCCCTGTCCACATGGCACTCACAGTCAAGTCAGAGAATCAGTTGTATTTACATCTAATTAATGTCAAGACAGCATGTCAAACCCAGCCATCGAGATGGGTCCCAGGTTTAGCACATTTCTCTTAATGGTCCTTTGAGTTTGGTTGTGACACTCTTTTCATGGATGAGGAAAGTGAGACCAAGTGGCCTTAAGTGGCTTCTGTGGTCACCCAGCTAAAGTGGTCTGACTTGTAAGCACTGGACTTTTCCACCCCTACACACTACCCTGCTGCTCTTGCCTTGTCAGCGTGCTTTCATAGCATGCTGCCATATCAAGGTGACACATTAATGTCTCTGTTAATCATATAGAAGTTATATTTTGGATTGACTGCTCTCTCCAGACATTTAGGAAAGCGCCTTAGTTATCTGCATACCTCCTAAATCTTACTTCAGTAGCTAACTGATCTCCTCATTGGCCGATGGTTTCTGTTCACTTCACGGTGTACTGTTTCTAACCTTTTCCTGCTTCACCTTTCCCCACATCGATGCTCATCCTGCCCAGGACCTGCCTGAGGTTTGAGCCAGATCCCATCCTCATTTCCTCCAGTGGAGGCATTACCCTTTTTTAGGTGTTCTTTGCACTATTTTAGAAACAGTTTTGAGGAAGGGGGGAAGGTACATTTTGCAAAGTATTCATAATTAGTGTGAGGGTGTAAATTCGGAGAAGTTAATCAAATGGTATCCCTGATTCTCTACTGATGTCATCACAGTAACTCATTTATATGGCACCAGTTTACAAAGGACTTCCTGTCTTTTACCTCACTGATCCCTCACGAACAATCCTGAGAGGGTGGGAACAAGGGAGTTTAAGTAAATCCCCCAGGCCACCCAGCCAGTAAGTGGCAGAAGAGGAAATGTGGGTCCGTTCTTCCAGCTCCCAGTCCTGGGCTTTTGCTGTCTGCCAAGTCACGGCAGAATATGGACTTAGTGATAATAAAGTTGGCCCCAGTGCTGAGAGTGGTCGTTACTCACTTTATTCCTTCCAACAGCCAAGAGAATCTTCTCAGTTATAAATGATAGCCTCCAGCATTAGCCCTGAAGACACCGCTGAGGGTCCCAAGTGCTTTCACCCAATTTCCAGGCTCCTGTTAAATCTCTGAGGGGCATGAGTGCATCACAAATGAAGGGTAGCCTTCAAGATTGTAGCCGAGGGGGATAAGATTTCCTAGGAACGAGGACATTTCAGAGGAAAGAGAAGGTAAACTCTAGTGACTGCCAAGTTGTCATAATATAAACGGGAAACTTTTTTTTTTTTTTTTTTTTGCAGTACACGGGCCTCTCACTGTTGTGGCCTCTCCCGTTGCGGAGCACAGGCTCCGGATGCGCAGGCTCAGCAGCCATGGCTCACGGGCCCAGCCGCTCCATGGCATGTGGGATCTTCCCGGACCGGGGCACGAACCCGCGTCCCCTACATCGGCAGGCGGACTCTCAACCACTGCGCCACCAGGGAAGCCCGGGAACTTATTTTTAAGTGCTCAAATGTCCATATACATAGTAATTTGGAGTCCACATTTTCCTCCAAAGAGAATGCTTCCTGGGCTGTTATGTACATTAACTAATGTAGATCCTTAATTGAGGAGGGTGTGTGTGTGTGTGTGTGTGTGTGTGTGTGTGTGTCCGTCCGTCCTCCAGGGATGTCCCAAGGAGGTATTTTAAACAAATTCTGAGGATTTATATGCTGTCACTGCTAAAATGTAAAGAGAAAAAAAAAGTATAAAATAAGCCCTCTCAAACAGTTTATTTCTATTACTCTTGTTATGATTGTGATTTTATCATTTGAATGTTCCCTTAGAGTTAGTCTATGAGCCCTTCAAAACAGCCTACCCACATTCTTCATAACCATACCTCCAACCCAAGGTGAGCACTTTTGGAATTTCTTTTTAAATTAGAATCCTGGAAGGCTTATAGCTAGTAAGCCATCTCGGGTTTCTAGATCTGCCAACTAGCTTATTGTCTTCAACCAGCATCAACTTCCTTTTACATCATGTGACCCACTTCCAGATTTTAAAAATTGTGACAGCATCAGAGGTAGATTCACTTCCTCCTGTGATTAAGTCAGAGAGAGGGGTGGGTGGGAAGGATGGGTGAGTGAGAGTGGTGGTGTAGACTGTTAAATGGTTTAAACTTTTGGTGGTGTCTTTTGCCCGTAAAGAGTTAGGAAAGGGGATGGCCTTCGGTGTGGGCAGGGCAGACAGAGCCCTGAGAACAGGAAAGCCCAGTCCACCCTCATCCTTTCTCCAAGGACTGGTCTTGTCAGACCTACTGGTTGGGAAGAGCTGCCCTAGATTATCTAGGAGAGATTCAAGGGGACCCGAAGCCCAGGCATTTAATGCCTGGGCTTTACTTGATGATAAATTATAGTGTAGTTAATTGATCTGTAGGAAACAGTTGCTCAAATGCCTTTTCAGCTTCTCAGTGGCAACAAAGTATATGTGACAAAGCTCTTACATTAAAGATTTAGAGATTCCAGTTAGGATATTTAAAACCTTATGCCAGGTGGGAGATAGTATCGTATACCTCACACCAAATTGCTGAGTCTTACAGCTGGGCATTGAGATTTTTTTAAAAGCAGTGTTTGAGGTGGAAGAGAACAATTTTTAGAGAAAATGTAGTCAACTTCATTTAAATGGCATAAATGATGATTATAGCTGATTGTTGTCTGACAGAGTTTGGGCTGGTGTTTCTAAAATGAAATTAACTACAGAGTTCTTGAAATGGGGTCATCAGGTTAGAATTCAGTTGTCTGCGAAGATCAATGATTTCTGTCTTCTCAGCTTACCTGGCAGGTAGGGGTAATATATCACAATTAGGTGTGAAGTGCATTTGCATTCTTTTTTTTTTTTGGTAGTCACCAGCTCATTCAGTATTTTTACGTAATGAAAGAATTGAACATTATGGCAACAAAATTCATTCTTCACACTGGAACTACCACTGAATACTTAGGTAATTAATTGGTAAACCTTTCTATCTTAAAAAAATAAAATAAAATCAATATATCCCCAGGGCCTGGCACAGTACCTAGCAGAGGTGTTTTTTGTTTGTTTTTTTTACATCTTTATTGGAGTGTAATTGCTTCACAATACTGTGTTAGATTCTGTTGTACACCAAAGTGAATCAGCCATATGCATACATGTGTACATATTTCCCTATATCTCCTCTCTCTTGCGTCTCCCTCCCACCCTCCCTATCCCACCCCCCTAGGTCGTCTTAGAGCACAAGCTGATCTCCCTGTGCTATGCAGCTGCTTCCCACTAGCTAACTGTTTTACATTTGGTAGTGTATATATGTCGATGCTACTCTCACTTTGCCCTAGCAGACGTGGGTTTTTTTTTTTTTTTTTTTTTTTTTTGCGGTGCGCGGGCCTCTCACTGCTGTGGCCTCCCCCGTTGCAGAGCACAGGCTCCGGATGCGCAGGCTCAGCGGCCATGGCTCACGGGCCCAGCTGCACCGTGGCACGCGGGATCCTCCCGGACCGGGGCACGAACCCGTGCCCCCTGCATCGGTAGGTGGACTCTCAACCACCGTGCCACCAGGGAAGCCCAGCACACGTGTTTTTGATGGGGCTAAAATGATTGAATCAGTGAATGACTGAATAAGTGAAAAACATAGGATGAGGTTCAGGAAAAAGACCACAAGAGCAGTTGTTATTAAAAGACTGCCATCGCTGAAATTACTATTATCGATGCCAATTCTCATTTATGTTTATGAATCTTTAGGAATTTTGGAGTATACTTTATAGCCCATTACTCTAGTTAAGAGAAGAAAATTCTTTTTTTTAAAAATATTTATTTATGTATTTGGTTGCGCTGGGTCTTAGTTGCAGCTCCAAGGCTCCTTAGTTGTGGCATGCGAACTCTTAGTTGCAGCACGCGTGTGGGATCTAGTTCCCTGACCAGGGATTGAACCTGGGCCCCCTGCGTTGGGAGCGTGGAGTCTTACTCACTGCGCCACCAGGGAAGTCCCAGAAAATTCTTAAATGTAAACTTTTTACCTAAAAAGTGTAAAACTTTAATTTTTCTAATGGTGTTTCAGCAGTCGTTCTTAAAAATCACTAGCCTCGGGCTTCCCTGGTGGCGCAGTGGTTGAGAGTCCACCTGCCAATGCAGGGGACACGGGTTCGTGCCCCGGTCTGGGAAGATCCCACATGCCGCGGAGCGGCTGGGCCCGTGAGCCATGGCCGCTGAGCCTGCATGTCCAGAGCCTGTGCTCCGCAACGGGAGAGGCCACAACAGTGAGAGGCCTGCGTACCGCCAAAAATAAATAAATAAATAAATCACTAGCCTACAAATATATTTCAGGAAGGGGCTCCAGGCTTGTGTAATATTGACAGGGCAAGAGAATCTTTGGTTGCCAAATAAGCTCCCTGGTCTTCCTTTCTGTGCTAATTTGCTGTAGAGACAGTTCGGGCTTCTTTCTAAGGTTCTGTCCCGGCCACTCCGGTTGTGGAAGTGGCCATCTACTGGTAGCTCTTGTATAATAAAGTCCTCTGAGGTAATATTTCTACACAATCATTTTTAGCCAAAAGAAACTGTTGGCGATCTCAGGTGGTGGCAGACTCCCTCATGGGAATGAAAATGGCTGGAATGGAAGGTAGGGCATAAAGAAGGTCTTCCCTCTTTGTGGCTCAAGAACAATTGTGGGCAGCCTCTTGGAGCTGTTCAGTTGGATTTCACCCTTTCCACCACGTTGTTCTTTGCCCTTGACCCCCTTGTCCCCACCTGGCTTTAAGCTCTCTGGTCCAAAAGGACCAACTCCATGTCCACCTTTTAAATAGATACTCATTCAGCAGCACTGCAGCTAAAGAAGAGAGGAGGGATGGGATTGGTGTGGGGAATGAGGGTCATAGGCACATTGATGGAGGGAACCAGAGACAAGCGTCCCACACATAACAGCTTTGCATATGGACAGACCTGATTTCCTTGTATGCATCTTTCTATAGGGCTGTCTGGGCCATTAAGAATCACCCTGGGGAAAAAAAAAAAGAATCACCCTGACTCATGCTTCTGGTTTTCAGTTCAACTTCTAGGAATGCATTATTTCACACCCTGTGGAGGTGGAACTTGGTGTCACAGATGAGGAAGGCAGCCCCCTACCCCCTCAGCCTATCTGGAACCCAGCAGGTGTGAGGAAACCAGCTACCACATCTCTGAGAAACCCACAGAGATGCTCCATAGCCCTTGTCTGTCTGAAACACGCAGCTTCTGAGAATAAGGCGTTCTCCCTGAGTGCCAAATAACTGGGCTTGAAATTTTAATTCTGTCAAAGCTGGTTGTCAGAGTTTGATGAGGTGCAGAATAGGTACATAGTCTCAAATTTTTATCTCCCCACAAATTGCTTAGCAGTTACAATAGGAATAAAAAATAGAAATTATGTAGTGGAGAAATGGGACAGTACTTAATGAAATGATAAAAATGAATACCGCCCACAAACATGATGTACCTCCAGATGTGATACCCTGAGAAGGACACAAAATCACTTGACTCGAATTCTAGCCCAACGTGCAAAAGCTGAATCTATTATGAGGAAACATCACACAAACCCAAACTGAGAGAGATTCTATAAAATAACTGGCCCGAATTCTTTAAAATGTCAACATCATAAAAGACAGAGGAAAGCTAAAAAGCTGTTAGAAATTAAAGGAAACTAAACAAATACAAAAACTAAATGCGATACGTGATCTTGCACCAGGAAAAAAAATCTTGTCAAAGGACATTATTGGGATAATCGATGAAATTGGAATATTGACTTGGATAAAAAGTATTAATGTGACATTTCCTGAAGTTGTTTACTCTGGTTATATAAGAAAATTCCCTTTTTAGGAAATACATACTGAAGTATTAAGGAATAAAAGGGCATGATGTATACAACCTATTTTTAAATGGTTTAGATTTTAAAAAAAACTATATATACACACACAGAGACAGAGAGAGGGACAGAGGGGAAGCAAGCGTGACAAAATTACAAATTGGTAGAGTATAAGAATTTTTTTTAACTTTTCTGAAATGTTGAGATTATTTCAAAATAAAAGGTTTTTTTTAAAAACCATCCTTTCGGGCTTCCCTGGTGGCGCAGTGGTTGAGAGTCTGCCTGCCGATGCAGGGGACGCGGGTTCGTGCCCTGGTCTGGGAGGATCCCACGTGCCGCGGAGCGGCTGGGCCCGTGAGCCATGGCCGCTGAGCCAGCGGGTCCGGAGCCTGTGCTTCGCCACGGGAGAGGCCGCAACAGTGAGAGGCCTGCGTACCAACAAAACAAAACAAAAAAAAATCCTTTCATTATCCTACCATCAAAAACAAATTGAACAAAATGCCCAGTTGTTTCATCTACCCTGGGATGGGTCAGCAATCAGCTGAAAGGGCTGGAAAGAGACTTCTGGCCCCCTCCTGCCCCCTCATTCTTACTCCCAAGTCAAATGGCCGGATGTGGATGATTCCTGCAGAGACACCAACCAACAGGTCCAGGCTCTATTTCAAGGGCAACAGGCCCAGGGAACTGCTAGGTGAGATTGTTCTCTGCATCTCAGCCCCAGAGAGCCAAGAATTCTCTCAGCAGCAGTAATGGTGGCCGCAAATTGAGGTCAGTAGGAAAACAGATCTGTTTTGGGTTGTAAAGTCACACATAATGCCATGAGTGAACAGAAAAGAATGTACCCCAGTGAAGGGACGGCCTGTGAACTCCGGGTCTGGTTCTGAATATTCTTACGATGCCTAGCATAGAAAACAGGAAACATCAGTTAAAATGGGAAATGGCTGTGGGCTGAATTACTGTAATTCCTCGTCTTACTTAGAAGTTGGCACAGAGTAGGCCTTCATCCACAGCCTGACGTCTCCTGCTCTACAACGTCTTGATTAATTTTGCCCTTTCTTAAGGGTGGTGCGTTACCAAGCAAAGAGGCTCTTAGGCTGGAATTTCTACCTTTAAGTATGCTTAGAAATTGTGTTTTTAAAGAGCTGTTTGTCCCCACCCCCCCGTCTCTCGGTTAAAAGCAGCCTGGCTCTGCCTCTGCTTCTGGTTTCCTCCTCCTGCCCCCTCTTTCTTTCTAAGTAGGCGAGATCCAGCACACAGAGCGACTCACAGCCTGGCTTAATAATAACCCAGCAATAAATGACATAGCCATTATCATGCTAGACGGATAAACAGAGGGACATTCCCCGAAGCTGTGAGCCCAACCACAAATTAGCTTTTCAGTCCTCCCCGCATCTCCACCATTCCTTTGGGGTCCTCTAAAGTATCAGGGAAGTTCTGGCAGCCTGTCCAAGCTGTAAAATGGAGATAATTATTCCTGCTCACTGCCTGCCTTGCTGAGTTGCTTTAGGGCTCGCATGGGATGATGAATGGCGAAGTAGCGAGACACTGGAAGCAATATACAAATAAGAGGTGGTGTTAGTTCTCTTACTGGATGAGGATCTGACTAAAGTAGTTTGGGCCCGTGCCCTTTGGAAGGAGGACAGTTTTTCTGGGTGACCTGGGCTGCACCCTCTGATGGGCAGTCCATCTTGGCTGTCTGTTTCTTGTCCCAAGTGCTCCTCCGCTTGCCCTTCTGGCTTTCCTGCGGCCGCCTCTCTTTTTCCTGTCTCTCTGTTCCATCTGTTGGTTTTCTGCCTCACCAATGAGAAAGTAAGCTTGATGAAAGCCAAAGTCTTGTCTGTATGGTCTGCAGGTGTTACCCCAGTGCTTAGAATAGCGCTTGACTCCTGGTAGGCCCATAACTATTGGAATGAATGAATGAATGAATGAACGAACAGATGAAATGCTTCCCATCCTCAGTTTTCTTACCTCCTGTTGGCTTCCTGCTCATGCCCATGATGAGAACTTGTAGTAGCCAATGGTGGACTCCTGGCCCATTTCTTGCTCCTAAGCTCCAGAACTCCAGATCCAAATGCCCAATGCCTATGTGGAAAAAGCTCAATAAAGAAGGGATTACGAGTGTAGATTCTGGAAGCAGAATATTTGTTCACTGGTGTTGATCTGGGGTAAAGGATGTAACTTCTTTCTGCCAGGGCTTCCTCGTCCTTAAAATGGGGATTAATAATAATGCTGGCCTTATAGGTTTGCTGACACAATTAAATGATTTAATACATGTAAAGACCTTAGAATGTTGCTTGGTACATAGTGAGCCCTCAGTAGAACTCACTGGAAAGGGATTTTGATTCTGGTTTAGTGTTCCATCTGGGAAATTGGGGTGACTGCGTTTTCTTCATATAAAAGGGGGACTCTTTATATGCCGAATCCTGAACTGTTTTCTCCCAGCGAAGTGCGGGATTATTCTTTGCTTGTGCTATTTGGACCATGGGTACCCGTGCAGCCCCTGCTCAGCTCTAGAAAAGTGCATTCTCAACTCAGCAAACATGGTGGCTGCTGAAACAAGTCATGAACTGTGGGACCCCAAACTCCCCTTGGTCTGCAAACTCCCATTTTCCCACCACCCCCCAGTCTAGGGGAAGATACTGTACAGTTTCACTCTTCAAGCTCTAGCTTCTAGAAATTCAGTCCCTTCTTTGGCTATGTGGATGATTTAGGCAGCAGGTAGTGGGTTATGTTCGGATAAAAAAAAGACCCCCTAAATGGGGAGGCCCCTGTTCATGTGCCGTCTTGTTTGTAACTGTAGTCCTGTCACAATTCAGTGGAGATTTTCATCACCCTGGTCAGGAAATTCATGGTGAAGGTTACTACAGCAACCTTCACTCTGCTCTGGAAAGCATATCACTTACAATGGGGCCTTTCAGCTGTGGGGCCCTGAAGCTGGGCAGTGAGTGATTTGGTCTATTCAGAACACAATGGGGCAAAACAGAATAGAAAGGAACTACACATTGTCTCAGGCTCCCGCTGCCATCTGTAGCATTGCGCATCGTTGTCCATCCTTGTGCCCAGCTTAAGGTTTGTTTCTCCCGTAACACACTTTTAATTTCACGACACACATGCCTGCCAGTTGAAGTGCATTTCATGGAAGTTTAAATAATAGTAACAATTCTATAGGGGTGTACAAACTCAGCCAGAAAGTGCTACAGAAATACCTTTGAGAAAAGGTGGTATAGGCTTTTGATTTAGAGACAAGGGAAACACAAACTGGGTTTGTTTAAAAATATTCAAACCACTCTTCGATCGATTTGCCTTGGACTCCTGTAAAACAGCCACAGATTTTTTTTTTTAAGGGAGAAAATTTTAGATGACAGGAACAAAAAAATAAAATAAAATCACCCTTGCCCTTATTCACAGCTACTCAAAACAAACCCACCCACTGAACAGAATTTATCCACTGATAGTAAATGACTGGTTCACTTAAATTAAAAAAAAAAACAACTAGAGAATGTTACAGAGGTTTTTCAAAGCTGAATTTAGCTGTTAAGCATGTGAGCAGTAGTTGTACCAAGGAAAAGAACTGTGGTTTCCTTAGAATGGAAGTTGGAAAGAAACTTTTTTCTTCTTTAATTTTTTTTTTCCTTTAGTGCATTTACGGTATTTTATTTATTCACACGGCTTGCCCCATGATCAAACAACTTTTCTTTGTTGTATGTTTATATCTCTAGGATTGTTTCATGCCCTTCCCTTCTTTAATGTTTCCCGTATGTTTAATTTAAATCATTTGCCTTTTATCTTTCTCAGGATCTCAAGCTCTTTGTCTCTTTTCTAACCTTTGTACTCTTCTTGCTGCACCCAATTTTAAAAAAAAGAAATTGAAATGAGCTTTTCTTCTAAGTGCAAAGCTAAGATACTTCTGTATCTTAAACCCAGCCAACCTGCATCAAGCAAATGGTGATTCCATTTTGCTTTTGATTCCAGTGAACCTTAATTGACGTGTGGTCACTCCCAGGTATCTTTGGGTGTTGGTTATTTGATCAGTAAGTAATACTGTGCTTTTGGCCCAACTCCCAGGAAGAGAAGGGGTCACAGCCAGGGAGAACATAAGAACTGCTGGCACTATGTTTCCTCATATTTTGGGTCTCAGGGTTCGGGTAGAAAGGAACTTCTGTGCACTTGGGAGCAGAGTGTAGCACAAATCCTTTCAGCATTTCTGCAACCAGAAGCCATGCAAATGTTTTTGCAAATCCACTTGTGGTCTTGCTGGCAGTTTTTGAAAACAACCCTCTTTGTGAGGCGGTGATGTTGACATTGATTTTCTATTCACTGTCCTGCCCCAAAGCGAGCACACTGTTTTCTATATAACTGGGTAGGCACACTCTTCTCTACCTAACACTGAGAGCAGCCTCAGTGTGTCTCAGTTCTTGCATAAAGTGATTTCTGTTATTACTGCTTTGGGATCATTTGTGTGTCAATTCCAGCCCTCTTGACTCTCATTCCCGTCCCTAGTACAAGGAAGACCAGAGTTTGTTACCCGCTCTTTGCAGGGCTGGGAGCGGCTGTGGTTTGGCTTTGGAAGCTCTGTAACAGGTTCCTCCAGCAGATCCCTAGCTGGGACTGTTTTGGCTGAACGAGAATTTCTGTGAGGTTATTTTTAACCTGAGTGTCTTTATTGTGTTGAGAGGCACCTTTGCCACAAAGGAAAACCATCATCTATCTGGTCCCAAAAGAATTTTGAATGAGAAGCCTGCCCTTACTGAAGACCAGGGTGTGGGGCTCTGGCCTTGAAATTGGCCGTTGAGGAGTCCTTTGAAGGTAGAGGCCCAGTGTCGCCGGGTGGCTCCAACCCTTTGGCCTCTCCACTTCACTGAGGCCTCTTACGACACCCATTGTCTTTGCAGGAGTCAATCCTACCTGTGCCTAAAACGCCCCTGTTGAGAGCAGCAATCTCTGTTCCCGAGCCAAGGTAATACTTCATCCGTCTTGCCACATGGAACCTAAAAGGCAGTTCCAGGCACTGCATTTGAAACCTTGCTATCAGAGAACGGCTCCCTTGACACACTTTCACAGAGTGGGGAATCCATTTTGTTTGTCTTCCATGGCCTCCACGGAAGCTGCTGTGGGTTTCCAAACCCACCAGGACAGATCTGGACTCCATGACTCTCTTTGGCCAAGTTTTTCATCTGTTACACGGGGATCATGGTACCTCCCCAATTCTACAATTCCTTTGAAAACAAATGAAACAAAGCACGTAACAGAGTGCTTGGCACATAGTAGGTGTCAAGAAAAGCAGTGCTCCTTCCTTGCTCCCCGACCACTGTGGGCCACACCTCTAGATGACGTGGGTTGCCTTTTTGATGCTGTACTATATTTCACAGAATACAATGAGCAATGGGTAACAATCACAGAAACTTTCTTGGATTTTCTATGGAGTTGTGAACTTTAAGCTGGTGTGACCCACCCTGGCCTCATAATCACATCAGATATGGTTAACTTGTGTTTTGTTTTCAATTTTAGTGATTCCGGCAGACGAAAGTTACTACTGGAAGGAGCACATGGAATTCTACAGAGATCTCTAGTTAGATTACAGCTTTCCAATTTCTGTGGGCATTTCCCCGCATTTTCTGGAGATCGCCTTTCTCCTTTACCTACTTGTTTCTGATTTTTAAGCCAATGCTTTGACTTTTTTTCCCTCCATAAACAGAGGCCTGTATCTTGGGTAGAAGGCAAGGGGTATTAGGAAAGTGGTCCCCTAAGTGCCGAGTCTATGCACCTTTGCATACAAGATAACCCACTAGAAAGCAGATATTAAAACTTCTATTTACATTTATCTTAATATTAAAACCTAGGAAGAAATTAAGCTCTTCAAATATTTACTCTTTGGATGGACACCAGTGCCCTTATGCAGTCTGATTGCCAGAAGGTTGTGGTTCACAAATGATCATGTTTATTTGAGTAATTTAAAATATTTAAATGCCTAGACTCATTTGATTGTTTTTCCCAGAACTTTTGTGGGTGATCAAAACCTTTGCTACATACAGGCTTGCTGGGGAGGGGCTGACGGTAGAGAGCCGCCCAGGGCTGGACTGGGAGCTGGAAGACTCGAGTTCTAGTCCTGGTTCTCCTGCCAAGTAGCTTGCACCGTGGACACGTACAACTTCTCTGGGCCTCAGACTCCTCATCTGTACAGTAAGAGCTTTGGACTGGTTGATGAATAGGCAAGGCCCCTTCCAGCTATAACATGTTCGGATTCAGAATGTAAATGTAGAAGTATTATGCCCCTTTCTTACCCCTCTTCCTTTGTAGTTTGTTTCAATCCCTTCCCTTTTTTTGCCTGTAAGGCATCAGTCCGTGACTCAAGTGGTCCTTACTGTAGTTCATGACAGGCTTCCTTTTTAGTTGGTTAAATTCCCAATGTGTCTTCTCTGGCAATGACTGTCTTTCTTCTACTCTGCCATAGTAGATCCCTATTCCTAGGGACTCCTGGGATTCTAATGTCTCACATATTATGTAATTATGCATCGCTTGAGCATCGTGAAACTGTAAGAGTTCCATATTTCTTTACTGAATCTTGCCTCTGCCAATATCTTCTTATCAGCCAGATTTGAGATGACAGTATTCTTTCTTAAAACATCAGATATGCAATCAGAGCACTGGTTCTGGCTACCAGCATTCCCAGGTCACTTTTTATTATTAATAACTTTACTTAACACTTAGGGTAGGCCAGACAGTATAATAAAACCTCTCCATGCATGATCTTATTGAATGCCCTCAAAAGCCCTGAATGGTAGATACTGTTATTATCTCCATTTTACAGAAAAAGAAACTGAGGCTTAAAGATTGGAATCCTCGCAATGCCATTTTTATGGAATGTCCTTGAAACATGTAGCTTCCTTAGAAGTCTTTCCAATTGTAGGAGTACTAAAACCTCTATCCATTTAGAACCCCTTCCCCACAGAGAGAAGAAACTACTCTGTTTCTCTCTCTCTGCCTAACCTCTCTTTACCTTCCTTTCCAATTTCTGTTTTTTTAAAAATCTGTATTTGCTAGCAGTTGAACGTTAGTAAGGATTCATGCTGGTCAGCGGAAGGCAAAGTCTACCTGTTGGTGGCCTCCCCGCAAACAGGAAGAGCACAATAACTAGGGTCCTGGATAAGTTCCCAGTGAAGCTGTGCTGATCTCCCAAATTGTTTTGTTTGTTTATTTTTTGTTTTTGTTCTTTTGCAAATTCATCCACAGAACTTGCTTTTTGAACTGAGGAGGGTGGGTGCACAGCAGGTACGTGGTAAGAGCCCCTTGGAAATTCTGTAGGCACCCAAAACATAAATACGAGATATTCGTGTCTCTGCTCCTTGCTGCGCAGGCGCCCATGCCTATCCACACCCTTGCGGCCCGGTGCTGGCCTTCCGCAGTTCAGCTGTGGTTTCTGAGAGAGAAGCTGATAACAGGAGACATACTTGCTCAAGTGTGAAGGTTTGGGTCATGAGAAGAAATGGCTAGGTGGGTCCTGTGTCCTCCACCAGGTGATGAAAGGGGTGAGAGGCTGGACCCAGTGTTTATCTTCGCACATGGAGCTGTCCTGAGCCTGCAGGACTCTTGGGGACACCCACCCGCAGTGCCATTTAGGGGTGCTCTGGTGGCTTCTCCCCCTGAGATGTGCACACAGAACCCTCCTCTCTGCCTCCCTGACAGCCAGCCTCTCTGTGGCCCCAGATCTCTCTGGATTTGGTGAACATGTCTGGTTTGTACCCTAAAAGCTCCTAGACAAACGCCTTATGGCTCCATTTTGCCCCTAGAGGAACGTGGCATCTCCGTGCTGCAGATCAGGCCAGATCAAGCAAGCAAAGGGTCTAGCTGTGCCCACGCCAAAACCAGGAGAAGGTGCTGAAGGCATTTCTCAGTTCTGTATTTCTTTGTTCGTTGTTGGCTAGTGACTGTGGTGCTTGGGGGACGCCCCTCGCCCCTGCGCTCGGCTTCTATCCTGGACTTAGTATCCCCCATGGCTAATCCACGACAAAGGCTGCCTGTTCCCCCAAGACACCCCTGATCAGACCCCTGATCACACTCCCTTCTCCCCACCTAGCACATTCTGAAGCACGCATCCTGAGTTTTCTCCTTCAGATATGCCCAAACAGTTCATTTTTCAGAAAAAGTAAATTACACTTAAAAAAACATCAAATGAGTTGATTCTCGTGTTGTCATACCTCCAATATTTTGTGTGATATAAATAATACATGTTTTGTAATCAGTGCAGAAAGATGCTATGAATGATAGCGAGTCCTGGAAGACTGTTTTTAATTAGGTTGATATCAATTCTGCTGCAGTCTGCTAAGTCTTTACATATTTTTCTTTTTCCACAGAACAGTGTTTAAATTAGAATTTCTTCCATAGTACAGAGGAATAGCTCATTTTAAGTGGCAAGGAATTGCTCTATTATCTCCCTGTTTCTATTTCCATTTCAGTTAATAATATGAATAAGAACCATCAGTGCCGGTGTTTCCAGCTGGTCTGCATCATTACTTTGGCTTCTTAATTCAATTAAAGAAATTTACTGAAGAGCTACCATTGCTTCAGGGACTGTAATTTTCAAACCAAAAATTATGACACATAGTCTGATAGGATTTTGTTTTCTTGGTTTATGAATCTATTAATGAAAGTCCTGTCAGTAGAGGTGCAAAAACTAAATCACATTTACATGTAAACTTAATAGACAACCTGAATTGTGAAGAATTAAATTCCATGAAACTGACCTTGCCAAGGTCACAGAGCTTATACTTGAACCCAAGTCTGTTGATTGTAATAAACTGCTGGATTAGCAAGAAGAATGGTATCCCCCAACCTTTGTACTTGAAAACAGGAGTGACGACAGGGAGGTCCCTGAAGGGACTGATAAATGCTTGACATGTTGTCAAACTAGCAGAGCTGCAGCTGAAAAGACAGAGACTGACATCAGTGTGACTCTTCGTCATTTGTTTGATTAAAATATAAATAGAGGCAGAAGTAAAATGAGCATTTGTCATATAATGGGATTTCACCCATTTGATTCATTTTATTTTGTAGCTTGAAATGTCCTCACCCTGTGGTCAAAATTAGCCTGTTTTCCTTACCTGGCTGACAGTGGACAGTTAAGAGAAGGAGAATTGTCTTTAAGGGCAACATCTCTTCCCTTTGATCTTCTGGGCTGGGGGCATTAGGAAAGCTTTAGAAACTTCTTTCTTCCTTGGGGCAGACTCTGGACCCAGGACCCCCATTTACCCCACTGACAGCTGCCACAGTGACATACATCTGGTCCTGAGATGAGCCAAAGCCACTGGGAATTCATTGGCCCAACTAGTACTGATTGAGCCACGACCGTGTGCCAGGCACTGCCCTGCAGGCTGGGGACTCGGCAGGGAGTAGACGTACTCCCAAGGCCACGTAGGGCCAGGCTGCTTGCTCTGTGGGCTCCTAGATGCTGGGCTTTGCACACGGTACCCTATGTACCAATAATAAAAGTATCTGCTTCATGCTGTTGTGCCGAAAAAAAAAGTTGATACGTGGCAATTACTAAACATGCAATAAAGCAATTACTGTTATCTCTAGCCTTATTGCTGTTTCCCACATCCACTTACTTATTACAAGACGCAGTAGGTATAATGATTAAGTGCAAAGATTTGAGAGCCAATTGGCCTCAATTTGAAGCCCAGCTTCTGGGGTTGGGCAAGTTGGTTAACTTCTCTGTGCTTCATTTTTCCTGCCTGGTAAGGTTGTGAGGATTAAATAAATTATCATGTATAAAATGTTGCGAACAGTGCTGGTATGTAATGAGAATTAGCTGTTGTACAAGAAGAATATTCTCCCCCGGGGAGAGAGCCACTACCCTAGATTTCCTAAAGATTGAGAGGAAGAAGGATAGACCAGGGCTGATAATACTTGCAGAAAGTGCTTCCCTAGAGAGAAAGAATAAATTGCAGGTGCCCAAGAGAGAATTTCCTCGTCAGCCTCAGGACAAGCCCTCACCCAGGGGACCGATAAAATGTCCCATGTGTGGCTGTTTTCTGAGGCGAGGGGACTAGAGGAGGACCCTGGGGATCCCTGATGGAAAGTGCAGGGGATTTGGGATATGAATTCAGAGCAGTTTCTACTTGTGAAAACGAAACCTAGCCTCTCATCTGCTACCGAAAGGGGAATCTAGTCTTGCCAGGTGAGATTTTTCCACGGCAGAGAAAAATACATCTGGGAAATAGAAGTCATTTAAATTCTCTATGGCTAGACTTGAAATTGGTGGGAATGGGCCCAGTAGAGAGGGGCAGCAGGCCTCCACGTGTGGGATATGGCACCAAGGTGCACGGTAAGGTCAGTGTGTCTGACCCCATGTTGTGTATTTTAAATTGTTTATCTTCATTATTATTATTTTTTAAATAAATTTATTTATTTATTTTATTTTTGGCTGCTTTGGGTCTTTGTTGCTGCGCTCGGGCTTTCTCTAGTTGCAGCGAGCAGGGGGCTACTCTTCGTTGCGGTGCGCGGACCTCTCACTGCGGTGGCTTCTCTTGTTGCGGAGCACAGGCTCTAGGCATATGGGCTTCAATAGTTGTGGCATGTGGGCTCCGTAGTTGTGGCTCGTGGGCTCTAGAGCGCAGGCTCAGTAGTTGTGGCGCATGGGCCTAGTTGCTCCATGGCATGTGTGATCTTCCTGGAACAGGGCTCAAACCCATGTCTCCTGCATTGGCAGGCAGATTCTTAACCACTGCGTCACCAGGGAAGCCCTATCTTCATTATTTAACACACTGAAGAAATAAAACTGGTGATTTTATGGAGATAGTTGTTTAGGATTTAGCCAAATTAAAAAGGACAGTTTATATAAAAATGTGACGCATAGGGCTGGTGCAACTTGGATATAGAAGAGTTGTAAAAGTTGTTGAAAATGAGGTTTAGGAAATGTTGGAGTACAGTGTATGCACATGAAGGCCAGAGCTCAGTGTAATCCACTGGGGAGGACATGTCATCTGTGGGGCAGCAGTGAGGGAAGGGGATCTCCTGCTTCAATGGTCTTAATACTGAAGGAATTTTTAGATTGAAAGAGGTCCAAATGGAACATGCCTTTACAAATCGAAGAGGAGATTACCTTGCTTTGCAAACTTGTGGTCTGGTGTGGGCAGCTTGATGGGAGCTGCTTGTCAGCCAGGACACTCACCCTCATCCTGTTTGGGACGGCGGTTGAGGGTGGGGGGGTGGCGGGTGGAGGCAACAGCTACAAACATTATCACAGCAAAGCCTCCAGAACTGGGCAATCATCAACCTCACCAGTAAAACCACTGTACAGTTCCTGAAGTGACATTAATACATGGTACAATGCTTCCAGAATAACCGAAAGCTTTATAATATCTTTTCTGATATTAAACCAGTGACTTCACATTTGTAAAGTGCACAGAAGGGGGGCCTGGCTCTTTGGAAGTGTTTCATGCCACAATTTATCAAGCCTAAGATGCTACTGGTTATGAGTTAAGCTGTGACACAGCATTGGTTATAAGACATGTCCTAGTTTCACATTGTTAGAAGTATGAAAAAAATGCATCTTAGAATTGATGGAATGTGTTAACTGTTCATTTATAACATCTTAGCTTTGAACTGTTCATTGATATAAAAAACCATCCTTTTGGGAGCCACATTTCAGTCAGAGTAAGTGAAAGAAAGGGAGTTTCTTTTCCTGCTAGGGGCCCATTGTTATTTAAAGAAGAGTTTACTATAGCTGCAAGCTGGGGTGAACAAAGCTGACATGGAATAACAAGAGAATATGGGGAAAATGTCATTTATACATATATTTCATTGTACAAAGTATTTGATCTAATTTCTTTTTCACTGAAAGTAACTGTATATGTGTGTGCACATTTTATAAATATTTACTCAGCAGAGAAATAAAACCATACAGAAAGTACACTTAGATAAATAACGGCATCATTTTAACAACTGTATTGTCACATAGAGATATCATTTTATATAAGTAATATCACATATGCAATTAAAACCAAATTTGGGCTCCTTACTATCTCTTGCGTTTTTTTTCCCCCAAACCTTTTTTCCTTCCCCCACTCAATTAGTCCAGCTAGTGTTGGCAGCCTGGTGGTGTGTACCATCCACACTTTGCCCCCAGATCATGTCATCATGTAAAACCAACTCTACCCCTAGAGGGATTGGGGGTTGATATGGTTGTCCCTTGGGGGCAATGTAATATCAAGAACCTCCTTCTCCTGAGCAGGCTGCTGAGAGGCCCGGAGAGCATCAGAGAAGCTGAGTGATTTGTGGGAGACCCTGAGGATCTTGCTGGGAGGGCTGGTCTTTGAGAGCTGCCCATGACTTTTCTGGGATCAAGCTGGTCACAGATACAGCCATGCGGCCCGAGACAGTCCCAGTTGATGCCTCTTGCTCCAGCTTTATTATTAACAACATCCCCTTCTGCACGCACAGTGTCTTGGTTTGGATGATAAATTAGGTTTGCTCTAGTCACTTCCAGGAAGGGTGACTCTAGCCAACCCTGGCTTAGAAACCACTGGATCTAGTGATCCTGGAGCCAGTGTCTACACTTGGCCTTGATAATGGTATCGGAAGTGAGCTGTGGTGTAGCAGAAAGAGCAAAGAAAAGGAAGTCAGAAGTCCTGATGACAAGTCTCAGCGCTGGCCCTTTGTCACAGGGATTAACTGAGGCCATGTATATGGAAATGCTACACAAATATTCAACTTTTGATCAGGTCACATGTACCTCACGTGAGTGAGACCAATGAACACATCCTCTGCATTCACTGAGCCTCCTGTGCTCCTACTTTGTGTGCCAGCCCCCCATGTACTTTCCCATCCCCAGCCCCTCCGAGTAGAGGCAACTTGGTACATTATAATCCCAGGCCTCACTTTACCCATTTGTAAAATAGTGACAGTGCGATTGTAATATTCATGTCTTGCAGGTGTTGTGAGAATTCAGTGAGATGTAAAGCTTCGGTGTATATTATGGTTTCAGTAAAAGTCAGTTCCATTTACTTTAAAGGTTGAGGGGAATAGGGGTGTTTGTGGGCTCCTGACTGCCCACTCCCACTCCTACCCCCCACCCTCTTCCAGAAACACCCCTTCCTTGCACTCTGTTCACTGCAGTTCAGCACCCACAAATGCTTGCTTCAGACATCCATCTTCACACCACCAAAATAGCAGGGGCGTCTAAGTTCCATAAAGTTGAAACACCTTGCAAGCCCAATTCTGGCTTACTATGCCTGGCACATAGACAAACAAATATATTTTTTTTCCATCGTTTGCAATGGAAGTGTTTCATTCCAGTCAAACAGCAGAACTGTGAAAGGTAGAATACCCAGACTGTCTATTAAAAGATGAACGTCTAACAGACAGTTCCAAGCCTTTCCTGTTATGACTCACTGGGACAGAAAATCCCATTAAAAAATAAGCTCAGCTCGTCAGACCAGAGCATTACCCATTGTCCATTGTAGACAATAAGAATATGGTTTATCTGCCTTTTGCGGTGATACGCTTATAACATTGGGGACATTTTAGTCCCAGGTTTTCTGGAAATCGTCACCCCCAGAAAATGCTTGATAGTATTGGCATCATATTCAACATTTCTATTTATTTTTAAATTTTACTAACACATTCATATGGTTTAAAACAGCAATAAAAAAGTAAACTGTGCAGCAAAGTTTAAAATGGAGAGTAAAAGTCACCTTTCTCCCCAAACCCCAGGCCTTCTCCCCAATGGAACCTTGTGTATCTTTCAAGAAAACAATTATAACACGTCTTTTATTTTTTTAATTTTTAAATTTTTTTAAAGATTTTTTAAAAAATAAAATTTATTTATTTATTTTTGGCTGCTTTGGGTCTTCATTGCTGCACATGGCTTTCTCTAGTTGTGGCGAGCGGGGGCTACTCTCTGTTGCGGTGCTTGGGCTTCTCACTGCGGTGGCTTCTCTTGTTGTGGACCACAGGCTCTAGGCGGGCGGGCTTCAGTAGTTGTGGCACGTGGGCTCAGTAGTTGTGGCTCGCAGGCTCTAGAGCGCAGGCTCAGTAGTTGTGGCGCACAGGCTTAGTTGCTCCGCGGCATGTGGGATCTTCCGGGACCAGGGCTCAAACCCGTGTCCCCTGCATTGGCAGGCGGATTCTCAGACACTGTGCCACCAGGGAATCCCTAAATATTTTTTTTGATGTCCATTTTTTAAAAAAAGTCTTTTATTGAATTTGTTACAATATTGCTTCTGTTTTATGTTTTGGTTTTTTGGCTGCGAGGCATGTGGGATCTTAGCTCCCTGACCAGGGATTGAACCCACACCCCCTTCATTGGAAGCCGAAGTCTTAACCACTGGACCGCCAGGGACATCCCAACACATATCTTTTTAAAAATTTAGGCAAGTGCAGTCCTTGAATACTAAATCCACGTATTGACTGCTATTTTCATGAAACTGGGGATCTTGAAGATCTTCCAAGTCAGCACAGGCAGATTCCTTTCAATGACCGTGTGGAACACCTACAGGGAGTGCCATGTTCTAATCGGTCTCTAATCCATATGTCCAGTTTTCCTCATTACAGACTTTGTTACAGTGAGCAACCTTCTACATACATCTTGGCATGCTTGGTAGATCTTGAGGTAAATTCCTAAAAATAAAATGGCTGGATCAAAGAGGGTATGCATTTTATTTTTATTTAGTTTAGTTAACAGTTTATATATTGGTCTGTGTGACTGAAGTTTTTTTTTTTTTAATATTTATTTATTTATTTGGCTGTGCAGGGTCTTAGTTGCGGCACGTGGGATCTTTAGTTGCGGCATGTGGGATCTAGTTCCCTGAGCAGGAATCGAACCTGGGCCCCCTGCCTTGGGAGCTTGGAGTCTTAACCACTGGACCACCAGGGAAGTCCCATGACTGAAGTGTTTGTTTGTTTGTTTGTTTGTTTGTTTTCTGTACGCGGGCCTCTCACTGTTGTGGCCTCTCCCGTTGTGGAGCACAGGCTCCGGACGCGCAGGCTCAGCGGCCATGGCTCACGGGCCCAGCCGCTCCGCGGCATGTGGGATCTTTCCGGACCGGGGCACGAACCCATGTCCCCTGCATCGGCAGGCGGACTCTCAACCACTGCGCCACCAGGGAAGCCCGGGTGACCGAAGTTTTGATCCCTATTTCAACATGACTCTCTAAAGATACTGTGCTGTGTATTCTTTCTACAAGAGGGTAAGGGCGTTTATGGCCACCCCTTCCCCAGGCCCTGCCCAACACTGAGCCTGTTGTATTTACCCAGCACATATGATGGCCTCCCTTTCCTGGGCGTCTGAAGGGCATATAAGGAAGTGTAGTTACTCAGTATATGGTCGTCTCCTCTCTCCGGTATGAACCAAGGAAGGAAAATGCTCAGAGACACCAGTGAGAGTGTGTGCAGAGCCCTGGCTGTGGGCGGGACTGCCCTGGGGCCCTCTCCGTGGGAGTGGAGGTTGGCTTTCAGGAGACAACAGTGCCTGCTTTCGTGCGCTGACTCACCTTTGCTCACCCTAGTCCCCACCCTGCTAAACACACCAGTTCATGACACTTCTCCTTTTAAAATCAGTGACCGGGGGGGCTTCCCTGGTGGCGCAGTGGTTGAGAGTCCGCCTGCCGATGCAGGGGACATGGGTTCGTGCCCTGGTCCGGGAGGATCCCACATGCCGCGGAGTGGCTGGGCCCGTGAGCCATGGCCGCTGAGCCCGCACGTCCGGATCCTGTGCTCCGCAACGGGAGAGGCCACAACAGTGAGAGGCCTGCGTACCGCCAAAAAAAATAATTAAAAAAATAATAAAATCAGTGACCGGGTTCTTCCCCAACGTGAGTTACTCCTGTGTCTTGGTGCCACCTCTTAAATGTGAGGAGTACACCGGGCCATTAAGTGGGTGTGGGCATACCCCACGTTTTAGAACTTGCATGTGAATCCATGCTTTTTAATCAACTGTTTCATCATTAGGAAGTAACTGTGGACCAGAGAAAGTCTGCACTCAATGTTTACCTAGTGAGAAGTATCTCTTTCATAATTTGTAATCATTATCAGGGCTAAGAGTAACTTTTTATCATCATCATCATTATCATTATTATTAATATTATTATCATTTCTTAGCTGGCACATTAACAGCCATTTTCTGTCCTCTGTACGGCGTTACTTCACTTACCAAGAACTGTTGGGAAATGAAATACCTCGCTGAGTGCCCCTACTTGTTTAAAATGTTACCATTTTTTGGTGGGGAAACTAAAAGGAGTTACCCCATCCAAAAAGCCCACAGAAGAGAAGGAAGTGGAGTCTCACTGAGGTGTTAGCCTGGTAAACTGGACTTTTGTCATCTGAGGAAAATGTACCTCCTCACACAAATGGGAAAGTCCCCGTCCCTCGGGTCGTCTTCCCAGCAGGCGTGGCAGCCCATCCTGCCCCTACCCTCCCAGTCAGGGGCAGGAGGAAGAAGCAAAGAAGTCCAGGTTATTTGCCCCAGGAACACCATTCTTGTCCACACAATTCTAGGACAGTAGTTTATGGTCTGAAGGCAACTTTCAGCTTCTGCTTCCGAGGACATTGTCTAGGGCAGCGGTCCCCAGGCTTTTTGGTGCCAGGGACCGGTTTCCGTGGAAGACAATTTTTCCAAGGGGGGAGGGGTATGGTGGGGAGGGGTGGGGGAGGGGGAGAGGCTGCTGGGGGGGAGGGGGAGGGAGGGGGATGGTGGGGAAGGGGGGATGGTTCAGGTGGTAATGCAAGCATGGGGAGCGGCAGATGAAGCTTCGCTCGCTCACCTGCTGCTCGCCTCCTGCTATGCGACCCCGTACTGGTCTGCCGCCCCCCGGGGGTTGGGGACCCTGGTCTAGGGTTGTAAGGTGATAACTGTTTCCCACTGTGTTCCCCACTTAATCTCTATCAGTGTCTGTGTTCCAAGTCACACTATGATCAAACACTGTGGTCCCCTATAGAAAAACAAAAAACAGTTGTTCTTTTTCACTGTGGGGAACTTTGAAGCTTCCCTGGGTTGGGATGAGAGCCTCTGCATCGTTGTTTCGTTTCCAGCTTCCCGGATCCGGTTCTCACTCTCCGCTAGAACTGCCCAGCCCAGCCCTGTCCCAGCTTTCATCTACCTACGGGTGGGTTCTATGGATTGCCAAGGACAGGTCAGCTTTCCCCAAAAGGCTCTAAGGTGCTCCCAGCATCCCTAACTATTTTCCCTCCTGCCCTTTACCGCATCTGAATTTCGGGGGGCGGGGAAGGGGGGATGGAGAAGGGGGAGGAGAAAAGCATAGTAAGGGTGGGGGGTCAATAAAGACAGAAGCTACAATTAGAAGACCTTGGGCGATTTACTTTTTTTTCTTTTTTTTTTAATCAGCAACATAGAAATAATACATAGTATGGGAGATGATTGTGAAGATTGAATGAGTTCACATATATAACTATAATAGCCTGGGAGGAAGTGGGGGAGAGAGAGAGATTTGTGACCAAATTGGTTATAGGAAATATGTCAGATGAAAAATACCTCCAGTGTTTTAGTCTTTGATGCTAAGAGAAGGTGGCCATTAACAAAGATTGTATAGTCTTCCCTTTGTATCCACAGGGGATTGGTTCCAGGACCGCTGTGGATACCAAAATCCCTGGATGCTCAAGTCCCTTGTATAAAATGGCATCGTACAGTCGGCCCTTCTTATCTGCGATCTACGGTTGGGAATCCACGGATGCAGAACCCGTGGATACGGAGGATCCTCCAACTGTTTGTCTTTTTAGTGATGAATTCAGTTATGTCTTTTTAGTGATGAATTCAGTTAAATGGCATTCTGTTGCCATTTAAACGTAACATGTGGAAATATCCAGTAAGTCACTAGGGAGAAAATGTGAAGAACCTGTGATGTTTGAATGAGTTCATAATCATAGAGACTTTGGTTCGCATCTTGCCTTTGCTACTTACTGAATGGGGCGTCTGTTTCCTTGCATGTAGCATGGGAATGTTAACCCCTCTCTCATAGGGTTGTTTGGAAGAGCAAAAAAGCAATTGCCTCAAATCAAATGGCTCATTGCCTTGCTTATAGTAACTGTCAGGTATCCTATTGGTTCCTTACCCTCTTGTAGAAGTCTGGAGACCCAGCCGGGGACTTTTTTGTGTGGAGGGATATTTGAGACGATGAGAATCAGTGAACTCCACGAGGAGCCCTGTTGCACTGGGGAGTAACTGCTGTTAGGAAGAAGACACTACCTTTGAGATGGGACAGACAGTAATGTATCACACTGCAGTGAGAGAGAGAGAAAAGACAGTTGGATTGGGCACCGAGATGGACTTGGGTTACCTTGAGAAGGCATTTCTGTGGATCAGTACAAACACATACACTATGACACAGAGCCCGTCCATTTCTTGTCCTTTGCACATGTTAAATAACAGCTTATTAGTAGCCCTTCTGTTTTGTTCAACTGCTTACATTTTTAAAGAGAAAATAATATTTTTGCCCTCTTTTAAGTAGGTAGATATTTATTGGGGTTAAAAAGAAACAAACGGGGCTTCCCTGGTGGCACAGTGGTTGAGAGTCCGCCTGCCGATGCAGGGGACACGGGTTTGTGCCCCGGTCCAGGAAGATCCCACATGCCACGGAGCGGCTGGGCCCGTGAGCCATGGCCGCTGAGCCTGCGCGTCCGGAGCCTGTGCTCCGCAACGGGAGAGGCCACAGCGGTGAGAGGCCCGCGTAACGCAAAAAAAAAAAAAAAAAAAAAAGAAACAAACGAACACACCTACTGGCTAGTTACTCCAGAACCCTAGTTTTCTATGCAGAGTAATTTTTGCGGGTGCCCAGAAAGAATATTCAAGCTGGGAAAGCAGGGAGGGTGAAGGAGGGGAGGAGTCTCCAGGAATCTTTTTCTGGTTGGAAATAGACAGTGGACCTTCCATTGAGATCCAGTGAGTCATGCTGTGGCCAGTGCTTTCTGTTTTGCCGCAAGAATAAGGAGGAGTGGTGAGGTGTGAGGTAATTTTGGAACTGACTGAGGAACTGATGCTGCGTGTGGTTCTGAGAAAGTCCAATTTATCACATAAACAGTTTCCCTCTGTAAGGCAGCCTGGGTGGCAAGCTTTCCAGAAAGGGTGGCTCCTTTCTGGAGCTTGAACCCATCGCACTATGTTTTTCCTATGGTGGCCCCTTCCTTGGCTGGTTTTTTAATAATTGCTTTCCCAGAGCTTCTTAGATTTTGCCATTTCAAAGGGCACATGTCTCCTGCAGGGAAAGCATTAAACATTTTTTTAAAGTGAAAATTAAAATGTTACTTATCTTGTTTCCTTCCACCTTCCCCTTTTCTCAGAGAGCCTATTGCCTTTTCTCATCCTAGTTTTGACATTTGAGCAGGTGGCCTTTCTAGATACCCTAATTCAGAAATTTTTTCTCCTTTGTCCAAACTCCTCTCAAAAGTAAACTCCTGAGGAGGGAGAGGAGCCAGTCTTGCTTGGTTCAGTGCCCACCACGCTTGTCCAGCGTGTGTCATGTCCAGTAGGATGCACGGAGAGCTTGAAGGGTAGGGAGAGTTTTCTAATATCTTGCCATGTATTATTTGTCATTATTTCATATGTATTGGCTTTTTTTTTTTTTTTTTTTTTTGCACCGTGAGTGTAAATTATAATGAATATCCTTCCGTGTCTAGTCTTGTCTGGTAAATTCAAAATATTTTAGGTCCACTTCACATGGCACCTTCTCCAGGAAGTGATTTCTGTCTCTCTTGGGGCAAAGGAGTCTCCACCCACTGGGGAACACCCATTTTACATGTGTTTACATGTTGACTGTTGCTAACGCACAAATTATGAATCATTTGGTGGCTATCTCTCATGTCCTTCAGGAGACCATGAGCTCCCCAAATGCAGCCACAATGGGGCTCCCATCTGCCCTTAGCTCCAGGATTTGGCACGTAGTCCAACACATGGGGGATCCCACTGCAAAAATGCCAAGTGATAGGAAGCCCTGTGGGCCACAGGGTGCTCAGAGGCCACCCGTGGTGTTAAGCTGTAAATCCAGTAAGCAGACAAGGGCTCTACCTATCCAAGGAAGCTGTGAGATCAGATGAGGTTCTTCTGTCTGTCGCATGTTCTGTGATCATGTTTAGGCCGTCCTGTCCATTTCCTTGTTAATATTAGCAGTGATCAGTCATCAAAATGTAGCTTATCTTTTGAATGTGGAAGGCCAGTATTACATCGACAGTGGTAAGTTCATGGATGGAAAGCAATTCAGATGGCTTGAGAAATTATGACAATGTGACCTAGCCATTGTGGAATACATATTCTTTCCACTTCTGAGTTCTGTCAGATAATTTGCAAGACAAGTCTAGAAAGTTTCTGTTTCATTGCTTAGTTTACCGGTCAATTCTACAAAACAATAAGGTTGAAGGAATTATCCAAGCCCATTGATCATTTACTGTGCTGTACTCTGGATACCGCTTGGTGCTTTACATGTTGTTTTATTTAATCCTTACAGCAACTCTATGAACTGGGTCTTATTTCTCCCATTTTTACAAAGAGAGAAAAGCCTAAGTGACACAAAACCTTAGATCACTTTTCCCCACTTCACTTAGGTGGCAAAGCGGAAATCTGAATCCAGATCTATTGATAGCAAGATCTTTGTTTGCTTTGCTCATTCTCATTTGATATAAGGAATATTCGGGAACTCAGTGACATTTTTTGTTTCCCTCCAGGAGAAAATAAAGCATCCTCATAATTGTGTGTTTTCTGTTTGCAGGGAAGCAAAGGTGCCTACCGGTACCACTGGCAGAGCCACAATGTCAAGCACAGTGGCGTGGATGACATGGTGCTGCTCTCCAAGATCACAGAGAATGCCATCGTGGAGAATCTAAAGAAGAGATACATGGATGACTACATTTTTGTATCCTTTATTGGTTTCTTTGGACATTTCTAAGTGAGATGACATGTCCATCCTTGTATAAGAGATCTGTCTGAAATTCTGAACTGACACTATATGCTCAAGTCATTTTCACCATTGCAGAATGTGGTTTTGTACTTTTTGTCCCTTGGTTCAGGCTATAGGAAGGGCAGAGATGGTGCCAAAGTTTTCCCCTGGCATTTCACAAAAGCAAGATGGCGCCAGGGACTTCCCTGGCAGTTAAGACTCCGCGCTTCCACTGCAGGGGTCACGGGTTCCATCCCTGGTCAGGGAAGTAAGATCCCGCATGCCGCGCTGTGTGGCCAGAAAAAAAAAAGATGCAGCCAGTATTTCTCTATTTCAGTCAATGGCACTGTACCTTTGACATGCTCTAGCCACGCACGTGGTGTCTAAAACCTGTGCTCTTCCTAGAGAACGTCCTGGTCTGCAGAATTCTTTCGATAGCGCTCCCTAATTGCAAAGCAGAGACAGTTAAGTCCAGACTTAAAAGGTTTAAAAAAGATTGCCTCATGCAAAAAATATGCCATTTTGCCAGTTTTTCTGCATTCTTACGTTTACGAAAAGAAACATGAGAGACAAGTGAAGATCAACTGTTGAAAATGTCTGATATTCTTTTTTTTTTTTGCGGTATGTGGACCTCTCACTGTTGTGGCCTCTCCCATTGCGGAGCACAGGCTCCGGACGCGCAGGCTCAGCAGCCATGGCTCACAGGCCCAGCCACCCCTCGGCATGTGGGATCTTCCCGGACCGGGGCACGAACCCGTGTCCCCTGCATCGGCAGGCGGACTCTCAACCACTGCGCCACCAGGGAAGCCCGAAAAAGTCTGATGTTCTTGAATTGTTCTTTATGTTTCAATTTTAGCTTGCCAGATACCATTTTTTGGGTAGGACTTTAAAAAATTCAGAATGGAAATTTGATTCAAATGTGTGTTGACTTCATTGTAAACAGAGAACTGTGATAGTTGCTTAAGTTCCTACAGGATTCAGGAGTTCTGTTTGGTGCAACTATGTAAAGTTCTTTTAATAGAATTATTGTGGAGTTGGTCATAGATAAGCAAGGGTCTGTGAAAATCTATATAGTAGTACCAGAAAGTTTAACCATGATGCTCTTGGTGGCTTCTGAAGGTATGGTATTCTGGATGATCACTAAAAGCGGAGTCTTTGCAACTATTGTAACATACATTTTAGATTTTAACCCCCAAACCTTGGGAAGGTAAAGTTTTCACATTTGTAGCTTCTGTTTATTATTTATACCACTCCTTTGACTCTTAGGTAAAAGCACCCATAGCAATGCAGTAGTACTTTTGCAGGGACTGCCTGATCCATCATTGGTGAGGAGGGAGTTCAACTCACCAGGTGTTAATACTAATAGACATTATTCCAAGGCACTTGGACAGTTCTAACCAATACTGTGCTGTTTCTTGTTTACCACAGGAAAAATTTCCAAATATCTGGGTAGTTAAATCCCTAAGCCTCTGCTTTTAAGCATTAATAGATATATTTGGATTCATTAGCCACATTATAATAGCATCTTGATCAGGTGTGGAAGCCCACTGCCTAAAGACAAAATCCCACCCACCACAGGATTTTATTGGAATGTAGCCATGCTTGTTGGTTTACTTACTGTATGTGGCTGCTTTTATGCTACCATGGCAGAGTTGAGTATTTGCAACAGACCCTATGATGCGCAAAGCCTAAACTATTCTCTGATCCTTTACAGAAAACATTTGTTGACTCCTAGATACCTGCACAGAGCTTCCTTTAATTGTATGAAAGCAGTTTTATTCAGTTGTAAGTTTTCATTTTATTTGGTCAAAAAATTGAAATATGCTCACTTTATCTGGGCTTATCATCATTAAAAGATTTTAATCACTTTTATGTGCAAGACCTATGGCACATGGAAACTGGCCGATGACGGATCAGAAAGAGTTGGGATGAATCTGGACAGCCTGGCTTCAAGCTTTAATCTGCATGAGCTTGGTGACCTTACACAAGTTTTGTGATCTGTGTTCCTTGATTTCCTCACCTGTAAAATGGGAGTGATGATAAAACCTCCCACATGAGGCTGTTATAGGGTAAAATGAAATAATGCTGTGAGTACAAAGTAAGCATTAGTTATTATTATCATATGCTAAGGCAAGTGTATAAGTTCCTCCCATATTTCTGAATTATGTTCCAAAACTTCAATGATAAAGTTGTGTATTGGACATTCAAATACATTTTACAATAGAAGCTTTTATTTATTTATTTTGTTAAAAAAATTTTTTTAATTAATTAATTTTATTTTATTTATTTTTGGCTGCGTTGGGTCTTCGTTGCTGCATGTGGGCTTTTCTCTAGTTGCCGCGAGTGGGGGCTACTCTTCGTTGCAGCGCACGGGCTTCTCACTGCGGTGGCTTCTCTTGTTGCGGAGCATGGGCTCTAGGTGCGCAGGCTTCAGTAGTTGTGGCATTCAGGCTCAGTAGTTGTGGCTTGAGAGCTCTAGAGCACAGGCTCATTAGTTGTGGTTCACGGGCTTAGTTGCTCCACGGCATGTGGGAATTTCCAGGACCAGGGCTCGAACCCGTGTCCCCTGCATTGGCAGGCGGATTCTTAGCCACTGTGCCACCAGGGAAGCCCCATAGAAGCTTTTAAATGGAGGATTGGTTTATTGACAAGCCCATAAAAGACTCATTTCCAATGGATGTAGTTGAACTCATTATTCGGAATGTTCTTAGAACGTGGGCTCAGCTTATTACATTATTTACATAGGCATGGGTTTTTTTTGGTTTTTTTTTTTAATTTATTTTTGGCTGCTTTGGGTCTTCGTTGCTGCGTGCAGGCTTTCTCTGGTTGCAGCGAGTGGGAGCTACTCTTCGTTGCGGAGTGTGGGCTTCTCATTGTGGTGGCTTCTCTTGTTGCGGAGCACAAGCTCTAGGTGCATGGGCTTCAGTAGTTGTGGCACACAGGCTCAGTATTTGTGGCTCACGGGCTCTAGAGTGCAGGCTCAGTAGCTGTGGCGCACGGGCTTAGTTGCTCCACAGCATGTGGGATCTTCCCGGACCAGGGCTTGAACCCGTGTCCCCTGCGTTGGCAGGCAGATTCTTAACCACTGTGCCACTAGGGAAGCCCTATAGGCATGGTTTTTGATCAGCTGGGTAAGAAAAGAAGAAAATATCAGTGGTTATCAGCAGCCAGTCCGTCATCAACCTAGACAGACTCTTCCCCCTACAGATCGTTTACCCCTAAAATACTAGAAACTCCTAAGAACAGGGACTATGTCTTCTATACCTTTTGAAAAGCAAAGTTTAAAAACTACTTTAAAGCAATATGTGTTCAATTAACACTATTTACAAAATGCAGTTAACTAGAAAGGAGAACATTAAAATCCCCTGCTATCCCACCATATAAGTTTTGTTCCTATTAACGTGTTGTATATTTTTCAGTTTAATCACATATAAACATATCTCTACATACATGTGCTTTCTTGTTAATTTTAGCCAAAAAATGGCATCATCCTGCATTGTTTATTTCTTAGTTTCCTGCATAATTCTTGGCATGGTGCATTATATGAGATGTTCACTGAAAATTTGTTGACTATGAAGACTCGCTTTTTATACTCAGACAGCAGAATTTTAAAATGACTCACACAGAGGGGGCTGATTCCCAGCCTTTGAATTAATGTCTTTGAATCAATGACTGACTAATCATGTGTTCTTCCAAGGGAATGAGTTAGTTGACCACTAATAGACTTCGTGTTGTAGAAACCTCTGCCCACTCAGTATATGAGAAACTCGGCATCAGCGTGCTTTCCGGCAATAGCACAGAGCAGCTTTCAGCTTTGAGGAAGCTTGATGGCTCTGTTGGATGTTTATGAAATGATACCAAGGGTCTAACTGTGAATCTTTTCCTCTGATAAGTGATAAAAGCCTCCTTTATAAGTTCAGTGCCAAGGGAATGTTATTATGATAGAGTAGCATTATTTTGAATGAGTTTTTCCCCCTCTCCTAAGCTTAATAATTAAGACAAGAAGAGATTCGCCTTTAGGTTAAGTTATAAAATTGCTCATTTTACCTATTCTACATCTAATAGCAGCACATTGTTTCGTACTGAAGGTCAGCATTTGGAACAATCAAGTGTTAACGCATTCAGGCTGACTGCACATTTCTTTGTTCCACATTAGAAAAAAAAATCTACTTGGAAAATGCGAACATTGTTAATCAACAAAAACCCATTTTTTTCAACTATTTATCCTAAGACCAGGAAGGTTTCATTTACTATCTATTTTTCCTGAGTGTTTCCACACTTCTTACAATTACATTCTAAAATATAGGAGGGAAACCTTGCAGTATTTTCTCTCTGCTTGGTGAGATATCATTTATAGCCACTTGGCTGACAAAAATAGTTCCTGTACAAAGCACTCCATGCTTATTTGGTCCAACTTTCTCCAAACTTATTTTTCCTCAAAGACCACATGCTCAAGTGTGCTTGGCATTTTCAGCCCTTGAATTAGGAGTTGAGACACTTGTGCCAGACCAACCGGAGCTCAGGGCAGCGCCATTGATTGGAATGAGGTTTGACCCTTGGCCGTCAGTTCATGTTGGGGGGCAGCCACTGCAGTGAGATGAACGTGAGTCTGGTGTCTGGAGCCAGCGGCTCAAGTTCCAGCTCCGTCGTCTCCACATATGTGACTTCACGCAAATCACCTCACCTCCCTGCCTCACCTCAGTGATGAGTCCAGGCAGGTCGACTAGATCAGTGTGGGCAGTTTGGGGGAATTCACTGGCTATTTAAATGTTGTTTTTTTTAAAAAAAACATTAAACTCTTAACCTTGCCTTATAAGACCATTAAAAACAAGTTTACAGAAGCTGCACTACCATCACATTTCATAAAAGAAAGAATATTTTAACACCCCAAAAGTAGAAAGGAAATAGTGTAAGAATAAAGGAGGGTCCTTTATACTGAATACATTGGGCTTTATAAAAAATTCAGGGCACTGTTTCTCTTTTTGTCATTCTTGCTGCAGATTGATGAAAGTACAAGGATCCACAGAGTAGTATTTGGGAAACAATCAGTTAAAGATCTATTGGCTGCCTTCTGTCTTGCATATGCTGTTAAATAAGATGGCATTTATCTTATTTCTGGGTTTTTTTTTTAATCATAACCTCGCATATCTCCATACAATTTGAAAATTAACCTTGGGCCGCACCTTTCCAGCCAAAGGTTGTGTGGGTAGAGACAGTGATGGAACAGCTTTTTCCAAAGGCACACCTGAATTATGCAGCAGGGAGTGGGAGTGAGTATTGGAATTACATGGAGAAGTGGCCCAACCCAGTCGATGACCTGTGCTGTCAGGGAAGTAGCTGAGGTCTCTGCAGACCCAAGCAGGTCGGAAAAACATATTTGTTTCCTTTAAATTCCAAATCAAATTCTCGTCTCCATTCTGATTTAAGTAAATTTGTAGCTAGATAAGAAGCTACGTTATTCATTTCAAACCAAACTTTATTTTTCAGGAGTCCGCCCAAATAATACTGCCCGCGAGAGCCCTACTGGGATCCCTCTTCCAATCTGAGTCATGGATTCAGAATTGGCCTAGAATACTCCAAAAGAGGTTTTTTTCTTTGAATGTCTCCTTGCCAGAGTTTATGTAGACTACTTAGTGAAAATCAAGACTTTACAAGATGTCTTTTCACATAGCAGACTATTAACAGTAAAAAAATGTTGGTTCCTGACCTTCCCAGGTGGCAGACTGGTTAAGAATCGCCTGCCATTGCAGGGTACATGGGTTCGAGCCCTGGTCCAGGAAGATCCCACAGGCCGCGGAGCAACTAAGCCCGTGTGCCACAACTACTGAGCCTGCGCTCTAGAGCCCGTGAGCCACAACTACTGAAGCCTGTGCACCTAGAGCCCATGCTCTGCAATAAGAGAAGCCCC
The DNA here is from genome assembly GCF_949752795.1 of Hyperoodon ampullatus. NCBI lineage: Eukaryota > Metazoa > Chordata > Mammalia > Artiodactyla > Ziphiidae > Hyperoodon > Hyperoodon ampullatus. The sequence goes on along the minus strand of NC_136916.1, from coordinate 49,737,002 downwards.
TGCTCGCTGCAACTAGAGAAAACCCACATGCAGCAACGAAGACCCAACACAGCCAAACATGAATAAATAAATTTTTTAAAATGTTGGTTCCTATAGGAGCTCTTATGCAACCCAAACTAGATTTATTTATTGGGGAACAAAGTTGGGTTGGTGATTCCTTTGGCTTGGGTCCTCTGGCAGCTCTTTATTCTCTGAGTGCAGTGATTGGTTTATCTAGGACAGGTGACATTCACAGCAGTCCCTTTACAACTAAGGAAGGAGCACCATCCTCCATGGAAAGATCCTATTTGGGGATGGATGTAGGCATAGACATCTACTTCTGAAATGAATATGGTCGTAGCAGTGCTGTACTTCTTGAATGTTGAAGACTTCTCTATGCCTAAGTCTCCTCCCAGTAAAATAGGATTAAAATAGTAACAGGATTGTCATTAGGAGCTTAGATTAGTGCCATGTATACACGTATGTGTTCGATCAGTGTTTTTATCATCAACGCTTACTGAGTCTTGGCTGTAACACTATGGACACTTCTGATCTGCTTAATAATTCTAACAATAAATTTATCTGTTCTAAATTTTACCTCAAAAAAAATAAGCCACTAATGTGTGGTTGGCCTCATCTGACTTTGGCACTTGGAACTACGTTTGCTCTTGGCCCTTCTTCTGTGACTCTGTAGTGATTTTCAGTTATGATTCACTGTCTCATCTGCATTTTCTCTTAGTGCCATGGCCTGACCCCAGAGCAGTGCTGGGTGTATCTGGATGTGCAGTGAAAATGGACCCCATCTTGTCTACTACTGTTTCATGTTCAGCCCTCTCAATTCTGAAGATCTTTCTGTTCAGTGAAAAAGCAAGCAAAATTGCAACCCAGTCATTCCCCATTCTCACCTTCATGTATAAATATTAATTTTTAAATATTATATGATCCATTCCACACTTGGCTCATTTATGTTCAATAATAATACCAGCACTGCTTCTCAGAGATGTTAACATGACAGAATGAGCATCCTGATGTGTATGAATTAGGACATTGCCTCCACTACATATCAAACATTGTGCTGAGCATTTTATACTGTTTCATTTAATTCTCATAACAAGCCTATCAAGTAGGTCCTATTTACCCCATCTCCCAATAACCACCGCTTAGAGATGTGACTCAAGGTCAGAGTAGAATAGAACTGGGTGTGGGGAGCTAGGCAATCTGACCAGATTCCCTGTGCTGCTCTATTTGACACTCAGGTCCTAATATATGAATATATAAATGTACCCTTGGAGGAGGAAATCTCATAGCTTTACATTCTTTCTTTTTTTAAAAATTTATTTATTTTTGGCTGTGTTGGGTCTTCGTTGCTGCGCATGGGTTTTCTCTAGTTGGGCCGAGTGGGGGCCACCCTTTGTTGCAGTGCACGTGCTTCTCATTGCGGTGGCTTCTCTTGTTGCGGAGCATGGGCTCTAGGCAGGGAGTTTTATCTCTTCTGTCCATTTTGTTCACTGCTGTATCTCTGCATCTGTAACAATGCCTGGCGTGTTGTAGACATCCAGTTCAAACTAGTTGATTGTTGAATGATAAAAGGAAATATTTTGTATGTTATAATAACACTTCATTTTAGGGGCATATGTAACACATTGTCTTCTGCGGGGCCTTCTGGTATTTCCCACACAGAAATAAAACCTTCTTCCCTAAACCTGATCTATATGGGTTTGTAATTTTCTGCTCTGAATACCACTTATGGAAACAACTCAGTTCTCCAGAGCTTCTAAAGAGCAGGACTGGGGCTTCCCTGGTGGCGCAGTGGTTAAGAATCCGCCTGCCAATGCAGGGGACATGGGTTTGATCCCTGGTCCAGGAAGATCCCACATGCCCCGGAGCAATGAAGCCCGTGCACTGAGCCTGTGCTCTAGAGCCTGCGAGCCACAGCTACTGAGCTCACGTGCCACAACTACTGAAGCCCATGTGCCTAGAGCCTGTGCTCTGCAGCAAGAGAAGCCACTGCAATGAGAAGCCCACACAGTGCAGCGAAGAGTAGCCCCCGTTCGCCGCAACTAGAGAAAGCCCGTGTGTAGCAACAAAGACCCAACGCAGCCAAAAATAAATTAAAAGAAAAAAAAAAAGAGCAGGACTGTTCAATTCATCTTATATCCCTCTACTTGTTAAACAGGTAAATTAATATGTTTTTAGTGTACCTAAGAGACATGAAATTTCCAAGGAAAAAGTATTTGCTCTTTTTACTCCTTGGTCATTTGTTTTGTTTTTTTCCTAGCTGTGCATGTCACCAGTCTTGAAAGAATGTGCTTCAATTCACTTAAAATAACTATTTCTTTTAGTAACACTTTGGTAATTAAGTTCATTACTCTTCCTAAAGAACAAAACCTGAGCTAGTTGGTAATTGCTTTTGTCTTTATTCGTAATCTTCTAGAAGACAAACGTGAGCTTTTCGTTGGGACAATCATGAATTCTTGATAACATCTGGTTGCTTAATTCAAAAAATGTGTAGCTATGAAGATTAATGATAAACCTTAACTGGATTTAAACTCAGACATATATAGGATCTGTATTAATCTCAGTCAACCCTTTCAAGCAGATGCCATATTTTGGGGAAAAGGAAATTGAAATGTACCAAGGAGCGGTAAGTTACATGCCACATAAATTACTGTAGTGTTTTGGGGCTTTTATGATGCATGGGCAGTTGAAGTTTGCAATACATTTGCATTTTCTTATTATGAATTATTTATTGGGGAAATGCAAGTAGGTGACATTGTTTGATTTTTAATAATGTGCTGCTCTTTAGAGTACAGCTCAAAAAAGCATAGGAGTATTATTATTGGAACATTATATACAAAATTAGTTAAACAAGATGTAGGACTTACAGCTTCAGGCATCTTCCTCCTTCCACATATGTCACAAAATTCTAAGGACTGAAAAAAAACACTACTCGGTAAAAAACATAAATAGGGCAACGGGAACTTTTCTCCGCAAATCACTTAAGCTGTGGCTATGAGTGGAACGTGAAAAATGAATCTTTTATTACTTCATTTATTAATGTGACCCTGATCTCTATTCAGACCCAGCTCCATAGCCATTTCAGTTGTGTGATAAAAATGGAATCCATAATCCTAATTAATATATTTCATCCCATGGCTTATCACTTCCCCAGGCCTCCCCATCTCTGCATCTTTTTCCTTCCCTCTTTCCTTTACAGCAGAAGCACAAGAGCGTTCATTAATCCTGACCCCTGGAAAACAAACAAAAGGGAGCCCACACAAATTCATCAGTTGAAGTGGAAGGCAATTTACCCAGAGCAAGAGCCCACCCCATTGTTGCCAGATGAATGGTGCTGGTAGCTGGAGCCGAAGGAGGCTGCCACGCGAAAGACCTTTGATAATGCTGCCTTTATGGAAGCCCAGCACAAGGGAAACACTGTCAGTAGAGGCTGGGCTCTGCCCTGGCGTCCTGATCAGCAGGGCCCCGGGGCAGCAGGCACGGAGCTGGCTTGGCGTCCTCAATGACAGCCAAAGCGGGGTGGGTGGAAGTGCTGTGTATTCGTGTTGTTTCTTCCCATTTCTCTGAAAAATATTGCTACATGAGTCCCTTTCAGACCATTCATCTTTTGAAGAGTTCTCTTTAAAGAAATGCCCTAGAATTTTTAAAAATATATTTATTTTTAACTGCTAGTGGTAACAGAATGTTGTAAAATTGGTATTTACTTAGTGCCAGGTACTATGTCACACTTGCAACAATAATAAATCAGCCCTGTATGCTGGCTATGGATTACTCTTCATCCCCATTTCACAGATGAGGAAACTGGAGCTCAGAGAGGTAAAGTACTTGAATATATTGAGTGTTGAAGCTGGGAGTTGAAGTCAGGTCTCAGTGACTTTCAAGGGTAAGGGAAGATCAGGTAGAGGAAATGCTTACCCTATAATTCTCATCGGTAGCTGAGAATTACCATGAGTCCATAGATGGGAAACCAATTTGAAAACTAAAAAGTGACATGCAGAGGTCAAGTATAACTAGCTAAGTGACTTTGAAGCCTTATTGAGCAATGACTTGCCCACTCCTTTCCCTCCACTGCTCACAGCTTTCTCTCCACTCCATTTCCTTCCTTTTTCCATCCTGTTTTTTTTTTTTTTTTTTTTCTGGCCACATGGCACAGCATGAAGAATCTTAGTTCCCCAACCAGGGATTGAACCCGTGCCCACTGCAGTGGAAGCTTGGAGTCTTAGCCACTGGACCACCAGAGAAGTCCCTCATCCTCTTTTCTTTTCCTGTTTCCCTGTTTTCAAAGAGTTATTAAAGATAATAATATGAGCAGTTTGCGCTGGAAGAAGACAATTTAAGACTCTTATCCTGCAGTCCAATCTACGCATCCCTTCTCACTATGAGGTGAAGGCAGGAATGACATTATTTTTGTCCCTGTATAGAATTATTCAGTCCATCAGTCCCAGGAATAAGCTAGACCCTCATGAGCAGTTTCCTTTCTGAGCCCCCTGCTCACATGTGGGGAGCCATGGGCACTGGAAACACCAGTGCTTACCATTTGTGCAGGTATCGAGCAATCTCTCACCCCTTGTCACTCCACTCTGATCCGCTAGAGCTTGCAGTGAGTAGCAATTTCTGGGCCAGGCCCCTTACACTGTAGTAACTTGTTGTGTAACAAGGCTCAAAGCTGGATTAAGTAAATTCTGCTTTACCTCTGCGTTTTACTTACCTTTTCTAATTACTTTCCCATCCTTCATCTCAGTTACCTTGTGAGATGTGTACCATGGACATTATTATCCCCGCTCTAGAGATGTGAACCAGAGAAGGGAAAGACAGAGTCTAAATGTCTTCTCCCTCTGGATTTGTCTTTCTTTTCACTCTTTTATGGTAGATGGTCTTAAATTTAAGGCGTGTTCTTTCTCCAGCTTTCCACCATATGAAGTATTATTCTTTTTAGTGATTTTTGAGGAAGTAGTGGAAGTGGTGCCAAGAAACTGAAGAAAGCAGGGCTGCAGTCATCCTGACGCAGTGAATTTACTGGTGGATTTATATTTGTGCATAGCTAAGATATCCCATGAGACTGAAGCACAAACCCGCTATCTTGGCATGGTAGGATTTTTTGTTTTTCCATATTGAGATGGGACAAACTGGTCAAATCTGTTTATCGCTTTAAAGAACCACACCTCCTGCCTTCTTCTAATGGAAAGTTTTTAAGTTTTTTCCTTATTTTCATATAGTCTCACTTAATTTCCTGTGGGGTCCCAGGATCTTCAACTTGCCTCTTAGAAAAAAAAAAAACTATGTAGAAATTCTGAATTAGTACAAGTCAGATCCAGGTTTTTAGTAAGCCCTCTTAAGACCTGTTGCCCAAATGTCTTCAGAAACACTTAGAAATGGAATGTGGTCTACAGAGGTGTGCTGGGTGGAAGGGTGTGGTATCGGAGTGTCTGAAGACATTGATAGTTATGTCTGAAGGCTGAATCACACATAGGCCTACAGAAAAGTCCTTCCAAATTCCATCTTCATTGTTTTAGGTGTACCTCCTCATGACCTTAGCAAGTTTATGATTCTTGTATTATGCAACCTTTAAGACTGGAACTATAACAGTGGGGTATTCATTTCCAAGGCCAAGAAAAGAAAGGTAATGTGTTGCTCTAACTGACCATGGTTTTGTTTGTTTTGTTTTTCTTTTCCAGGCACAGTATGAAAACCCACCACATATCTATGCTCTTGCAGATAATATGTACAGAAACATGATAATTGACAGAGAGAACCAGTGTGTCATCATCAGGTATGGAAAAGAGCCTTCTTAGGTCCAGGGAACATGAGACCATGCTGTAGTTAGGATTCTGTCAAGGAGCAATGCTTTTGCAGTAGTTGCTCATTCCAGAGGCTGGTTAATGTATCTGAGTAGCAAGCAGCCTGTTAGCTTTGCCTTGGTTTGTTTTATAACTCCAATTCATAAAAGGTTTGAGCTTCTGTGAGGTTGCTTTTTATACCCCTGTCACTTAAGGCATTAAGGCCTTAGGGCACATGGTTCTGGCTGGATCTTTCTCTGATTGTCATCAGGCCTTGAAATAAAATCATAAGACGCCTCCCCTCCCATTTGATTGTATTGTGGCTTTACTCTGAATTGGAGATCCTTTATGTTACAAGTATAGTAAGCATGTGTCACTATTTTGTCAGCTGGAGTCTTTTTCTCTAGGTCCTTCTTTTTCCTTCATTTAATATTGGGTTGGCCAGAAAGTTCGTTTGGGTTTTTCCATAACACAGAAAATCCTGAATGAACTTTTTGGCCAGTCCAATAGTTCGAGTTTGAACACTTTTGGTTTTTTATCATTTGCTTTTAATTTTCTGAGAGCATTACTGGTCAATGCCAGCATTAGATGTCTGTAACTGCATTTCACAATCCTTGTACCCTGACCTAGCTCTGAGTCTTTGCTGGATTCAAGTGCTTTTACAATTTTGTTTACCATTACGAACATTTTCAAACATACAGAAAATGTAAGCATCTGTATTTCCATCACTTAGAACTTGACAGTTTTTAACATTTTGTCATATTTGTGTTCATCTTCTTTAGTTACTTAATTTTTTAGTCCTCCATTTTTCAAAAATGAAAATTAAAGAAAAACAGTTTATGGATATTTACAAACACGAAATTAGAAAGAGAATTATAAGCACCTGTGTATCTATCATCCAGCTTGTACAACTATTAATAGTGTACAATATAATAATATAGTGGCGAATCCTGTTTCACCTAGTCCTCCCACCCTGCCCCACTTGATTATTTAAAGCAAATCCTAGGGAGAATATCATTTCATTTGTCAATAATTTAGTGTGTACCTCGAAAATATCATTCTTATCACACCTGAAAAAAAAGAATAATTCTTTCAATGTCATCTAATATTATCAGTGTTCCACTTCCATGACTGTCTTATAAATTTTTTTCTACAGTTGATTCATTTTTATTTAGGTTCCAAAGGCTCACACTTTGTCCTGGTTGTGTGTCTCTCAAGTCTGTCGTTAACACTTCTCTCTTGTTCTTTTTGTTTTCTTAGTATTTATTTGTTAAAGAAAAAGGTTTGTCCTGCAGAATTTTCTGTAGTCTGGTGTTAGCTAATTGTATACCGTGACTTTGCACTGTCCTCTCTATTCCTGTTAATTGACAGATCTAACAGCTTGATCAGGTTCAGATTCAATTATTTGGAAAAAAAAATGCTCCATCATTGATGCTGTGCACTTAATGCCTGTTGGTCTGTCTTTGTGTGATGTTCAGATTTCCAGTGGGTCAATCCATTATAAATTCTCATTTCACAATCATCATTTAATTGATGGTTGAAAAAGAATCATTTTCTATTTCTATTATTCCTTCTACATTAATTTATTAGTTGGAATTTTTATTTGTTTACCATAAAATACAATCTATATGGGAAAATTAGATTAAAAAGCTTGATTTGTTGTCTTTATTTACTAATTTTTTCAAGCAATGAGTTGATGCCCTAGCAGCAAAGTAAAATGTTTTTGTTTTCAATATCATTCTACACTGGTAGATTTTAATTACCTTACCTGTTGAACAACATTGCAGTTTTCGTTTAGGCTCAAATAGTCCCTACCTTTGGCCGGTGAGAGCCCTTTGTATTGGCTTCTTTCTCCCTTTGACATGACTCCAGTAGTCTTTGATAGTTTCCTTATTTAAGATGTTCCAGGCTCGAGCCGAGGAATGGGGCAGGGCAGCCAGGAGGGAGTAAGAGAGCCTGAATGGAGGCCGGGTCAAAGGTCAGGTCCTTTTCCTGGCTGCCGTGGCAAGGATCCCTACCTGAACACTGCAAGTGACTTTTACCCTGGGATTCAGAAATGTCTTCAGGACTGAGACTGGACCTGCTAAAGCTGTCTCAGGGCATTGATGAAGTGTGTTGTTCAAAGGAGGTTTGCAGTTCGGAAATGTGCCCAAACAAAAGTAAATAAATGAAGCTTTAGATAAGGAATTGATGAAATAAATCTACAAAGAAGCCTTATTAAACCCTTTCATATCTTATATATGGAATATACAAGATTTATAAAGAAATATGTTCCTATAAAGTAGGGATAAGGAAATCAGGCTAAAAACCACATAACTCCATTTATAGGTACAGCTGGTACCTGTATGTGATTGTGATAGGAATGGGCAATGCAGATATGTTAATGGATTTTAAATTATCTAAAAATATCAGGTTCAAAATTTGTTCAAAAATCAAAAAACAAAATAAATAAAAGGTAAATAGTACAGTATAAAAAGTAGAGCAACAGGAGGACCTTCAAGATGGCAGAGGAGTAAGACGTGGAAATCACCTTCCTCCCCACAAATACATCAAAAATACATCTACATGTGGAACAACTCCTACAGAACACCTACTGAACGCCGGCAGAAGACCTCAGACTTCCCAAAAGCCGTGTGGCTAACAGGGTCTTGGTGCTCCAGCCGGGTGTCAGGCCTGAGCCTCTGAGGTGGGAGAGCCGAGTTCAGGACATCAGTCCTCCAGAGACCTCCTGGCCCCTCATAATATCAGTCGGCGAGAGCTCTCCCAGAGATCTCTGTCTCAATGCTAAGACCCAGCTCCACTCAACAACCAGCAAGCTCCAGTGCTGGACACCCCATGCCAAACAACTAGCAAGACAGGAACACAACACCACCCATTAGCAGAGAGGCTGCCTAAAATCATAATAATTTCACAGACGCCCCAAAATACACCACCAGATGTGGTCCTGCCCACCAGAAAGACAAGATCCAGCCTCATCTACCAGAACACAGGCACCAGTCCCCTCCACCAGGAAGCCTACACAACCCACTAAACCAACCTTACCCACTGGGAGAAGACACCAAAAACAAAGGGAACTATGAACCTGCAGCCTGTGAAAAGAAGACCCCAAACACAGTAAGTTAAGCAAAATGAGAAGACAGAGAAACACACAGCAGATGAAGGAGCAAGGCAAAAACCCACCAGACCAAACAAATGAAGAGGAAATAGGAGCGTACCTGAAAAAGAATTCAGAGTAATGATAGTAACAATGATCCAAAATCTTGGAAATAGAATGGACAAAACACAAGAAACATTTAAGAAGGACCTAGAACTAAAGAGCAAACAAACAATGATGAACAACACAATAAATGAAATTAAAAATTCTCTAGAAGGAAACAATAGCAGAATAACTGAGGCAGAAGAACAGATAAGTGACCTGGAAGATAAAATAGTGGAAATAACTACCACAGAGCAGAATAAAGAAAAAAGAATGAAAAGAATTGAGGACAGTATCAGAGACCTCTGGGACAACATTAAACGCACCAACATTCTAATTATAGGGGTCCCAGAAGAAGACGAGAAAAAGAAAGGGACTGAGAAAATATTTGAAGAGATTATAGTTGAAAGCTTCCCTAATATGGGAAAGGAAATAGTCAAGTCCAGGAAGTGCAGAGAGTCCCATACAGGATAAATCGAAGGAGAAACAAGCCAAGACACATAATAATCAAACTATCAAAAATTAAATACAAAGAAAAATATTAAAAGTAGCAAGGGAGAAGCAACAAATAACATACAAGGGAATCCCCATATGGTTAACAGCTGATTTCTCAGCAGAAACTCTGCAAGCCAGAGGGAGTGACAGGATATATTTAAAGTTATGAAAGGGAAAAAGCTACAACCAAGATTACTCTACCCAGCAAGGATCTCATTCAGATTCGTTGGAGAAATTAAAGCCTTTACAGACAAGCAAAAGCTGAGAGAGTTCAGCACCACCAAACCAGCTTTACAACAAATGCTAAAGGAACTTCTCTAGGCAGGAAACACAAGAGAAGGAAAAGACCTACAATAACAAACCCAAAACAATTAAGAAAATGGTAATAGGAACATACATATCGATAACTACCTTAAATGTAAATGGATTAAATGCTCCAACCAAAAGACCTAGACTGGTTGAATGGATACAAACACAAGTCCCATATATATGCTGTCTACAAGAGACCCACTTCAGACCTAGGGAAGCATACAGACTGAAAGTGAGGGGATGGAAAAAGATATTCCATGTAAATGGAAGTCAAAGGAAAGCTGGAGTAGCAATTTTCATATCATCAAAATAGACTTTAAAATAAAGACTATTACAAGAGACAAGGAAGGACACTACATAATGATCAAGGGATCAATCTAAGAAGAAGATATAACAATTGTAAATATTTATGCACCCAACATAAGAGCACCTCAGTACATAAGGCAAATGCTAACAGCCATAAAAGGGGAAATCAACAGTAACACAATCATAGTAGGGGACTTTAACACCCCACTTTCACCAATGGACAGATCATCCAAAATGAAAATAAATAAGAAAACACAAGCTTTAAATGACATTAAACAAGAGGGACTTCATTGATATTTGTAGGTCATTCCATCCAAAAACAACAGAATACACTTTCATCTCACATGCTCATGGAACATTCTCAAGGATAGATCATATCTTGGGTCACATATCAAGCCTTGGTAAATTTAAGAAAATTGAAATTATATCAAGTATCTTTTCCTACTACAACGCTATGCGACTAGATATCAATTACGGGGAAAAAACTGTAAATAATACAAACACATGGAAGCTAAACAGTACACTACTAAATAACCAAGAGATCACTGAGGAAATCAAAAAATACCTAGAAACAAATGACAATGAAAACATGACAACCCAAAACCTATGGGATTCAGCAAAAGTAGTTCTAAGAGGGAAGTTTATAGCAATACAGTCCTACCTCAAGAAACAAGAAACATCTCAAATAAACAACCTGACCTTACACCTAAAGCAATTAGAGAAATAAGAACAAAAAACCCCCCAAAGTTAGCAGAAGGAAAGAAATCATAAAGATCAGATCAGAAATAAATGGAAAAGAAATGAAGGAAACCATAGCAAAGATCAATAAAACTAAAAGCTGGTTCTTTGAGAAGATAAACAAAATTGATAAACCATTAGCCAGACTCATCAAGAAAAAAAGGGAAAAGACTCAATAGAATTAGAAATGAAAAAGGAGAAGTAACAACTGACACTGCAGAAATACAAAGGATCATGAGTGATTACTTACAAGCAACTATATGCCAATAAAATGGACAACCTGGAAGAAATGGATAAGTTCCTAGAAAAACACAACCTTCCAAGACTGAACCAGGAAGAAATAGCAACTATAAACAGACCAATCACAAGTAATGAAATTAAAACTGTGATTAAAAATCTTCCAACAAACAAAAGCCCAGGACCAGATGGTTTCACAGGCGAATTCTAACATTTAGAGAAGCGCTAACACCTACCCTTCTCAAACTCTTCCAAAATATAGCAGAGGGAGGAACACTCCCAAACTCATCCTACGAGGCCACCATCACCCTGATACCAAAACCAGACAAAGATGTCCCCCAAAAAGAAAACTACAGGTCATTGATAAACATAGATGCAGTATCACTGATAAACATAGATGCAAAATCCTCAACAAAATACTGGCAAACAGAATCCAACAGCACATTAAAAGGATCACACAACATGATCAAGTGGGGTTTATCCCAGGAATGCAAGGATTCTTCAATATATGCAAATCAATCAATGTGATATACCATATTAAGAAATTGAAGGATAAAAACCATATGATCTCAATAGATGCAGAGAAAGCTTTCGACAAAATTCAACACCGATTTATGATAAAAACCCTCCAGAAAGTAGGCGTAGAGCAGACTTACCTCAACATAATAAAGGACATATATGACAGATTCACAGCCAACATCATTCTCAATGGTGAAAAACGGAAACCATTTCCACAAAGATCAGGGGCAAGACAAGGTTGCCCACTCTCACCACTATTAATCAACATAGTTTTGGAAGTTTTAGCTACAGCAATCAGAGAAGAAAAATCAAAGGAATCCAAATCGGAAAAGAAGAAGTAAAAGTGTCACTGTTTGCAGATGACATGATACTATACATAGAGAATCCTAAAGATGCTACCAGAAAACTACTAGAACTAATCAGTGAATTTGGTAAAGTAGCAGGATAGAAAATTAATGCACAGAAATCTCTTGCATTCCTATACACTAATGATGAAAAATCTGAAAGAGAAATTAAGGAAACACTCCCATTTACCATTGCAACAAAAAGAATAAATACTTAGGAATAAACTTACCTAAGGAGACAAAAGACCTGCATGCAGAAAACTATAAGACACTGATGAAAGAAATTAAAGACGATACAGACAGATGGAGAGATATACCATGTTCTTGGATTGGAAGGCTCAACATTGTGAAAATGACTGTACTACCTAAAGCAGTCTACAGATTCAATACAATCCCTGTTAAACCACCAATGGTATTTTTCACAGAACTAGAACAAAAAATTTCACAATCTGTATGGAAACACAAAAGATCCCAAATAGTCAAAGCAATGTTGAGAAAAAAAAAAAACAGAGCTGAAGGAATCAGGCTCCCTGAGTTCAGAGTATACTACAAAGCTACAGTAATCAAGACAGTATGGTACTGGCACAAAAACAGAAATATAGATCAGCCCAGAGATAAATCTACACACATATGGTCACCTTATCTTTAATAAAGTAGGCAAGAATATACAGTGGAGGAAAGACAGGCTCTTCAGTTAAGTGGTGCTAGGAAAACTGGGCAGCTACATGTAAAATAATGAAATTAGAACACTCCCTAACACCATACTCAAAAATAAACTCAAAATGGATTAAAGACCTAAATGTAAGGCCAGACACTATAAATCTCTTAGAGGAAAACATAGGCAGAACAGTCTAACATAAATCAAAGCAAGATCCTTTTTGACCCAAGTCCTATTGAAATGGAAATAAAACCAAAAATAAATAAATGGGACCTAGTGAAACTTAAAAGCTTTACACAGCAAAAGAAACCATAAGCAAGATGAAAAGACAACTCTCAGAATTGGGGAAAATATTTGCAAACAAAGCAACTGACAAAGGATTAATCTCCAAAATATGCAAGCAGCTCATGCAGCTCAGTATGAAAAAAACAACCCAATCAAAAAATGGGCAGAAGACCTAAACAGACATTTCTCCAAAGAAGATATACAGATTGACAACAAACACATGAAAGGATGCTCAACATCACTAACCATTAGAGAAATGCAGATCAGAACTACAATGAAGTATCACCTCACAGCAGTCAGAATGGCCATCATCAAAAAATTTACAAACAATAAATGCTGGAGAGGGTGTGGAGAAAAGGGTACCCTCCTGCACTGTTGGGGGGAATGTAATTTATACAGCCACTATGGAGAACAGTATGGAGGTTCCTTAAAAAGCTAAAAGTAGAACTACCACATGACCCAGCAATCCCACTCCTGGGCATATACCCTGAGAAAACCATAATTCAAAAAGAATCATGTACCACAATGTTCATTGCAGCTCTGTTTACAATAGCCAGGACATGGAAGCAACTTAAGTGTCCATCAACAGATGAATGGATAAAGAAGATGTGGCACATGTATACAATGGAATATTACTCAGCCATCAAAAGAAACGAAATTGAGTTATTTGTAGTCAGGTGGATGGACCTAGAGGCTGTCATACAGAGTGAAGTAAGTCAGAAAGGGAAAAACAAATACTGTATGTTAACACATACATATGGAATCTAAAAAAATAAAATAAAATGGTTCTGAAGATCCTAGGGGCAGGAGAGGAATAAAGGCACACGTAGAGAATGGACTTAAGGACACGGGGAGGGGGAAAGGTAAGCTGGGACGAAGTGAGAGAGTGGCTGGGACGAAGTGAGAGATTGGCATGGACATATATACACTACCAAATGTAAAATAGATAGCTAGTGGGAAGCAGCCGCATAGCACAGCATGATCAGATCGGTGCTAAGTGGCCATCTAGAGGGGTGGGATAGGGTCGGTGGTAGGGAGACACAAGAGTCGAGGGGGTATATATGTATACATAGAGCTGACTCACTGTACATATACATGTATATGTATAGCTGACTCAGTTTGTTACATAGCAGAAACTAACACACCACTGTAAAGCAATTATACTCCAATAAAGATGATTAAAAAAAAAAAAAAAAAGATGTTCCAGGCTCATCTTGTACCTTTTCTGCCAAGCCTTGGAATCATCCATTTCATCAAAAAGCCCTGGTTCATTTTAATGGGAAATAGTATTTAGAGACCATCAATCTAGTCACTAAGAGTGCTCACTACAGTCTGTTAACAGTGCTTCTTATTCTTTTCAGAGGACAAAGGCAAGGAATATGAACTTTTTAAGAAAAAAACGAAACATGAGTTCATATTGATAATGTCCAGTTATTTTTTTTTTTTTAATTTTTTCGCCACGCAGCATGCGGTATCTTGGTTCCCAGACCAGGGATCGAACCTGTGCCCCCTGCAGTGGAATTGCAGAGTCTTAACCACTGGACTGCCAGGGAAATCCCCCAGTTCATTTTTAAGATTATAGGATTTTTACTTCTTTGGTTTTTATATTTGTATCCCCATTTTTCTTACATTGAAAACCTCAATTCCTGATGACATTATTACAGTTACTTGCTCTATAATGTGTAGGTGCATAAAACTATAAATAAATAAGTATATATAAATGTATATTTATAAATAAATAATATATATTTCATAGTAAATAATGGGATAAAGCAAATAAAGTAATTCTGTTAATGCTTGAAGATAGCAATACCAACATTATTCGTAGCAATACTGAATTTACTTAAAATTTTTTTGTTCTTTCTGTTCTTTTTTGTTCTGTTCTTTCTTAGGATGTACAGTCAACATATTGGGTTTTAAAAGTCCCTTAAAATAATTCTTTTCTGTGTTATTAACTTGCCAACTTGAACTACAGTTAGATTCATTTATTTCATGTTGGATTTTAGGAGTTTAAATTTTTTTAATTTTAATTTTGTTATATAATTGTGTAAATCATTACAGGGCTCCAAAGTCAAAACTATAAAACAAAAACATTGAAGCTTCAAGATATAGACTTCATGACATCTTACCTCTAAATGTTTCTCTATGCATGTCTAGAAAATAACGTTTTCTAACTTAGCCCCAATACCATTATCACAACTAAATAATTAATACTAACTTAATGTCATCTAAAGATAAGCAGTCTCTATGTAAATTTCTGTGATTGTGGCAAACTTGTCCTTTCTTGCCAGTTTATGTAAATCAAGGAACACTGGCTGCATTTGGTTATGAGTCATTTTTTTAATCCTACCACAGTTCCCCTTTCCCATTATTTTTTTTTTTCTGTTGACTTGGTCAAGAGACCAACCCACTTTTCCTATAGACACCTTTTAGATTGGTCCAGTTGCTTCCTCATGGTCTCATTACTCTAATTCCTTCAATTTTCTGTAAATTGGAAGTTAGATCTAAATATTTAATTAGCTACAGGTGAAGCCCTTTGGAAGGAACATTGGGTGTTGATGAGTTTGGTTGCTGAATTGGAAATGCTTCTGTTTGACCCCAAGTGGAGGTCACTGGCCAATAGAGAGATGGGAGGTGTTTTCTTGACTTGAATTAAATGAGAGAGGATAGGATGAGTTTTCTAACATATTCCCTTGCCCTTTTTCTTTCCTCCTGGGCCCCTAGTGAGATGAGAAGGAAGGGAATGGTCTTGTTGCATGAGCTTCTCCAGTTTGGAGCTACTTCTGTTTTTCGTAACCCACCTCTTTCCCTCTCTTGGATCCCCTCAATCTGTCCTGCAGAGTACACTTGCCCTGAAGCAGGACATATGCCCACTTCTAGGATCCTTCTTTCCAGTGTTCAGGTGGCAAAGACTTGAAGGCCCTGCTCCAGGGATTTCTATTGCAGTGTCTGTGGTTTAATATAGGAGATGGTGGAACAGGGAGCTGCTTTGACTTCTGACACTAACCACCCCAAGTCAAGCCAAACTTCACACGTGAAAGGCACAGTCCTCCACAGACACCAGCTGCAAGTTCCAGGGTTCCCACCAACCCCTCAATTTCGGTAATTTACTGGAATGACTCACAAACCTCATGAAAGCACTGTGCCCTATGGTTACCGTTTTATTAGAGCAAAAGGATACAAAGCAGAACCAGAAAACAGTAGAGACACAAGGGCAAGGTCTGGGAGAGGTCCACGTGTGATGCTTCTACGCATCTTCTCCCCGTGGAGTCATGGATGGTGTTTCCTCCTTCCAGTCGTGGTGTGGGAGTTGACAGTATTGCCAACTAGGAAGTTCACCCAAGCCTTTGCTGTCCAGAGGTTTTATTTGGGCTCAATCACACACTGCCTGCATGACTGACCGGTAGTCTCCAGCCCTCCTGAAGATTTGGGCCAATATCTGTAGCCTCCATTTTCTCCATGGGTCAGAACTTAGACACGGCTTTCCAAAGCTCTTAATCATAAATCACTGGCCAATTCCCAAAGACCCCAGACAAATTTCTTTACTACGGAAGAGCTGTGCTTCATCTGCTTTGAGAAAGTAGATTTGCTATCTCTGCTGTGCTGTGGTTCACTCTCACCAGCTCTGTGATCCTGGGCAGCAAACCTAACACTCATCTGGGCCTCGATGTCTTCACTTATGAGTGAACTGATTGACCAGATGACCTCTGAGGTCTCTCCTGGTTTGGGGGTTTTGGAACTCTTCCAAATAATGCTTGAGGGAAGGGAAGGGAGGGAAATGCTGTTCTGGGTAGAGAAGCCCAAGTTTGCAGCTACTGACATGGGAGAGCTGGGTGCTCATTCAGCTAGGGCTGAGTCCAATGCTGCCTACCTGAATGCACTTGTGAACAGAAAACAAACAAAACCAATTTTCCTGGGGGCTGGAAGAAAAGTCTGCTCCTTGTGCAAAGGGCTTCTGCCGTAGCTGGAGAGACTAGGAAGTTTTAGTATCCTTTAATTAGGAAATTAAAAATTAATGATGATCTAATCTCTCTGGTGTTCTTTTAGACTTTCACCTTCTGATTTCCCTGGTATATGACCTTATCTACATGATGAAGTGCATATGCTTTATTTTTTATTTATCTATTTTTAATTTTAAAATAAATTATTAAATTTTTGTATCTGATTTGTTAAACATTTTATTAATAATATATGTATATAAATATTTTTTGTTTAAAGTATCTGGCTTTAGAGAGAAATATATTTGGGATTTCCATGACAATACATATTTTATGCATTTTAAATCATGCTATA